>NC_081407.1:441943212-442604712 GCF_030272615.1 Cryptomeria japonica | reverse complement strand
TATAGGTAATAAATTAGGTCGTCTTACACCCCCGGTGCAGGATGGTAGCCTCTAAACCGTCGCTTGCTTTCTTCCATCCTTTCTTTCTCACAGTTTCTCGTCATTTCAAGGCCCCTAGCCATTTCGAATTGGAGCCTGTCCTCCCAACCGGGGGTGTAGGCGGGATTGAGTCCTTGGGTGACCGGTTGGAGGACCCTCCCTTTTGTCCTTCACCCCCAGGCAAGAATACCAGAGGATCTGATGCTTACTTGGAAGTATTGATTTGAAGCCCGGTAGTGCCCTCCCCAACCTTAAATAAGGATAGAGAGTGTCACTCCTTCCATCCTTGGCTCTTTCGTTCCTCTGCGGGCCCTTTAAACAGAGCTAGCCAATTCGAACCATGGCGAGCTCCTGGCAAAGGCAAAGCTCAACATCAACCACTTTTCTTAGGGCCCTGGCATCATTTACTACTTGGGCAGCCCCTATCAATTCTATGGCAGATCAAATGCAACTGAGTAAACAGGGCCCTACAATTCTTTGGGGCTGAAGCCCTTATAATAGTAGGGGCGAGCCCCTATTTGAACTATGGCGACTTCAATTGGATATGGGTAAATTGGGTAAACTTATGGAAAATCTAGTAGCTTCAGATCTACGATTAAAGCATATTTACCAGGTTCTGGCTATCTTGTTTATTAAGCCATGCTTATGCAATAATCTAGAAGGGGGGCCTCTCGCCTCTCAAACTAGGTATCGGTCTCGATCAAATGCGACTGAACCTACCTCTGCTTTCTCCGGTGCTGGTAGTGCCTCTGACTATACGGGATCGCCCTTCAACTGGACTTGGAACTCAATCTCGAAGCAAACCCTCTATTCTATTGTTGTGATGCCTTTGAATAATAGAAAAGAGGGGGTTACTGATGATGGATTAACCTGGTCAACAATTGTCTCTCCCTTCGTCGCTTACTCTACAATGGATGGTGCCTTTGCTAGGGGATCTACCTGTTGGAACCAGATCCCCTAAAATTATATGGGGCACCTAGTGCTAGCTTCTTCCCCTGCGACCTTTGCCCCTGGACTGGGGTGGGTGGGAGGCTATAGTCGATTCGGCCCCCCCTCAGATTAAATTGTGGGAAACTAGAGTTCCGACAGGAAAGGGGGTGGCCCCTACTATTCTATGGTATGTGGAAGAGAGTTTTTTGATGCCGTGAATATACTCTTAGAAGAGTTATAGGCTATGGCTTTCAATCCGCCCTTTCCTCGGAGAACAACCACCACATAGGGAACTTACTAGGGAGCCACCACATGGAGAACACCGCAATAACTATTCCCCACCCGCCTAGAAAACCACCACTACCTAATGGAGATGGAAAGCCACCTGATGGAATAATACCACATGGAGAACCAACTCACTAGGGATGGATAATTAGGGATGGAGAACTACCATATCCTCCCTTCGGGGGGCACCACCTAATGGATGGATAACCACCTAGGGCTAAGGGTGCATCATATAATCAAGACAAATGTGCATTTATCCCTGCTGCTGAGTCATCAACTGCATAATCCACTGGTCCCTTTAGAATAGTAGGGCATTGTCTGAAACGACTGAATCCCCTTAAAATAGTAAGGTGGGGTGTTGAACCAATAGACTCAACTAGATCCCCGTCTCCTCCCACCCACCCACAATTGAATCTGAGGGGGGGGGCGACTGCAGCGTATAGGGGGGCATTGTCTGAAACGACTGAACCCCCTCACAACTAGAGTTTCTCAAAAAAACTATAGTAGTCCTTCCCACCCTCCCTATAGTTATCGGGCCCCTCGACATTCTATGGTAGTCGGTAGATTATTGTAGGGCCTCAACACAATCTGCTATTGAACCTCCTGAATCAATAGGTTATGTCGGTCCTGCATCTTTCTATGCTCCTCCTGCAATTGGTGCTACCCATAGAATTGTAGGGGCCGATGCCTACTATTCTAAAGGGTTCATTGCCCATAGAATTATGGGGGGCTTCCCTTGTTCCATAATAGGGGCCGCTGGGGTGGGGAGGATAATAATGTTGTCGGTGAGCTATATAGAGGGCGGGGGGGGGTCGGGGGGGGGTGGGTGGGGTGCCATGATACCGATTAGAATAAGGAATGTGTTACGTAGGTAAAGTGGGTATACCCATCCAATAGATCAGTAGGTGCGCCCCTTCATGTAGAGGAATAATTTGGAGTTGGGGGTTTGAATCCCTTGGGATAGTAGATTGGATGGTGCGCCCCGGAGAGAGGACAACTTGTCGTCTGCGGGGGTTAGGGGTTCCATTCCCCTGGGATCTTTAGGCATGGGGCACCCTTTTTTATATAGTTGACTCTAGAGGTATATATGTATACATACATATATATGTACACGCACGCACACACACACACAAAGACATATATGCATGTGTGTGTGTGTGTAGTTGGAAAGATAGAGGTGGAAGAGTGAGGGATGCAGGGCGAGGTAAGGAGATAAAGAGCAAGATTGAGATTAATTTAAATAATACATAAAAAATGCTTATTAATAATTTCATCTTAAACAATCAAAATATATTAGCAAGAGACCTAAGTGATGTTGGTCTATATGTTTGAGAGTCTCCAGTCTATGTATGAAGAGAGCCTCACTTTAGGGAAAGCTCTAGTTATTTATTGGTAAAGCTTAAAAATTGCCATATAAAATCAAAAAACCCTAAATCTAGGAATAATCAAATTTCATTTTATTGATTGGTATCCTTCTTGAACTAAGGGAAAGATCACAAGATGGGTTAATGGTCAAATTCAATCAAAACAAGAATGAAACACATAATCAAATACAACAAAAATCATTATACCTTCAAGTGAAGTTCTCTTTTCCTCCGATTGAGCCTTTGATGAAGTAGAGAAGCACCCTATCTCCACTTGATTAAATTGACTCCAAGATTGGATGCGGATTGCTCTCCACTACACAACAAGGATGATTACTTGATGGATGAATGGACACAATAGCTAAGTTTGGAACAAAATGACTATAATATGGGTGCTATGATAGTGATTCTAAGCTCAAATGGACAACATATGATTGCACAAAAGATGGATGTGGAAATGAGGGGAGGAGACCCCAATTTATAATTTTGAGAGTAGGAAAATGGAGGGTCAAGATTGATTTGGAATGAAGGGTGGAGATCGAAGGAAAGGGATGGAAGGGATTGAGAGGATAAGGTATGGAGACCAAAATATTTGCCATAAAGACATTTCTTGTCTCCACACTCCTCAAGGTGCTTAGGGAAGAGTCCCCAATGCACATTGGAAGAATACAAATAATTTTAAATTCCTTGGAAATGGACAAATGAATAAAAAAATCCTAAAATAGAAGATTGCATGGGAGAGAGGGAAGAGAAAAGGAATTAAAAATTCCTTGGGAAGTAAGGGAGCATGGGGAAGTGGAAGAATTTGAAATCTTTGACATGACCAAAGTTGGTGCATTTAAGGTTTGGAAGGTGAGAGGGGAAAGCCGTTTATGTCAAATGGTTGACTTGCTCCTAATCATGATGATTATGATTGTGCAAATGATTAAGAGGAGAGATTAGGTGGGTTAATGAGAGATTAGAGAGCAAGTGGATAAGTTAGGAGGATGCAACATGAGGAGAAAGAATGAGTGGAGGAATTTAAAATTGAAGAATAATGGTAAGCACGTTTCTAGAAGAATTAAGGATTAGAAGAAGTTATTTGTAGGAATCACATGATTAGTTTAATTGAAATTAATTAACTAAATAGGGTTTAGAAGAAATAAATAATATTTGGTTTTAGAAGAATGAGGGAATAATTAATTTTGATAAATTAATTATAGGACAATATTGATAAAATTAATTAAATTTGATTTAATTAATTTTAAGAAGGAACCAACATAGTTAAATTGATTAATTATGTTGATAGACTTAAATTAATTAAATATTAATTTAATTAATTTTAGATGTCTACATATATAATTATATAAATTAATAAAATAATGATATAAAAAATAATAAAATACAACACAAAATGTTTTAAGAAAAAACTTTCTTTATAAAAATAATCTTCTTAAGATAATATTTTGAATCTAAAAATAATATTTTATGATATTAAAAAATTAGTTTTTAAACTGAATATTAACTAAATTACGTGGATGAGAGAGTTGGGTTTTTTGGTTAAAGTGAGCTTTAAAATGTCTAAATTAAAGCCAATTTTAATGTGTAAATTTTTACTTAATCTCTCATCTATGTGGATACTATGAAGATCACCTTTCAGTCACAAAATAGATTTCAATAGACATTGTATACATTAAAAATTGTTCGGTAGAGAATTAATTAAATACGAATTTAATTAATGCATCCCCAATTCTTCTACTTATAAATAAATTGAATAATTTATTTATATAGTTCATTTTTCCAAAATTCTTCCCATCATAAATCATTTTTTCCACTTTCCTAATTAAATGAGCAAATTTAATTAATCCGTCCTATTTAATTATCCTCTCCAACTTAATTTCAATTTTTAAGTTCAAATTTGTCACATTGTCTCCTAATCCAAACTACCCTCCTAACCCTTCAACCTGCCATCTAATTTTGGGTTGAACCAACCTTATCCCTTCAAACTACCCCTATCCTAACCTCCTATGGAGTGTCTCTCCCCTCATAAGGACATATGGCATCCTTGCCACATGTCCTCCCCCTCCATGCCACTTGCCCTCTTGTAGGACGTGTGGTATTTGTTGAAGATTTCCTTGCCACTTGTCCTTCCAAGAATAACAAGTGTCATATTTCTCCAAGCCTTTTCTAACCTCTTCATCTCTCACCGTCCATCTCTCCAGGCTGAATCTAGACCGTGGAATCCTGCCACCCAGGCTCATACCTTGGAAAAGCTATAAATTCCTCCACTTTTCATTCATGGAGGGATCCTTCATCCTTAGTCCTTGACACTTAATCTTGTAATCTTAATCTTGCATTCTGAAACTTTGCATACATATTGAGCATAACGACATCTATAGTTTGTGCATTTAGCATAGAGTTTATTTGATTACAACATAGAAATCATGTTAATCTAGAATCATGATCATTCATCTCATTTTCATTTAGATCATAGGATCATAGTATAGCATACTCGTTCTTCAAGTTGTCATCTTGGAGGTCCATGTTGCTGAGAGCTAATCAATAGACCAACAAGGTCCTTGGAGATAAAGGACAATGAGTGTAATGCCCCACCAGAAACCCTAAAGGAAAACAATACAACTAGGCAACTAAAAGGGTGTAATAAATTTTTTTCTAAAGATTAAGTGCATAATCATATCAATGGCACATTTAACGACACAACGGAAGACTAACACATGATTTCCTAAGGGTTACCAACGAAGATTAATTCGTAGATTATATTAACACTACGGTTAATCCAATGGTTTAGCTAATTAGGAAACTTAAATGCCTAAGATAAAATTTACACATACATCTAAATTCCATAATGAAAGAATCAAAGTACTCCAATGCATTCATTTCCCATAGATCATATATACAAAAGTTTAAAGCAACTGAATTAACATTCATTCCAATAACTCCCTTTTACAACATCCATAAATACATGGTTACCAAAAATGCCACAGATTACAAAGTTACAATATCAAGGTTCCATAAAAGTTTTGATACAATGACCACAAGGTCTCAACTGAACAATGATAATGAACATGAGCTGGTACATGAACCACGAACCAAGAACACCAGTGAAGCCCTTCCTCTCTTGAAGATACATTCCAAAACATCTGATGGGAAGTGGTACTACCACCCGTCCATGCGATCCCGAAATGGAACCACCCTGCAATGCTAGGAGATAGTAGAAAACCCTCAAGCAAGCAAAGTAAAACAAGTAGGAAAGACTATAAGACTCCGCAAAAATCCATGTGACTCAACTCACAAACACTAGTGACTCTAAGAAGAGAGTGTCATCGCATAGCTTAAGATAGATACCATGGTACAACCTCCATAGGTCCCGACCCCCATCCTGGGGTATCTTGGTAACCTCTCCCGAACCTCCGGTTCCAACTAAGTCTCATGCGGACCCTACCAATCCTTTCATGAAGACAAGGTGGTAAGTTTGCCATTCCAGGCCTTCTCGTAACATTATGAGCCCTGTACTAGCACTCACCTATGCACAAGGCACATTATCTTAATTAATATTTATCCCACCCATCCCAAATCAATAATTAGGTTATCACTTTTTAACTGACTTTCGACGGCTTATCCTGTCATCCACTTTGGGCACGACCCCTGCTCGAAAGCCACTCTCTCTCATAGGACACTACAGGAAAGGTCTCTCTATGAGAACTTTATGGCGAAACAGACAACCATACCTACTCCTGACAAACCACAGGTGAAGGATATACAATCACTAACCCAAGATTGACCATTTGGACAAAACACACAATGGCTCACATCAATAAGGTTATACAACAACACTTGACCAAGGAGATATAATAACATAGGAAACAATGACAACTCAACCAGAATTGCAACGAAATTTAAACTTGATTGCAAACACCATTTACACAAGATCCTAATAAAATTACAATGCAATGCATAAGAAGGTGTTATACATGCATGGATTTTCTTTCATATATAAACAAAAAGGTATGCAAACACGTTCTTTAATGGGAATAAAAACTAATCATTTAGACAAATTGCACTACTTTAGCCATTAATTAACATCTATATCTCTATGATTTCTTTTCATCTATTTTAAATGATTTATAATGCATTTCCAATAAATAACGACATATGCAACACATATAAATAATCGTACTCTATTTCTAAAACTTCTAATTTCATACTTTCTTATTCCAAATAATAACCATAATCGAAAGAAATTCGACCTCTTGTAAGCTTGGACTGGTTTGTAAGACTTCTGATGCTCTTCTGCCAATTAGAACTATGCCTTGCTTGCAAATCTACCTCCAATCTATCATATCACTCTATTAACAAATCTATTCTCTTCTCACTCTCTCTTCAAAACTATAAAAGTATCTCCTCTATTCTCTCTTCTATTCTCTTCTCTCCTTAGTAAGTCTATCGTTTCTCCTTGCTCGTGAATCCCCCTCTCTACCTATCTCCCATCTCTATTTATCCTAATATTTCATATGATCTCCATTCAAAGGCTCGGTGATGGTTATTGATTAGGAGTCTATTACTTGAGTGTATGTTTAAATTCTTCTCATACCTCCACGTCTATTAGAGATGGAATCTTTAGATGCATATCCTCCTGTTTTAATGCATGATTTAAATATGCATTTGCCTCCTATCATTGATAATCCTAAATTCATGGCACTACATGCCTATTATCGTATTACTTACTTCAGTTATAAATCATTCTTTCATGTAGTTGTTTACCATCGATAGAGGTCTACTAATCTTAACTCAACGTGGACACCACTAGACGATTCCATTTCTATGTGGATTGAAGTGTTATCTGCGGCTTCTTCTCTCACTCACCGTGATTATAGCTGTTTACCTGCTCAATGGAGAGGTTGGCAAAGTGTCACAAACACTTATGTGTTTGTACTTAGTGGGTTCCTTGTTTTAACTGCCAAGTCTACGCCCTTGTCTCCATGTAGAAACCTCTGACTTCAGCATTAAAACCAATGATCTTACTAGTTTATCGTTATGGTCTCCACCAATGTCGATACCTAACTAATTATGCATTTAACTCATGGTCTAAACCTACATTTTAGTCATATCGACTCCTACTAGTTGCTATCTTAACTCTAAGTTAATTGATAGTTTTTGTTTGTTTAGTTGGCCATATGCATTAGTCGACTTGAGTCTAATCGGTCACCCAAATTGCCATGCGACATAGTCGCTATCTCCTAGCATTAAATCCACCACGTTTTGTTAAGTTATATTTTAACATGCGACTATATCATCTTTTGCAAAGTAATATTAAACTTAGACATTTATATATTCATAATTTACGTATATGCTAATATTTATAAATATGTTTTATGAATTATCGTTTTTATAGCATAAGACAATATTTGTATTAATTAAATTTACAACTTCACCTCAAAATATATATATACGAATATGTGTGATCGATAAAATCAAGTTGTCTACCATTTAACTTACATCTATATAACAAACGATTAATCATTCTATATGCTAGGTCGTAGAATTCAAATATTTCAACTTATCATAAATCACATTAAAATAATCAATATAATTAGTCATAAACTATATTCACCTTCGAATATATATAAGTTTATAATCGATTCCTAATATTTAAAATACATACAACTATAGTATAATTCTGAAAACCAAACATACCAATAATGAGATAACTTCATAAATTTAATTAATTAATTAAAACCACTAAAAACACAAACTGAGAAAACCTCAAGCAAATACTCATAAAAGATCAAACAACAACATACGTCGAAGGCCGAACAAACTGACAGGACGACCAAGTGATGACACTCACACGAGTGTAACTGAATAAAATAGGGTCAACTACTATCTCCTCCACTTCCATAAAAAAATATAAGGCACGCTCAAACCTGTGAAGCCAGGTGGAAACGATACCCCGTACCTACCTGGTACTTGTACCTGCAATATCTTGCATCACCGAACCACACATGCATATATACAATATAGAAAACATGGCATACACATCGATGAAGGAGAATCGCGACGTTCCCTATCTCACCGAAATGAGTGAAGGAAAATCGTCCCCTTACATCCAATATACTTGCAGACACACAACATATAATTCCACATTGCATAGATAAGTAAAGTGTCAGTACATAGCAATAATCCATAAAATGTCATAAATCACAAGTACTGAAATACTGCAAATTAATTATGCATCTCATATCTAGATAAAGCATGAAATAATGTCATATAAGTCTGAATAATAAAACATGGTAATGTATCCACTGAAAACAACAAGAATAAAATATGAGTCCAAATGAGTAGGGGTACTACATTCTCCCCCCCAAAACTAGGCTTACTCCTGGAAGCCTAAAATAAATAAGAATATAGCTCTCTCATCTTCGCTGCATCCTCCCAAGTAGCCGAGGTCTCATCATTTGGGTCCCATAGGACCCTTACCTGGTCGATGGTGTGACCCCTGAGGATCAAATCCCGACGCTGAAGAATGCGCACGGGCTCCATGGAAAGCTGCCCGTCCTCGACCTGTAAAGAGTTCCAATCAAGAACATCTGTCACATCAAGATGATAAGATCGAAGAACTGAAACATGAAAGACAACGTGGATGTGGGATAGACTCAGTGGCAAGGCAATATGATAGGCAACAGGACCTATCCTCTCAAAGATCTCAAAAGGGCCAACAAACCGAGGTGCCAACTTAGAACCCTTTCCATAACGGATCAGACTCTTCTGCGGATGCACTCTCAAAAACACATGGTCGCCAACAGAAAACTGACAATCTATCCTATGAGCATCTGCATACTTCTTTTGCCTATCTTGTGCAGCTACCAAATGCTCACGAATCCGCTCAACCTGTTGCTCCATCTCCCAAAGAATATCTGGTCCTATAAGCACCCTGTCCTCTAGCTGATCCCAACTCAAAGGAGTGCGACAAGGATGACCATATAATGCCCGAAAGGGGGACATACCTATGGAGCTATGATATCCATTGTTATAAGCAAACTCCACTAGATAGATATAATTCTGCCAATGCAACTGCTGGTCCATAACATACATGTGAAGCATGTCCTCCAAAACCCGATTCACTCTCTCTATCTGACCATCTGTCTCTGGGTGATAAGTTGAACTAAAGTTCAAATGAGTCCCCAAAGCATGCTAAAGTGAGGTCCACAATGCTGAGGTAAAGACATGATCTCTATCAGAGACGATCCGCCTCGAAATCCCATGCACTCTCACTACATCTTCTAAGAAGACCCGTGCCACCACTGTTGCCGTATAGGAAGCTCAAATAGGAATGAAATGAGCAACCTTAGTCAATCTGTCAACTATGACCATGATGACATCATGACGATGCAAAGAGACAGGCAAACCAACAATGAAATCCATGGAAATGATATCCCATTTCCAATCCGGTATCAAATTAGACTGTAAAAGCCCTGCCGGGTGCTGATGCTCTGCCTTCACTTGTTGGCACTCTAAACACTTTGACACAAATATCAACAATGTCACTTTTCATGCCAGCCCAATGATAAATCTGTCTAAGGTCTGCGTGCATCTTTTTGACACATGGATGTGCCAAATAAGGTGCACGATGGGCCTCAGTCATGATCAAGACGCGAAGACCCTCCAAAGAAGGTACATAGATCTGTCCATGGTGAAGAAGAATTCTATTTGCCTCAAGATTATATCCAGAAAATCTACCCTCTAAAGGCCTTCAGGACTCTATCACGGCTCTAACATCCTGATACCAAGTATCTTGAGGAAGAACTCCGAGAATCCTTTCTCTCAAGTCTACTCCAAGGGACAATGTTGAAACTCATGCCGCCTACGACTCAAAGCATCTGCCACTACATTCTCTTTCCCCTAAATATAATGAACCTCAAAATCATACTCACAAAGGAATTCCATCCATCTCTGTTGTTGAGCATTCAAGTTTGGCTGTGTGAAAATATACTGCAGACTGCGGTGATCACTATGTAGTTCAAACCGACACCCTAACAAAATATGTCACCATCTAACCAAAGCATGAACTACAACTACCGACTCTAAATTGTGAACTGGATAGTTCAACTCATGGTTCTTGAGTTTGCGAGACTCATAAGCAACCACACGTCCATCTTGCATAAGCACTGCACCTATACCTTCCAAAGAGGCATCTGTGCATACCATTAAATCTCTAGATGGATCAGGAACTGCCAAAATCAAAGCACTGACAAGGAGTTCCTTCAAGGTATGAAAAGCTGACTCACAATGTTCTGACCAAACAAACTTCTTCCCTTTCCTCTGAAGATAAGTGATCGGGTGTCCTATCCGGGAAAAGCCTTGAACAAAGCGACGGTAATATTCGGCCAAACCCATAAAACTCTGAACTTCTGAAATGTTGGTGGGCGTTGGCCAATCAACAATGGCTTGGATCTTTGAAGGATCCATAGATACACCTTCTCCCGAAACTATATTACCAAGATAGTTCACCTCAGACTGGAAAAAATTACACTTTGCCAAATTAGCATAAAGTTGATTCTCCCATAAGCACTATAATACCTGACGTAAGTGACCTTCATGTTCTTCCATAGTTTTAGAATAAATCAATATGTCATCCAAGAACACAAGGACAAAATGATCAAGGTAGGTGCGAAAAACCCCATTCATGAGGCTCATGAAAACTGAAGGTGCATTCGTCAACCCAAATGGCACCACTGTGAACTCATAGTGACCATAACGAGTATGAAATGCTATCTTATGAATATCTGCATCTTGAATGCGCAACTGATGATATCCAGATTTTAGGTCAATCTTAGAGAACACCTTGGCTCCCTTTACTTGATCGAAAATATAATCTATACGAGGCAATGGATATCGATTTTGGATGGTTACCTTATTTAGCTGTCGGTAATCAATGCATAACCGAAGAGAACCATCCTTCTTCTTAACGAAGATAACAAGCGCACCCCAAGGAGAAACACTAGGATGAATGAATCCCTTAGCTAACAATCCCTCTAGCTCAACTTCAACTCACTCAACTCTTGAGTAGTCATCCGATATGGAACTCTTGAAATAGGTTCTGCACCAGGAACCAAATCAATGTGAAAGTCTATGTCTTGCTTCGGAGGCATACTAGGAATATCCAACGGAAACACATTAGCATACTCTCGAAGAATAGGGTGACTATCAAGAGTGATTTCTCGACTCTCTAACTCATCCACATCCTCAAGAGTAACTACAAAAAGTTGGCACCCTCTACGCATGCACCGCTTAAGTTGCATAGCAGAGATCATACGTAAGGATATTAGTCTCTGAACTCCAACAACCTCCACTTCCTTACCAAGGTCCTCTAAACACTCCACTGTCTTCTTGGAACAGTCTACACGAGCACTGTGAGAAGATAGCCAATCCATCCCCAACACAACTCCATAAGAACCCAAAGGAATGACTCAAAGGTCAACTGAAGTAACTATGGTTCCTAGATTCAACTCACAACTAGGAACAAAGGCATCTATAGAAACATGGACACCTGTAGCCAACTCTACTTGCCACCTATCCACCTGCTTAGCAGACGTGAGTCCACACCGCTCCACAATAGACGAAGAAATGAAATAATCCGAAGCACCAGAATCAAAAAGTATAGAGATAGGGATTCCACGCAACATACCTGCTGCCTCCATAACTGTACCCTGATGATTAGCTTGGTGGTTATCCACCGCTGCAAACACTCTGTGGGATCTCCCTGCATCTCCCACTGTAGGCTCTGATGTTGCTGGCCTCTGACTACCTATGTTGTAGAAATGTCGAGGGCAATGCGCATCTCTATGACCGAACTGTCCACAAGAGAAGCAAGCTCCTCTATTACCTGTCGGTCCACTAGATTGCTGAAAACTTCCCTGGCTAGGGGTGTGAGATGCACTCTGCGAGCACTACCCTATAGGGCCTTGTCTGCCCCTCTACCAGTTCCTGTTATTCTTATATTGAGCATTGCCACCCTTCTGGCCCTGGAACTATTTTGGTTTTGACGGTTGCTGCTGCTGTTGTCCACCCTTAGCGGGTGCTTGAGGAGTCCTAAATGGTGAAGTTGACTGGGACTGATTCCCACAAGCTCTATTCCCACTGGAAGGTGCACTCCCTATCTGCACACCTATCTGACCACCAAGTGCACGGCTAAGGTTCAGCTTTACCAATCTGGCCTTTTCCATGGCTATCTCCACTGGAGTTGGCTCAAACACCCTAACACCTCCACCGATGCGGTCATTCAAACCCCTCAGGAAGTTTTGTACAAGCATAGGCTCATCATTACCAATCCCAACATATTGCTTGAGCTCATAGAACCTGTGCTCATACTGGTCTATTTTCATACCATAATGATGCAGAGCGTGAAACTCCTATGCCTGAGTCTGCCTCCACTGGGGTGAGAGAAATCGTCCCCTGAATCTCTCCAGAAATAGCTCCCATGTCACGGTGTTAATGCACACACCGATCTTCTCCTCCTCTAGTCTCCACTAGATCGAAGCAAAATTATTGAGACGCATAATAGCACATTCGCCTTGGTGTTGCTACAATATGGAAACATAGAGAAACACCGGTCCAAACCAATGAGTCAAGTCTCTGCCTCGAGACCGGTACCCATACCATCAAAGTAAGGAGGGTTGGACCTCATCGTCCTTTATGTGACCCAAGGAAGTTGGATCTTCGTTAACTTCAATCTCCCTCCTCTTGGGCTCTCTCTCTCTCTCTCTCTCTCTCTCTCTCTCTCTCTCTCTCTCTCTCTCTCTCTTCTGGAACTGGCTGATCAACCCCAGGCCCAGGGCCTAACCTAGCAAGAACCTCCTGAAACATCTGTCTCAGCTCTTCCCTTTTGGGAACCTATTCTTCTGCATGTTGTGAATCCTGATTAACAGACTGTTTCGGCTCAACATTCACATGAGTAAGTGGTGGTGAAGGACTGTGATGATCAGAACCACGACCCCATCCACCACCTTTGCCTCCACCTCTGCCTCTATTGCGACCACCTGTATGGCCACCTCCCCTAGCTCTCCTAGCACTACAAAAGAGAAAATGGTTCAGATCTATGGCAAGGATAAACAAGGGAAACACAAACATTAAGACCTAAGCAAAAAGGTCAAGTTGAATAGGCACACTACAAACCTAGAGTACCCAGTGTTGGAACTAAGGCTCTGATACCAAATGTAATGCCCCGCCAGAAACCCTAAAGGAAAACAATACAACTAGGCAACTAAAAGGGTGTAATAGATTTTTTTCTAAAGATTAAGTGCATAATCATATCAATAGCACGTTTAACAACACAATGAAAGACTAACACATGATTTCCTAAGGGTTACCAACAAAGATTAATTCGTAGATTATATTAACACTATGGTTAATCCAGTGGTTTCGCTAATTAGGAAAATTAAATGCCTAAGATAAAATCTACACATACATCTAAATTCCATAATGAAAGAATCAAAGTACTCCAATGCATTCATTTCCCATAGATCATATATACAAAAGTTTAAAGCAACTGAATTAACATTCATTCCAATAACTCCCTTTTACAACATCCATAAATACATGGTTACCAAAAATGCCACGGATTACAAAGTTACAATATCAAGGTTCCATAAAAGTTTGATACAATGACCACAAGGTCTCAACTGAACATTGATCACGAACATGAACCACGAACCAAGAACACCAGTGAAGCCTTTCCTCGCTTGAAGATACATTCCAGAATATCCGATGGGAAGTGGCACTACCACCCTTCCATGTGATCCATAAATGGAACCACCCCACTGTGCTAGGAGATAGTAGAATACCCTCAAGCAAGCAAAGTAAAACAAGTGCGAAAGACTACAAGACTCCGCAAAAATCCATGTGACTCAACTCACAAACACTAGTGACTCTAAGAAGAGAGTGTCATCGCATAGCTTAAGATGGATACCATGGTACAACCTCCATAGGTCTCGACCCCCATCCTGGGTTATCCTAGTAACCTCTCCCAAACCTTCGGTTCCAACTAAGTCTCATGCGGACCCTACCAATCCTTTCATGAAGACAAGGTGGTAAGTTTTCCATTCTAGGCCTTCTCGTAACATTATGAGCCCTGTACTAGCACTCACCTATGCACGAGGCACATTAACTTAATTAATATTTATCCCACCCATCCCAAATCATTTATTAGGTTATCACTTTTTAACTGACTTTCGACGGGTTATCCTATCATCCACTTCAGGCACGACCCCCGCTCAAAAGCCACTCTCTCTCATAGGACACTATAGGAAAGGTCTCTCTACAAGAACTCTATGGTGAAACAGACAACCATACCTACTCCTAACAAACCAAAGGTGAAGGATACACAATCACTAACCCAAGATTGACCATTTGGACAAAACACACAATGGCTCACATCAATAAGGTTATACAACAACACTTGACCAAGGAGACATAATAACATAGGAAACAATGACAACTCAACCAGAATTGCAATGAAATTTAAACTTGACTGCAAACACCATTTACACAAGATCCTAATAAAATTACAATGCAATGCATAAGAAGGTGTTATACATGCATGAATTTTCTTTCATATATAAACAAAAAGGTATGCAAACACGTTCTTTAATGGGAATAAAAACTAATCATTTAGACAAACTGCACTACTTTAGCCATTAATTAACATCTATATCTCTATGATTTCCTTTCATCTATTTTAAACAATTTATAATGCATTTCCAATAAATAACGACATATGCAACACATATAAATAATCGTACTCTATTTCTAAAAATTCTAATTTCATACTTTCTTATTCCAAATAATAACCATAATCGAAAGAAATTCGACCTCTTGTAAGCTTGGACTGGTTTGTAAGACTTCTGACGCTCTTCCGCCAATTAGAACTATGCCTTGCTTGCAAATCTACCTCCAATCTATCCTATCTCTATTAACAAATCTATTCTCTTCTCTCTCTCTCTTTGAAACTATAAAAGTATCTCCTCTATTCTCTCTTCTATTCTCTTCTCTCCTTAGTAAGTCTATCGTTTCTCCTTGCTCGTGAATCCCCCTCTCTACCTATCTCCCATCTCTATTTATCCTAATATTTCATATGATCTCCATTCAAAGGCTCGGTGATTGTTATTGATTAGGAGTCTATTACTTGAGTGTATGTTTAAATTCTTCTCATACCTCCATGTCTATTAGAGATGGAATCTTTAGATGCATATCCTGTTGTTTTAATGCATGATTTAACTATGCATTTGCCTCCTATCGTTGATAGTCTTAAATTCATGGCACTACGTGCCTATTATCATATTACTTATTGCAGTTATAAATCATTCTTTCCTGCAGTTGTTTACCACCGATAGAGGTCTAATAATCTTAACTCAACGTGGACACCACTAGACGATTCCATTTCTATGTGGATTGAAGTGTTATCTGCAGTTTCTTCTCTCACTCACCATGATTATAGTTGTTTACCTGCTCAATGGAGAGGTTGGAAAAGTGTCACAAACACTTATGTGTTTGTACTTAGTGGGTTCCTTGTTTTAACTGCCAGGTCTACGCCATTGTCTCCATGTAGAAACCTCTGAGTTCTGCATTAAAAACTAATGGTCTTACTAGTTTATCATTATGGTCTCCACCAATGTCGATACCTAACTAATTCTACATTTAACTCACGGTCTAAACCTACGTTTTAGTCATATCGACTCCTAGTAGTCGCTATCTTAACTCTAAGTTAATTGATAGTTTTTGTTTGTTTAGTTGGCCATATGCATTAGTCGGCTTGAGTCTAATCGGCCACCCAAATTTCCATGTGACATAGTCACTATCTCCTAGCACTAAATCCGCTACCTTTTGTTAAGTTATATTTTAACATGCGACTATATCATCTTTTGCAAAGTAATATTAAACTTAGACATTTATATATTCATAATTTACATATATGCTAATATTTATAAATATGTTTTATGAATAATCGTTTTTATACCATAAGACAATATTCGTATTAATTAAATTTACAACTTCACCTCAAAATATATATATACAAATATGTGTGATCGATAAAATCAAGTTGTCTACCATTTAACTTACATCTATATAACATATGATTAATCATTCTATATGCTAGGTCGTAGAATTCAAATATTTCAACTTATCATAAATCACATTAAAATAATCAATATAATTAGTCATAAACTATATTCACCTTCGAATATATATATAAGTTTATAATCGATTCCTAATATTTAAAATATATACAACTATAGTATAATTCTGAAAACCAAACATACCAATAATGAGATAACTTCATAAATTTAATTAATTAATTAAAACCACTAAACACACAAATTGAGAAAACCTCAAGCAAATAATCATAAAAGATCAAACAACAACATACGTCGAAGGCTGAACAAACTGACAGGACGACCAAGTGATGACACTCACACGAGTGTAACTGAATAAAATAGGGTCAACTACTATCTCCTCCACTTCCATAAAAAAATATAAGGCACGCTCAAACTTGTGGAGACGATACCCCGTACCTACCCAGTACTTGTACCTGCAATATCCTGCATCACCGAACCACACATGCATATATACAATATAAAAAACATGACATACACACCAATGAAGGAGAATCGCGACGTTCCCTGTCTCACCGAAATGAGTGAAGGAAAATCGTCCCCTTACATCCAATACACTCGTAGACACACAACATATAATTCCACATTGCATAGATAAGTAAAATGTCAGTACATAGCAATAATCCATAAAATGTCATAAATCACAAGTACTGAAATACTGCAAATTAATTATGCATCTCATATCCAAATAAAGCATGAAATAATGTCATATAAGTCTGAATAACAAAACATGGTAATGTATCCACTGAAAACAACAAGAATAAAATATGAGTCCAAATGAGTAGGGGTACTACAATGAGACACCATTAGGGAGTTCTCTTTTACTTTGTTCATTGATTAATTCCTTAATATAAAGTCTCATTGGTGTGTTAGGTGTTTTAATTGATTAATTCACATTTCTAGCATATAAAAACTATAGTCACACAAATCTGTCCAGCTTAATTAAATAAATATTCGCTATTTATTTGATTAAAAATCCACTAGCCATCAGTTAATTAAATAAATATTTAATTAATTCATCCCCAAACATTCTTCTATTAATTAAATAAATTATTCAATTTATTTTAATTCATTCATTAAATCAAATTCCAATCAATTAATTAAATAAAATCTATTTATTTAATTAAATCCCCTTTTCCTCTTTTAAATAAATTAAATAAAACATTTATTTAATTCATTATCCCCACCCCACTTGCATTTTCCTACAAATGCAACTTGCACACATTTATTGGAATAAATGAATTTTTATTTTAATAAAATCCTATTTCCCCTCACCCACCAAATCCACTTGCAAAATCTAATCCCCTTCTAGATTCTTCTAACCCCTTCCTAATTAGCCTAATCCATCCCTTAATTATTGTCACATTCCTAAGCAAAATGGAGTCACTTCTCAAAGACTCTAAAGTCTTTGAAAAACATTTAATGCTTTGTGTGTTCAACAAATTAACCCCCAAAGTCTTCCAAGACCACTAATGGCTCTTACATGACCATTTATGGCTCTTACATAACCATTTATGGTTATTTCAAACTTGTCTTCCCAAACATTTATTGTTTTGACCATATTCATCCATTTCACATTTGCACAAGAGTTTATCCATTGGATAAAAGCTTTATTCTTTGAATAAAGAGTTTATTCATTCAACCAACCTTGACTTTAACTCCCAAGGTCATATCAAGCATTTAATGCTTATTCCCTCCCCTCAAAACCTATCTCACATTAACACTTGTCATCCTGGGATTGAGTTGAAAGCCCTCACATGGATTTGAAATCATTCAATCCTGACCCTTGTTGAGATTACTCAATCTCAACCATTCATTGCTCCATTTTTCCTATAAATAGAGCTCATTTCTTCATAATCCAGATCCTGAAAACTTGTATGCATTTAAGCTATAGGCATTTTAAGAGAGCATTTTAATATAATTAACTCATATATTGTCATTTTGGATAAAATCAATCATTTTAGTATCCATAGCTTAATATTAGCTTCTTTATTTACATTTAGAGCAATATTTCAATCTCAATCCTCCATAAGCATCCATAGTGCAAAAAGCTGCTGAGAGCTACACTATTTTGGAACTTGGAGAGGAGAGGAACAAGGGAGAAGGAGTTAAGAGCATGCTAAGAGGCATTTGGAGATGCCTCATTATCTTTGTTTCATTAGTTAGATATATTAGCATGATTTTAGTGTCTCTCTTGATATGCCTGTTTAGATTAGTCTTTGATTGAATAACACTAACGGTTTCTTGTGTGTTTTGTGTTGTTTCTCTTAGACTAACCTTGTCCACTTTGCAGGGCATCATTTGGTGAACCTGACGTGAATCCAAGCACCAAAAATATCATTTTTTAAAAAAATAACATGTTTGAATGTTGAAAATGTCACACAGGTTGCGCTTTGGCACTATTGAACTCGTTCTAGTGTTATCGACACTTATGCTTTTAGCGCTAATGTTCTTACAATAGCGCTATTGTTCTTACAATAGCGCTATTGTCTCAAGTTCAGTGCTTTTGGTACCGTTTTGGCACTTTTGACGTTGTTTTGGTGCTATTAACCCTTTTTCAGTGCTTTTGCCTCTCTGTCTTTTCCCTTCTTTCAATGCTTTTGAGTTAAATAGCGCTTCTGTTCAAACACAGACTAGCGCTATTGTAACAGAATGTCATAAAAATCACCTTGTAACCAAAAAATTGAAAATCTTAGGCTTGTGGAAGCCCCCCTTGGACATAGATTTTACTAACAATTTGTTGTTTGTGCAGGTTTAAAACTCACCATAAAAAAATCACAAACTTGTCTTTTTGGTGCTTTTAAAACTTGAACAAAAACAAATCTTCCTTGTTTTCTAGTTAGGGTCACTCGTCTTTTGGTGCATTAAAAATTGAACAAAAGAAACATTTGCTTTCATTGCAAGTTAGGACTCATTTTCTTTTGGGGCTTAAAATCAACAATTTGATTTCCTTGCATCAAACTAAAGAATTTACAAGTCACACTTAAAATTTTGGTGCAATTAAAAAACTTACAATCCACTTGTTCCAATTCTTGCAAGCGATTTACTTCAAGCAAAACGTGCTTTTTGTTAAGTTGACCAGGACTTCCCATTTCTAGATTACAACATATTGCCTTTGAAAGTTAAAAAGAACATCATGATTTTTGGAGCAACATCTCCAAATAGTTAGACCACATTGCGATGATGGGTTAAAAAGAACAAGTGTTTTTCGTGTTTAGCACGCTTGTGCAAAAGGTCGGTCGAGTGGTCCCACTTCTAACACACACTATCCTCTCCCTTGGCTTTCGTGGTCCTAGGTGCAAGAGAAAAGTGTTAGTAACACTCAAATTTTATCTTTTTAAAAGAGGCCTGCCAAGGGATCGATACTCTTGGGAACGACCTCGAGCGGTAAATTCTTCGAGCCGCTATAGAAATCAGGTGAGAGCGAAAGCTGTAGCCTTGGGTATAGCTGTTCCTACAGTGTAACTGGCTGAAAGGACAAATAGGCCCCACCACCAGTTACAAGGCTCTTAAGTGAGTCACTGCAGAATGAACTTATGTCCAAAAACATTGAACATGACTAAACACCTTTAAGTAGTAGCCCACCTGTTCTATTGATTGAGGATATTTGCGATATAATTTAGTGCAAGAGCATAGATGGTTTTGCTCCCAAGATACCCACCATACATATTTCCTTGAGTAGAAACATAGCTTTTTGAAAAGTCACTTGTGGCTTGATAAAAGTTGTGACTCCCCCATCATAGGGATCATCTATTTGTTATGCTCGTACAAGACTTAGTATATCACATCCTTACCTGCCACAGCAGGATTCATAAGGTATGTAGTACCAAAGTCGAAGAAATATCAAGATGTGGGCTAAATTTATCACAACTGGCCATTTGACCTTAGGGATAAAAAGTGTTTGAAGTGTGTTTGTTTTAAAAACCAAGTGCAAATTGAGCCAACTTCAGGCTTTGGAAATACGTGCCTTAAAATACATCTAAAGGAAGGGTCATATACAAGTCCAAGGATTGGGTTAATCTAGACCCATACTTATTTGTGCCTTTGAGGCAACATTCTTGTGTTTGTGTGCTTGCTTTGTTTTCTTGTCAAAGAAACATCAAATCAGAAAATCACTTCCAAAAACAAAGTATTCATCCAACCAAACACATCAAAAACAAAGTGCAAACAACAAAGAGTCAAATTTTATGACCATTCTTCACATCTTGCGAAAGAAGAAGCGTCATCAGAATATCAACTTGAAAAGAAGACCATTAAGCTCAAAGGCTTTGATCAAAAGGAGGAAATTCTTCTATATAAATAGATAAATCTTTGTCTCACATAGAATTTTTCTGTGTCACATGCGTCTCTACCTTCAAGGAAAAACAAATGAATTTGATTCAGAGACATTGAACCGCAGAGCTTTTATGCAATATAGAGCTCTGAGTTATCACAAAAACCAAGGAGGTAAGATTAATCCCAACTTTTTCCCAAACATCTGTATCACCTACTGTAGACACCCAAAATTGTCATGTCTAATTAAATAAATATTTTATTTATTTAATTATCTAAGCCTAATTCTTCTATTAATTAAATAAATCTTTATTTATTTAATTAATTCATTTATCCTCTTCTAGCCTTATTTCTCATTTAAATAAATACATTTATTTATTTAAATTATCCCTTTCCTAAATTAAATAAATATTTTATTTATTTAATTGTCCTACTTCTTCTATTAATTAAATAAATCTTTATTTATTTAATTAATTCATTATCTTTTTCTACACATGACACATGTCATTCATCTCTTAATTCATACACTACCTACCCCTTTCATTATTTTGGTATTTCTTATACCTACCCTCTAATCCTAGCCGACCTCTCTTTTTACACCTCTCAATCTTAACCCTCCATTTCTTATTGTGTCTTCTATTTAAGGAGATGCTTTCTTCATTGTCAAACCCTAATGACACATGCTAATGATCTTTCATACAACTTGGCTACACTAAGATCCTACTTGCAACCACATTCCGTTCTTTGTTGAGCTCTTGTGCATATAAAAATCTGAGAGCAAATATATCAAGCAAGATCAATGGAGATAGGAAGAATGGAGATCAAAACCCTATTGGACATGTGATGGTATAATCTTTGTGATTTTGAGTTATTTGCATTGTCTTAGGTTATCTTCATATGTTATGGTGGATCTTTGTTCATTGTTAGGCTAGGGTTTGGTGGTTGAATTCATTTAGCCTTTCAGTATTGTTATTGTTGTTATCCATTTTCACCATATACATTTTGGCATGCCCGGTGGGACTCTTGTCCCTTTGCATTTAACAATTTTGTTGCAGATTTTGCATTTTTAAAGTTGCAGATCGGACAGTTTTCGACAACATTTTAGGTTTTTCCGCGTCTGCGAGTGTTCGGATCGCGTTTTTGTGTTTCAGAAGCGTCTGCGATATCGGGAATCGCATCTGTGTTTTTGCCAATTTTTTTTTTTTTTTTGCAGGTTTCTGGAATCGCCTCTGAGAATTTTAACCACGTCTGTGCTGGATCTTATCGGGTCTGCACTCGAAAGTCGCGTCTGTGACCTTTGATCGCGTCTGTGAACTACAGAACCGCGTCTGTGTCATACAGACGCGTCTGTGTCTGGTATAAAGGCATCTGTGCATTCTGTTTTGCAATTTTTCAAATTTGTTTTGATTCGGGTTTTCGGATTTTGTACTTAGGGTTTCAGATCTGGTTTGTTTTCGGCTAACTCTTGCAGATCTAGCTAACCTGGTTTGTGCAGCTTGCTTTGGAGGCAAATACGTTTTTGTTGAAGGCCCCTTTTCACAAAGTCTTTTGGGTTTTCTAAAATTTACCTAACTTGTGTGCTTGCAGGAAGGGGTAATCATTTGAAACAACCCAAACTACTAACAATTTTGTTGCAGGGTCTTGGCTAGGGTTTCGTAATTTTGTTGTGTGCCTTGTTTTCATAGATTAGCAAACACTTCCATTGGTGCACTAAAATTGAATCATTGTCTTTTGTGTCTTGAGCAATAGGCTCTTTTTGTTTATTCTTTAGAGGGCCTGTCTTCTCGTGTGGTCATTAGGACTACTAGTGAGAAGAGAACGACCCAAGTGGTAGCGAGGAAAACCCACCTCATCCAAACCACTATAATCAAATGTATTCATGGTGAAAACTATGAATAACGTGTGCTGATTAGTTCATACCGACACTATGTCTCCCCATAAACCCGTTTGATCAAATTTATTTGATCATTTGTAGGGCGTAACCCTACCGGCTGGGAGCCTTCTGTATTTACAGAGCTGAAAGTGTCGCATGTATGGCCACACGAGCGGATGCCCTTACTAGCACCTCTTTGTTTTAGATGCCCAAATCCTTCTAGTTGTTGAGGCAGGAGGTCGGACCTCTGGTAGCGGCCCACACACATACGGTTCTTAGTAGAGATACAAAGTTCGCCATGGGGAGTTTTCATGGGGGCTGATGCTTGGCTGACCCGAGAAGTGAGTGCCGAGGGTGGAGCCAGTGAGGTCAAGCATCTAAGTATCCGCTCTGAATAGCATAGCCTCGGGGGTAAAACCCTATGTGGGATCAACAACTATTGTCTTGGCCAGCCCTAAGATTTGTGCTTGTCTTATGCTAAACACTCAAACATTCAAGACAAAACAACAAAACATTGTGTCTTTTGTGTCTTCAAGTGTATGCAAAAACTTTTTACATCAAACAACACACTTTTGGAGTCTAAACAGTTGGCAAACATTGAGTTATCAACATTGTGTCCTCTTGTCACGAAAAACAGTCGAAAAATCAGATTTGGTCACAACAAAACTACTTCACAGATAGAAAAAATTGCACTAAGGTTACAGAAACGCGTCTGTGTCTGTTCAAACCGCGTCTGTGTCAGATAAGCACGTCTGTGAAGTACAGAATAGCGTCTGTGTTTTTATCAGCGTCTGTGTCAAATAGAGAGGCGTCTGTGTCTGGGAATCGCGTCTGTGAAGTATACAGAGGCGTCTGTGTCAGGATTTGAAAACTTTAACAGTCAAGCAAACAAAGAAAATTAGTTTCGGCATACTTGAGCTTCTTAGGTTGTCTCTTCAGGTTTCATCTAGCATTCAGCCTGTTCTAAGGTCTTACATAGTTCATCATTGCTTCATACCTCATTTTACATTCACAATTATCTAAACTTGAGTCAAAAGGTCACTTGCTTGTCCTCGTCATACTTTGTCAACATACTACATACAACTACACTTTGCTAAGTGGTCCCTCATCAAGGTTTCTTACCTTTGGGTCTCATTTGGTCTTACTTAGAGTCAAGGTCAGCTTACCTCATCAAGAGAAACTATCCTCTCTTTGGAAGTCACACCTACTCTACTACTTACAATACTTGGTCTTACACTTTGGACATTGCAAGTACACCTCAAGATTCATTTACACTCCATACAACTCTTGGTCTTCCATGCTCTTGTCATTTTCGTCTAGTCTCTCATATTGGTCTAACACCTAGTTCATGGTTGAAACCCGCCTTCAAAAATCTAGGAGAATAGCTAAAGAAGCTCAAAAATCCGCAAACATGAGTTCTTATGAGTATGACAATGATCTATTCTACAATCCTGAGCACACTACATTACCAGACATGAATGTTTATAGACACAATCCAAATGTGGAAAGCGCAAACACTATAAACAACAATGCTACGCACAATGACAATGTTGACAATTCTTCAATACTATCAGCAGACATACAAGAATCCATAAGGGACCCTCAATTCAATAGATTGGTTGAAGAGATAATGAGGAGAGATCGTCAATACTTTTTAAACATGATGGCACAAAGTGGAGCTAAAATACCGCATGATTTTGACTTATCTCAACTTATGGAAAGTCGACCCTCACAACAAACTCAACCTAACATGGATCAAAGGAGACCAAATAGTGGAGGAAATAGAGGACCGAATAATATGATGCCTGAGTCACCATCAGTTTTGCTTCAAAAACCAGCAATCCCACATACACAAGCTCAAACATATGATACTTACACTCAAGGACCAGCATGGAGGCCTTATGCTCAATCACATGCTCAAGGTATGAATCAATCAAAACAAGTGGATACTCAAGGACATCCTCAAAATTTTGACACAAGGAGACCTCATGTCAAAATTGGGGGCAACACAATGGAAAATGAAAGACCTATTGAATATGGTTTATACACACAAAACAGATATGGGGTCCCTCAACAAGAAGTTATGCCAAGTGCTCCATATATGTCGCAACAATATAGACCTCCATATGGACATGTCTACGATCAGTATCATCCATATATGCAACAAGTTCCTCCTCAAATGGGTGTTTCAAACATGGGGTATGCTACAAGAAATCAATCTCCACCCAAGAATAATTTGGAGCAACAAATTAGAGATCTACAAAAGAAGGTGGAGGACATGGGTACATCAAAACCTACATACACCATGAGAGATATATGCCCTTATCCCTTCGATAAGAGCATTCCAATGCTGCCATTTCCTCCACATTTTGTGACACCAAAATTTGACAAATATAGAGGAAAAGGAGACCCCAAGGCACACATAAGACAATTCTTCACAGCTTGCATTGAGGTAGCGGCAGAAGAAACATAGTTAATGAGGTTGTTCCCACAGAGTTTAGGCGATCAAGCTATGGAATGGTTTTCTCAATTACCTCCTGGTATTAAGTCATGGGGCGACTTGGCAGAGGCATTCATTCAGCATTTCTCTTACAACATAGAAACAGATGTCTCAGTTACTACCTTGTGCAATACGAAACAAAAGGAAGGAGAATCTTTCGCAACATTTTTACAGAGATGGAGAAACCTAGCTAGCAGATGCTCTTGTGAAATCCCGCAAAAACAAATGGTGGAGATGTTCACACAAAATGTTAATAAAGCTATTGGCTATGATCTCAGAAAAGCTTGTTTGTCTACATTCAAGGATGTCATTGAAAAGGGCCTAGCAACAGAAAAGGTCTTAATTGAACAAGGAGTTGTCAAGCTATTCAAAGAAAACAAAGAAGACTTCAAAGGAAAGGACAAACCAAAATTTTGGAACAAGAATAAGAATACAGTTAATGATGGCGTTGTTGATGCCAACACAGTGAGACCAAAGTTCGTCTTTTCTGGATCAAGTTCTACCAACAATCAAGTGAACAATCAAACAACTTCAAAACCACGAAGGAAGTACACTCCATTGGGAGAACCACTTGAATCAGTATTCAAAAAGCTTGTAGCAAACAAAGTAATCACGGTTCCAGACTTTCCTCCATATGAACCAAAGGTCAAACCGAATTGGTGGAATGATGATGAATTTTGTGAGTTTCATAAGAGCAAGGGTCATAAGACAAGTAATTGCCATCGATTGAAAAACATTGTACAAGATCTCATTGATAGAGGAGATATTGAGATTGAGGGACATTCATCTAACCAAGAGCATGAGATGTTTAAGGAACCATTCCCAAAACATGACAAAGGAAAAGGCAAAGTCGCAGATGATCAAGCCAATTACACTAGAGCACCTTACAATTATGATTCTACTATCAATCACATCTCAATGGACAATCATATCTCTACCATTACTATCAAAAACAAAAATCCTAAGAATCTTTCTCAGAGACCCAAAATTGTCCTAAAAGGTGTGGGATCTTTGTCTGAATCTACCTCTGAATGTCATGTTACAACCCGTCGAGGTAAGATCACGTTGCCAGGTGCCTCCACTAAGAATACCAATCTTTCATCAATCAAGCCTGAGTACGACCTTGTAGAACAACTAGGGAAGACACTTGCACTTATCTCTATTCTTGAGCTCTTACGTATATCTCCTGCACATAAAGCTATCCTTGACAAAATCTTGAGAGACACTGCCATCCCTACTGATCTGAACGTGGACCAGTTTCAAGCCATGGTGGGATACCTATCCGTTCCACACTCCCTCACATTTACAGAAGCCGATGACGCCTCCATAAGTCAGCCACATAATGTACCTCTACACGTTGAAGCCTTCATACATAAACACCGAATAAAGCGAGTCCTGATAGATGGAGGAGCAGGTCTTAATATTTGTACCTTGAGTACCATCAGACAATTGGGATATTCTGACAAAGCTGTGAATTCTACAAACCAAATCACCATTAAGGATTATGATGATGAAGAGCGCTCGTCCAAGGGCACGGTCACCTTACCACTAAGAATAGGGCTAGTCACAAAGGATGTGGTTTGTCAAGTCCTAGATCTAGATCTCACGTATAACATATTGCTAGGACGACCGTGGATTCATGAAATGAGGGCAGTCCCATCAACATACCATCAATGCATAAAGTTTCCTCATAATGGAGTTGAGGTAACGGTCAATGGTGATCCAAATCCATTCATATATTGTAATAACTTGAGATCACATACTGAGACTATCATTCCCAGCAATCGTGAGGCTACTCCTTCTTCAGCATATATTGATCCTGAGTCATTAAAGCCCTCGACATCCAAACAAGGTGAACTTAGAGCCAAGTTTCAAGACAAAGGCATGGGAGAATACACTCTGAATCAAACAATGTTTTTACGACAAGTCATGACCTCTCCCAAGGAATATGGGAGGCCACATCCTAACAAGAAAATCTCCATCATGATGCTCAAATGGGATCCTACCATCTTTCAAAAATGGGGCGAACTAGAAGAAGAAAATTTATATAAAATGCTCTATAAGGACGTTGAAGAGGAAACACATGACCAGATTATAATACCCTGTGAGAACTATGGCAAAGGCTTCAAAATTCTGCAAAGATTCGGGTACGATGGAAAAAGCCCTCTCGGATTACGCAAAGAAGGTGTCATGGAGCCCTTACAACCTGAGCTAACTACAAGAAGGGAACGCTCCAAGGGGCTTGGTTTTCTGAATCCCAGACTACACAATAAAGGAACAAAAGAGGTATGGCAAATCAAAGTGGCCGAAGCTCAACAAGAGGATTACTATTCCACAGACTCCAATGAGTGGGAATGGGGTTCAGACAAATCCTCCAGTGACTATGAGCTTAAAGAAACATTCAGAGAGCCAGATGAACCTACAGAGGAGGAGGAATTTTACAAAAAATTCAGAGTTGGCCAAGAACCAACCCATAAGGATCCCGCACAAGCTTCGTTTCAAGGCCCTAGGTGAAGATCACATAGGATGAGGACACCTGTCCCTGAGGGTGCTACTAGTGATGATAATTTGGATTCACTCACGATCGAAACTGATGAGGAGAGTGCCATTGATGACCTCGATGACTATCTTGACATACCTGAATATAACCACATCTTCACTATTAGCCTTGCGAACTCTGAAAATACTAACGACCTTCCCCTTGTTCATCCCCAACTCATTGACTAGGATCATGAAGAACCAGCACAATTTGATACATTTCAAAATGACGAAGCTATTATCGACTACCTTGGCATTCGAGATGATCTTCCCCCTGGAGACCACAAAGCAGGATATGCCATAGAGCTCAACAACATAGCATACTTTGGTGAGGGTGTCGGGCCTTCTAGTCGCAAAAATATGAAAATAAAAACAAAACAAGGGTCTTATGGCGAAAACCACACTGTGGCGCTATCTAACTCCAAAAAAGTAAAAAGAAAGGACGTATCTGAGGGCGAAAACCTCTCTGAGGCACCCGAAGATGGAAGGCTCGACATTCTCCCAGCATCATATGAGGAAAAATCATCCATGTTGGTAGAGGAGACTATAAAGACAAATATTGGTACAGAAGAGGTTCCACATAACATATTTTTGGCTCAATCATTGACAGAGGCCGAGAAAGCAAGATTCATAAGCTTCTTTAAGGAACGACAAATCAACTTCGCATGGTCTTATGCTGATATGCCTGGGCTAGACCCCGATTTAGTAATGCATCATTTAACAGTCAAACCGGGGGCAAAACCAGTAAAACAGAAATTGAGGAAAATGCACCCACAAGTGGCATTATTAGTCAAGGCAGAGCTGGAGAAATTACTGGATGTCAGATTCATACGCCCAATTGATTATCTTGAATGGATTTCCAACTTAGTACCTGTTAGCAAACCAGATCGCAGCATCCGAATATGTACAGACTTTAGAGATATCAACAAGGCTTGTCCAAAGGACGATTTCCCATTACCAAACATTGACTTGATCGTTGATCTCACAGCAGGCCATGAAATGTTATCTTTAATGGACGGATTTTCTGGATATAATCAGATCAGGATTGCACCGGAAGATCAACATAAAACATCATTCACTTGTCCATGGGGAACCTTCTGTTGGAATGTCATGCCCTTTGGGCTGAAAAATGCAGGCGCCACTTATCAAAGAGCGATGACCACTATTTTTCATGATCTCATGCATGTAACGGTGGAAGATTATGTTGACGACCTTTTGGTTAAATCAATAGACAGAAATACACAATTGGACATACTTTCAGTTGTTTTTGATCGATTGGAAAAGTACAAGGTAAGATTGAATCCAAAGAAATGTGTCTTTGGAGTAACCTCCGAGAAGCTCCTAGGATTCATTGTGTCTAAAAGAGGAATAGAAGTTGATCCAGCAAAGGTCAAGGCTATCTTGGACATGCCGCCACCCAAGAATATCAGTCAACTTCGATCTTTACAAGGGAGACTCTAGTCCATACGAAGATTCATAGCACAACTCACAGATAAGTGTAACCCTTTCCAGCACCTGCTACACAAAAACATCAAGTTCAAATGGGATGAGAACTGTCAACAGGCTTTTCAGGCGCTCAAAGACTATCTTTTGAACCCGCCAGTTTTGATGCCACCAATTCCAGATCAACCATTGCTACTTTACATATCAGCTACTTCGACAGCACTGGGGGCACTCCTAGCACAACAAATACTTGACGGCAAGGAAAAAGCAGTCTACTATATCAGTCGCACATTGGTGGGATATGAGCTGAACTACACACCAATTGAGCTTGCATGTCTCGCTGTGTCTTTGCTTCACAAAAATTACGACATTATATGCTCACTCACAAGACTAAGTTGATTGCCAGAATTGATCCACTAAAATATCTTCTCAACAAAGCTACACTTACTGGGCGGCTGGCCAAGTGGGTAATGATTTTGAGTGAATTCGACATTGAATACGTGGACAGAAAAGCTATAAAAGGACAAGCAATTGCAGATCAACTGGCAGATGCTCCCATGATAGATGATGCTCCTCTACAGTCAGAATTTCCAGATGAGTCCATTCTAACAATATCACCGGCAAAGTCATGGCAATTATATTTTGACGGCTCATACACACAGCATGGGGCAGGAGTGGGTATACTCTTTATAGCTCCTCAAGGCGATTCTATACCAAAGTCATATTGCTTATCATTTCCTTGCACCAACAATATAGCGGAATACGAGGCATTAACAACTGGGTTAAGAATTGCAGTTCAATGGAAGATCCAAGAACTTCGTGTTTTTGGGGATTCTCAACTTGTCATCCGTCAAGCAACTGATGATTATCAAACAAAAGATGAAAAGCTACTGCCTTACAAACAATTGGTAGATGATCTGAAACAACACTTTGTAAAGATAGAGTTTGAGCAGATACCAAGAGAACAGAATCGCGCTGCTGATGCCATGGCTACAATTGCTTCGCTCATTGATCTACTGCAAAATGAGACCTGCTATGAGTTCCTGGTAGACAACCTGCTGATTCCGTCATATGAAATCATTCCTAAGGAAATGATATGTGTTGTTGGTCCGGAATCCCAGTTATATGGTTCCATATTCACATACCTTCGCGACAATATCTTACCTCCCGATCTATTGAACAATCAACGCCGCACTTTCATTCGCCAATCCTCCCGATATGTTATCCTAGCTGATATCCTATACCGACGAGGTCTAGATGGCACCCTCCTTAGATGTTTAGAGAATGACGAAGCTCAGATTGCATTACGAGAAGTGCACGAAGGGATATGTGGTCCGCATACTAGTGGTCCTACCTTGGCCAAGAAACTCATCAGGACTGGATACTACTGGCCTACTATGGAAAAAGATGCTTATCAGTTTGTCAAGAAGTGTAAGCAGTGTCAAATTCATGGAGACCTCATACATGCACCAGCACAAGAACTACAACCACTTGCATCTCCTTGGCCCTTTTGTCAATGGGGACTCGATCTCATAGGCAAGATTCACCCTCCTTCTTCCAATGGACATAAATTCATTATCACAACCACCGAGTATTTCACAAAGTGGATTGAAGCCGTGCCTCTCACACAAGTTACTGGGAAACAAATCGCTACTTTCATCCTGAACTACATCATTTGCCGATACGGGATTCCTACTTCCATTATTACTGATAACGGGCGTCCCTTCAAAAATCAGGATGTTCGTGAACTCTGTGAGCGCTTCCATATCTCCCACCGTTTCTCCTCACCATATTACCCCCAAGGTAATGGCCAAGCTGAGGCGTCTAATAAAACAATTCTCAAAATCCTTAAAAAGACAGTCGACGACGCTGGCCGTAACTGGCATATCCAACTCAATCCTGCACTCTGGACCTACTGCACAAGTGTCCGCACACCTACAGGAGCTACACCCTACTCACTTGTCTACGGTGCTGAAGCCATCTTGCCTATTGAGGTCGAGCTACCTTCTTTACGGGTCTCCTTGAGAAACATAATCAACGATGAAGACTACAGGGTCTCTCGCTTACAAGAACTAGAACTGCTGGAGGAACGACGACACACTGCTTTTAATCATCTCAAGGCTTACCAACAAAGAATGAGTCGCAGTTACAATCACAAGGTCAAGCCTCGCACATTTGAGGTAGGTGACTTAGTCCTCAGAGAGAACCCCAAGAATCAACAAGACAGAGATAAGAAGGGCAAGTTCGAACCAAACTGGCTTGGTCCTTACATCATCACAGCGGTATATGGATCTGGGGCATATCAGCTCTCAACTACAGAAGGGGAATCTTTGGAGGATCCTATCAACAGCATGCACCTTCGCAGGTTCTACACATAGCTTTTCAGAGCATCCTAATTCAAAAAATACAAAAAAATAAAAAAAAATAAAAAATACAAAAAAAATTTATAAAACAAAAAAATCGTTACTTGGTGAAAACCTGGCAAACAGGCGCCTTGTGACAACAAAAAAAATTGAAAAATCCAAAAAAGTAAAGAGAAATAATTTTGTCCAACGGTGAAAACCACTTTGGTGGCGCCCTGGGCAAGTACCATGGTGAAAACTAGGTCACCAGCGCCATGCGTAGAGACTTTGCTCCTCTCTCCTTCAGGATTCTCTTTCATCCTTCACATTGCACACACTCACAACCTATTCGTTCACAATAAATTTACCCATTCCCATCATGGCTTGTTATTGATCTACCCAAGATTGGTTAGCCATCCATAAATCTCCCTTTACACTCCCTTTCCATCCATAATAAATCAGATCCTATCTGTGACTACGACAAATCCTAAGTCTAGTGATGGGTGTGGAACTGAGAACATCACGTGTTTCAAGGAGTACAGTTTCTTCCAGTTTCCTTCAAGTCTATCCGCGCACAATCCGCAATAAAGCAGCATCTGCATCGAAGATCCGCAATAAAGTTTCGTCTTCTCCGCAATAAAAGTATCAGTTTCATGGATTTAGTCAGTTTCAGATGAGACACAGCAGCAACAATGAGCTTCAACAAAATCAAATCTTTCAATAGACTCAGACAACATATGGTTCAGTGCTATCTATCCTTTTTGTGAAAGTGAACATTGTGACCACAATCGAATAAGACTTAAACAAGTGACAAGAGACACTAAACTTGAGGACTAAAGTGGATGTTGGTGTCGAGTCTTGGTTTTCTTTTGATTTTATCTTTTGGTGACATGTCTTTTAGCTTTTCCAGGATGTCTTTGACTAGAGATTCTATCTCCAGGATGTCTTTGACTAGAAAAGTGAGGATGGGGTATCGTCACCTATTTGCATTTTGCTGTCTGTGGATTGTCTTTTAGTAATGCTATGACTTGTCCAAGGATATGAGGACGCTGTGAGTCTAGTACGAACTGGGGCATTCCTTGTTTGTGACTGTCTTATCTCCATGCAAACAGGTACAATGATTTTTTGGGCCGAACATATGCCTCGATTGTCATAACCTATTTTGCCATAATAAAGCTCAATGATGATAACGCACAAGAAGCTCTTTCACTTTCATATCTTTTGTCTTTCATCCCCCTTTCTTGATTGACTTCCATCATCCTTCTCGAGTCCGCGTAGCTCGCTATCACATGACTGAGTATAATGACACACCAAAACATTTGCATTTCATATAGTTACACCTGCATCACCACATATAAGCATTTCATACATACATATAGATATCACAATTGCATCACATCCTGCATACAACACATGTTAGCACATCTCACATTTTCATTATGTAAATAATCATTTGCATTATCATATTCATTTGCATTACATACATTCACATTTGCATTAGCATCCCATATAAAACATAAAAGAACAAAAATATATTGCATTGCATCATATAAGCATCCATATCATAAAACATGCATCACATAAGAACATCTCATCACATAAGGTACACATTCATATAGCTGCCGCAAAAAATGAATCATCTCATATATAATCAAAATGTGTCATGATACAATGATGTCAAAAGAATCATATGGCTACAAAAGAATCACCCGCAGGTGTCTACAATACAAAAATGATACATATACTGATACAATGGGGAGCCCTCTATGGCTATGATGAACTCCCTCCCTCGGAGCCGCCTGGCCTCGAAGGAGTCTGAGCTGTAGATGGACCCGCTCCAGGATCCCCCTGTCTCTCTGGTGGTGGTGGAGGGCCCATGACCCCACCGCTGGATGCCTGCCTCCTGCGACTCCCTCCCGTAGCCGTCGCTGTGCGCGACGATCTATGGAAGCTCCTCGCCCGCTGATCTACTGGCACGACAGCATAGTATAGATCCCTCCAGTAGGCGATCTCCTCTCCGGCTCACAAGACATATGCGTAGCCTGCCCCTGCATCCTCTGCTGCCCGCCTCCCTGCCCTCAGAGCTGTCTCGGCCTCCGTGTATCTCTGGATAGCCTGATCCCTCTCCCGCTCTATGTCCTTGAGCCTGATCCTGAGGTGATCCCTCTCCCGCACCAAATCCTCAATCTCATCTGCCTGGCCCTGGCAGATCTCTCGCAGCCTCAACAGCTCATCCTCCTCAGGATCTCCGCCCTCAGCCTCTGCCTGTGGCTCCTCCTCTATAGGTGCCTGTCCCTGTGCCTCTGCCTGCACCTGTCTCGGTGCCTGAATAGGTACCTGTGCCTGTACCTGTCCCTGTCCCTGCACCTATCTCGGTCCCTGTCTAGGACCCTGTGTTGCTGGTACATGTAGGGGCAATCCACCCCGACCCCTCACCACCTGGGCTGGTCTCTCCTGTCCTCCCTCCCTCCGAGGCGCTACTCGCCTCTCCCCCACCACTCCCCTCCACCTCCGTCGACCCCTGCCTCCATCTCCTCCATCATCATCATCATCATCCCCTCCCACCTCTCCCTCCAGCAGCTCTCCCGGATCTGTCAATCTCGGAAAGGGATGCTCTGCCCAATACGCAGAGTACTCTGCGTCCATCCCTGCATCCTCTACCTCTGGCCACATGTCCCATGGTAACAGCATCATCTCCGCCAGCTGTGTCACGGCCTGATCATATGATAGCAGTGGCCCGAACTGTACCTGATCTCTGACTATGCGGGCATACATGCCCAAGCCTAGTGGCATCCGCTGAATCCGCCCAAACTGTCTGCATACCCTGTCAACAAGCTGCCTCTCCAGAATATAGGGCGTCCACCCAATCAGATACCTGCTCCTGAATGCATAGGGTAGCTCCAATGCGTCGTCCTCCCACTCCTCGCACCCTAGGTATGGCCTCCAGATAACCATGTCTATGTCATCTATGACGCGCCTCCAATGCTCCAATCTACCAATCCGAGGCTGGGATGTGATCATGTCGTACAAATGCACGAAGCTCCGTCCCTGCCCTCTGCCTCTAAAGTGGATCGGTCGTGTGATGGGAAGGTGCTCATATGCCCACACCTGAAGGAGAGTCGCTCCGCAGCCCAAGCCCACTGATCCGTGGTACACAAACTGATGCAGCTCATAGTACAAATGTGCCAGGACACATGGCCCCCATGCATATCTGGTGTGCTCTATCATCAGCGTCTCCAATGCCCCTCCCCAGCCAACTGCCAATCCTTGTGTGGCTCTGTCCGGACACAAGTAACCACTGATGGCTCCTCCAATAACCGCCGGCAACGCTAAACCTGTAGCGGTCATGGTATCCCAGGCTACGTGACCTGCTCGCATCTCCAACCCGGGATCTTGGAATACCCGTCTCAGTGCCTCTCTGTCACCATCTTGATCATATGGAATCAACTCTCCATCAATCGGAATATGCAGAATCCTGTACACATCCTCCAGTGTCACTGTCATCTCACCCATCGGCAGATGAAACGTGCACGTCTCAGAGTGCCATCTCTCAGCCAACGCAGTCAGCAACCCCATGTTTGCCCGAAACTCGGGCACATAGAGCACATGTGTGAGACCCATCTCCTCAATAGAAATCATGTCCTGAATCAACAACTCTGGTCGCAACCTCTGAGTCGACGGGAATCTCTCCCGTGACTCCAACATAGACAAATACTCCTGCAGTCAACCAATCAATCATGTCAGTTATTGTGGCATTCATTGTTTATCACAAAATGCTACTTGCTACCTAAATGCATACGCTTACCTATCCTAGTGACACTCACTGTTCATCACAAAGTGTTGCTATCTATCCTAGTAGTGCTCCCTGTTCATCACAAAGTACTACGTGTGTGACATTCCCTATTCATCACAAAGTGTCACTCACATCCGCACTCCCTGTTCATCACAAAGTGTTGCCTATCTTGGTGCTCCCTGTTCATCACAAAGTGCCTTGATCTATCCTAGTCTTCCTAGAGGACCTGCTTGAGTGTATCCTCTCAGCAGCTTATCCAATCGACAGCGTATGTTCATCACAGAACTGCCAATTTGACCTAAAAGACTCAACTTATGCATTTTGACACACAAACGCGCTTCTAGACTACACAAACGCACTTCTGAAACACAGACGCGTTTTTTGAACACAAACGTGCCTATACCATTCACAAACACGACCAGGGAACACAGACGTCCCTACATGACACAAACGCCCCTACAGGGCACAGACGCTTCTACATTTCACAAACGCATCCGTATTCAGCACAAACGCGGTTCCAGGCACAGAAGTGCCTGTCCGACACAGACGCGCCTGGCACCGACACAGACGCGGTTGCGCGTTTTTGCATATTTTAACTACCCTATTCCTAGCGCAGTTATTGCTACTAAACATGCATTTATGACAAAACTTGAAATGCATGAAAGTACGAGGAGGTTTTCGGGTACTTACCGGCTCTCCTGCATCTGCTGGTCGCTGGAATCGGCAAACGCGATCGAATCTATGAATGAAAGCCATCGCTACTGATTGCTGCTGCTCTTTTCTCGCTCTGCACTGTGATCTTGTAAGGGTGTGGATGACAATGAGGATATCTTTTGCCCGTGGTCTATCTTATAGCCTAGCCTAGCCCTCGTCTTCCTTTCCCGAGTCCGTCTTTCTCATCCCGTGACTTTGTTACTTTATCCGGTCTATCCATTCTATCCGGTCTTTCTTATCGAGAGATTGTCTGCATTTTTTTCAGACATTTTCATCCAATCTCTCGAGGGGGCATATCATTCCCATTCTGGGGCAACTCTGTATCAGTTTATCTTATCTTCTTTGAAACAACGCGACAAGCCGCATTGTCTCAAAGAGGGGCAAAATGTAGACACCCAAAATTGTCATGTCTAATTAAATAAATATTTTATTAATTTAATTATCTAAGCCTAATTCTTCTATTAATTAAATAAATCTTTATTTATTTAATTAATTCATTTATCCTCTTCTAGCCTTATTTCTCATTTAAATAAATACATTTATTTATTTAAATTATCCCTTTCCTAAATTAAATAAATATTTTATTTATTTAATTGTCCTACTTCTTCTATTAATTAAATAAATCTTTATTTATTTAATTAATTCATTATCTTTTTCTACACGTGACACATGTCATTCATCTCTTAATTCATACACTACCTACCCCTTTCATTATTTTGGTATTTCTTATACCTACCCTCTAATCCTAGCCGACCTCTCTTTTTACACCTCTCAATCTTAACCCTCCATTTCTTATTGTGTCTTCTATTTAAGGAGATGCTTTCTTCATTGTCAAACCCTAATGACACATGCTAATGATCTTTCATACAACTTGGCTACACTAAGATCCTACTTGCAACCACATTCCGTTCTTTGTTGAGCTCTTGTGCATATAAAAATCTTAGAGCAAATATATCAAGCAAGATCAATGGAGATAGGAAGAATGGAGATCAAAACCCTATTGGACATGTGATGGTATAATCTTTGTGATTTTGAGTTATTTGCATTGTCTTAGGTTATCTTCATATGTTATGGTGGATCTTTGTTCATTGTTAGGCTAGGGTTTGGTGGTTGAATTCATTTAGCCTTTCAATATTGTTATTGTTGTTATCTATTTTCACCATATACACCTACAACACAGCTCGAGAATTGCCACCAACACCTGAAAGAGAAGAGATAGAGTTTGTCCCATTTGTGACACAAAGCTTTTATTGAAGTTGAAAACATTTTCATCCATCATCTTATTCATACATCATCACTTCATCATCAATCCGTTCCAACTCTCAAAACATTAAGAGGTTCTTGTCCCAAGTTCTCTTTTAGACATTGCTTGAATCAAATGCATCACATCACTTTTTAGATTGTTTCTACATCTAGGATAAGCTCATCCTAAGAGACATATCTACGCAGGTTAAAACTAGTTCATGAGTGAATCCTCTCATTACTAGGTAGTTCAATCTGTAACACATCTCAGATTTCTCTACACCTTATCACATCAAATCTTATCAAAACAAGCAAGCAATTTAAAGAAGGAATTTTGGTTACATCTACCTTAAAAGTGCTAGAGATCCACATGTAACACAATTCACCAACCTTCAATCTCTCATTTCATCAAAAACTCATCATCATTTTCACACAACTTCAACAAAAGCTTGTAAACAAAATGGCCCAAACCCGATCACAGTCAAGGCAACGAGAAATAGAAATGGAAGAAGAAGAAGAGGAAAATCTCAATGAATTTCAAGAAGCACTTGGAGGAAATGCAAATGACGAAAACCCAAGTACTCCCACTCCTGCAACAATAGAAAGGGCCCAGCATAACCCTCTCTTTAACAGACTTTATGATGAAATACTCAGGAGCAATGCGGATGCTCATTTTTTAAAGCTCGCTCAAGAAGGAGCAAAACTCCCCTCTAACTTTGATCTAGCCCAATTAAGACAAGCATCAGAACGACAAAGTCGCCATGAAGAGGATAGAGGAAGAGATCCCATCAGATATAATATTCCTCGAGGTAACCCACCACCTCCTCCTCTAAATGAAATGGAGATGTTGTGGCAACAAGTCGAGAATCTCGCCCAACAACTTCATAGTGGTGTCAAAACTAACCAATTCTCACTCAATGACATCTATCCCTATCCTTTTGATAGGAATCTTTATATGCCACCCTTTCCACGAGGATTTGAAACACCCAAATTTGAAAAATATAGAGGAAAGGGAGATCCCCGTGATCATGTTAGAGAATTTCATTCTGCTTGTCTCGAAGTGGCATATGAAGACACATACCTAATGCGCCTTTTTCCCCAAAGCTTGGGAGGAACAACCACATCATGGTTTTCTTGACTACCAGGTGGCATTAGAACATTTGAGGAACTCATCCAGAAGTTTCTAGCTCATTACTCTCATAACATTGAACGCGACATCACCATGGCTGATCTGTGCAACACCAAACAAAAACCAGGTGAACTATTTTCAGTATTCCTGCAACGATGGCACCAAATGTCTAGCAGACGTTCTCTTCAGTTACCTGAACGAGAACCAATGGAAATATTCATTTCCAACTTAAACGAAGAAATGGAATTTCACCTGGATGTCAAAGACACAGACTCTTTTAATGATATGATCACCAAGGGTTTGAAATGTGAAAGGGCACTTATCAAGAAAGGACTCATCAAAATCTTTAATGAACCAAAAGATGGTCCTCGCCCACACTTCAATAGCGATAAACCAAACTTCTGGAATAAAAACAAGAATATCGTCAATGATGGGGTTGTGGATGCCTGGACTATCCAAAATGCACAACCTATGGTTCGGTTTGCAGGACAAATCCTCCACCTCAGAGCAACATGAATGTTCCTTTGAATCAAGGTCACATCACATCTCATGATGAACCAAGACCTCGTCAGCAAAAATAGAAATGAACATACACTCCCTTAGGGGAACCCATTGAAATAGTATTGCGCCAACTCATTTCTCAAAATTTGGTCACTCTACCTAAACTATCAAACTATGAGCCTCATGTCAAACCGGCATGGTGGAGAGATACTGAACACTGTGAATTCCATCAAGGAAGAGGACACAAGACAAATAATTGTCACTGATTAAAAGATCTTATTCAGGATCTTATTGACCGAGGAGAAATTGAAATTGAAGGACATGACCCAAAAACAACAAATAATGATCATCTAATGTTAAAAAATCCACTTCCATCACAAGATCAAAGGGGTCCTTCCACTTCCAGGCGAGACACTGATACCACTGATTATACACAGGCTGCATATAATTACACTGTAAATCATCTGTATGATGCCAGTGAACAAGTTGCAATAATAACCTTCAAAAATCCCAACTCAAATTGCAATGTTGTTACACGTCGTGGCAAGGTCACCATAAAGGCAGGTCCACAAGGCACCACCTCCATCCCAAAGCAATACAATCTTGTGGAACAATTAGATAAAACGCCTGTGCTTATATCCATTTTAGAGCTATTGCGCCTATCGCCCTCTCATAAAACTGTCTTGGATCAAGCACTCCAAGAGGCGTCAGTCCCTACAAATCTGAATACAGACCAATTTCAAGCCATGGTTGGAAGTCTAAAGTCATCACCTTGTCTCACTTTTTTCGAAAGTGACAACTCTTCCTTCCAGCAACCTCATAACGCCTCACTCCACATCGAAGGATTTATTAACCAGCATAGGATCAAGCGAGTCTTGATCGATAATGGGGCAGACCTAAATATTTGTACACTACAGTTGGTCACAGCATTGGGATATGCAGTAGAATCAGTGGATCCTCGCAAGAAGATCACAATCAAAGCCTATGACGATGCAGAGCGTTCATCCAAAGGAGCTGTGGTACTCCCAATCCGAGTGGGCCCTATGGTAAAACACATCATCTGTCAAGTTCTGGACCTTCCTCTGCCATATAATCTATTGTTAGGGAGACCCTGGATACACGCCATGCAAGCCGTTCCATCTACCTACCATCAATGTATCAAGTTCCCACATAATAGTGTAGAGATCACAATCCTGGGCTATGCAAATCCATTTGCATATTGCCATAATATCAGCCATCAACCAGAGATTACCGTTCCTAATAATAGAAAAGCCATTTCTTCCACATCATATATAAGTCCCGCCTCTCTTGCCAGTTCAAACACCACTATACCAAAGCAAGAAAAGCTTAAAATGAAAATAGCAGAGGAAGGTCCTGGGGAATACAACTTGAGTCAACTCTTTTGTGTGGGACAAATGCCCACTTCTCCTAGAACACATGGTAAACCACAACAGGTACTCCAGCAACCACTAGTCACGCCAGCATGTGCTTTGACACCTTTCATCCTTGGAAAGAGTCAAGAAGAAGAAACCTAAGAGGAGGACTTAGTGGACTGGATCTATAAAGATCCCATCACCACTGATATACCACAAGTTAGACTTCCTACGGATCAGTATGGCAAAGGCCTCCTCATTATGCAAAGAATGGGGTATGATGGTCAGAGTGCTTCAGGATATTGCAAACAAGGACGACATGAACCTCTATTGCCGGAATTAAAGCCCAAAGGTAATACATGCCTAGGCTTTGAAAAAGAGATTTTTCTTAAACTCAAATTCAAAGGAAAACCCAACAAACCATTATGTCAGCCTACTGCAAAAAGGACACCTTTCATTATCAAAGCAGCATCAAGCACCATCACAACTGCCCCACCGAGGCTCAAAACTCCAACACAACCGTCTACAATACCAATCATCCCACCAATCAAACCAGTAATCCCATCCGCAGCAACCATTACATCCATAGTACCATTAGCAGCAGCAACTATATCAAAACCCATAGCAGCATCTATGGCACCAGTAGTTCTAGCAGAAGCAACTGAGTCAACACTACCGATACTCCCTGTACCATATTCTTTTATCCCCATCAACCTTCCTGTAGCACCGATCACTACAAAGGTACATCAACCAATCACACCTGCAGTATTTAACTCCAAAGACATCCCAGTATGGTATAGTAATCGGATGCTGGAAAGTGACTCAGAGACTGACTCACATGAGTGAGAATTTGATTCTGTATAGCTTAACACTTCAGATGAGGAAGACACATCACCACCTCCACCACACAAAGACATCCCTGTTTACAGAGAAGCACAGATAAAGACCACTTGGGTTCCCGAACTGGAAACATCTTCCACAGACCCTACATCTCATCCTACGCATGATTCTGATAGGGAGAGTACCATTAACGACCTTCACCATAACGTCTTAACCCTCACTGATACATCTAACGCACTTAACCTAATCGATGAAGTAATGCCCATTATCCACCCTGAACTCATCGAATGGAACCAACCAATTCCCCCATGTCTTGACTTCTTCCAAAACGATGAGGCCATCATTGACTTTTTGGAATTAAGGGATAACCTACCAAGCAGGGATCACAAAGCTGGATTCGCCATTGAACTTAATAGCGCAGCATACTTCGAGGCGGATGTCAAACCTTTCAGCTGCAAAAATATAACAATAAAACATGGATCTTCCAGTGAAAACCACACTGTGGCACTGTTTGATCCAACAAAAGTAAAAAGAAAGAGTGTATCCAATGGTGAAAACCTCTCTGAGGCGCCTGAGGATGAAGGGTTTGACATTCTCCCTGATAGTACACAACAGGAATGATCAACGATTCTCATCGAGGAAACCAAAGAATACAATGTGGGGACTCCTGAAAATCCTCATCTCATACATCTAGCATCTCTTCTCACTACAGCGGAACAGCCTAAATTTATAGAGTTCTTCCAGAAGCGTCAGATCAACTTTGCATGGTCATATGTAGACATGCCTGGGCTTGATCCTGATTTAGTCATGCATCACCTTACCGTAGCAGAAGGAGCCAAACCTGTCAAGCAGAAGCTTCGTAAGATGCATCCTCAAATTGCAGTGCTAGTCAAAACAGAACTCAAGAAACTCCTAGATGTTGGTTTCATTAGACCAATTGATTATGCAGAATGGATCTCCAATGTTGTGCCTATCGGCAAACCAAAAGGGGGCATCCGCATTTGTACCGACTTCAGGGATCTAAATAAGGCATGTCCTAAGGATGACTTCCCCCTACCAAATATCGACATCATAGTGGATCTGACAGCGGGACATGCCATTCTTTCACTTATGGATGGCTTTTTAGGATACAATCAGATAAAGATCGCACTAGAAGATCAACATAAGATAGCCCTCACCTGTCCATGGGGCACATATTGCTGGAATGTAATGCCTTTTAGTCTCAAGAATGCAGGAGCAACCTATCAAAGAGCAATGAACACCATCTTCCATGACATGATGCATACTATGATGGAAGATTATGTGGATGACTTACTAGCAAAATCACTCACCAGAGAAGGGCATCTCCACATCTTAGATAAAATCTTTGATAGACTGGAACAATACCATGTTCGACTCAACCCAAAGAAATGTGTCTTTGGAGTAACCTCCGGGAAACTTCTAGAATACATTGTCTCAAGCAAAGGTATTGAGGTTGACCCAGCAAAGGTAAAAGCAATCATGGACATGCCACCTCCAAAGAATATCAGTCAGCTAAGGACATTACAAGGATGACTTCAATCCATCCGAAGATTCATTGCACAACTGGCTGATAAGTGTCACCCATTTACACACCTGCTACATAAGAACATCCGCTTTTAGTGGGATGCCCGATGCCAACAAGCATTTCAAATGCTTAAAGACTATCTCATGAATCCACCATTGCTAATGCCACCAGATCCAAGTAGACCGTTGTTACTTTATATCTTAGCAACAAGTACAGCATTGGGTGTACTAATGGCACAACATAATGCAGAAGGGAAAGAGTGTGTTGTTTACTACATCTCTCGCACACTGGTGGGCTATGAACTCAATTACACACCTATTGAGCGAGCTTGCTTAGCAGTAATCTTAGCAGCCACTAAACTGAGGCACTATCTGTTAACCCACAAAGTATAACTCATTGCAAAGATTGATCCACTCAAGTATTTACTCAACAAAGTAGCATTGACAGGCTGCTTGGCCAAATGGGTGATGATTCTAAGTGAATTTGATATCGAGTATGTAGACCGTAAAGCTATCAAAGGGCAAGTTATTGCAGATTAGTTGGCCGATGCACCTCTCATAGGTGATCATCCTCTCATTTCCAATTTTCCAGACGAAGAGATATTCATGATCACAACAACGCAACCATGGAAATTATACTTTGATGGTTCATACACTAGGCATGGCTTGGGGGCAGACATTCTGTTTATCACACCTCAAGGTGATAGCATCCTGAAGTCTTACAGGCTCACATTTCCATGCACCAACAACATAGCAGAGTATGAGGCCTTGATCATAGGACTCAGGTTAGCCGTACAATGGAAATTACAAGAACTACAAGTATATGGCGACTCCCAACTGGTCATTCGACAAGCAACCGATGAATATCAGACCAAGGATGATAAACCCATGCCATATAAGCAAATGGTGGACACTCTAAAGACATCATTTACTACTATCACTTTTGAGCAGATACCAAGAGATCAGAATCGAGCTGCTGATGCTATGGCTACCATCGCATCTCTACTAGATCTTCCACAGAATTCAACACGCTACGAGTTCTTGGTCGAACAACTTTGGATTCCTGCTTATGATATCCCCGAATCCGAAATGATATGTCGCCTTGTCGGTTCTGAATCCCCATGGTATGGTGAATTCTACACCTATCTCCGCGATCACACCCTTCCTCCCAACCAATCCAATAACCAACGTAAAACCTTCATTTGCTAAACTGCTCGATATGCCATTATTGCTAAAACCTTATACCGTCGCAATCTTGATGGTACTCTCCTTCGATGTCTAGAACAAGATGAGATAACAAAGGCCTTGGAAGAGGTACATGAAGGAATTTGTGGGACTCATTCAGGTGGTCCATCACTAGCCAAGAAACTCCTGCGCAATGGATACTATTGGCCATCTATGGAAAAAGATTCCTACTACTTTATCAGAAAATGCAAGAAATGTCAAGTTCATGGTGACCTGATACATGCACCAGCCCAGGAACTACAACCAATCACAACACCATGGCCTTTTTGTCAATGGGGCCTTGATCTTGTGGGTAAAATCCATCCATCTTCATCCAACGTCCATAAATTCATTATTACCGCCACCGAATATTTCACAAAGTGGATCGAAGCTGTTCCACTTACCCAAGTCACCGACAAGCAGATTGCCTCATTCATCCTCAACTACATCATCTGCCAGTATGGTGTGCCCATGTCCATCATCACAAATAACGGTCTTCCTTTCAAAAATCAGGATGTCCGTGAACTTTGTGAAAAATTTCATATCCAACATCGCTTTTCCACCCCCTATTACCCACAAGGCAATGGTCAGGCTAAAGCATCAAATAAAAATATATTGAGGATCCTAAAGAAGACAGTTAATGATGCCGGTCGTGATTGGCATGTTCAACTAAATCCAGTGCTATGGGCATATCGAACTAGCATTCGAACCCCTACAGGTGCAACTCCTTATTCGTTGGTCTATGGTGCAGAAGCTATCTTGCCTATTGAGGTTGAGATACCATCACTACGGGTTTCCTTGCACAATCTCATCGATGATGAAGCATATAGAGTATCCCGTCTTCAGGACTTAGAGTTACTCGATGAGAAGTGACAAGCTGCATACAATCACCTCAAAGCCTATCAGCAGTGCATGAGCAGAAGCTATAATCACCGAGTTAGACCTCGTACATTTGAGGTAGGTGGGTGAACTCACAATACTGGTTCCCACTTTTTGACCAACTTTGACACTTAGATTAATATTTTGAAAAAAACCTTCACTTTCTAACACCTATAACTTTTAAACCATTAAGAATTTGAAGATGATATAAAGTAGTGATCTTTAACATCTTGTTTTTAGATTCTAAATATATTTTTTGCAAATTTGTTTGAAATAAAGTTTATTGATTTTTCCATCTCCCTCAAAAAGTGGATGTTTACAGAAAACAACATTTTTTAAGAGTGATGTGTATCCCGAAACGCATATTTTTTTTTTCTATAAATGATAAAACTTAATTCTTTTGAATTTTGGTTTGTAACATCAATACACAGGGCATGCACTTTGTTTGATAGTGATATGTTGAATATTTTTTATTTTATTATGTTTTGAAGTTCGACTAATTATAATTTGGATATAGGTGTACGTTTGAACACATAACTTGTTCTATATATATCAAAATTTTTTATTTTTTTTTGTTAGAAAGAAAACACCAATACCTAGTGCATAGATATTTTTTAGAATTTTTTTGAATTAGTTTACTATTTTTCCCAATGCATTGAACATAGAAGTTCATGTTCAGTGAAAAACCTACATTCATAAGAAATAAAATAAAAATATATTAATGAAATTAAATATATTAAAAATTATACTATTTGGAAAGCTTATAATAAGGACTAAATACTTTTAAAAAAAAAACTTTTAAATGAATTAATTTGACCCCACAAAAGCTAATGTAAAATTGGTTTTTTATCAGCATTTGATAGATGCAAAGGAGACTCCATTGCAAGTATGATTTAGAATTAGAGAGGTTCTATCCAAGAAATTTTGATCTAAGAGCCTTTGATTTAACTCTCTTCAATTACTTCAAATGGGACCTCTTCAAGCTTAAATCATTATATTTTTTTAACAATGTATGATTTCAGCAAAAATCAGGTCGTACCAAAAAGTGGGAACCAGCTTTGTGAGTTCACCCAGGTGATCTTGTTCTACGAGAGAATACTCACAACCAACCAAACAGAGAACATCAGGGCAAGTTTGAATCAAACTGGCTGGGCCCATATGTTGTCACTGCTGTATTCGGGCCCGGGGCATATCAGTTGGCTACCTCAGAAGGAGAACCGCTTGCAGATCCAATCAACAGCATGCACCTAAAATGGTTTTATACCTAAGTTGTACAGAGCATCAGGCTCCCCTACATACCGGAAATAACCAAAAACATTCAGAAAAATGTCCTGAAGAAAATACAAAAACATTCAAAAAAGTAAAGAAAAATCATGCATCCAAACGACGAACAACCACTCCAGTGGCACCTTGGATAAGTACGATGGTGAAAACCTGGCAAACAGGTGCCACTCGTAAAGGCTATGGCTCCATTATCTTTCAGACTTGTTGCGATCACATCTACTTTATACATACATCCATCCATCCAAAACCATGGCTTGTTATTCATCTGCAATTAGGATAGTACTCCATACATCTTGCATCCCGCTTTTTCATAGTCATGTCTAAAACTGGGGGCAATGCCTTTAACCTATTGATGGAAGTGGATTCTACATTGTCTTATGATTCATTAAGTTCTTCATTCAAGCAATCATCAAAATACCAAAAACATTGGAAAATGTCTCAACAAAATACCAAAAACATTCAAAACAATACAAAATCCAAAAACATCAGAAAACATCAAAAATCACACAAAAACATGGCAACACCTTGTACATACTCATCCATGCAGATACCAAAACAAACATTGACAAAATACTCACACGATGACCATTTACCAATCGACCACACAATCACCATCAATACTCAAAACTGTCTTCAACAAGGATGCATCCTTCCTTACCAAAACAAAGACAAACAGTGACGTTTTCTTTGACAAGAAAATTATGTTAAGCTATCAAATACTTGGTTGGTTTGTGAGTACAATCATTCATTTATCTGTATCGGGATCTTTTCAGCATTGTTTTGTATCGTTTGCACATTATTTCCGATGAAGTTCTGGGGCATGTACTAATGGTGTCTACGTGGGAAGTTCACCAAGCTATGTGATCTTATGCCAAATGCAGTCATAGATCACTACGACTTGCTGACTACAACGTATACCTCGACCATATGAGCATGAACCATTACCAAGGATCCTTATTCTTTATTCTTTATGTATATACTGTTTGTTTGCAGGTGCAATGCTCTTCCTTTGGTTCCTCCTACCTCATCCAAACTGGATAAAGGTTTTTATCTCTTAGTACGGTATGCACTTGTCTCAGGATATGATCAGCCTAAGATCAAGGAGGATGATCCAAGTCATGCATGAACGAAGATAATCCTTGTCTGTTCCGCAAGCAATACTCTGGTTGACTTGACCCTTATATCAAGTCGTTTGTATTAACTTGCTATATAAAATCCATGAAAGGAATACTCAGGTCATCTTGAATCATTATGTCAAGATGCTTGTATTCTCTTCCAACATTTTAAAAGCTCAATGATGAAAATAGAGTAATATGGATCGCCATTACACCTCATCTGTTTATATATTGCATTCCGTTGCATATCACCCATTCATTCATCCATTCATATGTAGGTTTTATATGCAAAAGTGACCATTAAAATGGGTCTTGGATACAATCATGACTGAGTACTCTGATACATCATCAATGCATCATGCAAAGTCTCAAAAACCTTGCATTCCTCATGGTCATATCATCATCGCATTTAGTTGCATCTTGCATTAAGTACATTCATGTCATTTCTAACTTAACATTGCATATAGTTCATTTTGGACATTAGTTTTCATTAAAACATTTGCATCATTGCATCAATCATAAATAATTAGATTCATTCGTGGGATCAAATTGTCTTTGATTATATTCAGTCATTTACTAGGCATTCCTTTAGTGTCAGTTATCCATTATCATTTTATTATCCTTTATCATTTATTATTGTACACATTCATTTATCCATTTAGTGAAAAAGTGCATTCATTTGTCCATTAACTATGTATCTTATTATGCTCATTTTAGGATTCATTCACATTACATTCATTATCCTCTTTTTAATTGCATTAAGGTGCAGTTATTAAAACACTAGTTATAGTATCATCACATTATCATTTGTACTTAAATCATATTTACGTATTTAGAATCATAAAATCCATTTGTTTCCAAACATTGGTTCATACCTTTTTATAAATATCCATTTTACATATGCATTCGTTTAAAGGCATTATCATATAAACATTTGTACTTTACATTTTGTTTATTCATATTACATTCATCTAAAAACATCTAGATGCATATCCATACATAACATCATTCATTCAATCATTGCATATCATTATCTCATCACTATATCAAAATAGGAAACACCAAAATCCTGTTCATAAATCATCATAAGCATACATCATCATCATGGCATTACATACATAAAAGCATTACATCAAAAATCAAAACAAATCATACCTGCATTCATATGTCAGTAACCTACATCATAAATCATCATAAAAACATGCATATAAGAAACATCTCATCAAATGCATACATATACACACATCCATCTAAGCAATCACCCATCATCCTGCATAAACATCCATACATATCATCAAAATATGGGATCTCCTCATATATATCATCTCATATATCAGAGTACAATGAAGTCTACAAAATCGGCTACCAAGAACCATCCAAGATGCAGTCCAAAAATAAACAATGATACAATACATATATACAAAAATGCTCTCTCAAATGCCACTCTGGCCAGATGCTGTACCACCACCACCATCGCCACCTGCTCTCCCACTGGTGCCTGCACCACCTAATCCATCTCTCCGTGGAGGCCTCATCGAACCACCACTCACTCCTGCATCCCCTGATCTCTCCCTCTGCAGCGGACCCATCACACCCCCACTGCTCTGCACCCTCTGCGATCGCTTTGATCTAGCCTGCCGCATCTGCGAATAGCTAAGAGCTTGCTGACTAACTGGCACCACCTGCTCATATAAACCCCGCCAGTAGTCTATCTCCGCCTGTGCTCGTCGCATCTCCCTCATCACCTCCCCCGTAGGCCCCTGTGCTCCTACTCCAACCCGCACTCTCTCCTGCAACTCTGCCAATCTCTCCACTGCACTATCCCTCTCCCGCAGCACCACCGCTAGCTCTGACTCCCGTGCAAATAGCTGCACGTCTCTAGCTGCCACCTTCGCCTCCAAATCCTCTATCCGAGTCTGCAAACATACTATCATATGCTCTCGCAGATCTCCAGTAGCTCCCTCCCCAGTATCCATGGCCGCCTCACCTGCACCACCCTCTCTAGTAGTCCCCTCCCCTCTGTCCATCGGGATCTCCCTCTCCATCCCCCTCCCACTCAACTGAACTCCTCCCCATATCAATGGTCCCTGTGATATCTGTAGAGGCAGTCCACCTCTCCCTCTCCGCTGACTCCGCATCCCCAACCCTCCTCCTCCTCCTCCTCCCCCTCCACCTCCTCCTCCTCCATCTCCTCCACCTACCCTCGGTCCTCGATCTCCTGCCCTCCTCCGTCTCCGTCCCCTCTCATCCTCAAAAGCTGGGATCGGCTCTTCTAGATCAGAGATCCGTAAGATCAGGTGCGCTGCCCGGTACTGCGGTACTCATCTGTAACACCTGCATCCACGACCCTCGGTCGTATGTCCCACGGTCTCGCCTGCAGTGTCCAAAACTCTGCCAATGCCTGATCATATGTTAGCACTGGCCCCCATGCGTACCTCTTCCGAATAACTCGAGCATACTCTCCTGATCCACTGAGCAGTCCCTGCTGCCGCCCAAACTGTCTCAGCACTCTCCTAGGCACTTGTCTCTCCACATGGTATGCGGTCCTCCCAATGAGAAATCGGGTCATAAAAACGTAAGGCAGTGCCTTTGCATCATCATCCCATGGCTCACACTCCAAGTATGGCCGCCATATCACTGCATCCAGATCGTCTAGCGCCCGCCGCCACCACTCTAACTTCCCCAGGTGGGGCTGACTCATCATGCCGCTATACATGAACATGTATGGTTGATCTACTGCCCGGAATCTCAGACTCACCGGTCGAGTCACTGGTAGGTGCTCCCAAGCCCAAATATGCAGCAGTGTCATGCCCACTGCTAAGGAACCCCTCCCCCAGTAAACCACCTCATGGAGCTCCTGGTACAGGTGCGCCAGCACACACGGCCCCCACGCAAAGCGGGTCCTCTCGGTCATCATCATCTCGATAACCTGTCCCCATCCGACGGCCAAACCATGTGATCGCCTGTTAGGACAAAGAAGACCTCCCACAATACTTGATAAAACTGCTGGAAGAGGCTCATATAACGCCGCTATCTCCTCCCAGGCAATGGACCCATCATCAATGAAAACGTCCTCATCAAAAAACCTCTACACTGCAAGAGTCCCCCAGGATCTATCATATGTGACCAACTCTCCTCGAATCGGAATCCGGAGGATGCACCACACATCCTCCAGGGTCACTGTCATCTCCCCCTGTGCCAAATGGAAGGTGCACGTCTCGCTGTGCCACCGCTCTGCTAACGCTGTGATCAATCTGTGATTCATACAAATCACGGGCATGTGCATCACCTCATATAGTCCCATCATGGCAATACAGTCTATCTCCACCTGTGTCAATCGATCCCGCAACCCCTGTGTCGCAGGATGTCGCTCACGTAACTGCAACATGCGCAACTCCTCCTACACATGGACATTCATCAAATCACCATCAATTGTTTTGTTTTCAAACTTTCTTAAGTTTAAACCTAGACTATCAACAGATACTTTGATCAAGTATCTTCGGGTCTCAACAGGTAAGCAATCATGGCCACCTAGACTTCAATGAGCATTTATCCTAACAAATGACCTAAGTCTCATCAGGCTGCTATGGTTCAAAACAACTCCCACTTCACCTTGCCATCCATCAATCATTAGCATCAGGAGATTTTCTTCATCCAAACTGGGGCATCTCTTTATCCTAAAGCAAAAGTGCTATTTTACCATCAAAAGCGCTAGTTTCCCAACAATAGCACTACAACCCTAGCAAAAGCACTCACTCAGCTATCCCATAGCGCTCAAACTACAAATGCGCTCAAACAACTACACAGTAGCGCTAATAAAGTTCAATAGCACTCAAAAATGCCCTCAATAGCGCTTATTAATTAACAGCGCTTAAACTTGCATACAATAATGCTACTACAAAACAAAAGCGCTCAAACAATGGGGCAATAGCGCCATTGCGGCGCAGTAGCGCTAGTTCATGGAGCAAAAGCGCCAAAACTGTAGTTTCAGTGCTCTTGCTCTGACTTGACTTGGACTCAGCTAAAAACCTATCAAAAGTGCATAAAAATTAAATTTTTGAATTTGCGTACCGCTGGTCCATAGTCATCTAGGCGCTGGAACCGTCGAACTCGCTCAAATTTGTGCTCGGTAATCGGTATCGGCATCCTAACTACTGCTCGCTCCTCCAAAAGGTCACTATCAGAGCTCTGGTTTCACACTGGTCGCGGTCACAAATGATCTTGTTTTCATCCCTTTCACCCCATTTATACTCTTCGCTGTCACCGTAACTTCCCCCCGCTCACCGCCGTGGTCCCCGTGAACTTCCCGAGCCCCCCATTTCTCCTTTTTTCCCCCGATTTCTTCTATTTTTCACCCATAAGGCTAACTCCTTCTCTTCTACCACCCTGCCAATTTTCATTCTTTTTCGAGAGATCGCCTGATTTTTTTGAAATTTTTCGGCCCATCTCTCGAGGGGGCATACCACCCATTAAATTTACATTTTATGGGGCATTTCTTCACATCAGTTTTTCTTTCTTTGAAACGACGCGATAAACTGCACCGTCTCAAAGAGGGGCAAATGTAATCACACAAATCTGTCCAGCTTAATTAAATAAATATTCGCTATTTATTTGATTAAAAATCCACTAGCCATCAGTTAATTAAATAAATATTTAATTAATTCATCCCCAAACATTCTTCTATTAATTAAATAAATTATTCAATTTATTTTAATTAATTCATTAAATCAAATTCCAATCAATTAAATAAATAAAATCTATTTATTTAATTAAATCCCCTTTTCCTCTTTTAAATAAATTAAATAAAACATTTATTTAATTCATTATCCCCACCCCACTTGCATTTTCCTACAAATGCAACTTGCACACATTTATTGGAATAAATGAATTTTTATTTTAATAAAATCCTATTTTCCCTCACCCACCAAATCCACTTGCAAAATCTAATCCCCTTCTAGATTCTTTTAACCCCTTCTTAATTAGCCTAATCCATCCCCTAATTATTGTCACATTCCTAAGCAAAATGGAGTCACTTCTCAAAGACTCCAAAGTCTTTGAAAAACATTTAATGCTTTGTGTGTTCAACAAATTAACCCCCAAAGTCTTCCAAGACCACTAATGGCTCTTACATGACCATTTATGGCTCTTACATAACCATTTATGGTTATTTCAAACTTGTCTCCCCAAACATTTATTGTTTTGACCATATTCATCCATTTCACATTTGCACAAGAGTTTATCCATTGGATAAAAGCTTTATTCTTTGAATAAAGAGTTTATTCATTCAACCAACCTTGACTTTAACTCCCAAGGTCATATCAAGCATTTAATGCTTATTCCCTCCCCTCTCAACCTATCTCACATTGACACTTGTCATCTTGGGATTGGGCTGAAAGCCCTCACATGGATTTGAAATCATTCAATCCTGACCCTTGTTGAGATTACTCAATCTCAACCATTCATTGCTCCATTTTTCCTATAAATAGAGCCCATTTCTTCATAATCCAGATCCTGAAAACTTGTATGCATTTAAGCTATAGGCATTTTAAGAGAACATTTTAGTATAATTAACTCATATATTGTCATTTTGGATAAAATCAATCATTTTAGTATCAATAGCTTAATATTAGCTTCTTTATTTACATTTAGAGCAATATTTCAATCTCAATCCTCCATAAGCATCCATAGTGCAAAAAGCTGTTGAGAGCTACACTATTTTGGAACTTGGAGAGGAGAGGAACAAGGGAGAAGGAGTTAAGAGCATGCTAAGAGGCATTTGGAGATGCCTCATTATCTTTGTTTCATTAGTTAAATATATTAGCATGATTTTAGTGTCTCTCTTGATATGCCTGTTTAGATTAGTCTTTGATTGAATAACACTAACGGTTTCTTGTGTGTTTTGTGTTGTTTCTCTTAGACTAACCTTGTCCACTTTGCAGGGCATCAAAAACAATAGTGTTAAAGGTCTTAAAAGGGTAAATGAAAAAATCGCCATACAGAAAACCCATCCTACCAGTTCTAACCCGTCTCCAGCGGTCAAATGGAATGAGAAGAACCTAAAGATTAATTCCTAGGAAATGCAGACTTCTATAGGCTCCTCTACCAAGACTAGAAGCAAAATATAGGAAATAGGCAGCTTGAGATTCATTATGGAGGAGCTCGAAGATATTAACGACAAAATGATTCAAAAGAATACTAAGCTCATGAAAGCTCTTAGTTAGTTTTTTTGTCTTCTGGCATATGCTTTTTAGCTTTGGTTTAGTATCTTTTTGTTAGGTGTTGTGGGGTGTTTCCCCTATTTCCGTTATCGTTTGGCAGTTGTTTAGACTCTGGTTTGCTACTGGCTTTCTTTTTGTTGGATCTGGGTTTCGGGTCCTTGTAAAACCCATTTATCTTAATAAAAAATAATGGATACTTCTAACAAAAGTATGACCAAAATAGTATTGTACTAAAATCACACCAATCTTCATTCTTCTATCATTGAGAAAACGATGAGCTGAACGTAAATAAAGGAAAAAGAGCTTTTGGAAACAAATGGAAAACAAATGAATGAATGATGAGAATTAAAAACGGTGGCCGGGAAATCCAATGACCAACAAGTTTTCAATCATTTTGCACGTCTCTTATATGTTGGGAACCCTTGATCTATAAAATTAACGGGTTTATTTCATATAGGGAATGCCTTCGACATAAAAAATAAAAGTAATATGAAATAAATTATTATTAATAAATGTGTGATTTTCCACCACGATAATCATTCCAAACCTTTAATATACCATCATATGCTTTCACAATGTTTATGAAAGAAATCTCCATTATAAAAAAAGACTTAAGTTTAAACAAAATCATTTTATTTAATCATTACCATTCAAGTATGACTTCCTTTTCAAACGATTTAAATTATTTTTTAACATTCATATTGCATGAATGCACCCAATGAAATTTACATCCTTCTTTTTTTATTATAATAAAGTGATAATCCACATATCTATGCTATATCTTGTTTAACTTTATACATTATGACCTTAAAAAATAACTGTGTTTGCAAGTTATGAATATCATTGATATATTTTACATAAAAAATTTAAACGAAATTGTAAGCATTTAAAAATGGTCAACGATTGTGGTGTCACACTTTAACATGTCTGTGTTACCTTCTTTTAGGTTTTCACATTTTACTAACACTTCCTCTATGTTGCACATTTGGTCTTTGTCAATTGTCAACATCGTGTCATTCTTCTGCTTTTTAATCATTTCAATTTGGGTCTTATCAATGTCAATCTCAATTGTCATTTCATGATCATGGTTAGCTATCAATTTCATATAATCACCGTTTTTAACCCTAATCAATTCCAATCAATTCTTAATGTCAATTGTCCTTGTCATTTCAATCATTACGATAAATCTTGAGCATTGATTTCAATAAATTTTAGTTAATTTGTCAATCATTATATCAATCATTAAATCCTTATCCTGATCATGTTAATTATTTTACCACATCATCTTGATTTATGTCTCTCTCTCTTAGGGTTTAATAATCCTTTAATTATTAATCCTTTACTAATATTTCCCTTAAGATAAATGAATTTATTCATTTACCCTATGTTTTGTGTCACAATTAAATAATTGGCTAATTTCTCTTTTGTGGGCTAATTAATAAATGAGAAATTATTAATTATTTCCCACATTTCTCTCCCTTAATTTTCTCCTAATTTTGTCATAATTTGTCATTCATAATTTCATGCTTCTCATTTCCTATATTATCTCCCACCATTTCCACCTTTTGCTCAAATCATGAAGCTATTTTTGTGCTCAATTTGTCATAAATCAATGAGCAAATTTTAAGGCCAATTTATCATAAATCATGAAGCATAAATCTTTCTTCAATTTGTCATAGTTTGTCATAGCAATTTGTCATATTTTGTCATATCAATTATGCCATTTTTGAATCAATTTGCGTTCCATTTGCCTTGATTTTCTCATGTAATTTTGGAGACAATTTTCTCTATAAATTGATTTAATTTTTCAATCATTTGAACAACCACATCTCACTATCAATTATCTTACTTTTTGCTCACTTTTGTACTTGTAAGTAAGATCCACAAACAACATATTTAGAAGAGAAAGAGAAACAATGGAAAATCATAGAGAAAGCACTTTATTATGGTTTGCATATTTGTTTGAAGTGCTTTGTCTTCATATCTTTATTAGATGTGATAAGATCAATTTCTTAGCTTGTTATGTTTTGTGGTTGCATAACTGAAACTTTGATTTCCTACATCACACAAATAATTTTCCATCATACTTTACCTATATTCTTTTAAAGATAGATATATTGTACTTTACCTATATTAGTTTAAAGATAGACATGTTAGTCTAACACAAATACACAAATACATTGGAAAAATAAAAATAAATTGTTTTGCTGATCGATTGCTGTATTTTTTCTGAACTTCTGATGTACATCAAATTTTCTCAGCCCCGATCTGCCAAATGAGGTCGCTCTTTGTGATAGAGGGAACACCTTCTGTGCAATAAGAAGGAAAACTTCAAAATCGATTCGATAAATAAAGGACATATTAATAAGGAAGCGGAGTTCGTGGTTGTAAGGAATACGGTGATTCTGTGATTTAGGGCTTTGGCAGAGAGGTTTTGTTACCTGCACTTTGATTTGTATAACTGATAATTAGTGAGAAGAAAATGAAATCGGTGATTGGAATAGTCGTGTCGAACAAGATGCAGAAATCGGTTGTCGTAGCAGTGGATCGGCTGGTTCACCATAACCTCGTTAATCGCTACTACAAGCGCACCAGCAAATTCATGGCCCACGATGAGAACAATGACTGTAATATCGGCGACAAGGTATGCACCTCAGCATCCTTTTCTTTAATGTGTTGAACAAATGATGATAATCTAATGGGGCTTTAAACATTATGATTTAATGGGGGTTTCAGGTGAGACTCGACCCTTCTCGGCCTTTGAGCAAACAGAAGAATTGGGTTGTGGCCGAAATAGTGAAGAGGGCTCGAATTTATGAGCCCCCTGCTTCTGCTCCTTCTGATGCTGCTCGTCTTACAAATGCTGGGAAAACTGGAAACTAAGATTGTAGCGATTTTTCACTCAGCGCAAGGCTAGGGTTGTTGAAGTTAACACATCGTCTTGAAAACTTGACTGTTTTCACCATTGTAGATTAAAACTGATCTTTTTTGTGATTTGGGATGTCTACAAGTAATCATTTTTTAATGGAGTTAGGCTGTTTCCCTCAAATAGTGAATTTATAAAACCCTAATTTCTGTTTTCAGGATATCTATGAGTGATCATGTCAAAGTTAATGCGGATACCAATTATAGTTTATAATGACATTTTAAAGTTGACACCAATACCAATCATATTTTGTTTAAGTTATTGGTAATGCAATTCAAGGGTTTAACACATATTTTAGTTTGATCCATTGTGAATTATTTCGGTTTGTGCTAAACATCTCTTTTTAGGGTTGTTGCACAACAACCTGGTATATTAGATTCGACTGTATTAAACTAAGATTTACCATGATTTCTCAAACAACGCAATGTAACCATTTCTTTGAGTAGATAAAGAACACCTTGAGAGAAAGGCATTTCTACTGGTATTATGAATTGTTCGGATAGCACTCTTCTTGTAGGACAGGAATACAAAAACGTTACGAATTACCCAAGGGCAGGATAGCATGTTGTTTATATGCTAAAGCCTAAAACTAACAGGAAAATATTTGCCAATTGGCTGCTTCAACTTGATATCATAGATTCCTAGCCCCCTGGATTTAGCTTAAACAACTTTGACTGTTTATAGAGTTTAGTTAAATTTAAATAACATATCTAACATATTTTAGATCCCCTGCATAAGTTCTTCTGGAAGAAGCTTTGGCTGAAATGATGACAAAAACTGGCAGCTTAAAAACGAGCATGTATCTTGAAGTTGTTTCTATCCCTCTCAATATGAAGAGATTGATTCATCGGGTAAAATTATAAAGAAAACATACTTGGATCCAAAGAATCTTTTCACAACCCTTAGAATGTAGAAGAATTAAATCAAGAAAGATAAGGACAAATAGTAGCTCTTTTTGATAGCATAAATTGACACTCGAAATAAAACTAGAAAACTATTTTTTTTTCAGGTTTTGCATTTGCTTGGTGGACATGTTTGCAAAATGTAAAAACATATACAACACTGAAGAATTGTTTTGCTAAATGGCTTATAGAAATGTAATGTCATGTAATGCAATGACTGTGGAAGCAAACACAGAGGTTGCAGAAATTGAATTTAAATTTGTCAGTTGCATTTGTTTCGAAGCTTTGCAAGCCTTTTTGCATTAGACTATATCTCTTGTTTCAGGTGGGTAGCTTAAAGCTTGCATGCTCTTCTCAACAAAGCCGTTTTGTGCAGGTTTGGCAATCATTATGTTCCATGAGAATACATTTTTTTCAGACATTTTGCAAAACAGTTCATATGCATTGTCTATGCTTTTACATTTTGCACAGGTCATTTTCTGGATATGCTGCAACCATTGCAGTTCATGGAGTCTATTTTTTGAGGCATTTCACCAAACAGTTCACCTGCATTGTATATGCTTTTAGATTTTGTATAGATGTCCAGGAGTGCACTTGCAAATACAAAAATTCAGTTTTGATTATGCTCTGTGCTTTTGTGTTGCTGTATGCAAGTGCTGCTGCAGAGAATAGTTTGACAATATTATTGCATATCATCTCTTGAGGCATTGTGTCAAACAGTTTGCTTGCCCTGTGCATCCTTTTACATTTTACAAAATGCTTGCTAGTGCAGTTGTGACCACAATTTGTGACAAATATTCAGTATTGACTATGCTTTTAATGGATGTCCATGCCCTGTTCCAACGCATCAGTATCGCCATAATAAATCAAATAGCCAAAGGTTTAGGATGCGTATTACGTACCATAGAATATTTTCCCTAAAGAGTTGGACACATCGACTGAATCTAAAGTAGTTAGTTTAGTTGTGAGCTAAGACAACAATAAATAGAACATAGGTCAAAGTGGAAAAATTAAATTTCATGTATACTAGTTATATAGAATGGGCATACCTGCAGATTTGAAAATGGAGGTAGTACTGTAGAACATGAAATTATTAGCTCCAGTTAGTTCTTGCAATAGCAGCTAACCAGCCTCTATCTGCAGTAATTTATTACTTGAAATGGTCAAACAAAATCATGAATCATATATTCACAATCCTAAATATTTTAAATAATTTTCAAAATTGTACTCAAGTTGAAAAAATACAGCCTACCCTTCCATGAACACTTAGGAGGAGATAGAGCCCATTTTCACGATCTACGGCAAAAGGTTTGGCCTTGGTAGTTATGGCAAATTCTTTATCACCTTCATAACAGTCAGCCTGCTTGCATACCATGAGAGTAGCAGTCGTGGTGTTCACTGGTTATTACAACATTTCTGCTCACAATGGCTCAAATATGATCAGTCTAGAGCAGCATAGTCCACCACTACTCCTCCACAGAAGGGCTGTCGCCACTGGTCTAAAGCTTTGATGATAGTTGCTAAATCATGAGCACTTTGGAGTAGAAGCTGCCCTGAACTATATATCTGTCTGTTTGTAGGGCGAAGGAATAGAGTCCAACCCATACATTGTATTACATCAACAGGTAGAGATAGATAACTGACACCTGCTTCTTCGCAACTAGAACTTTGCTCAACAAAATTATTGAATAAAAAATAACCTGCGTTCCTTGGGGTTGCATCTCTGACAGTATTGGCAATGGTTGTAAATGTAATTGCCATAAAACAGAGATCCCAATCAAACACCAAGCATCAATTCAACATCTAGTAACCACATTTCACAAGCCCATTTCCATGGCCTCTTCTTAGAAGCAAATGGTTTTGTACCATTTGGTTTTTTTGGCCAACCATTTGGGACACGTATAATTTGTAATTTCTACCTATTATTGTCCAATGAGATGCAAATGCAAAACTAACAAGCCTTCATCCACATCAACCGAGTACATAAGTCATGCGTGTATATCTCCATGCCATGTTGTCACCCTACCTGTGTGGAGACCAATGACATGACCTTCAAGGATTAAATTTGTATTCCACCCAATAGTCGACACATCGACAATCTCATGGTTAATTTTACAACTAAGTAAAATGTGACTTCAATGATAAAGATCCTCTCCTAATAACACTATTGATAAAGACCACTTCTACAGTTAAGATGGCAATAACAAGCCTAATGGATTTTGTAGCAAAATTGTTGTCTTTGTTGGTAAGGGTAATTGACTATCATCTTTGGTACTAACTCTTTGACTTCATCGATAACTGCACATAACTTGACCAAGTTTAGTCAAACTAAATTTCCCTAGTATGGGAACATTGGTATAAAAGGCCGGCCTACTCTCATAGCAGTTGTCAACTATATTAGTAACTATTAACTTTTGTGATGAGGAAAACTTTGTTTAATTCACAAACCATTAACCGTTGGTAGATCATGTCTCCCCAAATCAAGGAGCTTTTTGTCTCCAAAGTCTTTAGTATCTTGTAACACTTCGTGGCTTCTTTCCAATTTTCATGCAACTCCCATTTGCCTTAACATGGGTTTTTCAAATCTACACAAAAATAATGGGTCTTTAAAATCTACACAAAAATAATAACTTCACCAAGTTTAGTCAACTTATCTAGCATGGGTAACATTGGTAGAAAAGGCATACTCTTATAGCAATAGTAACTATTGCCTTTTTGTGACGAGGGAAACTTTGTTTTGATTCAAACCATTAACCACTGGTAGGTCACACCTTCACAAATTAAGGAGCTTTTGGTCCTCAAAGTCTTTAGTACTTATAACACTTTATGGCTTCTTTCCAATTCTCATAACACTCTCATTTGCCCTAACACGTGTCTTTAAAATCTACACAAAAATAATAAGTACAAAAGCTTACCTTTTTCCAAATAGATGTTTACAGAAGATGTCCATTGAGTGTTTTTTGTTTTTTTATTAGTAAAAGTATTGAATAATATTGATTTCCATAAAATATACAAAATTAAATTTGTTGTCCTATGATTTGAAACCATCGATTTGTCCCAATGAACCACCCATCAAACCACTTATACAAAATCAGTAACCCAACATCTATACCAGCTCCCCACTACTTCTAGTAATAACAAAAAAATATACATATTATACGCAACGCTTCATACCCTATATCAACTTACCAAATTAAACACTTATGCATCAAAATATAAACATTTCGTACAGATTTTCATTTTGTCTTCATAGTCTCCTTCAACATGCCCTTCTAGTAATCCTTCTTGCTAAACTTCAAATACTTTTTTGAGGGCTTCACGTTTGCAGGATCATATACATTCTTCTCTTGATCCCTGTCCCTCAAGTATTCCTTGATATATTGTCACCCCAATTGGGCTTGGTAGAACCTGCAAATTTTAAGTCAAAATTGCCTCATAATCCTCTGTTCAAGGGCCAAAGCTATTCTGGCTCCAAAACAGACCTTTCGTACAGCGTGGTAGTGACGTGTTAGTCAATCAGAACTGTTTATTGCAAAATCAACGGTGTAAAACGCGCAACTAACACGCGTGTTAGTCAATCCGTATTGTCGTTTTGGAGCCAGAATAGATGCATCCTTGTTCAAGCTAGTATATGTCCTTGGATCTCCTAAAACCCTAAACCCCTAGCCTACAAGCCTTGTTATAAGCTTTAAGTCTTGCTTGTTATATTTTACTGTTGACTTGTTGGTGTCAATTTTTGGTTGTAAGTTATAATTTCATGTGATCTAGTGGAGTTAGTCACCAACCCCTCCTACCTAGCAACTTGCTTGATCGATCTACAATATTTCCTAAGTCTACGCTTTAATTTTTCCTAAGTCTCTCAAAATGAAATCAACGACTCTTAATGCGCTTGTGGCCCTCTATCATGTTAGACCTATCAATCCCCAGAAGAACACTTACTGTCTGATCCTTGATCGACCCCTTGCAAGCTAGAGACATGGTGGACCATGGCATGGCGAAGCCAGAAGTATCAGAGCTTAGTCATGCCCCCAACATCATGCTCTTGTGACATGTGTCCAAGTGGAGCCCAACATAAAGCAAGATGGAGATGGAGTATTTTTGAAGGCCGCGACTATTCTATCTCCAAAATGGACCTTTTTGTACAACGTGATAGTGATGTGTTAGTCGATCATAGCCGTTTATTGCAAAATCGACGGTGTAGAACGCATGACTAACACACGTGTTAGTCAATCCATACTGTCGTTTTGGAGCCAGAATATACGCGTCCATTTTTGAATGGTTGATCTTTTAATCGAGGCCATCCATTTCCACACGGTCTTCACAAATTGATGGTGCACATTCAAATTGGGTAAACGACTAAGTGATGGGGTTGGTTCACACACGAATGAAGCAATGGTGAAGTAGCTGCAACAACTCGATCTGTAGCCATTACAAGCAATTAAGTACTTCATTAGAACCATTTTCTTCTATACAATCAAATGCACATGTCAAAATTTGCTATTTTTAGCTTTGAAGTAAGTTACAATCAGAACTAGGGTTTACAAACAAAGTTTGAAGAAATGCATCTCAAGTAGTAAGTGGGCTTACTTTTAAGTTCTTTTCAGTTTAATTTTTACAATTGCAAGCTCTTTTATGCTCTTGATAGGAAAAGTGAGTTGAATTCTATTTGTTGAGCAAAACCCTAGGCTATAGAGCTTGTAAACCCTAAATTGTGAGTTGATAAGCTACAAGTTAGAATAAGTTTGTCACATGTTCTTGTGGAGCGGGAGAACACTTTGGGATGATAAGCTACAAGTTAGAATAAGAGACAAAGAAGGCCAAGAATTGCCAGTTCAATATTGGACATACATATGGGATAGCCATACTAATTTTGACTTTGTTACTTTCTGAGCAATATTTTGTCCAAAAAATCCTTGGTTATTTTGATTCTCACAAGAAAAAATCCCTAGAGAGGTGTCTAATTTGCTCAAACCCGTGGAGAGGAGAAAGGATATTGGGATTTCACATAATTGGGGAGACTGGTTTCTCCACTCTAACATCATTGCAATAAGGATTTATGGGAGTCTAGTGGCACCCCATGTCCTACCAAATTTTTTGCCAAGGAGAACTGCATTCTTAAGTTCTTGTGGCGGTTAAATGAAGCTGACCTTATTCATTTTAGAAAGCCAAGGAAACCCTCTTTCTTTCCCACAAAGTGTAAATTTGCAAATTTCACTACTACAAACAAGGATGGATTGGGCCAGATTTATGGAATTTTGAAAGCATGTAGGATGAGGTTTGAGAAGACAAGAAACTTTGAACCTGAGGGTTTCATGAAAGTTTTAAAGGGGGATTTTGTTCATGAGGAATTGTATGAAGAGGATGTGATTAGGAATTGCCTTACAATTGAGCAAGTACGTGAAAAAAGAAGAAAATGGAACATGGTACTAAGAGTTGAAGAGGCCAGGAAGGAGAGGGAACTTGATTTCCTTGGATTCTTCAGTGATGAAACTAGTTCTTTGGTGAGAATTGAGAAGATGAATTTTGTATTAGGTGTTGATAGTAGAAAAACAAACATATCATCTTGCAATTGTAAAACATACTTTTCATATTAGATAATGAAAATGGAGTTTGAGGTCTATTTGGTGTGGTTGTCTCCTTATTGCTATGTTTAATCCTTTTGAAATACTTAAGTAAGTCTTGGCTTTTCTATTTTTGTAAGTTACATGCAGTGTGTGTCTTGGTTTTTGCTCTATTTGAAGGAAATGGTTAAAATGCTACAATCAGGATACAAAGGATTGAATATGGTTTTTAAGGATCTTAAAGAAGAATTACATTTCAATTAGTAATTGGAGGTTTAATGTAATGCATTGAATCAGTTGTTGATGGATTGGAAACATGTGTAAAAGTTGCAAATGATAATGTTTCAACTGGACTCTATTGCCCTATAAGGCATCATTTTGAAAGGCTTATGAGGGTTAGGGTTTTCAAGGTATCTCTTAATTCCAAAAACATATATTTGCTTTCAATTTGTTTAGCTTAGGATTTATTTTCTAATCATAAGGAAATCAAATCCAAAAGAACCTAGCTTAAAAGAATACATGATAAGCTTTGGGTTTCTTAAATGAGGATTCTTCCTTTCTGTAACACCATTATGCTATGGAGTGTAGGCAACTAAGTTCTGAAGATCAATTTCCTCAAGAGTGCAAAATTACTCAAGTCTATTGTTCACATGTATCCCTTCCATTGTCTGTGCAGAGAATCTCGACTGGCTTCCCTAATTGCTTCTCAACATGAGCCTTAAAGGCTAGAAAATTTTCAAACACTTCACTCTTGTGAACAAGAAAGTAGACCCAAGTGAAGCGGGAGTAGTCATCAATGAAGGTGAGGAAATAGCAGGCCTTGCTAAATGATGCCATTGGAAATGGGCCTACTACGTCATTGTGAACCAAATGAAGAACTTCCAAGGATCTCCAAGACTTACCTTTATCAAACTTCTCTTTGGTATGCTTGCCTATGGAACACCCTAAACATCACCATCTAAAAAGTCGATTTGACAGAAACCTATGACCATGTCCTTAGAGCTAAGTTGTTGGAGTTCGCGGTAATTGAGATGTCCAAATCGCTCATCCCATAGCTTACTTTCTGAATTTGAATGAGTGAGCAGGGTGGTAGAAGGAGATTGAGGAACAAAGTGGGAGAATGAATAATGTGAAGGTAGCCATATAAGAATTGGTTATGAAGGTAGCCACCCAAGATCTAGAGCAATGGAATGCACAAGAATGAGAGAGAAATAATATGTGCCAAGAACAAACTATATTATCAAGATGCAAATAGTTGAATCTTCAAATGCACCAAGATCTCTCCAAAAAGACTACACAATGGCACTCTAATGGCTTTGATACCATGTAAGAATTGACTAGCAACCCAAAAGCAAGAGAGGACAAGATAGACAAGAACAAACTGCATTCTCATCAAGATGCAAAAATCAATTAGCATACAATGTACATAAGCCTGCTTATAAAGACAAGGCAAAAGGGAATGAGAGCACACAATAATGACATGTGGAATGAGATGCAAGGGTAGGTAGGAGAAAATAATAGATAATTCCACTAAAGGTGGATCACACACTGAAGGTGTAATGATCATTCCGCTATAAGTGGATATAAAAATGTGATAACAAGATAACACCACTAAAGGTGGAGTTTCTCCTACAACCATATTCCTTAGATATGCAATTCCCTAAATGCATCCTATGAAAAAAACTATGATATGCATTATCCTAAGTCAACTTAATTAAAGTGTAATTACATGAGACATAAATTACACCAATAGTTATTGTTCAAATAACTTAATATGATCGAGTTTTTGTGAATGCTTATTCACCCACCCCCCCTCTCAGCTTCTAATAGTGTTCAATATGTTTTATGCATACATAAGTTTGGATCAATGCCTCTCATATTATGGAAGTCCCATGCAAATGTTGAAGTGTGTGTCTACAACAACTACAACAAATTATCATGTTGTGTTGTTGTCAAATCCTTGCTGATATTAAGTATCTTCCTTGAAGATACTTTAATGGGACTAGTTGGTACTATAACTGAGGCAATATATAGACCTAAAATATTTAGACTATAATCATTAGGCAAAACATCAGAGAACATATGTGAAGTGATTGGATCTTCACTAGCCAACAAGCTATCGAATGGACAAATTAGACAGGATAAGAACTCTTACTGTGGGTCTAAGCCATAATAATTTTGCATGATTGTAGCAAGTATGGCATCTACATCTTTCATTTTCATCATAGGAGTTCTACCTAGTGTCATAAGAGTTTGCAAAGAATATTGTTCCTCCTCCTCCAAGGTTGGCCAGATGGACTACTCCAAGTTTGAATGAGGTTGAGATGGAGGATATAGTACTACTTCCTTAGTTATATCCCCATTGGATATTGTCATATTTCCTAACCTACAACCAATGAAAGTGTCAGCAGTGGCCAAACCGGTCTTCCAAGAATCAACAGATATCCACCAAAGCGGGCTTTAGGTTGTAAAACTACATAGTCAGTAGGATATTCACATGAATCTATGGTTATAAAATCTTCAATTAGCCCTTTTGGTTTCATAGTAGACATGTCTACCAACTGTGATACTATTGGTGTTGGTTGTATGTTGTCCAATTACAAATCATTCAATGTCTATTTAGGCATGATGTTGATTGTTTCTCCAAGGTCTATCAGTGTTTCTAATGAGAGTCCCATTGACGTTTACATCAACCACTGGGCTTCTCGGTCATAATATGTAGGAACTACTAATGTTTGTAACATAATGTCAACTAGCTATCTAATGACAGACAATTTGAGGGGTCTTTTTTCTTCCTTCCCAGTGGTGTAAGGCATAACTCCCTAATAGTCTTGGTATAAAGGGGGCATCCTTAAAGGCTTGTAGGAGAGGCATTTTCACCCATACATTCTTTATTTGTTCTAAGAGGTCAAAATCAGTTTCAAATTGATACTTTTGTGTGGCTAACCTCTCAGGAAAAGGTGGTCCTTATTTGGTAATTTAACATGTGTTGGAGTTTTCTCCAATGGTTCATTGTGAGTGACGTCTACCACTAGTTCCCTATCAAATAATTTTGTGATTTGTGGAGATGTGGGACTACGAAAATTATTTCTTGAATGGAGATGGACATCACTGATCTCAATTGTATGGAGACATCAAAGAGTTGTTGACACAGTATGGAGACATCATTTTAGATAATGTACTTGACGGATTGCCCCCTATGAAAAGTATCAGTCATTGCATGGACCTGATTCTTGGAGTTGGTTTGCCTAATAAAGCAACACACCAAATGACACCAGTAGAGAATGAGAAGTTAAACAGACAAGTGTAGGAGTTGTTGAGGAAAGGTTTGATCCCAAAGAGTTTGAGTCCTTTTGCATTTCCAACAGTGTTAGAACCTAAGAAGAATGGAAAATGGAGGATGTGTACTGATTTCAAAGCAATAAACAAGATCACAGTGAAGTACCGATTCTCTTTTCCTAGGATGGATGACATAATGGATTGTCTGAGTGGAGACAGATATTATACAAAGATAGACTTGAAGAGTGGATACCATCAGATCATAATCAAAGAAGGAGATGAGTGGAAGACAACATTCAAGACAAATAAAGGACTATATGAATGGTTGGTGATGCCTTTTGGACTGACTAATGCACCGAGCACTTTCATGAGATTGATGAATGAGGTATTGAAGAATTTTTTGGGTAAGTTTGTTATTGTGTACTTGGATGACATTCTAATGTTTAGTAAGACAAAAGAGGAACCATAGCTGCATGTGAGACAAGTTTTGCAGAGGTTGATAGAAGAGAAGTTGTTGATAAACATTAAGAAGTGCAGTTTCATGAAGGAAGACTTAGTTTACTTGGGATTTGTGATATCTGCAGATGGATTGAAGATGGATCTTGAGAAGGTAAGAGCAATTGTTGATTGGCCTACACCAGAGAGCATTGGAGAGGTAAGATCATTTCATGGATTGGATAGTTTCTATCGGAAGTTCATCAAAAAATTTAGTTCAATTTGCAGCCTTATGATAGAAACAATGAGAGGAGATAAAAAGGATTTCAAGTGGAAAACCGGAAAAAATAGGAGCTTTGAGTTGTTGAAGCAAAAGGTGACAAAAAAGCCCGTGTTGGCTTTATCAGATTTTAACAAAGTCTTTCAAGTGGACTATGATGCAAGTGGGAGTACAATTGGAGCAGTGTTGAGTCAAGAGGGAAGACCAGTAGCTTATTTCAGTGAGAAATATGATGCAAGGAGGAGGTATTCAAAGTATCATCAAGAATTTTATGCCATAATTCAAACATTGAAGAAGTGGAGGCATTATTTGCTGACTAAGGATTTTGTGTTGTATACTAATCATCAAGCTTTGCAATATTTGAACAGTCAAGGTAAGTTGAATCAAAGACACATGAGATGGGTAGAGTAATTGCAGAGTTATATTTTTGTTTTGAAGAAAAGAAGCGGAAAGTCAAATAAAGTTGTTGATGCCCTGAGCAGAAGGAGGAATTTGCTAACAGAGATGAGAATAGAAGTATTAGGTTATAAGGAATTGAAGAACTTGTATGAGGATGACCCGGATTTTGTAGAACCTTGGAGAGCTTGCATAGAACTTGTTGCGGTGGATAGGATTAAGTGGCTGGATTATTTCATGTAAGATGAGATGTTGTTAAGAGGAAATCAATTGTGTATACCCCAGAGCTCTATGAGAGAAAATCTGATAAAGGAGAAGCATAGTGGAGGATTAGCTAGACACTTTGGAGTAGACAAGACACCAACATTGGTAAGTGAGAATTACTTTTGGCCTCAACTTCATAAGGATGTTAGGAAATTTGTTCAAAGCTATAGGATTTATCAACTAGCAAAGGGTGGTAGTCAGAAAGTTGGATTGTATAAGCCTTTGACAGTTCCCAAGAGACCTTGGGAGGACATAAGCATGGATTTCATACTTGTCTTGCCTAAAACATAAGAGTAAATGATTCTATATTGGTAGTGGTGGATATATTCTCAAAGATGGCACATTTCATACCTTGTAAGAAGACAACAGATGCAGTACATGGTGTTGACCTATTTTTCAAAGAGGTGGTAAGATTACATGGATTGCCTAAGAGCATAGTTCAGACATAGACACTAAGTTTGTTGGATACTTTTGGAGAATACCTTGGAAGAAGATGAAGACAAATTTGAAGTTCAGTTCTACTTTTCACCCATAGATTGATGGACATATAAAGGTAGTAAACAAAAGTTTGGGAAACTTGTTAAGATGTTTAGCTGGAGACAAAACCAGAAGTTGGGACTTGATTCTTGCACAAGCAGAATTTGCCTACAATAATTCAATGAACAGGAGTACCGGAAGAATACCTTTTGAGATTTTTACCAGAGTACACCCTAGAGGCATATCAAAACTGAGAGACATCAATAATGAGGATAAGTGGAGTGCAGAAGTAGAATAATTTGTAAATCATATGAATACAGTGCACAATCGGGTTAAACAACATTTGGAGGACATGAACAACAAGTATAAGGAGAAGGCAAATGAGAAGAGGAGACATAAGGAATTTGAAGTTGGAGATGAAGTGATGGTGTATCTGAGAAAATAAAGATTCCCAGTTCGTACCTATAATAAGTTGAAGATGAGGAAGTTTGGACCTTGTAAGATCTTGAAGAAATTCAGTTCTGAAAATGCATATGAAGTGGAGTTACCAGATAGTTTGGGTATTTCTCCTATATTCAACATTGCAGACTTGTATCAGTATCGTGAAGTTGAATTTAATGCAGACAATGTGGTAGACTTGGAGAAGCAGATGCCCTAGAAGGTATCAAACTAGATTGAAGAAATTTTGGCTAGAAGAATTGGGTGTAGCACTTACAGCAAGCAGTATAGAGAGTATCTTGTGAAGTGGAAAGGCAGACCAGTTGAAGATTCATCATGGATTTCTCAGGCTGAGGTGGACCATATTTGTTTTCCTTTAGCCCTAGAAAAGTGAGAGACTCACTTTTCAATCAACCCCGAATGTTTGATGCAGGAGCATCCCTGGTTCTTGGCAATCTTGCATCAACCAAAAACATTTTCCTTTCAGTTGTTTCCTATTTTGCAATTTCATTATTTCCTTCAGCATTTCTTTATGTTTTCTCATCGGATGTTGCGGAGCTGCAATTTGTTCATGGACATGTTCATCAACCTTATCCTTGGTCCATGGGATGCTTGGATCTTTTTCTGGCAAGTTATCACTTCCAGAATATGGGACGGTTTTCTTTCCTATGCACCAGAACCGCTTGGACCTATTTGCTATTGGTGAATCTTGCAGATCTCTTCCATAGCTTGCAAAGCTTCAATTCGTTGTTTCTAGTATTCCTTGGTGTGTGGTCGACCTTCCTTTGTGTCCACAATTCATTCTATGAATTTTCTGGAGGGATCTCTTTGGCGGAGGCCAACCCTTGTTGTTTTACATGTTTCATCTTGTTCATGAGTTATTGTTTCATCTTGGGCTGACGCGGATCTCCCTTGATCATATAAATCAATGTAATTAAGAATTTAGAATCAAGTTGTAGAATATAGGAGAAAGATATAAGGATTAGGGGATCTAGAGTTAGCTCACATTCTTACTGGAGCCGAATGTTGCATAACACTCATGTTTTGTACTCAGGCCTTTGAGTTGAATCTGTGAGCCCGCATATTGCCAACAATTTGTAATCAATTTCTTTGATTTAATAAATCTGATTATACATTTCCTCCATCACATTAAGTTTATTGTGTTGTGTTGATTTGTTGCACGATCTAGATTGTTCTCCTTGAGGACCCTCCTAACCGTGACTGCACCACCTATCTAAGACAGTGTGTGTAAATTGCTTTTGTTTCTTTGATAGACTTGTGTGCTCATGTGAAGAATTTTGAATTGGACTTTCTTTCCTTTAATGTGCTAATTATGGTTCATCTTATTGGCCCAACTAAGGTCAAATTTCAAGATCAAATCACATTCCAAACAAAAATGGCAAGATGAAATAATTATCACATACATGTTGTGTAAAACTCTACAAAGGAGAACCTTTCATATTACAAAAATAATGAGGAGAGATGGTAGGACTTCCTAATCCACCATCTGTTGCTACTTTATATTTTATTGCTTTCATGGATTCTAGTAATTCTAGTTAGTTGGATGATCATATTTTTTTCAGATCTTTCTTTGTGGGATGAATATTTGTTAAGGATTTCTAACTTATTTTAAGACTCTCATATTGTAGGTTTGTAAGAAACACTTGAGGGGGTTTCTCTCATCTTTGATTACAATTATAATACAACTACTATTCCATATTTATTGTATTTGGAGATTGTCATTAATGAATTTCTTCATTCACTTGATTTCTCATGTTTCTTGATTGAGTTTGATCATGATTATGTTGTGGCATATTCAAGCTTGGAGACACTTAATCAGTTTTCAAAGACTCACATTTTGAGACTTCTTCCCTCATCCTTTAATTTGGATGTTGGAGTTGCTTTCACATCATCCATTGGACTTGTGTCTTCCCAAAGGAAGGCATGTTGCTTGCAAGCATTAGACCACCTTTTATTTTTAGGCATTCTTCATCAACATTGGAGTTGCTTCATTATGGTGGGACATATTGTCTCTCTTTTTCCCTCTTACGAGAGGTTAGTTGTATATTCATGGTGGATTTAGTATTTAGGGGTATCATTGCATCCTCCATTCATCATCCTTGTTTGTGTATTTTCTCTCTTTTTGAAAGGAGTTCTCTCCCACTAGATTTTCTCCTTTTCTCTATTTGTGAGAGATTTCATTATATTTATGTGTACCTAACATGGCCTATTATTTGGGACCCATAATAATCTTCATCTTCTACATCATTTGCATAGTAATCTATTTCTCCCTAAGTTACACTTAAGGGAGTTGATGGTGTGAATAATGTCTTGTACCTAACCAGTTCCTTAATGTGGACCTATTCATATGATTAAGTTAACTTAGGTCCAAGGGAATCTTTCAAGAAGGTCTTAGTTATCATAACGTGTTATCTCCTAGAATTCACTATTTGTTTCTTGGGTCATTTAATAACTGTCAATTTAGTTGTCTCATAACATAGGATTAAGACACATGTCACAATCATGTATAATCATATCAGGCTCTACCTTGCCTTTATAAGAAAGGCATGGGGAGTTCACATTCAACTCCTACACTTTGTAGACAACCCATTCAAGAGAGGCATATATATTACTAACATTCACTTCCAAGTTATTTTTTGCAGTGACAAGCTCAAAATCATCCCCATATTGAATGGACCTTTATCAACCTTTTTTCTTTATTAGAATCATCCTCTTACAAAAAAATATATATTTTTTCTACATTGTGAGAGTTATGCTTGGATGAAATCTCTTATCCTTCATTTCTACTTTTAATGTTTTGGAGATGGTTTCCCAAAAAATTGTAGTTAATGACTATTTTAAATCTATGGTAAATGCTACTCATTAGTTTTTTTTTATTTTATAGGTTTTGATGGAGCATTCATTGCAAAGAGACTATGCATGATCAACATATGTATTTGTATTCTTTTATGAGAATTAAAAATATTTATTGTCCATGTTGATTTCTTGTTTTATTTTGATACACATTCTCATATTAGTTCACATTCACATCAAAGTATGAAACATGTAATTGTAAATTTTTTATACTGATACCCTTTTCTCATATGTTTTGGGCCCATTTCAACTAAATTGTCCTTTATGCAATGATGAGTGTACAAATGGCACATTCTTTCTATAAATTTGTCTCATAACTTGATCATGATGTGTCCCTATCATTAGTCATCCCCATGAATTCATTTCAATCTCGAAATTTACCAATCAACACCCTAGTTCAAATTCGTGAGTGTAGAATTGAACCATGACACTTTTGTGCATTGGGATATGGACCTCAAACTTTTGAAGCTCAATTTTAAATTTAACCTTTTTAACCTTTCTTAGTAACCATTATGAGTTGACCTAGAGCATGTTTGCATAGATTCGTATGTTATGTTATTGTATTTAAAGACATACTAGGAATCTAGGATCAAGCAAGATATGAAAATAATTTAGCGCATGCATGGGACAGAAGAATAATACTTTGACATCAACATTGCATCAACTTTGTTGAAGGATAGTGTATGTTTCCTTAATATTTGTTTATTGCCATTGAATCATCTTTCTTAAGGGTCTGGCCATATGAGAACAATTTTTTGTCTAGTAAGTTCCCAAATCATGTCTTTTGACATTATTTTCCTATACACAAGAATATTATATTAAGGAAAACCATTATCGGCCAAAATATTTTGATTGATGATTTCTATGCAAAAAGTTCAGATATATATGTTAAGTTCAGTTTTGTAGTTGTGGAGTTTACTTTCATAAACACAAAGATCAAATCCATAAGTACAACCTTAAACTTGATAGGTAATCAATATTTTCCTTATCTTGAAATCAATGTATAATAAATTTAAACTTCATGACATAATAATACATATGTGACAATATTTTATTTATGAAAATAAAAATAAACACATTATTTTATCCATTTAATTCATATATTAATTAATGTAGAGAAACACTCTAAAATGAAAATCAAGATGTGGAGTGTAATGGTGTGAACATGTTAACAAAAACTGGTATCTTTTACTTTAAATCTGATAACCATTTGACATGTCAAAATATTAATATTTAAATATTTTCAAAATAAACAACACATAATAATTATGTCTATGTGTATTAACTTAAATAGAAAAAATTCTCAATTACAATAGACTAATTTTTAAATAAATAAAATAGATCCAAATTGAAATCTCTTACCATATTTTTTTTCATGTAGATGTATTTAATATATCTATACTAGTTAATATTGTATCTTTGAACCTGATTTTTTTTTAAATAGATTAATAACTGTAGAGGGGCAACACCCTTATATTAATCAAAATTTGAAAAATACAAACCTGGTTCAGAAAGAGCCGTAGGGGGAAAGAACCAGGAAGAAAACCCCCTACCATTACTCCAAAAAATGACCAAAAAACAACCAAGCTGGCGAGGATCCTAAATTGCTAGACAAAATCAACTGGAGAAGAACAAAATGTTGGTTGTTACTATGCCTAATTTGGCCAAAGGCCTACAATCTTCTTAACAGTACAAAGAACTTGAGAAATGGAATTCCAAAGAGAACCGACACATAGAGCTGAGGAGGTCAAAACATTTCAAGAATCTTCATAGCTTGAATATGGGTCCTCATCATTGGGTGCAGGAGCACTAGCAACATCCAATATTACTGGGCAATCATTCCCACAAGCAACATGAGCCACCGATTTCTCTTTTTCCCAAGGGTGGCAGAAATCGTCTGGAAACCACTCTGTTGGCATTATGTGAGTCGGTATGAGGACATAATGATATTGTATGTTGTCATTGATGTCAATATGTGAAGAGGTGAGAACCAACATATGAGAGAACCAACATGGAAGCATTGTATGACTACCGGTTGGTAGTCTCAACTTCAGGGTTTCCGGTTGAAGTGCTTCAAGCTTGTGTGGCTCAACCAGTGACATTGTGTGATGAGTTAGCATTGTAATGAATAACAAATCATGTTGCCACATCAGCCTTGTGCGCGTGAAGGATCTTGCATGAAGGAGATTGTTCCTATGTACCTCGAGAATGTGCGGAGTCTGTAAAACAATGATAATGTGTGATGGGTTATCAGCCGCCGTGAAATCAGTGAAAATGGATGATGGAGAATGTCTTGAGATTGGATCAAGACTGCTGCAATTAATGGAGTGTTCTCAATGGTTAGGATTGAACCGTTTGAATTCATTAACCTAACAGGTTTAGGGTTTAGGGTTTACACTACCGACCTATCTGTTTTCCTCTAAGGTCGATGTTGTGTCTCTTTCTGAGGTTGTTGGCAAAAGTTGTGTGTGTGTATCCAAGAGAAGGGATACGTGATTCTTTCCAGACCAAAAGAAGAGAAGTGATACCTACAGAGTGTAAGTGCAAAAGGTGAAGAGGAGCTTAAGCGGATCTACATTGGCATTGAGTGCTGTTACCAGATCATTGTAATACCTGTTGATCTCTAACCACCTCAACAGTTGGAAAATCCCTTAACAGGGTAGCCTTAACTGGCTTGCTGTAAATCCTTTAACAGGGTAATTCAAAGCTATTGAGTTCAAAATCCTCTAGCTATTGAGTTCTTGAAATCCTCTAACAAGGTAACCTTTAACAGGGTTTAACCCTTAACCAGGTATTGTAGCCATCCCTTAACCGAGTGATCTCTAATAGGATCAGTTCCTAGCAGAACCTTTTGTAATGTCTCTAACCGGACAAGGCTCCTAACAGAGCGAACTTCTAAAGAGTTCAAAAAAAGCTTGTGGGTATTCATCCCCACCATGGTTTTTCCCAGTTGGGTTTCTACGTGAAAAATATGTGTGTCATGTGTGATGCTTTTCTATTGTCTATCAAGCATATAATGATTCTGTGTTTTATGCCTGTCAATAAAACATGTTGAACTAGCTGTTATTACAATTTGATGGTAGATTACCTATTTATGCATAAGGGAGAAAAGGTGAGGTAGTCTTGAGTTGAGTGAAAAGCTAAGTGAGTAACCGGTTAATGCTTGTCTCGGTTAGTCTTAGCTTTACCGGTTGCACTATGTTTCAAACCGGTGTCACTGTTTGCTAGTCATTTGAAGTGTCTGCTATCAGACCAGTTTAGGATTGTATTTTTGTCTGTACTAATTCAATCCCCCCCCCCCTCTCAGTACTGGATTAGTACTATTAGTTCATCATTGAGTTATCAATTGGTATTAGAGCGTCCTCCAAGTTCTCTGTGTTATAAGCTTAATTGCTTGAGGTAAAGATCCCAGTCCAATGATGAAGAGGGAAGGTCCAAAGTTTAATAGAGAAAATTTCAGTATATGGAAAGACAGAATGAAGATATTCATCAGAAGCATGGGTGCTTAACATTGGAGCTATGTTGAGACTGTCTATGTTGCTCCTACCGATACCCTTACTGATGACCAAAAGAGAGAGATGCAGAAGAATGGGCAAGTCATGGAAGCCCTAATTAGTAGTTTATCTGACATTGAGTTCATTGATGTTCACGATAAGGTAAATCCCAAAGAGGTATGGGATACTCTTGAAAATATCTATGGCGGTGATGAACATGTAAAACAAGCTAAGGAAGAAAGTCTTAGAGGGAAGTTTGAAGATATGCGGATGGTTGAAGGTGAGACCATTCAACAGTATGGAATATGAATCAAAACTGTTGTTGGAGATATCAAGAGTGCAGGTGGTAAAATAGAAGATGCCACCATGGTAAGCAAAGTCTTGAGATCCCTATTGCCGGTCTATGCGATAAGGGTTGCTGCTATTCAAGAGCTAAGATCAATAGACAAGACTAAGGTATCCCTAGACTCCATCATTGCAAAGTTGACAGCCTATGAGGTAAATAGTTTCGATGGCAGTGTTCAAAAGACTGAATCAGCTTTTAAAGCTTCTGCAGTACCATCCAGAAAAGGAAAAGAAGCTAGCACTAGTGGTGAACCAAGACAAGGCAGAGAAATGGATGATGAGGAGATTCTGATGGCATTTGAAGCTCTCCTTTCCAGGAAACTTCCAAAAGGAACCGGCAAATATAGAGGTAAGCTACCTTTGAAATGCTTCTCTTGTAACTAGATATGACATATTGCTATAAACTGTCCTAATGGCGACAACAAGGACAAACTGGAAAGGTTCAAGAAATTCAAAGGAGGAAACCAAAGAAACTGTTTTGTGGTAGTTGATGAAGGTGTCATAGATGAAGAATCAGAGGATGAAGAAAATGAAGATATTGTGTTTGTTGTTGTCAAGGAAGATGTGTCAGACAAGAAGGCTCTTGTCTCTTGGTTTGATAATTCCAATGAGTGGATCATTGACAGTGGCTGTTCTCACCATATGACTGGTGACTGAAGCAAGTTTCTATCATTGGAGGAGTATGATGGTGGTGTGGTTCACTTTGGCAATGATGCACCATGCATGGTCAAAGGCAGAGGGTCCATCTCTCTAAATGGAAAGAGTAGTGGTGACAATGTGTATTGGGTTGATGGTCTTAGACACAACCTTCTGAGTGTTGCCCAGCTGAATGACGGTGGCCTCACTCTAGAATTCAAGAATGGAGTTTGCAGAATCAAAGGAAAGGATGGTGAATTGGTGGCCACCAGCATGGATACCAAAGGTAACCTATTTCATCTGAATGCAAATATAAGTACATGTCGTATGGCTAAATTTGATGATAGCTGGATATGGCATAAGAGACTCTGCCATGTAAACTTTGATAACATTGTGAAGGCTAGTAAGATCAAGGCAGTTAGAGGGTTGTCGATGCTAAGCAAATCGGATAATACCTTGTGTAGAGAGTGTTAGTTGGGGAAAATGTCTTCCTCAACCTTTAAAGGTAAATCTTTCACTGTTAACAACTTGCTTGATCTTGTGCATACTGATTTGTGTGGTCCTATGAAAACTAGAAGTGTGCAGGGTGATAGGTACTTCATGATTCTCACTGATGACTGCTCAATAATGATGTGGGTCTAATTATTGAAAGACAAGTCTGAAGCCTTTGTAACGTTCAAAGCTTTTAGAGCATTAGTGGAGAAGGAAAGCGGTAAAAGGATCAAGTGCCTGAGAACTGATCAAGGAGGGGAATTCACTTCCGGTGAATTCAACAAGTACTGTGAAGAACATGGCATCAAGAGGCAATTGTCTACCCCCGGAATCCACGACAGAATGACCTAGCAGAGAGGAATAACCGAACTGTGGTTGAAGCATCTAGAACCATGTTGATTCAAGGAAAGGTAGCTCACACCTTTTGGAGAGAAGCTGTGAACACTACAGTCTACACAATGAACCGAGTACTCATCAAGAAAGGTAAAGATAAAACTCCTTATGAGTATTGGACCGGTAAGACACCTATGGTTAGCTACTTTAGAGTGTTCGGTAGCAAATGTTACATCAAGAGGAGTGAACACTAGAGCAAATTTGATGCGGAATGTGATGGAATATTCCTAGGATATTCCACCAAGAGCAAAGCTCTCAAGTGTTTCAACAAGAGGACTCAGAGAATTATGGAAGGCATCAATGTAAGAGTTGATGAAACCTCTGAGAAAACTGAGGAAACTGACAGTCAGCAAGTGGTAAATGAACCGGTTGCAACCTTTTGGGAACCGTTTGTCAGTCAACCAAGCACCAGTAATAGTGTTCCTACATCGGCAAATGTAGATGCTGATACTGATGGAGATGAGGATGAAGAAGAAAAGCAAGAGGAATCTATCAAGACCATTCCTCGATATGTCAAGCTGAATCATGATCCTAAGCAGATCATATGAGATAAGGATGCAGGAATCCTTACAAGAAGAAAGGTCAGAGAAAACTCATGTATGATCTCTAAATTTGAGCCTAAAACATTCAAAGAGGCACATAAAGATGAAGACTGGATCAAGGCAATGGAAGAGGAACTTGACCAGATAGAGAAAAATGGTACATGGTCTTTGGTACCCAGACCAGAGCATAAAAATGTCATTGGCACCAAATGGGTCTTCAGAAATATGCTGAATGAGGATGTCACAATGATAAGAAACAAAGCCAGATTGGTATGCAAAGGATATGCTCAAGAAGAAGGAGAAGACTATGGAGAAACCTTTGCCTTTGTAGCCAGATTGGAAGGAGTTCGTATACTTCTTGCACATGCAGCTTTTAAAGGTTTTAAAGTATATCAAATGGATGTAAAATTTGCATTCCTAAATGGTGTACTTGAAGAGGAGGTGTATATTGAATAACCAGATGGCTTTGCCCTATCTGAAGACAATGACATGGTATGTAGGCTACATAACGCTCTATATGGACTAAAGTAGGCACCTAGGGCATGGTATGAATGTCTGCATTCCCATCTTGTGAAGATTGGATTTGAGAGAACAAGTGAAGATAGCAATATCTACTTGAAGTTTGAAGGAGATCAAATCCTAATCTGTGAGGTGTTGATGACATTATCTTTGGTGGAGATGACAAGATGAGTCATGAGTTTGTAGATGAGATGAAGAAAGAGTTTGAAATGTCACTCATAGGGGAGATTAAATTCTTCATTAGAATGCAGATCCAGCAGATGAAGGATGGAATCTTTATCACTCAGTCCAAGTATGTCAAAGAGGTGTTGAAGACCTTTGTCATGGAAGATAGCAAACCGGTTGGTACTCCGATGGTGACCAGTTGTAAACTATCTAAAGAAGATGACTCAGAATTGGTTGATGAGAAGGAATACCGATCAATGATTGGTAAGTTGCATTATGTAGTGCATAGCAGACCCAATATTGCACATGCAGTTGGCATTACTGCAAGATTCTAGAAAAGCCCAAGAGAATCTCACTTGGTTACAGTCAAGCGGATTCTTAGGTATCTGAAGGGAACTGTTGACTATGGATTGTGGTATCCTTATAACAAGGATTTCGACTTGAAAGTATACGCAGATGCTAATTGGGCAGGCAATGTAGATGACCGGAAAAGCACAACCGGTGGTGCATTCTTTCTTGGTGGTAGACTGGTCTCATGGATGAGTAAGAAGTAGAGTTGTATCTCTCAGTCTACAACGGAAGCAGAGTATGTTGCAACTTTCATGAACTGCACTCAGACAATTTGGATGAAGCATGTACTAAATGGCTTCAAAGTTCCTGTATCTGAACCTGTAAGTATATTTTGTGACAATACTAGTGCAATTAATATCTCCAAGAATCCGGTTTTACATTCTAGAACCAAGCACTTTGAGTTTAAGTATCATTTCTTAAGGGAAAAGGTTCAGATTAAAGAGATTGCACTGGAACATGTTTCCAATAAGGAGCAGTTAGCAGACATATTCACCAAGCCTCTCCCAAAGACTACATTTATGTACTTAAGAGGTGAATTATGGGTACTGCCCCTTCAGGAGGTGAACTAAAGGTATATGCTCCACATCAGTCATGTATTGCATAGTCAAAAAATTTCTTCAGGATTGATGTGCTGAAGGATGCTACTCCTCAGGGGGAGCAGCATAATGGAACAGGGAAGCTTGTGCCTCCACTTTGGCATTGTTGTCAAAGGGGGAGAAGATGTGAAGCGGAGAAGATATCTGCAGAAATTGGGGGAGAAGATGTGAAGCAGAGAGATATCTTTGTATATTGCCATCAATGCCAAAGGGGGAGATTGTTGGCATTATGTGAACCGGTATGAGGACATAATGACATTGTATGTTGTCATTGATGTCAATATGTTGAAGAGGTGAGAACCGACATATGAGAGAACCGGCATAACACTGTGAACCAACATTTGTGCCAAAGTGAAGCGGTGTGCTTGTTCAAGGTGAACCAGCATATGGTTATGGGAATCGACACATGGAAGCGTTGTATGACTACTGGTTGGTAGTCTCAACTTCAGGGTTTCCGGTTGAAGTGCTTCAAGCCTGTGTGGCTCAACCAGTGACATTGTGTGATGAGTTAGCATTGTAATGAATAACAAATCATGTTGCCACGTCATCCTTGTGCGCGTGAAGGATCTTGCATGAAGGAGATTGTTCCTATCTACCTCGAGAATGTGCGAAGTCTGTAAAACGGTGATAACGTGTGATGGGTTATCAGCCGCCATGAAATCGGTGAAAATGGATGATGGAGAATGTCTTGAGATTGGATCAAGACTGTTGCAATTAATGGAGTGTTCTCAACGGTCAGGATTGAACCGTTTGAATTCCTTAAACTAACAGGTTTAGGGTTTAGGGTTTATGCTACCGACCTATCTGTTTTCCTATAAGGTCGATGTTGTGTCTCTTTCTGAGGTTGTTGGCAAAAGTTGTGTGTGTGTATCCAAGAGAAGGGATACATGATTCTTGCCAAACCAAAAGAAGAGAAGTGATACCTGCAGAGTGTAAGTGCAGAAGGTGAAGAGGAGCTTAAGCGGATCTGCATTGGCATTGAGTCCTATTACCAGATCATTATAATACTTGTTGATCTCTAACCACCTCAATAGTTGGAAAGTCCCTTAACAGGGTAGCCTTAATCGGCTTGCTGTAAATCCTTTAATAGGGTAATTCAAAGCTATTGAGTTCAAAATCCTCTAGCTATTAAGTTCTTGAAATCCTCTAACAAGGTAACCTTTAACAGGGTTTAACCCTTAACCAGGTATTGTAGCCATCCCTTAACTGGGTGATCTCTAACAAGATCGGTTCCTAGCAGAACCTTTTGTGATGTCTCTAACCGGACAAGGCTCCTAACAGAGAGAACTTCTAAAGAGTTCAAAAATAGCTTGTGGGTATACATCCCCACCATGGTTTTTCCTAGTTGGGTTTCCACGTGAAAAATATATGTGTCATGTGTGATGCTTTTGTCTTGTGATGCTTTGCTATTGTCTGTCAAGCATATAATGGTTTTGTGTTTTATGCCTGTCAATAAAACATGTTGAACTAGTTGTTATTACGATATGATGGTAGATTACCTGTTTATGCATAAGGGAGAAAAGGTGAGGTAGTCTTGAGTTGGTGAAAAGATAAGTGAGTAACTAGTTAATGCTTGTCTCAGTCAGTCTTAGCTTTACCGGTTACACTCTGTTTCAAACCGGTGTCACTATTTGCTAGTCATTTGAAGTGTCTACTGTCAGACTGGTTTAGGACTGTATTTTTGTCTGTACTGATTCACCCCCCCCCTCTCAGTACTGGATTAGTACTATCAGTTCATCATTGTGTTATCAATCTTCTCCACGACCAAGACCCCAAGAGTTGCCATCGCCAATGTCATCATTGGCCAAAATACCAATGTCTCCTCTTCCTGAAAGCCCTTCATCCTGAATATAGGTTCTTCTCCAGGTAGCCGTGAAGCCAAGAAGTATTCCGACAACCTTGAAAAAAAACTCAATATTTATGTTAATGATAGGCCAAGAGGCCTCCAAGGTATTGAAATCAAGAGAGGTTACTATCACCTCTTTCCTCGCCTTCACACCATTTCCCAAACTCATATAATAATTTTGGGGAAAGGGCATTCTAATATTTCCATCGACATTATCTAGTATGGTGTCAATTTCCCCAAGGAAGCAGTGCTCAAACACCATTTGAGTGAGCAGCTTCGCCCTTTGCTTGCTAGTCCCCATGTAGAGCAACATCGCTGGAAAGAAAGCGAGAATGTTTGCATTGGCTCTATATCTGTGGTATGGATTTAATAATTCCTTCTCCAAAATTCTTTTTACACAGTGCATAATCAAAGGGTGATTTGAGGAAAGAACCGATTGCAGGTGCTTATCAGAAATTTTGCCAAGAAATGCCATCTGACGGCATGTTGCCTCCAACAATATCAGTGTATCCATTAAATAAACAACAAAGCAAGACAGGGGAAGAGTTTGATATGTTTAAACTAAGCAGGCCTTCCTTTATTTATCTCGACAACTCATAAAGGTTGAGGAGCTCGAGGACTTGGCTAAACCGTGCCAAATTACTTCGCATAAACAAAACACAACTTAAGCATGTCACCTTTATTCACAATTTATTGCCTCTTTGATGTCAGCCGCCATCCGGCTTTATCATATCTAATAGTAATTATAGACAATAGATTAACTTTTTGACAACATCTACACCAGAACTAGAGTTAATGACCCCAGTAAGATCATATTACTGGAACCATAAAAAATACCGGTAGGAGACAAATACAAGAGACCCGTTAAGAATTCATCACCCGATAAATGCTACAAACTGGTAGAGGTCAAGACCATCGGGGAAACAAAGTCATTTCATTCTTAGACCAAGATAGGTTGCATCACTTAAACCACCATAATCAAATATAGTTGTGCCCTAACCGTAAGTCCCGGATCAAGGCCTGCATCTGCACAAGGTAACTTGAGGAGAGAACCGATTGTAGCCGCTTATCAAATTTTTTTCTAGATTATCTTCCTGACAGCATCTACTCCGACACTAGAGTAAATGACCCCGATAAGACCATATTACAGGCACATAATAAATACCGGTAAGAGACAAGTGCAAGAGACCTATGCAAATGACAACATCGCCAACCGATAGAGACCGCACAACCAGGTGGGATACCCCTACCGGTAGGAGCCAGAAGGATACCACAATCAAAGAAAAACCCACACTCGGTAAGAATTCATCTCCCGGTAAGCACTACAAACCGGTAGAAACCAAGACCATCGGGGAAACAAAGCTGGTTCATTCTTCTGCCAAGATAGGTTGCAGTACTTTAACCATATTAATTGCTATAATCAAAATTTATCTATACCCTAGTCGTATGCCCCAGATCAAGGCCTCCATCTACAATTGCCATCTTAAATAGTTTGTCTACTTCCATATTACCTTCTCTATAGATATGGATAATCTGAAATTCTTCAACGGTCTCAAGTAAATCCACCATCGGTCGAAGCCATAGGTTAAGATGCCAACTAGGGGTTTGGTTACTACAAACAACATTGATAACATTTAATGAATCACCCTCCAAATGGATTCTTTTTATCCCCAGCTTAATCCCCAATTGCAAACCTCTTAATGCCGATTGGAATTCATCCTCATTGTTAGTGGCCATACCAATATATTCAGAGATTTCCTTAATACAGATGCCTTCAGAATCTCTAATAATACATCCAATTCCACTCTGCCCTGGATTCCCTGCAAAGGCACCATCGAAGTTAATCTTATGCCACCCTGGATCTGGGATTTCCCATTAAACACCCAATCTTGGATTAGCCGGTATCATAAGGTTACCACTTCCAAAAAGTGGGGGGATGATCAAATTTGGGAATGCAAGCTTTAACTTCCAATCCTAGTCAGTGTATAGATTCTTTTTCAGTGATTTGGACTTAGCCGATTCGTTCAGGAGCTCAACCAGGTGATTCTCAATTTTCCCACAGAGGGCAATTTGGCCCATATCTTTATCCTAGAAAATTCTTTGATTCCTCTCTTTCCAAATTTCCCAAGTCAGCAGTGAGGGTAGGATGACAAATAAATCCCCAAATAACGCCTTGCATTTTGATCTAGGCCATAGTAGAAACCAATCATCCAAACCTTTCAAAAAAGGGCATGCAAGATTTAATTTACCCATAAAATGCCACCAACAGTTGCTGGAGAATTTGAAGTGAAGCAGAAGGTGATCAATTGTCTCCTCTTGATTTCAACATAATACACATCTACTAGGCCCATTCAAACCCAATTTAAGGAGTCTTTCACTGGTTAGAATCTTCCTCTGGAAAGCCATCCAAGCAAAGGAACCTGCTTTAGGAAGTACATGTATGTGCCAGAATAGATTAACCAACCAATCCTTCTTATCTACAATAACTTCTTTCAATTTATAGCCAAAACATACCTTGTACTTACCATCAGACAAGGCACACCATCTAATGATGTCCTCATCCAGGGATGGAGGAATGATTCGATTCCTTAGAATACCGGCAAAAATGTCTTTCTAATTTTGGACTAAGTCCAAGGGGTCCATAGTATTCCACACCCATCTGTCAATACCATTCTCCTTAACTGAATGACCATAATCAAAGACTTTGTGTCCCCAAAGCCAACATGTTTCTCTCATTATAGATTGAAGAGTGGGGTTATGACACAAGGCTTCTTCGTCGCTCCAAGAATCCAGCTAGAAGGATGCATTCCTCTCATTTCTGACATCCCAAGTGACCTGATCGCTTATGATTTCTCTACATTCCAGAATAAAATTCCAAATGGCCAAACCCCTGGGTGGGTCGATAACTGTGAGAATCCTTTTAGGCTCAAGCGAGTCCAGATATTTGTGTTTTAGGATTCTTACCCACTTTTGACTACCACCTCTACAAATTTCCCAAACCAATTTTGCTCCCATAGCCAAATTCAAAATAGAAATCTATCGAATTCCAGCACCCCCAACATTTTTTGGTTGACTTATTTTATTCCAAGCAATCAGGGGAAATTTCCCTTTGTCATCCGACCCATTCCAAAGGAAATTCCTCATTATAGTAATTAACTCATCTTCTATGGCAGCTAGTAATCTCAAGCAAGCCATGGAAAAAACCGATATGGCAGAGAGGACTGATTTTATCATAGTAAGCTTACCGGCAGATGATAACCACTTCCCTTTCCAATTTTTAAGTCTAGATTTACATTTCTCAATAAGATGCGTCCAATAGAAAATATTATTACTGCCAATGAAAAGAGGAGTCCCAAGGAATTTACCTGGAAAGTTTGCAACTCTTAAATTGAGGATCCTTGATAGAGCACTTTGCATATTCGACAAAGTATTGATAAAGAAAACTTTTGACTTGTTCCAATTGAATTTTTTGCCCTGATGCCTTGCAATAGTCATCGAGGCAGGTATGTATAGTCCTTGCCTCTCTTCTACTAGAGACTCCAAACATAATAGTATCATCAACAAATTGTAAGTGGGTTGAATGTTCAACTCCTATAGCCACATTGACACCCAGCCAATGACCATTATGGTGAAGAGATTTAATCAACCGACCTAAGGCTTTAGGCATAATTATAAACAAAAATGGTGACATAGGATCCCCTTGGCGAATACCTCTCTTTGAAGGGAAGAAACCATGAGATGAACCATTAACCAAAACTAAGAATTTGGGTGTTGATAGACAATTCTTGACCCATGTGATCCATTCATTGCAGAAGCCAAATTTCCTCAATACTTCTACAAGAAACTCCCTATCCACCATATCGTATGCTTTCATAATATACAACTTTAAAATCATACAAGAATCTTTTGTTTTTCTTGCAGTGTGGAATGTTTCATGAGCAATGATGATGCCTTCAACAATAGAGCGTCCAGGGGCAAAGCCACTTTGCTCATCTGAAATAATATGTTTTGGAAGAGGTTTCATTTTGTTGGCAATGATCTTTGTTACTATTTTGTAGACTGAATTGCATAATTAAATTGGTCTAAAATCACCCATTTGTTGAGGGTTCTTCTTTTTTGGGACTAAAGCTAGAAAGGTGTGATTGATAGCTCCCAACATAGTCATTCTTTTTCTGGAATCTTCTACCGCTAGGTGTAGGTCCTGGGAAATAATGTCCCAGAAATGCTGAAAGAAGGCCACAGGAAAACCATCAGGGCCTGGAGTCTTATCAGGATTCAACTGGAAGGTAACTTTCCTGACTTCATCTAAGTCAATAGGTTTGGAGAGCTCTTTATTGTGTCTTTCAGTGATTATAGAAGGGATTGAGTCTAGAATTCTATTTCTTGCTTCCTGAACACTCTGGCATTTACCATTCATCAGAGATTCAAAATGTCTTACTACTTCCTGAGCAACATCCTCATAGTCCCTGGCAATACTACCATCCGGCCTCACAATCTCTGATATTTTATTCCTATTTCGGTTGGCAATAGCCAATTTGTGGAAGAACTTGGTATTTCTCTCACCATCCTTAAGCCAAAGTTCCCTAGATTTCTGCCTCCAGTGAATTTATTCACGCCGAAGAATTTCATTTAGTTCAGTCTTAAGAGAGCTCTCCCTTTTGAAAATTTCTTCATTCATGCCTGTCTTTATGACAAAATTGGTTATTTCCTCCAGCTTAGCCGTGACCCTGAGTTTCTCCTTATGGATGTTTTGGAATTGACTCAAATTCCACTCTTTGATTTTGATCTTAATATACTTAAGTTTCTTATTTAGTTTGAACAACCACAAGTTATTTGCTAGTACCGACTCATTCCACCATGCTGCTATCAATTCATGTAGTTCCGAAACTCTAAGCCACATCATCTCAAACCGGAAAGGGTTGCCACCCTCGGATTGTCCTAAAGACATATTTAGGAAAATAAGGAAATGATCTGATCCTACAAGGGGTAGAATAGTTGATTCAAGAATAAGATTTTGTTCAAGCCAATCACCGGCCACCAAAAACCGGTCTAGACGTTTTGCAATGTTAGTGAAACTGATTCTCTTATTTGTCCATGTGAAGGTTCCATTCTTCGGGGCAACATCTAATAGTTGATTCTTTTCTACAAATTCCTGGAAGTCTTTCTGAATTGCACCAATCCTCTGAATACCACCCTTCTTTTCATTACCTGCTAGGATAGCATTGAAGTTGCCTACAAACACACAACTGCCTGTAGAAATATTTTGGAATCTGTTTGATAGAAGTGCCCAAAGCTCTCATTTGTCATTAGCAACATAAGTTCCGTAGACATTAAAGATAATGAAACTCTTATTTTTGCATAAACTAGTGACCAGACAATGTTACCAATATTTATCTTCTCCAACAAGTGTGATTTTAATAGTCATAAGATTCCAAATTATTCTCATTCCACCAGAGGCCCCCTCGGATTGCCTAAATAGACCTTTCCATTGTTTCCATGTTTTCATTTTTTTCTATCTCAGCCCGACTCCACTTAGTTTCCTATAATACCCACATATGTCCCTTAGTCTCATCAATCTGACACTTAATTAAACACCATTTTTTAGGGGCATTAAGGCCCCTGACATTCCAGGATAGTAGCCTCATTGATCCTGGGGAAGGGGGGTCCTCTTCCCTAAATTAAGTTTGGACTGCCCACTAGCCGCACCTGCAATTTTCAGCATTGTTTTCCTTGATTTGCGCCCTCTTTTGCCCTTTGGTTTAAAGTTTGGAACATTAATATATGAAGCAGTCTTCCCAAAACCTTTTGCAGTATTATCCATTATAAGGTTGGCAACTGGTTCAAAATCTTATTTTTATTCTGAGGCAGAGGAAACAATTTCTCCTTCTTCCAAGTCAGTGATGATGCCTTTCTTGCCCAAATCACCAGAGGTGTTTGGATCAACACGCGGAGGGGGAATATTCTCATCCTCCGTCACCCTAAATTCACCGGCCTTAGTGGATTCTGAGGAAAGAGAAGCTGCAAGCTCTATTGCAATTTCATTTTGAAGGGTTTTAGCATCTTCTAATAGGTTTAGTAGAGCTTGAGCATTATTACTATTGTCAGTATGGATCTGTTGCTGGCTAGATACAATGAGGGGAGAATTTAAAATAGGATTATTAATTTCCACCCCCTTCATACTGGTCGCTAAGGATTATTCTACATCATTTGTTCCCAGTTTTTTTGTATTTTCGTTATGTGACTTCACATCAGTCGACTTAGTTTGCACATAAGCATAACTTCTTAAGATAGAGGCCAAAACTTTACATTCAAGACCAATATGTTCCCTTGAGAAGCATTTGGGGCAAAGGTGCAACTAATCTTCTCTGTCGATCCTTTGAATCCATATCTTGCCGACACCAATAATTTTGATTCTTCTGGGATTCTGGAAATTTGGCCGGTATTAATGCATATCCTGATAAAACTACCCCAAACCCTATCCTCCAAAATGTCATCAATAGATACAAAAGTGCCAAGCTCTTTACAGATGTCTTTAATAATCTAAATGTGCCAATAGTCTGATGGGCAGTTGTATAGCCTTAACCAAACTGTTCTTTCTGGTAAGGTATGAAACCGGGGATTGAAATTAGGTTTCCAATCAATAATATGCACTCCAATCCCATCCAAAGTATAAGGACCTTTATTTTAGCATTCCATATGTCCTCTTTTTTCATAAACTCAATCAGATAGTAATCATTCGGAAGAACATTAAGGTTAATGTCCTCCCCCCATTGCGATCTACACAATTTCTCAAAATTTCCCCTTAACCATTTGCCTCCACCCCATTTAGCAAAAAAACAGTAATCTTGAAGATTTGACCTAGCCAAATTGATCTTGTTATCATCCAAAATAACAGTGGGTCTTGAGATTTTCCTTACCGGTTTGTGAGTGTCTGGATAAACCGATGGTTGGTATCTTCGCCAGGGTTCATTTTGCCTCTCTCGATCCAAGTTAGATTGCTGGTTTCTGGCCGGAGAAATGGACCGCCAGACCTCTACACGATCGGCTCGCGAAGTTCTATCTTGCCTAAACCACCCATTTTGAAACTGTTTAGGGCCATTACCCGGTGGAAGGTTGAAACCTTGCCTATGACAATTAGGGATATTAAATCTTTCTGTCTCCAATACAGAGGAATTAGGATTTAATATGGAATTCCAATTATGCGCCAATTCAGTAGTAGGAAGCTTCGCATTGCGAAACCAACCCTCATTGTTCCATGAAAAGCCATTCTTCTTCCATGCTTGCAAGTTTATTGGCCTGAGGTTACTATTTGTGTAGGGATAACTAATATCTATTTTCCTCTGTGGTCTTATATCCCTACATCTTCTCTGCACGGGATTAGGTACATCCACCTTCCATGGCCGGCCTGGGATCTGATCTTTCCTTGTTGTTGACTCAAGAGTTGGTCGCTTGCCAGCAATCTGGTTCCTCATTGCTTCGATTGGAAAGGCTTCATCAACTTCATCACTCCATGATCTAATCTTCCTCTGATCTCCCATACCTTGGATCGGAGCCACAACAACCTGCTCATCGGTTAGAAGCCTGATGTTGTCACTGCCTCTGCCAAAAACACCACCTTCGCTCGCCATATAATATTTTAAGAGATCCTTGATTTTAAGTTTTCCGTATCTTTGAACCTACTTATTCCAATTTAAAAAATACATATATATTTATTGTAATATCAAAATTAATACAATCTTTGTTGATATTAGCATAGTGTGATGGTTAAGTTGTGTTATTAGTACTTCTTGGTCGTTAGGTTAGTCCTATTGCAATTGGTTGCACTCAATTTTGGTTAACTCATTATTATTCAATTGTGTTCTGATTAATATGAAAAATAGGTTTTAAGGACCCAAAACCTTTAACATAGGAGCATATAATAGATCATCAAAAAGCATCCAGACCAACTAAGAACAACTTACAAGATGACTGGCAAAGAGGCCAGTTAACCGAAAGGTCAGCAAAAGAAAGGAACAACAAAGCAGAAAAATCAAGGAAAACACATCACAACTATAAAGACTTAAGGAGATCCGCCGCCTTATTGACCAGCTGGTCATAGTTTACTGCAACAGCTTTGAGTTCTTCTAAGTCCTTGTTTGGCTTCTTCTCCTTCTTTTTACCTCTGGTTCTTGTTCTAGGTCCTTGCACTTCTCTCGTACCTTCAATGTCAGGTTCAATCTCCAAGGAGTCTTTCTCCTCCTCCAGTTTGCTGATGAGGATTTTTGTATTGCCAGCAGAGGCCTTCAGAATGTTTTATCTTTTCTCTACAATACTTTTAAGGCATTCCTCAATTTTGTTGACTTTACTATCATTTTCCGCCATTCCAGTGGTCACCTCCTCCACATTCTGGTCAACTTTCGCAATCTTTCTCTATATTTGTTCCTCCAGTTTCTTAACATTGTCATCTTGTCTCTTTTGATTGATCCTATTAATCCGTTTCATTATTATTTTGTCCATTTATGATCTTTGGGGTACTATTGTATCGATCCTTAAAAATGATATGACGTCCTCAAGGAGGATTATTATTCAATTGTGTTTCCACCAATTAAAACTATGGATTTTTGCTTTTGATATTTGTTTTTCAATTTTTAAAAAGTTAAGATGCTTGATTTTTAAGTTTCTAAATTATAGAAATTATTTTTCTGCAATCTAATTGGCTAAAAAAATTACATCTTTTTTTTTTATCAGTAATAATTATATTTTATTAATATAAAAAATAAAGTTTACATATACCTAAAAGCTTGTCAGCATAGGCAACCATCCCCCATTGCATTGTTCTGCAACTTCGCCAACCCAATACTATAACAAAAATTGCACCAAGCCAGAAAGCCTACCCCCAACAATCTTTCCATACACATAATTAAGCCTCAAATTATAATTCCACCATAGATACCAACATTTACATATTGAAGCCCGAGACAAGCATTAACACATATACAAATACAAGTATTAATCATGAATTGCAAAATAGGGCAACCAATCTCTAGACAAACAGAGCAATTAGATACCTTGCAACATCTAAACTCAAACAACAATTGTTTGAAACAAGCCCTCACTGACTCGCGACCACCCCCTTATCCCCGCACCATCAGACCACATTTCAATCAGATGCAAAACCCGAACCATCTGGAAACTCTACTTTAACCTTTAAATTTCAATTATTTTTCTTCTTTGCATCACACACAATCTCTCGCTCAATATTTGCAGACCAAACAAAGACCATTAGGTCTTCCCCTGCTTCACGAGCCTCCTTTGTACGTCCACAATAGGGAAGGTCGAAACTCAAACTTGATTCATTTTGACATCACACCGTCACCATAAGGACGCCTAAATTCATGCCTCGACATTACACACCCCAACAATGAGACCAAAACACATAAAGAATGGGCTGGAATACATGCTTTCAGGACCCATTCAACCTCATGTTTTGTGTTGAATATTAACCCCCAAGTTGCCACCATGGACACAATGTCCATATTAGTCTTGTATCTATACTTAAACAATTATTATTCCCTTCCCAGGAGCCATTTAATGATGTTGAGGAAATCTTCCTCATCATACCAAAAAATGCCTCTTAGCCTCTTATTTGAAATGGCCCCAAGGAAGGCAAGTTGTTGCTTCGTGGAATGGAGAGTAAAAGTTGCCTCAATTCCCACACAAAGTCGATACCTAGAAGAACACCCAATACTAATTAAATTTCACCACTCGACCTGTAGAAAACCCAACTCACAATGCCAAAAATTTTGGAGGTTTCTAAATAAATAAATACTATCGACCTCATCACCCACTCATGGGTTCTCAAGGGTTAAACCTTTGGATTCGGGGGTGAATATGGAGACGTACAAAAGGATTAATCTGAAGAAGGGATGGATTAAAATCAATTTTGATGGGGCTTTGCGTGGGAACCCCGACGTCTCAGGTGCGGGTTGTGTGGCCCATGACGAGGAAGGGAAGATCCTCTTCAAAGGGGTGCAGAGGTTGAGAGATATGACCAATAATGAAGTGGAGGTGCAAGCAAATTTACTAGCAGTAGAGTTGGTAGAGAACATGAAAATTCTGAGAGTGCATCTAGAAGTTAATTCAAAAGTGGTGATAGATGCAATTGTGAAGGGTGTTCAGAGAGTTGGAGATTGAATAAATTTATTTCCATTATTCGAGAGAAACTTAATATCTTTCAGGATTTTTTGAATTTATCACATTAGAAGAGGAGGGAATGCAATGGCAGATGCTTTATCCAACATGGCGTGTACATTGGGCAAGTGGGTGATGCATTGGTGGGGAAGCAATGATGACTTAGTACAATAAAATATTTAAATGGTTTGGTCGATATGTTAGTTAATGCGTTGAGGGAGAAAAGGATGTCTAGTTCTCTACCTGAGGACTTGGGCTCACTTGAAGGTGGTGGGAAATTAATGTCAAGTTTTTCTATAGTGGCGGTGAAGGTTGAGGGGTCTTTATTTATGAAGAGTATGGAAGAATGTTTTTCTGTCATTGCGTTCGGTAGATGTTTTTGGTATGAGTCCGAGTGTTGTATCGAAAGAGTTGGCAGTTTGAAGAAGAAATGGAGGCTAATTTAAAACTCAAAACTTCTAAACTCCTGACTGCATTCTTGGGGCCGGTTTTAGAGATAAGATTGAGAAATATGTTCCAGTCCAAGGATCCTCTATTAATTCGCAGTGTGCAGCTGGTTTTGGGGGAGGATGTGGAGGTAATTGGGCATTGTTACCGCACCAAGGTGGATGTCTATTCTCTAATCTTGATGTGGGGGCTTGATTTAGATTCCTCATGTGCAGAGGTCAGGAGGGTGATGAAGGCAATCATGCCACTAGAATACCTTGATAATTTGGAATCTCTGTTGGAGTGGGCTATTCCAAGGCAAGGCTTTGATGTCTTGGAGGAGATTCGTGCAGTCCGCCAAGAATTAAGGGGAAAATACATCCCTTTTCTTAGACAATGAGAAGTGGTGAAAGCTAGGTTTAGAGAGACGTCAAGGAGAGGGTGGAAGGGTGGGATACATTTTTTTTTGGCTGGGACTATAAGTTTGAACTTGTATGGGAAGGTTGCCTTATTGGCCCAGTTTGTCGTTGCATCAAAAGACTGATCTATCAACGCCTGATACAAACTGTAGAGATATGGATCACATGGGAGGTGGTTAGTCCCTTGTCATGAATCCCGAGGGAAGTGTTGACCATTTTGTCAACAATCCCCCCCTCAACGTTACCCGAGGGGATTTGAACCCGTGACCCAATGCTCTGATACCATTTGTTGGCACAGTTTGCCATTGCGTCAAAAGATTGACCTATCAACGCCCAATACAAACTATAAAGATATGGATCACATGGGAGGTGGTTAGTCCCTTGCCACAAATCCTAAGGGGAGCACTAAACATTTTGCCAACATGCCTGTGATAGCAGTTCGGGTGGGCAGTTTTTGATGGATTTTGGGTGGTTTGGCATAGTGGTTTACTCCTGATGATGTATTTTCCTTTCCTTTATTAATAAAATATATCATTATCAATCAAAATAAATACCATCGACCTCATCTCATGCCATGAAGCGTTCCACCTCTCATACCGCCAATTCCAAAATTCATTGTTTTGATAAAAAATTAAGAAGAGCATTTAATGATGCAAGAAAAAACTGACTCAAAAGCACAAATATGAGGTGAAGAGATTTTGAAGTACTGTAAAATTTGGAAGCAATTATCACCTTACACAATTGAATCTGCCAAACACCTCCTCATCCGATCTATCCCACCATCAGATAGTTTGAGGTTCCCGTTCACATGTCACCTTGGACAAATAGCCAACTTCTCCATTTCCCTCCCATTTAACATGGGAAATATAAAATCTTGGAAATTATTCAACTTTGAACAAATAATAGAAATGAACTTATTGATTCACCAACATGGGGTTGAGCTCTTTGAGATTGCATTCGTAATTATTCTGGAATCTCCCTCTAAATGCAACTTTGAAACATTTAAGATGAGAGCTAATTCAACTGCCAGAAGTGCCATCTGAGCTTTCACCTCATTATTTGTCCCATTATGCAATCTTTGAGCACCTTTGATCAAAGTTTTCCCTCATCATCACGAGCCACACACCCCGCACTTGAAATACCTGAATTTCCTCTAGAGGCACCATCAAAGTTGATCTTCACCTAGCCTTTCTCTGGAGCCCTCCAAGAAATATCAAATTTTTTGTTCCCAAAAGAATTATCCCTCGAAAGCCCATCAACGGGCCTAAATTTTTTACATCTTATTAACATAATCTTTAGTATCTTTAAAGTTTCTTTTCAAATTTATTTTACACATCAAATAAATAAATATTTAAGAAAATATCTAGAATCTATATCTAGATTTTTTTAAAGTTTTATATTATTTAAATAAATAAACATACACACAACACGTAATAAAAAAAAATTATTGCAATGAGTTCCATATTTTGTATTTAATTGGTTATTAAAAAATATTTGAACTAATTGCATACAAGTATTTCTATGTTTTTAAAATTTATTTTCTTATTCTAAAGTCTACATGTGTATTTTTTAAGTTTATTAGTTACAAAAATATTTTTCTTCACAATGATTAAACAATATTTTATTAACAAATTTTACCTATATTATTAGACAAAATTTACTCTTTCCACTATGTTGATCTATTCACCAACGCTTTGTAATTATTTTCAAATTTTCGACCACCATCTACGCCATACAAAATGGCATCACGTCATTGCAATTCTGCTCTATCAATAAATACATCACACCTAATCAAATTAATTGTTTTCCCCTTCTATCCATATATCACATCACTTAAGGTTTTTGGGGCCTAAATATCAGAGATAGGTAAACAATAATCTTATATTGTTTTAAGGGTTTAAATATAGTTTTATTTTTTATTTCTTTCTACTCATTACAGGGCCTAAACTTCAAAAGAGAGCACTGAATATGAAATTTTAAGCAATAATGATTTATAAATTATGATTATAATAATATATAAATTACTTTTTAAATATATAAAATTAATTAATAATTATTATTAAATTTGATTTCAAAAATATTATAATAATAAAAAATAATATTACAGACACATATTTAAGGGGATGGGAAATTTTAAACTAAAAATAAATAATTAAACATGTGTCACATAATGGTTAGTACATATTTTTATAAATATATAAATTTAAATTTATAGAATATTTGTAATAATGTTTTTGATTGAGAAACAAGTGAAAACCAAGGCACTGACCCTTTACATAGTTAAACTATAAACAACACTTTAAAAAAACAATAACAACAAACATCCATAACTAGAGTCTTTCCGAAAACAAAAACAAGCAAAAGAACACAAGACCTAAGGGGTCGACTTGCGAACCCCAGTCCTATCAATGACATTTTTCCAATCATCAAATAGGAACTTGTAAAGTTCCCTGGCTTCATCTTTGTCAGCATCATTGTCCGCAATACACTCTCGAGAGGGAGAGAGTGAGGGTCGAACTATGAAGGACCTACAAGCAGAAATAATTGAGACAAACAATTTGGGAATCCCTTGCCCCCACCTTATGTTTCAGAACCTTGACCTCCTCAAGAATAGCCTTCATGTCCAGCAATGGCCCCAGGTTTTCAATCCTCTACAAAATATCCAAAACATCAGAACGGATATTTTTGAGTTGTTCCATAGCCAGGATCCCCTGAGGGATATCAATCTTTTTCTCATCACCCTCCCCATTGATAGTCTCTGCCACAGAGTCAACTTTTTTCGTTTCCATCATCTTAGCCATATCCACAACAAAAGCACTGACCCCCTGGGCTCCCAGGTCCTCCAGGTCTACCACATTCTTGTTCTCATCACCCTCTCTATTCACAGTGTCCACTGTCGGGTCCATTTTTCCCATCTCAGTCATCTTAGCCAAATCCGCAACAGGATCTCTGGTCCCCTAGGTCCCCAAACATCCAGTTCTGCCATTTTCATCACTTCGTTCGGGTCCACCAGGTTGATAGTCACCACAAGTTCCATATCGGACTTAGCATTAGTAGCCTCATTGAGGGACCCAGAGGAACCCAAATCTTTAAGGTCCCCCCCGCCTTTCCCTCAATCAAGCCTTCGTCAAGATCTGCGACATCTTTAAATTTTGCCTTTTTCTTTGAGGAGCTTTTTGACACCAACTTGCATGACCTCCTTCTGCCTTCAGTGTCAAGGGAAGGGATTTCCTCCTCAAATTTTTCAGATGAAGAATTATCTTCAATGATAATTATTTTATGTTTCATAGGGGCTTTCCCTTTACCCTTAGTAGGGGTGATAGATTTGTTGGTCGAGGGAGATGACACCAGGTTAGGGGTTATCTTAGTGATGGACAATGAGGGAGAGAATTAAGCAGACCCAGAGGCAAGAAAATGAGCAGTCGTGAGGACACCCTACAAAAATTGGAAAAACCTAGGTATAGCCAAGCTAGAAGAAAAGGCCAAAAGTGGGAGAGAGGTCGTGGCAGGGGCTTGGACCAACATAATACTGTGAGGAGGGCAGAGAGCCAGATGAAAATTATAAAGCCTATAGATTAAACCCTGGTGAATCAAGACAGGCGCCTTGTCCTCATGTTTGGGATCAAGGGTATCTTTCACAAAGGTTTCCAGAGAATGCAAGAGGAAAAAAGGTAGAAACAACTTGTCATTATTATGAAAATGGTTAAGCAAGGGAAGGTGGTAGTAGTAGAATACCTTAAATCGACCTTCTAGCGTGAAGTATTTCATCACTATCAAGAAAATTTGGTACCATGGGTTGTTACTACTTATCAAATTTCCATTAGTTTTATATACAAAGTCATTCTATATACTCTAGTTGGTTACCCCTACCGAAATATTTGGTCGGTATGAACAGCCTAGTCGGTTACAGAAGGAAAAAAGTCACAAAGCCCAGTATACACCGAGTTGTCTACCGAGCAGTAAAGATAATACACCGAGTTGATATACACCAAGTGAAACATGTTACCAGATTCATTGAACCTAGACACACATATGAAAACATGTTACAAGATCGAGGCACACAGAACCGTTATCACATTGGAAATTGCACATACAGATTTTGTATAATTTTGAGGTCATCTAACCAACGAAATATTTTGCATGGTTATTTATTCGAGAAATCATGTTTGTAAGATTGAAGCATGAATCAGATCACCAACATAAGAAGTCTATTTATACAACATGAATTTAAGGGTTAGAAAGAGATGTGAATATGAGAAATGTGTGTGCATATGTGTATGAAGCAAGACTTATGTGATACATGAGAAATCACAGAGTATTATGACTGTTACAGAGACACAGAGGTCACCGAGAAGGTTATCAAAGAACAGTTGAGGAACAGAGTAAATAGAAGGGTTTACCGAGTTATTTTATGAGTTACCGAGGTATGCTATAGGCAAGGTAATCTTATTTTGAGCACATAGAATCTGCTACAACATTTTAGATGTAAAGTTGCAGATATTTGTAAAGTCTTATTGTAATATTTTGAAGTTGTAAGAGAAACCTTTAACAGGGTAAAAGACTCTAACCAAGTCTATAAATTGTAAATCCTTTAACCAGGTGCTACACTTATATAGTGTTGTATAAATCCTTTAGTAAGGTAGATCTAACTGATCTTAATACTCCTAACAAGGTAAGCTATCAGAAATAGCTAAATGTAGCTCTAACCGAGCACTCTTTATTATTGTAGTAGTGAAGTTGTGGGTGCCATTCCCACCACAATTTTTCTCTCTAACCAAGAGTTTCTGCGTAACCAAAATATATATGTTATGGAGTGAATCATGTATGATTGTTACTCATTTGTTTTAGCTTTATATTATGTTACAGTAGTTTTTGGTTTATGCATAATAGTAAAGATATTGTTGAGAAAAGGATTTGAAGTACTGATTCACCCCTCCCCTCTCAGTACGTTAGCTTTCCATATTGGGCCTAACATGGGTGCCTAATTTCTTCATGGGAAAACCCTCCCTCCAATTTAAATGGTTCCTCTTTGCTTCTAAAGAAGCATTTAAGCCCTTCATTGTTAGAAGCATGGCTAGTGTGCTTCCACCACCTTCCTTCCAAAGTAATACGCATCGCCTGGGCAATGGATTCCTCTGACACTTCAAAAGAAACACCACCCACCGTGACTCTCTGCCCAAACCAAGAAGCAACAAACTGAGCTAAAAGTTGTTCATCATGGCCACAAAGGGACTCTAAAAACTCAACCACACCTCTCTCAACACAGTAATTCTAGATGAGGGGGTCATTCTTGAAATCATCGGGCTTGTCAGGCTCATAGCGCACTCTATCACCCCCCCATTTCCTCAATAGAAATCTTATTTAGCAGATGTCATAAACAAGACCTCATATAGGATGTCACATATGCAGCCCTTAGTGAAAAAAGCAATGTGAATATTGCAAGGGATGAATAAATTTAGCCTGAGGTGACAATCAAAGCACAAAAAGGTGGAGTGATTTCCATTAATAACCTTGGAAATAGGGGACTTGTGTGAGCCATAAGTCATGAATTGAGACATGACTTTAGGCACATAGGAAATATTCCTAAAATCAAAAATTGCACACATAGTAATGATCTTGGGGGCATGTGGCATAAGTTGGCCATGACAAGTTTTTAAAACCATCCAACTCAACCTAGAACCCATCATATCATCACCCATCTAGTACATCATTATACAATGACCCCAAAAAGTGGACCAAAAAATCATCTCACCTTTCATGGCTGAGCTAGCAGTCCCAATCAACACATAACTGGCGGTAGTCCTAGGAATATTCCTCGTATTCAAATTTAAAAAATAACTCCTTCCAGGATACCCAGAGGTGAGGAGGAGGGTAGAAATGAGGCTAAACAAGAGCTTCATCATCAATTTGAGTTTGAATTCTCTCTTCCGTTAAAAGGAAGTTGACATGAGGTGACATAAGAAGTGTGGCTCCTCCAACATCTTAGACCAGTGTTAGTTAACCCTAGGGCAGCAAGAGCATGAGCAACCCCATTCCCTTCCCTAAACACATGCATAATCGAAAAAGAGTCAAGCCCATAAATAAGCCTGAGAGTGTCCCTAATGGGATCTTCAATGGTCCAATTGAGCCTGTTCCACCCTTTGACAACATCAATGATGAGCTTAGAATCCCCTTCTATGTTCATACACCTGATGCCCATGGAGAGAGCAAACCCGATCTCCCAATCCAAAGCCATGGCTTCAACTTGGTTACTAGAGTGACCATTCAGATTCACATCATAAGTAGCGACCAGGGCCCCACTATGGGTTCTAATGACACCTCCCCCTGCTACAAGATCCTGTCTGGCAGCCCCATCAAAATTTAGTTTGTAGCAACTAGGGAGAGGGGGGAACCAAACAGTATTCTACCTTAGGAGGCGTTTGGAGCAATATATGTGAGAAAATGAAGGAGGAAGGTTCCATATGCGAGAAATCTCCCAATCCCATTTAGAAGCGGGCATAGGAGGCAATTGAAACCTGGTCACTGAGATGTTCTCCAGAATGAGCTTAAGGAAGCAAGCAAAGACAATTTCCAAGGAGGCCTCCTTATCCCTGAATATCCTATTATTCATTTCCTTCCAAATGCACTAACAGAAATGGGGGGGTATATCTCCATAGTTGTTGAATAAGAGGATTGGAACAAGGGCCCTGAAACTCTTGCAACAAATGCATCATATTTTCATTCAGAGTCCATCTAACACTAAGATTATAGTAGACCATCCCTCAGAGATCCCTAGCAAAGATACAATGGATAAAGAGACGGGAGGGGCTTTCAACCTCATTTTTGAAAAGGATACATCTATTAGGGAATTGAAATCCCCGCTTATCCAAGTTGTCCCAAGTAAAGATTTTGTTGTGCAGAACAACCCACCAGAAGAAATTGATCTTTGGGATGACTTAAGGATTTCAAACATCTTTCCAGTTGATAGTTGAAGTAGGCTCCCGTAGCAAGCTATTGTAGATCATTTTAACAGAATACTCCCCTAAGGGGTCCCATTTCCAATTAAATTTGTCATCTCTAGGAAAGAGGGGGAGGAAGGTTACAACTAGAAGGGTTTGCAACTCTCTTGCGGCAGGGAGGAGATGGGGTTGATCAAAGCAGCAATCCTCCATAATTTTCCAAGTGTTGTTGGGGAATTAGTCTAAGACCAATTACCCAAAGAAATTTTTTCTTGCAACCTCGATCCTTCTAAGTGAGGGGGAGGTTATTATCGGCTTCTTTTCTAGCCACAAATCCTCCCAGAAAAGGATATTTCTACAATTGACAATGAGCCACTTCATGCCTTGGGATATGAGTTCCTTGCAGCAGATGATATTATTCCATATTTTTGATTCCCTGGGGAGACCCACATCATTTAAAGCAGAGAGAAAACTGTCATTGCCAAGGTATTTATCCCTCACGATATTGCCCCAGTCAAGGTCCTTGTTCAAGAGCATCCAAGCCATTTTGGACATTAGGGCCTTGTTGAAGTGGGTGATTTTATGAATTCCCAACCTGCCCTTAGATTTCGGGTAGAAGACATTGTCCCAACCCACCAGAGCAAGCCTTTTCTTTTCTTCCATACCAATCCAAAGAAAATTTATTTGGATGCTCTCCAATTTAGTAGCCATGGCAGCTAAAATTTTGAATAGGGAGAGGAAGTACACCGGGATTCCCTAGAGGGATGAGGCCAACAACTGAAGCTTCCCAGCACTACTAAGAAACCTTCCCTTCCACCTAGCCAAGTTTTTCTGTACTTTCAAGGATAGTGACCCAAAAGGAGTTGGAGACATCCTTGATAGTTAGAGTGATGCAGAGAGATCCCCTACTCTAGACCTCTCAAGGAGACACACAAGAGGATCCTTCTACATTCTAGGTGAAACACACTCTCCCTTCCAACTCCCATTGATCATGATTGATCATCACATCAATTGCCTAAGGCTGCACTCTTAAGGTTTTGATAACCTACTCACTCCCTTGGACCCAACTCTAGGATCAAAACTTGGCTCCTAAGACTCCTTAATACACTAACACCAAGGTATACTCTTCCCACATTTCATTTGAAATCATTCCAAACCCCTAAACTCCAAACTAGATTCTCAAGACAAAAATGCTTAACACTTTGATTAAATAAAACCAAAGTTACCTTCTTGCTGTCCTCTTAGATATACCTATACACAAAGGTATATAACTTTTTAATCGGTTCAAAACTCCTCAATATCTCTGGTGAGATTCTGAAGAACTTGATTTATAACAACATATCCAAAATCTAGACAAATCCAACAGTTCAACTTTGAGATATGGCCCCCGCATCAGGCCACATTTTCTATGACTGTCATTATGTCACACTATGACAATCTGCTACTATCTTTGGAAACCCATTGGTTTATGCCCTTCCTTGGGAACTCCACTTGCTCCAACACCTTAGGAAGGTTTTCAACACACCAATCAACAGTCCCCTAAGCCCTTCTGTCCTTAACATTCTCTGCCATAACAAACAAAGCCTTCTTCACTTGACTGTAACAGTCAATCTGCCCCTGTGATTGTCCTAATAGTCTGAAACCATCATGTAGCACGTGAAAAACCCTTGCATGACACCCTAAACACACAATGGACAGGTATTATACACCCTTGGCCTCATCCCTTCCCAAAATGAGGATTGGTTATGCATCAAAACAAAAGATACTACATTTATGAAGCCATTGGTTACCCTAAGCCAGGGTTTTGGCAGATTTTATGAAAATGCAAATAACTTTGGTAAAACACAATGAAAATTAATGCCACCACCTCCAAAGTAGAGTTAATTAATTCCTCTATCACCTCTAATCAATAATCTCTTATAATACAAATATGAAATGCATCAAAACCAATGAGATATCTGACTATCACATTAAAAACTCAGAAAATGCACATAAAAATATGGTTTTTATTGCTCCAAATGATTGTCTTCGACCAAACACTCACCATATCTCCTAATATAATTGTTTTAAAACATTTTATATCACTTTTGGCCTTCAAGACCAAACCATAACCACCCAACTACCTCTAACCACCTATTTTTGTCATTTTTTGTAATTTTGACAATAAAAGTTGCTCAAAAAGTTGTCATTTGACATACAAAGTTGTCAATATGAAACAACTTGACCCCTAACTCTACCAACACATAAAAATGGTCTTAATATGACCTTATAAACATTTCAAAAAAAATTTATTCCTCACAAACCTATTCTACCCTTCAAAACCCAATTTTACCCCTTTCTAGGCCTAATTGCCAATTTTGACAATTTTACACTTTTTGACCTTTTCATTACATTTCATTGCATTTATTGGCTCCAATGGCCATGATTACATTGTTTTAAGACCTTAAAGGCATTTTAGACTTCATTACTCATTGATTCTTCATGAGGGCCTATCAATGACCCTAGTGCACCTTGCCTCCATAGGTCTTCATAGGTGCTCCTGCACCATAGAGGAAGCCCAAGGTACGTGCTCGAGAGGGAGGCCATTTGACAACCAAGGATCCAACAAATTTTATCTTGGATTTTATGAGTAGTATGAAGGAAATAGATGTTTCTCTTTTCATAGTTAATATGTTGTCCAGAGGCATCAACATATTGGTTTAGGAAGGATTTCCAACCCTTGGCTTCAACCACAAAAGAGATCCCAAAAAGAATAGTGTCATGCACAAACGGTTGTAGGACAAAAGGAGGCACAGTGGAAGTAGGTTTGATGCCTAAGAGGACCCCTTTATTTACAAGAGATTTGAAATTAGAAGCCAAAACTTCAGCAAGAATAATAAAGAGGTTGGGAGAGAGGGGGTCCCCTTGCCTCAACCCCCTAGAAACCCCAAAGTTCTATTGAGGGCTCCCATTAAGAAGAACATAATAGTTGATTGTAGATATGCATTCCCTAATGAGGTTGACAAAATTTCCCCCAAACCTAAGCTTTTGCAGAACTTTAAAGAGAAAGTTCCAATTAACTCTGTCATAGGCCTTGGAGATATCCAATTTGAACACCATACTAGGTTTACGACATTTATCCATATAATGAATGATCTCATGGGTGGAGATGGCCGCATCAAGAATTTGTCTGCCAGGGACAATCCCCTTCTGAGTCGTGCTAATCAAGGAGTCCAAAAAGGGTTTAAGCCTATTAACCAAGACTTTGTTGAAGATCTTGTAGATAGTGTTGTAAAGACTGATAGGGCGGAAGTCCTTAAGAAGGGAGGGCTCCTGAATTTTAGGAACCAGCGTTATGGAAGTGTTATTTAACTTCTTAAGAAGATTCCTCGATCTGCAGAAATCTCTCATAGGAAGAACCACGTCAACACCCACCACATCTCAAAAGTCCTAGAAGAAATCCCGAGGGAAGCCATTAGGGCGCGGGGCTTTGAAGGCCCCCATAGAGAACACCATAATCTTAACTTCATCCTTTGAGACCGAAGTCATGATGAGATAATTATCTTCCATCTTGAGGGGAGACGGTATGCAATGAAGGAGGTCCTCAACCAACACAGGTGATGAGCTTAAATAATGGCTCTATTTTGATAGATTTTTGTTATAATATTCCTGCCTAGGTCTTGTGATTAGATAATATTTGGATCAGGATACTCTCCTAGTTGATACCTTTTAAGTGTTTCTAGAACTGATTTGTTTGATACTTAAGGTTGTCATATAATGGTTTTTAAATGGTTTAATTTATGTCATGTTAGCATTAGTATATACACATGTTTGTTGTGCATGTTAGCATCATGGTGCAGGGTCAGTAGTTGAGAAGGAAATACTAAGTGGCGATTTAAAGGAGCACCAAGCATGTAGCCACAATGCAAACCCAATCAAAGAAAAGCAGTATTAAAGGAGATCAAAGCCACTTGACTAGTTCTTCAGCATAATGATTTATGAGACATGTATAACTATTTTTATTGGAGCTTAGATCTAGGAAGCAAGTCACGCTATATTTTCTCAACTGCAGGATAGATGATGTTTTGTTTTCCTACCCTGACTTCTTCTTTAGTTTAATAAAACTTGTTCGCCTATTCTATAGGAATGTGGTTGATCGATTAGGAATCTGTTATAAGTTTCCATATAAATAAAGGGGTCTCTCTCTCTCCTCTCAGAGATAGAAGAGAATGACCATGGTATTTGTAATACTCAGTCTTCTAATGCTCATGTATTTTCACAGTCAATTTGGAATAAAGAGATCAATGTGATTTTAAGCTTAACAATTGTAATCTGAAAGTTATGGATATACTCACTCAAGGGGGCTCACTTAGTGAGTAATCCTTTGTGTTTTCCAGTTAGTTTCCATCTTGTAATAGTTGTTGTTTCAACAATTGTCTATTCTTGCAGCTACTGGAAACAGTTCATGTGTCTGTTCCTGCAGCCACAGCGGCAAAGTAGTTTTTATTCGCTTGCCAGAACATTATCGTTTGGTAGTAGTTGCTTAAGTTATTTCCAATTGTGAATTCTGATTAAGTATTAGTTCATTATGATTTTGCATGTTTACTTCAAAGAATTTCCTTTCCTTCAGTAAGATAGAATGGTTGTGATATGAACTTGGTGCACATACAGTGCTAGCCCATTTTAAGTTTACGTCTCTGGTCGATAAGTAAATGAGCCTTTTCTATAGGAAAGCTAGCTATTAAAGGATGTCCAATCTCTAAATTGTGTTTTATTACCTAGTTGTCATTCTAGGTGTGAGGACTAACATTTTTGGCACCGTTGTCGGGGATGGTGCCAAACTAAGAACCTGTTGTAACCATTAGTTTTAAGTTTTTTAGTTAGCCCTTTGAATTTATTCATTAAATATACATGCATAGGAGGAGAAGAGATGCATTAGGAATATTTCTTCCCTCGCATTCCACTCAAGATATAAGATCAGATCAAGCACCTGAAGTAAACCCTTTTGCAAAAAATTTTGTGTGAAATAGAGGTGTTTTTTAATTTGTCAGAAGGAGACCTAGACTTATTAAATGAACCCCCTGAGAAAAACATCTTACCTTTAGTTCTTTATCAGAGACCAATTGCAGCAAATTCTCCACCTCCGCTTGTAAATCCAACATTTGAGTTTCCCATTCTTGACCAGCATGATAATGCAAACTTGAAGAATATACCAGCTTCTATTCCAAAATTTTATGGTTTGGTAACAAAAGATCCAGATACCTTTTTGTTTGAATTTGACATCCTCTATAGAAGTTATGACTATACCACTGATGCCCATAAACTCAAGTTATTTCCTGCTACTATGAAAGAAGTTGCTCTAAGATGGTTTATGAGTCTAGGTAGAGATTTAATCACTACCTGGGAGGAGATGAAGACAAACTTCTTGGATAAGTTTAAAGATTATTGTAGGGGAATGGACCGACATGGTGATGATATCTTCTGGATGACACAAAAAGAAGATGAAGGCCTAGAAGATTATTTGGAGAGGTTTTTGTTTAGTGTCAGAAAATCCAAGCATAGCACCTTGAGTAAAGAATCCATGAAGTTGATCTTTCTAAGGGGAATCAATGAATATTGTGTTGACTCATTAAACCTCATGGGAGGAGGACACATTACTCAAGTTCAATGGGATGACATCAGACAAATTTGTCAAAAATATTCTAGAGCCTCAGCCAAGAAGGGAAGACACTATAAACCTGGTTCTTCAATTGCAAAGGCATCTACAATAGTTTCAAGAATGGAGACAACTCATTTCTTAAAGAACTTTAAGGAGGATATTATTAACAATATGGCTACTCAGTTGGATACACTTCAAGCAAGAAAGAAGCATGTGGAGGCAGAGGCCATGCTTGTTGAATTTTATCCTCACCATAAACAAAAGAAAAAGGACTGTAAATGTAAACTCCTAGCTAAAATTGATAACCAGTAGACTTCCCCAAATTTCAAGCCATTCTATGGAGATGATGAACAACTCTTTTATGTTGCACAATGAAGGCCTTGGCCTCCAAGAAAAGGTATACCACAAGATCCATTGTCATTTTCTAATCCTTATATGAACTTCAATGCACAAAACAATCAGTGGCAACCTCCATACTCCAAAAATTTTGGAAATTATACTCCTCAATCTTGGAATAACTCTCAAAATCCTTGGCCTAATTATCAGAATCCTTCCTCTTAATGGTAGCAGCCACAAGGGAATTGGTCACAACCTCAAGGTAACTAGCAACAGTTGTTGGAATTGCACACTCCAATGAGAAATTGTAGGTGATTGAAGGTATTGTCATTGATGGAAACCTTGCAATCCTATGGCACCGACACCGACAGACTCTACACTGGCACCCTGGCCGACAGGATTTTAATTATTGCATTTTATATTTATTTGTAATATCTTTTTGTAAGCCAACAAGGCGAATTTTAATAAGACTCATATATAAGTAAGATCTTGTAGATCATTTATAGATGCGAACATGGGAAGATTATTGCAGAAGTAATGTGTGAATATTAAGGCAGATTTTGAAGGTTTATGGTTATTGTATGAGCTTAAACCGGTATTGAACCTAGCATAGCAGATGTTGAACTAAAGCAGTACAATATATTGGATTTGCATAATCCATTTTGTAAGTCAATGAGACTTCCTTTTGTAATTAAGCAGTGAGCTTTAGGCAGTTGGCCTTCCTGCATGTGCAAGCCCCTATTGTAAGTAATATCCATTCATTGGCCAGTGAGTGAATATTGTGGGTCACAAATCTCAGCGAGTTTTTTCCCACATGGGTTTCCTCGTTAAACATCTTGTGTTATGGTATGCTTTCTATGTTGTGCTTATTGTTCATATTTACTACATTAATTCTTGTTTGTTGGTACACTATTTTGGAATGCAATTTGTTTAATAAGATTAGAAAATCTACTAACCGGTTATACTGATTCACCCCCCCCCTCTCAGTATCTTTGGGAATCCTAACAATTGGTATTAGAGCTTGGTCCTCTTTTTTCAAAAGCCTAACAGCTTGAGGGAGATCCTGACACTGGTACAGATGGATAACTTGATAAAGCAATTGGAAACAGCTCTTGCAGATTATGATGTAGAAAACTTGAAGAATATCAAACTTGAAGATGATCTGAAGGCTACACAGGAAATCATTCAAGGACTTCAGGAGAATCTTACTATTGCTAGAAACAAAAGAAGAGAACTTCATGAGAAGATACAGAATGATGATGATGAAAAGGAAACTCTTAATGATCTTGTAAGCAAGATGAAGCAAGAAAACATGACCTTGAGGAATGAGATGCAAGATATGCCTATGAGATTTTGTAAAGACATTGAAGACAAAAAGAAGAATGAAGATGACTTGGCTAGGAGAATCAATGATGCTAGAAATAAAAATCTAAGACTCAATCATGAAAATGATATGTTAAAGATAGATCTGATTCACTTGGAACATGATAAAACTAAACTCATGAGACAAAAGGATTTCTTGGAAATTGAGTTGGCTACTATAAATCAACATAAAGAGAAATTCAAGAAAAGTTTAGAAGAACTTGATGACATGCTGCAAAATTAGAAACCTAATGGAGATACTAATGGACTTGGCTTTGAAATTGGTGAAAGCTCCGGTACTGCGAACAATCATGATCACAGTAAACTGGTAAGACAACCTAATGCCTACAAATTTAATGGGAAATGCTTTAACTGTAACAAGTATGGTCATAGAGAAAATCAGTGTAGATCCAGAAACTATCAGAACACTAATGCACCCACCGGTCAATGTTCTAAATGCAACAAAATTGGTCATAATTCGGAAAACTGCAAAATGAATGTAAGATGTTATGTTTGTGGAAGATTTGGACACTTATCTAATCAATGCAGAACACATACCGGCATAGGATATGGAAAAGCTATTTAGAAAAATAATGTAACTTTTAATGCTTGTAACAAGATTGGACATATTGCAAAATTCTGTAGAAGTAAGGCATCACCGGCAAATAACAAAGGGCCCAGTTTGAAAGGTAAAGAAAAGGTTGATAAGGTAAAGCAAGAATTTTCAAAACAATGGATTAGAAAGAGATATCAGAATGTTGATGAGGCACTATTCCTTCACCGGTAGAACAGAGTATCACTCCACCGACAGGAGATTCTTCTTCTAACTGAAAAGAAATCTCTTGGGGGTATGGCAACTAATTGAAAATCATGCTAGTTTACCCTTGGTTGATGGTAAGATGATGAATTGCTTCTTTACCGGCAGATGAGTTAAGTTTTCACTTAACCAATAGGCATTTATTATGGTAGTTGAAGGAAGTGACATTATAAAGCAAGTGTTTTTCACTCTTTTTCACTCACCAAGCATTCAAATTTCCTAAGAGCCCGAAAAACCCGAGTGAAGGCATCCACAACGAGAAGTGAAGCAAAATCTTTCAAGCATTCAAACCTTAAGGCAGATTAAGATATTTATCAAATGGCTTCCTCCTCTGCACCTGAATTCATTGCAAACCCTACTGTTGTTGAAGTGGTTAAATGCCCTAGGCCCATATTTAAGATCATACCCGAAATAGAGAAGCAAGATGATACCCTACATGCATTCTCTAAAATGCCCCAAGGAGTTGCATATGCAGAAGACCCTAGGATATACATGCATTGTCATATTGAGGAACTTGGTGCTGATGAAATCATGAACATGTATAGGACTGTAATTTGTGATGAGAATGGTCTTGTGAAATCGGAACATAAGATCATAGAAACCCTAGGTTTTGTGGAAATACTTAGCATTCATGATTTTCCTAAGGAAGTTGTGAGAATTGTACTTAGCAGAGTTCATGGGGAATTATTTTGGCTTGAATCCATCCAAAAGATCACAAAAGAAGCAGTTAGGGTAGTGACTGGCTTACCTTCCACCGGTAGTAGGCCTGACAAGACTAAGAAAGTTCCAAACAACACTGTGATGACATTAATCGGTGCAACCCATGACAATAGATCCTTGAGAGTCAATGATGTAAAAGATATAAATGTCAGATTCATTGGCATGATACTAGGATACAAAACTACACATGCTACCAGATTAAACTTTGTTTCTAGTTTATGTATCAGGAGTGCTTATGACATGGTGAACAGTAACACTAAGATTGACATATGTGAATGGCTAAAGGATGAATTGATTGATAATGTGAAGAAAATCAAAGGTGATAAGAAAGGTACTTTTAGATTTGGTAATCTACTTGTGTGCCTAATGCTATACATTACTAAGGAAGTTCCTGGTATAGGTAGGAAAGAATTTGGTTTTGACATACCGGTAGGTAAACAACTTTTGGATATTTTTATCAGCATGGGAGATGACAGGGAAAACAACATAGTTGAACACTTCCAAGAATTTAAGGCTAGAATGAAAACAAGGGAAAGACTATCTCAGGGCATAGTTGACAAATATCAGAAAGAAATATGTTTTGTTATAAAGAAAGATGAAATCTGGATGGAAGCAGTGGTTCCTAGAACTGTTTGGGTGACAGAAATGGGTTATGAGGTAGATGAAAACATAATTGAGACATATGCTAAAGCCCTACTTGAAGCCCCTAGAGAACCTGGAGAGGAAATATTTGGAAATGTTGAAACCATTGAGAGCAAGTACAGACACTTAAACGAAGGAAGAAAAGAGAAAAATCTATCAAAAAAGCAACAAAACAGGCCAAAGAGATCAAGGAAAACATACTAAATATCACGGGTATTAAGAAAAGTGACCAGGAAGGGATACAATAGGAAGCTCATCTTTCACTGGTTGGAACTTCATTTGACAGTGAAATCCTAGCTGAGTTTAAGAGAGTAGAAAGGAAAAGAAAACCTTCACCGACACCCTCTCCTACACCAAAGAGAACAAGAAGGAAACAACAGGCAGTAAGGCGCCCAACAAAGAAAATGACACCAAGGAAGAAGAAAGGAAAACAAGTTATTCCTCCTTTAGACAATCTTTTGAATGAAATAACGGATGATGGAAACTTGTGTAATGTTAGTAAATTGTATGATACTTTTACTAATGAAGAAAAGGAAAGTATAGAAAATAGTATCATTCTACACTTATACATTTACAAGGAATTTTTGATAGAAGTTGTAGATGATTTACCGAGTGACTTGTATAGGAGACTTGATGCAAAAGACCAGATATTATGGAATTGGATAAGAAGATACAGATAGAAAAATTACTTGCATTTCACCCAGTTAAATCAATAGAAGAAATTGATGAGTTAATAAGTGAGGCAAACAGGACAGTATTCTCTAGTGGTCACAGGCATGTAGGTTTAATGGCTGGAAGAGTAAATGAAATCTCTGAAGAGACAACACATAAATGGGATATCTTCTTTGTGGAGAAAGAAAAGCAAGAAGAACTTAAACGACCCAAAGCTTTCAGAGTTTACCAAAAGGATAAGGACAAAGGTAAAGGCAAGGTAGGTGGACCTCCAAGCATAAAAGTGACAGACAACTTGCCCCCACCTTCTTCTGATACTCCACTGATTGAAACTGTTGATACACCACTGACTACTGATAATGTTGAGTTGGAATCAACACATGAGGACACCAATCCTGATTCAGAAGTTTTATATACTATGAACATTGATACACAAGAGGTAAATATTGTGGTTGATAAGGAAACCACTGGTGAGAAGAAAGATGTAGCTACTGAGCCACCGACTGAGAATATTGCAGTGGAAACACATGTAGAACATACAGTTGGAAATATTGAAATTGGGGTTGTGACACAAATAGAACAATCAGTTGATCCCCTAGCTTCTAGAATGGTGACTGATACCACTGGTGCACACATTGAAAAACCCACAGAGTTAGAGATACCGGCAGTGGACTGTTCAGAGGTGTATACTGAGAAACCGGCAATAGAAAGCACAAAGAAACAAACCGAGGTACACATTGAGAAACATGAAGAGAAAAAGGTTGAGACTGAGATAGTACCACCAACAACTACTGAGAAACCCAAGCCTTTGCTAGTTGAGATGCACACACAAACTAACCTATCAAAGGTCAACACAAGCAAACCAATGGAATGCAGATTGTTAAGGTAGTTGGACAATCATCTGGTGCTTCCATGACAGAATTCAAACCAACTAATGTAACAGAGGTATTATTGGATTCCATTAAGAATATCACATATTGTAATGCACTTTCATACAAGGCTATTGATGATATAATTCCTTTATTAAAATTGATTGCACCCAAGTGCAATGTGGAAAATAAAGATTCTTTGAGTCAATTAGACACATTGTCTAAGTATATCACCGACAACCTATTAACAGTTGATCAGATTAATGAGGAAACATTTAGTGAGAAAATAAATAGAGAAAAGAAGAAATTCCTTGATGAGACAATAAAAAAGTGCATGGGACACATTGATACCCTTTTACCAGCACTTAGCAAAACAATAATGGAATTTAAAGTTGTACAGAGACACATGCAAGACTGATAATTTGACAGTGGATATAGACAAGAAAATCAGTAAAGCACAGAAAGAAAGAAATGATATTGCTGATAATCTCATCGGTTCATCAGAACCCATATCGGTTATAGAGCAAGAAATAGAAAGCTTTGAGGAGAAAATTGAAAAATTTGAAAAAGAGAAGGACAGTGCAAGGCTAAAGAGCTTAAGTGTGGACTTGGTCCGAAACTTGACAACCTCATCTCTTTCAGAAAAGAGATCTCTGAGGCACTTGTTTTAGGACTGAAGACACCGGAAGAGAAAATGCACACCCTCACCGGTACAATTCAAAGGACTGAATCAACATTGAAGGATAGTGAAAGGTTCACTAAGAGCCTAAATTTTGTACTAGCAGAACTTTTTCAGATTGTAACCAACCGGTTACAGGGTTCTAGCTGAGAACTACACTCAATTGGCACTTTGACAGCCTTTGTCATTGATTCCAAAGGGGGAGTAGTAGAGATGAGAAAAATGATGGACAAAAGAGATCATCTGCTCAGGGGGAGCACACAGTTTTGGTAAGGTTTTTGGACTTCAAATTTTGGATACATTTTTGGGTTTTTCTCATGGGTGTTGCCATCAATGCCAAAGGGGGAGATTGTTGGCATTGCACACTCCAATGAGAAATTATAGGTGATTGAAGGTATTGTTATTGATGGAAACCTTGCAATCCTATGGCACCGACAGCTACAAACTCTACACCGACAAATAGTTTACCGGCAGTGGCAAAGATGATTACTGACACCCTGGCCGACAGGATTTTAATTATTTCATTTTGTATTTATTTGTAATATCTTTTTGTAATTTGACAAGGCGAATTGTAATAAGACTCATAAATAAGTATGAGATCTTGTAGATCATTTATAGATGCGAGCATGGGAACATTATTGCAGAAGTAATGTGCGAATATTAAGGCAGATTTTGGAGTAAGGTTTATGGTTATTGTATGAACTTAAACTGGTACTGAACCTAGCATAGTAGATGTTGAACTAAAGCAATACATTATATTGGATTTGCATAATCCATTTGGTAAGTCAGTGAGACTCCCTTTTGTAATTAAGCAGTGAGCTTTAGGCAGTTGGCCTTCCTGCATGTGCAGGCCCCTATTGTAAGTAATATCCATTCATTGCCCAGTGAGTGAATATTATGGGTCACAAATCCCAACGAGGTTTTTCCCACATCGGATTTCCTCGTTAAAAATCTTGTGTTATGGTGTGCTTTCTATGTTGTTTTTATTGTTCATATTTAGTGCATTAATTCTTGTTTGTTGGTACACTGTTTTGGAATGCAATTTGTTTAATAAGATCAGAAATCTGCTAACTGATTAGATACTGATTCACCCCCCCCCCCTCTCAGTATCTTTGGGAATCCTAACAATAGTCACCACAATGGAGGGGAGGACAACAATGGGTAAACCAATCATCAGGTTTCCTGTAGCCACAACAACATTCCCAACAACCGGCTTTAATGCCACCAACTCCTAATGCTACTCCACCCAAGCCAACCCAACTGCCAACGCAGCCTGTGCCAAATCCAAATAACAAACCCCAATGGCAACAACAAGTTTTTTCAACTGATCCTAATCAGTATCCTGCATATTCTCTCGATATAAGTGATATTCAGTTACGGTCGAGGACAACTCTGCCTACCCCATCTCCTCCAGTCATAACAAAATTACAATCTGAGGAGATTTCTCAAGACACTACATCTGATCAAACTGAAAACCCTGAGCAAGTTCATCAGTCTGAGACTCCAGGCACACATGTAAGAACTCCCCCGTTTCCTCAAAGATTACAAGTAGAAGTGTCTAGGCAGCAAGATGACATAGCTTTTGATCTTATTGATCAGTTAAAACATATATGTGTAAATATTCCACTATTTCAAGCTATTAAGGATATTCCCATATATGGAAAATCTATTAAAGAGGCATGTCTAAAGAAACCTAGGCGAAAGAAAAAAGACCCAAAAACAGTGCATATAGTAGGACAATTGGATGATATTATGTTAGGAAAAATTGTTGTGACCCAAGTAATCCTATTGTGAAGGTAGTTATTAATGGAACTCAAATTAAAAATGTCTTGATAGACTTAGCAGCAACCATAAATGTGATGACTAAGGATGTCATGCAGCAATTCAACATTACTAGTCTTAGATCTACCCCAACAATCCTACGGCTTGCTGATAGCTCTACTATCCGGCCTGAAGGGATGGTTGAAGATATTGTTGTCAAATTAGATTCTTGGGAATACCCAACTGATTTTATAATACTCTCTCCTAAGGCAACATTGGGGGGATATCCAATCATTTTGGGAAGACCTTGGCTTGCTACAGCTAATGCATGTACATAGGTTGCAGATCAGAGGACATGACCATTTCAGATGGTATTACTACTAAAACTCTTGCACTTTATTCTCCAGCACAACCACAACTTGATCAGGAGCAAGTAGTATGACCAGATATAGTTGAAGAAGCAGAGGAAATTAATTCTATTCAACAACCAATGATGTTAACTAGGGAACCATTCATAGAACTTCAAGAAGATGATATGGTACTCTCTAACATCATAAAAATCATTATGGAGCAGCTCAACAGTCATCGGGTATACCAGCAAGTCCTTTGCATCCTCTTCTTCTGTCTGCAAGCTCTTTATATTCTCTTGTAGCCACAGGCATATTTCATATGTACTATTACCACAGGAGATCCAAACCTCTTGTTTATCTGAAATATTTAATGTTGAGTCAGTCACTCAAATAGAGGTTGCCCCAGGAAGGAATCTGAATGTCAATAGTCAACTAACAGTAGATCAAAGATTGTCATTAGTAGAATTACTCAAAGCCCAAAAACAAGCCTTCACATGGGATTATCATGACACGAGGGGATTAAGTCCTATATTTTGTACCATAGGATTTATATCAGAGAAGATTGTAAACCAATTAGACAACCCCAGTGAAGGACTAATCCTGCCCTAAGGGAAATAGTTAAGGAGGAACTACAAAAGTTGCTTAATGCAGGATTCATTTACCCTATTTCACAAAGTCAATGGGTTTCTCCCCTGGTTATAGTTCCAAAGAAAGGAGGGAAATGGAGAGTTTGTGTGGACTATAGGGAGCTCAACACTTCTACCAAAAAGGATCACTTTCCACTTCCATTCATAGATCAAGTGTTAGATTCTCTAGCAGGTAAGTAATACTTTTCATTCTTGGATGGGTTTAGTGGTTATAATCCGATCAGAATAGCTCTGGAAGACTAAGAAAAAATCACCTTTACTTGACCTTGGGGAACATATGCCTATTCAGTTCTCCCTTTTGGTTTATGTAATGCTCCTGCAACCTTTCAAATGACTGTCCTCAACATATTCTCAGATATATCCCATGATTGTATGGAAATTTACATGGATGATTTTACTGCTTAGGGAGCCACCTTTAAGGAAGCATTGCAAAATCTTTCCAAAGTGTTGCAGCGGTGTGAGGATCATAATTTATCCCTAAACAGTGAAAAATGCTTCATGATGATGCAAGAAGGAATAGTGTTGGGGCATTGTATTTCTCAATTAGGTATTCAAGTAGATCCAGCCAAAATTGAGGTAATACTTGCTCTTCATGCCCTTGCAAAATAAAAGAATGTAAGAAGTTTTTAAGGCCATGCTGGGTACTATAGGAGATTTATCAAGGACTTTAGTAAATGGTAGGACCTTTGTATTCTCTATTAAAAAAAGATGTTGAGTTTGAATGGACAACTACATGTGAAGAGGAATTTTCTAAACTTAAAGGAGCCTTAACTCAGGCCCCTGTTCTTAGAGGACTTGATTGGTCTCTTCCTTTCTGTTGGGTGAATATTTTGTCACTAGCGTACCAATGACAAAATATATGATTCACACACAGCTATGTTGAGAAATTAATCTCTCCTCTCATCAAGGGGAGGTTCCCTTTGAAATTTCTTCTCTAATTAACAAGAAATTAAAATATATGGGTTAGTTTCGGGCATATAACTCTCTTTTTACAGAATCAATGTATTCTCCTTCCACTTTGTTACAATTTACCTATCACTTTGATACTTAAGGAAATGAACGAATTAATCCAACAAACTATACCAAAATTTTATAAGTAAGAAGCACAAAGTCTTTGTTGAATATAACACTAACTTAACTAATTATCACAATGGTAAGGAATTCAACTTGCAACTCAAAATCTTCAAGTATAATTCCTTAATCCTTAAAACTACAAGCAATAGTAGCAATACAAAGCCTACTACTAATCACTTAACAATAGAAAATTTCCCAAATATTCAAGGAGCACAAAGTCTACTTTCACAATCCAAGAGCTCTTTTACCCACTTAACAATACCTCCTATATTAAGAAATTCAAGAACATATATGTCATGAACGTAAGAACATCAACTCATATAAACAATTTTTGACACATCACAAAGTTTGGGATCAAATAAAATTGTTTTTTTTATTTGCTTGATCAAATCTTCACAACAAAATATCAAAGTATTAGTTGAGGCAAAAATTCGGCAGAGTTTTGCTTAGCATAATTAAAGATAAAATATACAAATGAGGGTCCTCCTTACATATAAAAAAGAGTGGAGAAAAATGTGGGCACAGTTAACTAATTCAACTACACAGTCCCACTTGACTACAACCATAGCAGAAAGAAATTATACAGCTATGAGAAAACTTACAGTATCTAACAATGCAACTACATGAAAAGAAAATGTCAAAGGGGACACTTTATTCATCTTTCTCCTCCTCGTTTGATTTGTGGAATTATTCGAACTTAGTCAGGATGGCCTCCATCTCTGCTTGGTTTAGCATTGGGGTAGAATCTGTGATTACATGAACATGGGAAATTGCATCTTCAGCCTTCACATATTTCTTTTTTCCATCTTTCAGCATGGATGCAAGGACTTCAAAACTGACTTGGATCTCCAATAACTTGTTGAATGCACTTAGTGAGAAATCTTGTCTCGTGTAGTGATCTATTAAGGAGAGAAACTCCTGCGTGATGGCATCGCTAGTAACGAGATTCTGATTGTCATGATATAGATAACAAGGAAGGTCAGCAATTCTAGTAGAAATGAGATCAATCTCATCATCACCTTCCTTCCTTTCCCGATCCAGCTCCGCGATCATCAATCTTATTGTCTCTTTTTTATGAGACAATAGTAATAAGATTTGGATATATTTTTCTCTTGTTGGAATCACTTTATTTTCAACGAGGACATCTATTCTAAAGTCCTCTATTTTGCTCCAAAGGGTTGTACTCTTCTCAATATTTTCAATTTCTTGAGATAATGAGGTCTTGATACTTTGCATGTGACTTTGGTTCACTTCAAAATCAGTCAATAAGCCAATTGTTGAACTTAGAAGATGAGACCCTTCTGATTTCAATAATGCAATCCAATCATCCACCAGTCGACCTTTGGTTCCCACCTGTTCAACTTTCTTAATAGCTCCAATGTCCATTGAGGAAACTATGGGCTTAATCTCCTGGGAAGATTGTGTAACTTTATGAAGAACATTGGTCAATTGCTCGCACTTTTGTTTTAGTTCTTTCTTCTCATCCTTCTCTTGATCAAACCTCTGTAACAAAGAGTTAAAAGTCGTTTAAGAATCTAGCTTAACATTCTCATGCGTCTCTACTCCCAGCTCTACAGCTTGCATGGTATAGTCTTCAGGTTGTATATTATCTTTACTCTTATCTGACGATGGTACCATGACCTCAACATATTTCCTTTTAGCAGCCAGATCTACTATCACCCGAGAGACAGTCTTCGACTTCTTTGTTCCTTTGGGCTTTGGAGGAACTGACTGCTCAAAATCAAACTCATCAAGTGAAATTGCATATTTCTTCCTCTTGGGTGCTACTGCCTCCATCCAAGGTGGTAATTCTAGATTGGTGAGTGGAGTAGTAGCTTCTTGTTGAACATCACTTGGTATTTCAAGAGCAAACTGGCTTGAACTTGTAGCGGTTGTAGATGTTGTTATTGGTATCAGTGCTGAAGTATCCAATGATATATCTACTGATGTAGTAATAACTACTGATGCTTACCCTTCTTCAGTTACAGCCATAGAGGGGAGAGTGGAAGGTGTAGTGAAAACAACTTCAGTGCTTACCAGAGATGGAATTTCTATTATGACCACCATAGAAGGTAAAGTCATTATTTGATGTTCCACAAACGCTTGCTCCATAGCTTCAGGAAACTCCAACATTGAAGATTCAATGGTTGTTGAAGGAATATCATCCAAACTGGAAAAATTGGATAATGCAAAAAATTGTTGAGAAGCTTTTGACTGTGATATGTCCAAATTTAACTCTTCATCATCAAATCCCTCATCCTCTTGATCTGAGTCAGTTTCAATGGAATGAATAATAACCTCTGGATGTGTAGGTGCTTGTGAGGTGGCAGGGACATTGATTTCACCATGATATGTTGGCTCTTCATCCTATGCTTCCTCTTGATGAGGAATTTCACCTTCTTCCGACTCATTTTCTTTCTCAGTTTCTATAGCAGGCTGTTATTTTGATTCCTTTGTGATTGTCTCAAGTGTTGCTAAAGATGATTCACCTTTCTTGGACCCTTTAATTATGAACCTGATTTTGGGTCCTTTCCCCTTAGATTGCATTACAGGACCCGAGGATGATACTTGTGGATCTGCTTTGCCCTTGGTTCTTGTTTCAACCATAGCTATCTTACCAACCAAGCCATCGCTATTATCATCATCTCCGGAACTAGCAAGAAGTTGTTTCACTCTAAGATTCTTTTTCAATAACCATGCATTGGTATTTTCCAGAATGGGAGAGATTCTTTGAGTGATAGACTTACTCTCCTTTTTCAACCATTGCACCAGAGGAAGTGGAGAGTCGGCAATCTTCTTTTCATAATAGATTGGGTCTATTATGCCATCAGTGTCTTCCATGGTCATTGGGATTGTTGCCAAATCTAGATTTTCAATCTGCTCTAGGGTAAGACGACTGAAATCCATTCTTCTTATGTCTTCATCATCTTGGCAATCTGTCCACACATCCTCGAATCTAAAAACGTGGGTGTAGTTTCTCTTGAGCTTATTCTTCATGCCACAAAAATCAAAATTATTTCATGCCTTGAATCTTCTCATAGTATTCCATTGTATCTCTTCCTCCATATTTTTTTATTTGGGGTTAGTTAAAATTGAGTACCTGCCAATAGATTCTGGGAACTTCAATCCGGTCTTATGTGCTTGCGATTGCTTTTCATGCACATAGATCAGTTGCTGACACAAATCCATGAGGATGATCTTATTAGAAGGATACCTTGGTAAAATGAAGGGTTCATTTGAGAAACATCCGATCCAGATGTAAGTGAATGTTGGAAACTGAAGAAAAATGCATCCAAAATGAGACACCCTGTTATATGTAGCCTCTGATAATATTTTCTTCTACAGGATTTTATCAAACATACACTTCAACACAGCAAAGAAGGCATCATTGACTCTCCTAAAATGGCTACCTTGATTCTTGATTGCGAGTTGATCATAGTATTCCCAGACAGGTACTAACCTCCTGTCACCTTTGGTAGATAAACCTGGATATTATTTCATAGAAGCAGTTGCATATACCAGGTAAGAAGTTATATAGAATTTCAATGTCACTTTGACCTCCTTCAACTGCGCATAGAGTGCATCATTGATTTGTTCACCTCAATCAATCCTTGTAGCCCCTTTCCTGATTATATTCATGTAATAGCACATCTAGGTTTGGAAATAATGAGTCTTTTAATTCCTTCACCTATGCCAACATGGTGACCATATCATGTACTCCTCATTGAAGTCACTTCTATGGAAGTATTTAGGCCATCGTGAGGTGGTAGAATTCCTAGTTGCAGAGAGGTACATTATATTAATTAATTTCTTGCATTTGACCTCATTTTTCTCATAGTACTCCTAAGCACTTTCTTGAGAAATGTTAGCCACTTCCTCGACTAAAGAACCTTTGAAAACACTGTTGAAGAAAACACTGTCCAAAGTCATGACCACATTTTGATTAGCATCCTTAACCTGTCTTATATTTGGATCAAAGTGATCCACCACTGCAAGCACAAAATTTGGATCATGAGCTATGCAGCTTAGATTTGATCAAGTTTGTTAGGCGGGAAGGAGCTTTCTCAACTTGATCAATAAATTCTTGCATACTAACATGACCAATTTCTGTATCTTTGATCTCCTTGATGTTTGAATCTACTGAACTCTCTGGGTACAAATTCAAGTATTTATCATACTTGTACTTCATCTTCTTTGCTAATGTTTCACCTGGTGAAGATTCCAACTGACTCAAAGAAGGCTCTGATTTGTCATGAGAGGGTCTTGACATTTTCAAATTACTGCATTCAACACTGAGGATTAGCTTCTTCGACAATTATCATCATCAATAAAACCAAATTTTATTAACTAGATCAAAAAATTGGACTCAGAATAGGCTTGGGAGCAAAACTATCAAAACTGGTAGGTCGGGGAAAAAAGTTCGATCTGCACCTTAGGAGTCAAAATTTGCACATTGAACTTTAAAGTTTGATGTGCAAGGATAAAATATCTTTACTTGCATATCGAACTTTAAAGTCCGATGTGCAAATTGGGGGAAAGTCATCGGTACATCAAACTTTAAAGTCTGATGTGCAAGTTAGGAAAAATCATTAGCACATTGGACTTTAAAGTCTGATGTGCAAGTGAAAAATCATTCAAAAGACCAGCACATCGGACTTTAAAGTCCGATGTGCTGGGGAAGGGAAACCAATTGACATGTCAGGTTTTAAAACCTGACATGTCAATCAGACAATCTCCTCTCGCATATCGGACTTTAAAGTCCGATATGTGAGGTTTAACCCTCCTGCATATCGGACTTTAAAGTCTAATATGTAGAGAGATCTCCACTCATTAGCCTGCATGTCAGCTTTTAAAACCCGACGTGCAGGCGAGGGTAGAGGGGGGTGAAAAACAAAAGGATCTGAGGGCCATCGGACATTAAAGTTTGATGTGCCCTTGACCTTGAGAGGAAGCTTTCAAGAGCAATCAAATTTTAAAATCCGATGTGCTCCAACAACAGAAAACCCAAAACGACAGAGAAGAAAAGAAGAAAAGAAAATACGATGCAAGAGACAAAACTTGAAATAAATAAAAATAAAACAAAAAGCCTACCTCAATCCGCCACAATTGATGAAAATTTGATGAAAATCTAGCAAATCCGTAAGGTAGGTGAGCGAAAATGGAGGAGGAAGGAGGAGGGCACGCGCAGAGGAGAATTCGCAAAACAGAAATGAAGAAATGATCCCCGAAAATTAATAAATAACCCCAAAATTAGCAATAAATGTGATCATTAATTCCTAATCGCATCATGCATGTCTGACTTTAAAGTCCAATATGCAAGACTAAAACTCTTGCAAGTTGGACTTTAAAGTCCGACATGCACGAAATTGCCAAATCAACCTGCACATCAGACTTTAAAGTCCGATGTGCAGATACAAAGACCCTGCAGGTCAGACTTTAAAGTTCGATCTATAGGAGAAGAACTACCTACAGGTTGGACTTTAAAGTCTGATCTGCAGGGGCAAAAACAAAAATTTGCACATCGGACTTTAAAGTTCGATGTGCAAATTCCCTCAAAAAGAAAGAATCCTACAGGTCAGACTTTAAAGTCCGACCTGCAGGTAAAACTACAAATCTAAAAGAACCTAAAAACAAAAAAAGCGTAAAGCGAAAAGCTAAATGAGCTAACCGACGGAGTCGATCAAGCTCTCCCAGAGGTTGTAAGGTACGAAACAAACCAGTTTCGTAGGGTTGCCTCATGATTTTGGTCATGCTGAAATCGAGGACAACACTTTCCACATTCATGCAGATCCATCTGATTTTGCAATAGGAGCAGTTTTGGAAAATGCAATTTATTATATCAGCAAAAATTTACAAGGACTAGAGCTAAATTATACTATCACTGAAAAGGAAATGTTAGCTGTCATTTATGCCCTCAATAAGTTCAGGAACTATTTCACTGGTTATCAAAGCTTTGTGCATACTGATCATGTAGCCATCAGGTACCTCATGAATAAAAGTTCCATTACAGGTAGGTTGGCAAGAGGGTTGTTGTTAATGCAGGAATTTGACATTACTATCATAGATAAATCAGGTAAAGCAAATGTAGTGGCAGATTTTCTATCTAGAATTCAAACACCAAACAATCCTGAAGCCATTGATGATTCTTTTCTAGATGAGCATTTGTTTTCAATTAATTTGAACAGTCCATGGTATGCTGACATAGCTAACTACTTAGCAGCTAACAAGATACCTCCTCATTTCTCGCCAAAAGAAAAAAGATTGCTGGTGTATACGGTGAAAATGGATAACAACAATATTGAAAGACTAAATGAATTCAACCACAAAACCCTAGCTTAACAATCAATAAAGATCCACCATAACATATGAAGATTACCTAAGACAATGTAAATCAAATGAAATCACAAAGATTATACCATCACATGTCCTATAGGGTTTGGATCTCCATTGATCTTGCTTGATATATTTGCTCTCAGATTTTATGTGTGCACAAGAGCTCAACAAAGAACGAAAATGTGGTTGCAAGTAGGCTTGATCGTGTATGAAAGTTCAAAAGTGTAGTTGGGTCCTCAATTGATCGGGGTTGATAATGAAGGAAGCATCTCCTTATATAGAAGACACCATAAGAAATGGAGGGATAAGATTGAGAGGTGTAAAAGATAAATGGTCGGCTATGATTAGAGGGTAGGTAGAGAAAATAATAAAATAATGAAAGGGTAGGTAGTGTAGGAATTAAGAGATGAATGACATGTGTCATAGGTGGAAAAGGCTAATGAATTAATTAAATAAATAAATATTTATTTAATTAATAGAAGAAGTGGGATTAATTAAATAAATAAGATATTTATTTAATTTGGGAAAAAGGATAATTTAAATAAATAAATGTATTTATTTAAATGAGAAATAAGGCTAGAAGAGGATAAATGAATTAATTAAATAAATAAAAATTTATTTAATTAATAGAATAATTAGGTTAAAATAATTAAATAAATAAAATATTTATTTAATTAGATATGACAATTTTATGTGTCTACATTTTGCCCCTCTTTGAGACAATGCAGCTTTTCATATTGTTTCAAAGAAGATAATATGAACTAATACAAAGTTGCCCCAAGATGGGAATGATATGCCCCCTCGAGAGATTGGATGAAAATGTCTGGAAAGATCACAGACAATCTCTCAATAAGAAAGAAAGGCTAGAAAGGACTGACTGGATAGAGTGACAAAGTCACAGGATAATAAAGACTGACTTAGGAAACAAGGACTAGGGTTAGGGCTAGGGCAGTCTATAAGATAGACCATGAGGGGAATGCATGTTCATTGTCATCCACACATCTAAAAAATCAGAGTGCAGAGAGAAAATAGAGCAGCAGCAGTTAGCAGGGATGGCATTGGTGCATAGATTCGATCACATTCACTGATTTTAGAGGCCAGCAGATGCAGGAGAGCCGGTGAGTACCACAAAACCTCCTTGTACTTTGTCACAATAAATGTTGTCATTAATGCATGTTAGGTATAGCAATAAATGTATTTTAGGTATGTCAAACCAGGTCAAAAAATGTCGAGGTGCATCTGTGTTGGTGTCAAGTGCGTCTGTGTTTGTGCTAGGCGTGTCTGTGTAGGAAAAGGCATCTATGTCGAATGCGAGCGCGTTTCCGTTGTGCAAGCACGTTTGTGCAATGTGGGCACGTCTGTGTAGAGCATAGGCATGTCTGTGTATTTCAGGTGCATTTGTGCAATATGTAAGCATGTTTATGTCACGAAGGCGCATTTGTGTCAAAATGTGCATTTATGTCTTCTAGGGCAAATAGACAATTCTGTGATGAACATACAATGTCGATTGGATAAGCTGCTGAGAGGATACACTCAAGTAGGTCCTCCGGGGAAGACTAGAATAGCAAATAGGGCTAGGATTGACATTATTACAGGTATGGGCTTATGAGCATCTGTTGGTGACTCGACTGATACATTTCAGAGGTAGGGGCCATGGGCACAATTTTGTGCATTTATATGATATGATTACTTCATAGCTGTGAATCGGGAGACTGGAGCACTGGCGCAAGGTCATTGATGAGATTGACATTGTGGTATGGAGACCGTACAAAGAGTGCAAGGCATGGGAGGATGATGCAGTGGAGATACCATACACCTTCAGGAGCAGGTATCTGATTGGGCGGATGCCCTATGTACTGCAGAAGCAGTTGGTTGACAAGGTATGCAGGCAGTTCAACAGGATTCAGCAGAAGCCTCGGACAGTGAGAGATCAAGCACACTTCGAGCCGTTGTTATCATATGATTAGGTAGTGATGCAGCTAGTAGAGATGGTGCCCATACCTTGGGATATGTGGCCAGAGATAGAGGATGCAGGGATGGATGTAGAGTATCTGCATATTTGGCTGAGCATCCATTTCCACGACTGACAAACCTAGGGGAGCAGATAGATGGAGATGGTGGGGGAGATGAGGATGATGATGGAGATGGAGGAGGTAGAGGTCGACAAAGGAGGCGAGGGATGATAGGAGAGAGGAGAGTGGCTCCGCGGAGAGAGGGTGGGGAGGAGAGACAGGCTCGGGTGGTGAGAGGCTAAGGTGGTTTACCATTACAGGTGCCAGTAGCACAGGGTCCCAGGTAGGTACAAGGATAGGGATGAGGACAGGGGCAGGGGTAGCCACATGAGTAGCCACAGGTACAGGCACAAGAGCAGGTACAGGGATAGGAGCAGCCATGGGTACAAGGGGGAGAGGAGGAGGAGTAGGATGAGCTACTGAAGTTGAGGGAGATCTTCTAGGGACAGGTAGATGAGATCCAGGATCTGGAGCGGGAGACAGCTAGGCTCAGGAGACAACTGAGGGACATAGAGCGGGAGCGGAATCAGGCCATTCAGCACTATACAGAGGCTGAGATGGCACTGAGGGCAGGGAGGTAGGTAGCAAAGGACACAGGAGCTAGTTATGCTTATGTTCTATGAGCCGGGGAGGAGATAGGCTACTAGAAAGACCTATACTATGGAGTCGTGCCACCAGAGCAGCGAGCTAGGAGCTTTCGTAGACCATCACGGACAGCGACGACCACTGGACAGAGGGATAGGAGACCAGCGTCCAGCGGTGGGGTTATGGGTCCTCCACCACCACCAAATAGAGGGCATAGGAGAGATGATCCTAGGGTGGGTCCTTCTAGGGCTCAGACTCCGTCGAGGCTAGGCGGCTCTGAGGGAGGGAGTTCATCATAGCCTTAGAGGGCTCCCTATGTATCAGTTTTGTACCATTTTGTATGATGATGTAGACACCTTTGGGTGATTGTAGCCATATGATTTTGACATCATTGTATCATGACACTTATGATTATATATATATATATATATATATATATATATATATATGAGATGATTCATCTTTGTGGTAGCTATATGCATGTGTACCTATGTGATGTATGTTTCTATGTGATGCTTATGACATAGATGCAAATATGTACATGATGAAATGCAATATTTTTGTTCTTTTATATTTTTAATATGTTATGCATATGCAATTGTGAATGTATGAAATGCAGATGAATATGATAATGCAAATGTAAAATGTGCTAACATGTGTTGTGTGCAGGATGTGATGCAATTGTGATATCTATATGCATGTATGAAATGCTTATATGTGGTAATGCAGGTGAAACTACATGAGATGCAAATGTTTTTGGTGTGTCATTATACTCAGTCATGTGATAGTAGGCTATATGGACTTAAAAAGGACGATGGAAGTCAATCAAGAAAGGGGGATGGAATATAGAAGATATGAAAGTGGAAGTGCTTCTTGTGCGTTATCATCATTGAGCTTTATTATGGCAAAATAGGTTATGACAATCAAAGCATATGTTTGACCCAGAAAGTCATTGTACCTATTTGCATGGAGATAAGACAGTCTCAAACAAAGAATGCCCCAGTTCACAATAGACTCTCAGTGTCCTTATATCCTTGGACAAGTCGTAGCATTACTATGAGACAATCCAAAGACAACAAAAGAAAAATAGGTGATGATACCCCATCCTCGCCTTTCTAGTCAAAGACATCTTGGAGATAAAATCTCTAGTCAAAGACATCCTGGAATAGCTAAAAGACATGTCACCAAAAGATAAAATGAAAAGAAAACCAAGACTTGACACCAACATCCACTGTAGTCATCAAGTTTAGTGTCTCTTGTCACTTGTATAAGTCTTATTTTATTGTGATCACAATGTTTACTTTCACAAAAGGATAGATAGCACTGAACCATAATGTTGTCTGAGTCTGTTGAAAGATTTGATTTGTTGAAGCCCATTGTTGTTGTTTGTCGCATCTGAAACTGATACTTTATTGCGAAGAAGATGAAACTTTATTGCGGATCGGCGATGAAAGTGTTTCTTTATTGTGGATTGTGTGCAGATAGACTGAAGGAAGTTGGAAGAGACTGTACCCCTCGAAACATGTGATGCTCTCAGTTCCACACCCATCACTAGACGTAGGATTTGCCTTAGCCACAGATAGGAGCTGATTTATTATGGATGGAAAGGGGTGAAAAGGAAGGTTTATTATGAATGGCTAACCAATCTTAGGTAGATCAATAAAAAGCCATGATGGGAATGGGTAAGTTTGTTATGAATGGATAGGTTGTGAGTGTGTGCAAAGTGAAAGGATGAGATGGAATCCTGAAGGAAGGAGGAGAAATGTCTCTACGCATGGCACTAGTGACCCAATTTTCACCATGGTACTTGTCCAGGGTGCCACCAAAGTGGTTTTCACCGTTGGACGAAAATGTTTTTCTTTTTTTCAATTTTTTTTTAATTTTTTTGTATTTTTGAATTTTTTGATTTTTTTTGTATTTTTGAATTAGGATACTCTGAAGAGCTATGTGTAAAACCTGCAAAGGTGCATGTTGTTGATAGGATCCTCCAAAGGTTTTTCCTCTGTGGTTGAGGGCTGATATGCACCAAATCCATAGGCTGTTATAATGATGTAAGGACCAAGCCAGTTTAGTTCGAACTTGCCCTTCTTCTCTCTGTCTTGCTAATTTTTAGGATTTTCTCTGAGAACCAAGTCACCTAACTCAAATGTGTGAGGCTTGACTTTATGATTGTAGCTGCGACTCATTCATTGTTGATAAGCCTTGAGGTGATTAAAAGCAGTTTATCTTCGTTCATCCAATAGTTCAAGTTCTTGTAAGCGAGAGACCCTATAGCCTTCATCATTGATAATGTTTTGCAAAGATACTTGTAAAGAGGGTAACTCAACCTCAATAGGCAAGATAGCTTCAGTGTCGTAAACAAGTGAATAGGGTGTAGCTCCTGTAGGTGTGCGGACGCTTGTGCCCTGAGCCCAAAGTGCAGGATTAAGTTGGATATGCCAATTGTGGTGAGCGTCATCGACTGTCTTTTTCACAATTTTAAGGATTGTTTTATTAGATGCCTCAACTTGACCGTTACCTTGGGGGTAATAAGGTATGGAAAAATGATGGGTAATATGGAAGTGGTCACAGAATTCACAAACATCCTGATTTTTGAAGTGATGCCTATTGTCGGTGATGATGGAAACAGGAATACCATATTGACAAATGATATAGTTGAGAATGAATGTAGCAATTTGTTTTCCAGTGACTTGTGTAAGAGGCACCGCTTCGATCCATTTTGTGAAATACTATGTGGCAGTGATGATGAATTTATGACCATTAGAGGAAGGAGGGTGAATCTTGCCTATGAGATCAAGTCCCCACTAACAAAAGGGCCAAGGAGTCGCAATTGGTTGAAGTTCTTGTGTTGACGCATGAATGAGGTCTCCATGAATTTGACACTGCTTACATTTCTTGACAAACTGATATGAGTCTTTTTCCATATTGGGCCAGTAATATCCAGTCCTGATGAGTTTCTTGGCTAAGGTAGGACCACTAGAATGTGGACCACATATCCTTTCATGAACTTCACGTAATGAAATTTGAGCTTCGTCCCCTTCTAAACATCTAAGAAGAGTGCCATCTAGACCTCGACGGTATAGGATATCGGTTAAAATGACGTATCGAGAAGATTGGTGAATGAAAGTGCGATGTTGGTTATTGGATAGGTCAGGAGGAAGGGTATTGTCACGAAGGTATGTGAAAGTGGGACCATATAACTGGGACTCAGGACCGACGACACCTATCATCTCAGTAGGAGTGTTCTCATATGAGGGAACCAAAAGGTTGTCCACCAAGAACTCATAACGGGTCTCATTCTGTGGTAAATCGATTAGTGAAGCAATTGTAGCCATAATATCTACGGTTCGATTTTGCTCTCTTAGTATCTGCTCAAAGTCTAACTTCATGAAATGTTATTTCAGGTCATCCACCATTATTTTGTAAGGCATTAATTTCTCATCCTTTTTTTGGTAGTCATCAGTTGCTTGACGAATTACAAGTTGAGAGTCCCCAAAAACCTGAAGTTCCTAGATCTTCCACTGAACTGCAATCTGTAATCCAGTTGTTAATGCCTCGTATTTTGCTATGTTATTAGTGCAGAGAAATGATAATCGATATGATTTTGGTATGGAATCCCCTTGAGGAGTTATGAAGAGGATGCCAGCTCCTGCCCCATGCTATGTGTATGAGCCGTCAAAGTATAGCTGTCAGGGCTTTGTGTGTGATATTGTCAAGATGGACTCATCTGGAAATTCTAAATTTAGGGGAACATCATCTATCATGGGAGCATTTTCTAACTGATCTTCTATAGCTTGTCCTTTTATTGTTTTTCTGTCCACATACTCAATGTCAAATTCACATAGGAGCATCACCCATTTGGCTAGTCGACCAATAAGCATTGCCTTATTGAGAAGGTATTTCAATAGATCGATCCTTGCGACCATCTTAGTTTTACGAGTTAACATGTAATGTCATAATTTTTGTGAAGCAAAGACCACAGCGAGACACACATGCTCGATTGGTGTGTAGTTTAGCTCATATCCCACCAATGTGCGACTGATGTAGTAGACTACCTTTTCTTTGCCCTCAGCAACCTGTTGTGCTAAGAGTGCCCCCAGTGTTGTTGAAGTAGCTGATATGTATAGTAATAAAGGTTGATCTGGAATTGGTGGCATCAAAACTGGTGGATTTAGAAGATAATCTTTGAGTATCTGGAAAGCCTGTTGACAGTTATCATCCCATTTGAATTTGATGTTTTTATGTAGCAAGTGCTGAAAAGGATTACATTTATCCACAAATTGTGCTATGAATCTTCGTATGGACTGGAGTCTCACTTGCAAACATCAAAGTTGATTGATGTTTCATGGTGGTTGCATCTCTAAGATTTCCTTGACTTTTGCTGGATCCGCTTCGATTCCTCTTTTTGATACAATGAATCCCAGGAGTTTCCCGGAGATGACTCCAAAGATGCATTTCTTGGGGTTTAATCTTACTTTGTATTTTTCTAACCGATCAAAGATGACTGAAAGTATGTCCAAATGTGTATCTCTATCTATTGATTTTCTCAAGAGGTCGTCAACATAATCTTCCATAGTAACGTGCATGAGATCGTGAAAGATAGTAGTCATGGCTCTTTGATATGTAGCACCTGCATTTTTTAGCCCAAAGGGCATGACATTCCAACAGAAAGTTCCCCAGGGACAAGTGAATGTTGTTTTGTGTTGATCCTCAGATGCGATTTTTATTTGATTATAACCAGAGAATCCATCCATCAAAGATAACATTACATGACCTGCTGTGAGATCGACGATCAAATCTATGTTTGGTAATGGGAAGTCATCCTTAGGACAAGCTTTGTTGATGTCTCTGAAGTCTGTACATATTTTGATGCTACGATCTAGTTTACTGACGGGCACTAAGTTGGAGATCCATTCAGGATAATCAATTGGGCGTATGAATCTGACATCCAATAATTTTTCAAGCTCTGCCTTGACTAATAATGCCACTTGTGGATGCATCTTTCTTAATTTTTGTTTCACTGGTTTTGCCCCTAGTTTAACTGTCAAATGATGCATTACCAAATTCGGATCTAATCCAGGCATATCAGCATATGACCATGCAAAATTTATTTGTTGCTCTATGAAGAAACTTATGAACTTTGATCTTTTTGTCTCTATCAAAGATTGAGCCAGTAATATGTTATGTGGACTTTCTTCTCTACCAATGTTTGTTTTGATGGTTTCCTCTACCAACATAGATGATTTTTCTTCATAGGATGCTGGGAAAATGTCGAGCCTTCCATCCTCGGGTGCCTCAGAGAGGTTTTCACCCTCAGATACGTCCTTTCTTTTTACTTTTTGGGGGTTAGATAGCGCCACAACGTGGTTTTTGCCATAAGACCCTTGATTTGTTTTTATTTTTATATTTTTGCGACTGGAAGGTCTGACACCCTCACCAAAATATGCCACGCTATTAAGTTCTATAGTGTATCCTGATTTATGGTCCCCAGGGGGAAGATCATCTCGTATGCCTAGATAATCAATAAAGGCTTCATCATTTTGGAATGTGTCGAACTGTGCAGGTCCTTCATGGTCCCAGTCTAAGTTGGTGGTGAACAAGGGGAAGGCCTTTGATGTCTTCAAAGTTAGCGGGGCTAAGAGTGAAAATGCAGTTATATTCAAGTATGTCGAGGTAGTTATCGAGGTCATCGTTGGCACTCTCCTCATCTGTCTCGATCATGAATGAATCCAAATTATCATCACTAGTAGCGCATTCCGGGACAGGTGTTCTCATTCTATGTGATTTCGACCTAGAACCTAGAAGCAAGGACTGTGTGGGATCCTCAGGGGTTGTTTCTTGACCAACCTTGAATTTTCTATAAAATTCCTCTTCTTCTGTGGGTTCACCTGGTTCTCTGAATGTCTCAGTGAGTTCATAGTCACTAAAGGATTTGTCTGAATCCCATTCCCATTCATTGGAGTCTGTGGAATAGTGATTCTCTTGTTGAATTTTGGCAACTTTGATTTGTAATGCTTCTCCTGTCATTTGAGTGTTTACCTTGGAAGTCATGAAACCAAGTCCTTTTGAGTGTTCCTTTTTGAATGTTAATTCTGGTTGTAAAGGTTCAATGATGCCTTCCTTTCTTAAGCCAAGAGGACTTTTGCCATCATACCCAAATTTTTGTAGGATCTTGAATCCTTTGCCATACTTTTCTCATGGTAGGCTGATGTGATCTTGTGTATCATTTTCAGGGTCTTTGTAAAGCATTTTGTGTAAGTCTTCTTCTTCCAGTTCACCCCATCTTTGAAAGATAGTAGGGTCCCATTTGAGTATAATGATAGATACCTGCTTATTAGGATGTGGTCTTCCATATTCTTTTGGTGAACTCATAACTTGTAAGCACATGGTTTGATTCAAAGTGTATTCACCCATGCCCCTATCCTAAAATTTCCCTTTAAATTCACCTTGTTTTGATGTCGAAGGTTTTAATGATTCAGGATCAATGTATGCAAAAGAAGGGACAGCTTCCCTATTACTTGGAATGATCGTCTCAGTTTTCGGTCTCAAGTTATTGCAGTATATGAATGGATTAGGATCACCATTAACTGTTATTTCAACTCCGTTGTGAGGAAACTTAATGCATTGGTGATATGTAGATGGGACTGCCCTCATTTCATGAATCTAAGGACATCCTAGTAATATATTGTATGTGAGATCCAGGTCTAGGACTTGACAAACCACATCCTTTGTAACTGGCCCAACTCTGAGAGGCAAGGTGACTGTTCCCTTGGATGAGCACTCTTCATCATCATATGCCTTGATGGTAATTTTGTTTGTAGAATTCACAGCTTTATCTGAATATCCCAATTGTTTAATAGTGCTCAATGTGCAAATGTTTAGACCTGCTCCTCCATCAATCAGGACTCATTTTATTCGATGTTTGTGTATGAAGGCTTCAATGTGTAATGGTGCATTATGTGGCTGACTTGCGGAGGTGTCATCAGCTTCTGTGAACGTAAGGGAGTGTGGAACAAAAAGGTATCCCACCATGGCTTGAAACTGGTCCATGTTCAGATCAGTAGGGACAGCAGTGTCTCTCAAGATTTTTTCAAGAATAGCTTTATGTGCGGGGGATATGCGTAAGAGCTCAAGGATTGAGATAAGCATGGGTGTCTTCCCTAACTCTTCTACAAGGTCATACTCATGCTTGGTTGATGAGGAAGCAGTGTTTTTAGCTAGAGCACCTTGAAAAGTGAACTTACCTCGATGGGTTGTGACATTACATTCAGAGGTAGTTTCGGAAGAAGATCCAATGCCTTTTAGGACAATCTTAGGTCTTTGGGTGGAATTCTCGTGTGTTTTGTCCTTGATGATAATGGTAGAGACATAATTATCCATTGAAATGTGATTGATAGTTGAATCGTAGTTATAGGATGCTCTAGTATAGTTGGTTTGGTCATCTGTGGCTATAGCTTTTCACTTTTCATGCTTTGGGAATGGTTCCTTAAACATCTCATGTTCTTGATTGGAGGAGTGTCCTTCAATCTCAGTGTCACCTCTATCAATAAGATCTTGTATGATGTTCTTCAGTCGATGGCAATTTCCTGTCTTATGACCTTTGCTCTTATGAAATTCACAATACTCACTGTCATTCCACCAATTTGGTTTGACCTTTGGCTCATATGGAGGAAAATCTGGAATTGTGATTATCTTGTTTGCCACTAACTTTTTGAAAACAGACTCAAGTGGTTCTCCCAATGGAGTGTACTTCCTTCATGACTTTGAAGTTGTTTGAGTATTCACCTGATTGTTTGTAGAGCTTGATCTAGAGAAAAATGATTTTGGGTCGTACTGTATTGGCATCCACAACACCATCATTGACTGTGTTCTTATTTTTATTCCAAAATCTTGGCTTATCTTTTCCTTTAAAGTCATCTTTGTTTTCCTTGAATATCTTAATGACTCCTTGTTCAATAGGACTTTCTCTATTGCTAAGCCTTTTTCAATGACATCTTTGAAGGTGGACAAACAAGCTTTTCTTAAGTCATAACCAATGTCTTTGTTAATATTTTGGGTGAACATCTCTACCATTTGTTTCTGTGGAATTTCACAAGAGCATCTTCTGGCTAGATTTCTCCATCTTTGTAAAAATGCTGAAAAAGATTCTCCATCCTTTTGTTTGGTGTTGCACAAGGTAGTGACTGATATGTCTGTCTCTATGTTGTATGAGAAATTTTGGATAAATGCCTCTGCTAAATCACCCTATAACTTAATTCCAGGTGGCAGTTGGGAGAACCATTCCATAGCTTGATCACCTAAGCTTCGTGGGAATAATCTCATCAAATATGTCTCTTCCGCTACTACCTCAATGCAAGCTGTGAAAAATTGTCTTATATGTGCCTTAGGATCCCCTTTTCCTCTGTACTTATCGAACTTAGGTGTCACGAAATGTGTAGGAAATGGAGGCATTGGAATGATTTTGTCAAATGGATAGGGACATATGTCCCTCATTGTGTAAGTTGGCTTCAGTGCATTTATATCCTCCATTTTCTATTGTAAGTCCTTGATTTGTTGTTCCAAATTATTCTTAGGTGGAGACCGACTTCTTGGACCATACCCCATGCCTGAACCACTGAGTGGACGAGGAGCATGTTGCATATATGGATGATATTGATCATACACATGTTCATACAGAGCAACTCTATAATGATGTTGTGTATATGGACCACTTGGTATAGAGTCATGATGAGGAATGGAATATCTGTTTTGTCCATGTATAACATACTCTACAGGCATGTCATGAGTTTGCTCTAATGTGTTACCCCAAAATTTGACACGGGGTTTCCTTTTGTCCAAATTTTGATCATGCCTTTGGATATCCAATTGCTTTGGTGGTTGGTCCTTAGCATTGGTATGTGATTGAGTATATTTTTCTGCATAAGACTTCCACAATGGTCTGTGAAGGTGAGTATCATATGCTTGACCATGTGTATGTGGGACCTCTGGTTTTTGAAACAAAGATGATGGTGATTCAGGCACCATATGTGGTCCTCTATTGCCTCCACTATTAGGCATCCTTTGATCTATGTTGGGATGAGGTTGTTGCAAAGGTCGATTTTCCATTATTTGAGACATGTCAAAATCATGAGGGATCTTGGCTCCACTTTGTGTCATCACTTGTAAGAAGTATTGTCTATCTCTCATTATTTTCTCAACCAATATATTGAAACAGGGATCCATAATGGAGTCTTCCACTTCTGTTGAGTGTATGGAAAAGTTGTCCATATTGTTATTGTGTGTATCATTGTTGTTTGTAGTGTCCATGTTCTCAACATTTGGAATGTTTCTATAAGCATCCATGTCAAGTAATGTAGTATGATCAGAATTGAAAAAGATATCATTGTCATACTCATAGGAACTCATGTTTGCGGACTTTTGAGCCTCTTTAGTTTCTCTCCTAGATTTTTAGGAACGGGTTTCAACCATGAACTAGGTATTGACCAAGATGTGTGAGACTAGATGAAAATGGAAAGAGTATGGAAGACCAAGAGTTGGATGAAATGTAAATGAATCTGAGGTGTACTTGCAATGTCCAAATTGTAAGACCAAGTATGTATGTAGTAGAGTAGGTGTGACTCCCAAAGAGATGATAGTTTCTCTTGATGAGGTAAGTTGACCTTGACTCTAAGTAAGACCAAATGAGACCCAAAGCTGATAGACCTTGATGAGGGACCACTTAGCAAAATGTTGTTGTATGTAGTGTGTTGACAAAGTATGATGAGGACAAGCAAGTGACCTTTTGACTCAAGTTTAGACAAATGTGAATGTAATGCAAGGTGTAAAGCAATAATGGACTTTGTGAGACCCAAAGATAGGTTGAATGCTAGTTGACCCAGAGAGATAACCTAGGAAGCTCAATAAGTCTGAATCTGATTGTTCCTTGTTTGCTGGATTATGAAAGTTTTCAATTCTGAACACAAATGTACCTGTATACTTCACAGACATGCTCAAATGACATAGACGCTATTATGTCAGACACAGATGCTATTCTGTCAGACACAGACGGACTTAAATGACACAGACGTGGTTCTTGTTGGGACTGATTAAAATTGAGTCAATTTTATAGGCCCATTTCAAATTTTTGCTCTGCATACCTAAATGAAGTCAGTTTGAACGACCTAGTTAGCAAGGGGGTAAAATGGAGCCAGTTGATTTTCAAAGGGTAAGGCTCGAGATTCATGTCCCACACCTTTCATTTGGCCTATTTAGTGATGTGCAACTTTTAGAATTCAATTTGGATAAGTTTATGAGGTACCCAGTTTGAGGGGTGAGCTGGAAGTGCATTTTAGGCACAAATGCATATTTAATTGAGTAGCCTACTTTGAGCGATTATATCTTTTGCCCTGTTGATCATCATGAAGAAATTCAAAGTGTATTCAATTCTATGCATAAATGTGAGTCAGCCTACAAAATTTCAAGTCCTAACGAATCCGTTTGCTCAGTTTTCAAAGCTCAATCTGTTTGTAGTTTGTGATGTTTGCACAAGTGTAAAAATGTCCTGGTGAGCGTCATGTCAGAATATTTATTCCGGGCTAATGTTGGTATAAATGGTGAGCTACATTTCAAATTTCAAGCTTTTATCAATCCGTTTGATCGGTTTTCAAAAGGATTCATTTTGCCATCAAATTCAGTTATCCGCACTTCCAGTGTTAGATCAATTAATGTAGCCGTTTTGGTGAGTGCGCCGTTTGCATCCTGTCAGTCGGGTGATCAAACTGAGAATTCAAAGATTTAATATGTACTTAAAGGTACCTATGTTCCGAATTTGAGAGCCTACGGAGGTCGTTTGATATTTTTGAGAAAGGCGTCATGTGTTGCCAGAACATTGACTTCATCAGGTCCGCAGTGTCGACAAAGCCAGTTGGGCATTTTCGGAAATTATTATCTCTTCGCTCGGGACTCGTCTTGAGAAACCGTTTGGTAGATATCATCCTTGTATATCAAAGTACATGCCTGTCAGATGGCGAGCTCCAGAAAGGTGTTTTGACAGGTTTGAAAATTACGTCATCGCGATTAAATGCGAAAATTGTGGCGTAATTGCCTGAAGGATGTAAAATGCAATTTTATGATCCGAAAATGGTGTCGATCGATTCCAGAGGTATGTTTGAGGTCTGTGAAGATATTCCAAAGGCCAGTAGCTTGAAAACGAAAATTTTTTTAGTCGGACCCACTTTGGTGCCCGACCTGGCTCATGCTCGCGGATTGATTTTCTTGGCGACTTTGTTCGCTGAGAGATTTGTAGAATATTATGAATGAAGGATTGTAATCACAAAACATGTCATGCGAGTTGAAAAGACTGTAGACCTCCAAGCAAATTTCGATTGGTGATTTTAATACCAAATCCTCCTTCAGCGACAAAGAAGAGACATTTTCAGAAAATCTTCCTGGCAGATGGCATCTAATCTTCAACAAATGCTATTTGGGGATTTTCAGAATGTAGTGTATTGGCAAGCATGCTCACATGGAGTTGAAGAAGGCTACCAGAAACAAACCAAATGCAATAGGTGAGTGTTTAAACCAAATTCAGCAGCAAATAATGAAGTTTTTAAACAAATGAAATTTGCTGGGTCTGCATGGGTGCTGGGCACTAAAAAAAACTTTCAAATAAATCTCTTGGCAGGTGTAATGCCATTCAAACCCCTCTCACGTGCCTTTTTCATCCTCCCTTGCAATGTGGCATGGTTTGAAAGACCAACATTTTCGAGCAAAATCTAAAAATCGCCACTAAAACTCAGGGAGAAAGCTTAAAAGTGCAGCTACAGGCAAACACATTATCCCACATTGACTGGGAAAGGGACGTTTTTGGTATTTATATACAAAAACGCACAGTAATATAATGTCTAAGCCATAAAGGCTTTTGACACGAGATGCCCATGGGTGCCCAAGGCGGGCCCACACGCGAGCACGCTTCCCGAGGTGATGGAGGAGTTGACTGGATGAAGACCAAGTGGACCCCACGCAGGCACGATTCTCGAGGCAAAGAGGCAAAATTTTGCAGACGAAGGCCGAGTTAAAGAGCGAGCAAGTTCGAGAGAGATCGACGGCTTGCGCTATTTCACAAAGGGAAGATGCACGCGAGTTAAACCAGCGAAATAGCGAGGATGAATGTGAGCCGTCCACGTGGCACGTAGGTGGCGGGTACAGCCAATAGTCCAGCACGCGGGTCCCGATGAGGTGGCGATGATGTGGCATACAAGCAAGCGGCCAAGTGGCAGTGACGAAGCAGATGACGTGGCGATGATGAAGTGTCATCCCAGGTGGCATCCGGTCAACCCCATCGACCAATTAGAGGCCGCCACGTGGCAAGGCGTCAGAGCACAAATGGAGGCAAAAAATCAAATTTAAAATGATTAAATAATATAGTTCAAACTATATTGAAATTCGAAATATTTAAATGACTGAGCACAAATGAGGATAAATTCGCCCAGGGTCTAAATTTTGGCCAAAATATAAAGTATTATATATCGCCGGAAAGCTCTCGGAGCGAGAAATCCGATTATGAGGTTAATTTTGGCAAATGTGGGATATTTTGGATGCAGTTTTCACGGGAACGAAATTCAGTTAGAGAGGAGACACTTGGCAATTCAGTTGCAGATTTGATTTTATTCTCTCCTCTTTTTATTCCGAATTCTTCTCAGTTGTAGGGGTTCCAGAAATTTGGAAAATGCTCCAGATTTGATGGCTTCCATTTCTGAATGTCATGACCCAAATTTGTAATTGCTTTTGGTTTGTTTCAGGGTATAGAGATTGCAGGGCAATGTTGTAAATGTGATTTTAGTTGCAGGACTTGCTTGTGTCAGGCATGAGTAAATTCCTCATAGTATTGTCTCTGTGTAAGTATTTCATTATTATGAATTGAATCCTCAAGGAGGATAAGATTTGTCAATTTCAAAGAAATTGTGTGATTGTTTATAGGTATCCTTCAAGGAAGGTTTTAAACTCTGTAGTCAATCATAAATGATGAAATATATTTCCAGATCTGATAAATTTGTGAATGAATCAAATAGTGCATTAATATCAGGTATTGGTGCATGAATATCTTGTTTAAGGAAAACAAATTTGCATCTATGATTCATATTTGTGGTTCTGTCTGTGACTCTGTTGCCCAATGAACAAGGCACTGGTCTTGCAAGTTTGGGGATGTTTTCAGATATACATTTAAAAGATAAATCTATTTTCCCTTCATGTTTAGGGGTGTTTGTGTTCCATTCTTTCAAAGCTCTGTTTCATCCTATCGTTTGTATAGATCTAGCCAATCTGTAAAGTTTCCTAATATGTTGAGCTTGTGAAATGATTTGTCTGCTCATTGTTGATGCAGTCTTATTTTGTGATTGTTGTATTCAATGCATCAAAAGGGTGTCCCCCCCTAGGTCTAGCAGAACCTGAAGTGCAGGAGGATCATTAGGATCCTATGTTATGTTGTCCAAGCCCTGAGGTGTTTCATTGATTGAGATCGGCTATCTCATAGATAGATTTGCAGGTGTCTTGGGTTATCACTTTTGGTGAACAACAGTTCTGTTAGACACAGATGTGTTTCTGAGATGTTGTAAGAGCAATGTTGCTCAAGAAAACACAGACGCGTTTTTGCCCTTCACAGACGCGGTTCTGTCAGACACAGACGCATTTCTGAAAACTTTGTGCAATTTTTCTAATCTGTGAAGTGACTTGTTGTGACCAAATCTGATTGTTTGACTATTTTTCATGACAAGAGGACACAATGTTGATGAGGACTCAATGTTTGCAACTGTTTAGACTCAAAAATGACTCAAAGAAACGTGTGTTGTTTGATGTAAAAATGTTTTGCATACACTTGAAGACACAATGTTTTGATGTTTGATTGTTTAAAATAAGTCAAACACAATTCTTATGGCTGGTCAGGACAATAATTGTTGATTCCCACATTAGGCTATGCTATTCAAAGTAGATACTTAGATGCTTGACCCCACTGGCTCCACCCTCGGCACTCACTTCTCGGGGTAGCCAAGCATCAGTCCCCACGAAAACTCCTCATGGTGAACTTTGTATCTCTACTAAGAACCGTATGTGTGTGGGTCGCTCTAGAGGTCCGACCTCCTGCCCCAACAACTAGAAGGATTTTGGCTTCTAAAATAAAAAGGTGCTAGTAAGGGCATCCGCTCGTGTGGCCATACATGTGGCACTTTCAGCTCTATAAATACAAAAGGCTCCCAGCTGGTAGGGGTTACACCCTACAACTGATCAAATAAATTTGATTAAACGGGTTTATGGGGAGACATAGTGTCGGTATGAACTAATCAGCACACGTTATCCATAGTTTTCACCATGAATACATTTGTTTATAATGGTTCAGAAGAGGTGGGTTTTCCTCGCTACCACTTGGATCGTTATCTCCTCACTAGTAGTCCTAATGACCACACGGGGAGACAGGCCCTGTAAAGATTAAACAAAAAGAGTCTATTGCTCAAGACACAAAAGACAATGGTTCAATTTTAGTGCACCAATTGAAGTGTTTTCTAGTCTATAAAAATAAGGCACACAATAAAGATCAAAAACCCTTGCCAAGGTCCTGCAACAAAGATTTGTTAGTAATTTAGATTGTTTCAAATGATCACCCCTTCCTGCAAGCACACAAGTTAGGTAAATTTTTAGATCCAAAAGACTTTGTGAAATAGGGGCCTTCAACAAAATGATTTTTGCTTTCAAAACAAGCTGCACCAATTTCGTTAGCTAGATCTGAAGATGTTAGTTCAAAATAAACCAGATCTAAAATCTGAATGATGAAAAACCAGATCAAAGAAATCAAAATGCAACAATTGCACACAGACGCGGTTACCAGAAACACAAACACAATTAGATCTGACACAGACGTTGTTCCTGAACACAGACGCGATTAGAGATGACACAAACGTGGTTCCTAAACATAGACGCGGTTTCGGAACATAGACGCGCCTGAAGGCTTAACAGATGCGTTTCCTGGAATCATCAAAAAAAAAAAAAACTGTCAAAGGCGCAGACGCGATTCTAGATGTCACAGACCCAGTAAAAAATCAAAAACGCGATCCGAAAGTACGCAGATGCGAAAATATCAAAATATTGTTGGAAATGTCAGATCTACAACTTCAAAAACATAAAATCTGCAACAAAAGATGTTAAATGCAAAAAGGGACAAGAGTCCCACCGAGCGTGCCAAAATGTATACGGTGAAAATGGATAACAATAATATTGAAAGACTAAATGAATTTAACCACAAAACTCTAGCCTAACAATCAATAAAGATCTACCATAACATATGAAGATTACCTAAGATAATGCAAATCAAATGAAATCACAAAGATTATACCATCACATGTCCAATAGGGTTTGGATCTCCATTCTTCCTATCTCCATTGATCTTGCTTGATATATTTGCTCTCAGATTTTATGTGTGCACAAGAGCTCAACAAAGAGCGGAAACGTGGTTGCAAGTAGGCTTGATCGCATATGAAAGTTTGAAAGTGTAGTTGGGTCCTCAATTGATCAGGGTTGATAATGAAGGAAGCATATCCTTATATAGAAGACACCATAAGAAATGAAGGGATAAGATTGAGAGGTGTAAAAGATAAATGGTCGGCTATGATTAGAGGGTAGGTAGAGAAAATAATAAAATAATGAAAAGGTAGGTAGTGTAGGAATTAAGAGATGAATGACATGTGTCATAGGTGGAAAAGGCTAATGAATTAATTAAATAAATAAATATTTATTTAATTAATAGAAGAAGTGGGATTAATTAAATAAATAAGATATTTATTTAATTTGGGAAAAAAGATAATTTAAATAAATAAATGTATTTATTTAAATGAGAAATAAGGCTAGAAGAGGATAAATGAATTAATTAAATAAATAAATATTTATTTAATTAATAGAATAATTAGGATAAAATAATTAAATAAATAAAATATTTATTTAATTAGACATGACAATTTTATGTGTCTACAGCTCGTAGAAAAGAGTTTCAACTTTTCATGGATAGCAAACTACTTATTTTATACAGGACCAATTCAAGTTATGAGGCGATGTGTTAGAGAAGGTGAAACTTATGATATCCTTCACGTCTACCATGATGAGCCTTGTGGAGGTCACTTTGCTGCTAAGAGAATAGCTCTCAAGATATTGACTACAGGGTATTATTGGCCAACTTTGCACAAGGATGCAGTCAAATATACCAGAAAATGTGATAGATGTCAGCGAATGGGAAGACCAACTCGACCTGATGAAATGCCTTTACATCCACAAGTGGTTGTTACACCATTTGACAAATGGGGCTTGGACTTTGTTGGGCCAATTGATCCATCATCAAATGGTCGGTCATACATTCTTGTTTGTACCAACTATGTCACAAAGTGGGTTGAGGTCAAAGCATTCAAGCATTCTAGGGATAATAAGGTAGCGGAATCTTTATATGAAGAGATCTTTACTCTGTATGGAGTTCCCAAAGAAATTGTGACAGATCAAGGGGCACAATTCACTTCCACTTTGATCAACACCCTAGTTAATGAATACAATGTAAGGCATAGAAAATCAACTCCCTATCATCCTTAGGCGAATGGACAAGCAGAGATCACTAACAGAGAACTTGAATCTATATTGACCAAAACGGTAGCTCTTAACCATAAGGATTGGTCTAGCAGGTTATTTGAAGCAGTATGGGCTTATCGAACCACTTGGAAAACCACAACAGGGTTTAAACCCTTTGAAATGGTGTATAGGACAAAAGCTATGATGCATGTGGAATTTGAGCATACAACCTTGAGAACTGCCATTGCATTGGATATGACTCTTTCTGCAACACAAGAGGAAATAATCATGTGTTGGCATATGTGTAGAGTATGTTGACATGATGATATTGTATGTTGTCATTGATGTCAATATGATGAAGAGTGAACCAGTATAGTGAAGTAAACACTTACAAGAGAACCAGTATATGTGAAAAAGTGAAGCGATATGGCTGTCCAAGTGAACCGGTATGTTGAAATGAGAACCGGTATATGTGAAAAAGTGAAGCAGTATGTTTGTCCAAGTGAACCGGTATATGGAATGTTTTGTGTCAAGGTTTTATATGGTATGACTACCAGTTGGTAGTCTTAGCTTCAAGGTTTTCGGTTGAAGTGTTCTACGCCTTTGTGATTCAACTGATGACATTGTGTGATGTGTTAGCATTGGAATGAAGAACAACTTGTGTTGCCATGTCAGCCTTGTGTGCATGAAGGATCTTGCATGAAGAAGATTGATCCTATCTACCTTGGGAATGTGCGAAGTCTTTGTAAACAGTGGAGAACGCGTGATGGGTTATCAACCTCCAAGAAGCGGTGAAGAACGAACGATGGAGAACGTCTTGAGATCTGTTCAAGACCGTTGTATTCAAAGCAAAGTGTTCAATGGTCAGGATTGAACCGACTGAATTGCTCAACCTAAATGTTTAGGGTTTAGGGTTTATGCTACCAACCTATCTGTTTCCTATAAGGTCAATGTTGTGTTTCATGTTGAGGTTGTTGACAAATGTTGTGTGTGTATCTAAGTGCAAAGATACGTGATTCTTGCCAAACCAGATAGGAGAATAGATACCTGTAGAGTGTGAGTGCAGAAGGAAGGAACTGAAGCGGATCTGCATTGGCATTGAGTGTTGTTACCAGATCATTGTAATACCTGTTGATCTCTAACCACTTCAACGGTTGGAAAATCCCTTAAAAGGGTAGCTTTAACCAGCTTGTTGTAAATCCTTTAACAGGGTGACTCAAAATCATTGAGTTCTAAAATCCTCTAACAAGGTAACCTTTAATAGGGTTTAATCTATAACCGGGTATTCTAGCCATCCCTTAACCAGGTGATCCCTAGCAGGATTGGTTCTTAACAGAACCTATTGTAAAGTCTTTAACCGGACTAGGCTCCTAACAGAGTGGACTTCAAAAGGGTTCAAAGAACAGCTTGTGGGTATTCATTCCCACCGTGGTTTTTCCTAGTTGGGTTTCCATGTGAAAAATATGTGTGTTATGTGTGATGCCTTTCATGTGATGCTTTTTTATTCTCTGTTAAGCGGTAAAGCATGTTGAACCAGTAAGTCTTTATATTTCTGTTGCAGTATTACTAGTGTATGCATATGGGTGAAGTGGAAATAAGATGTTAGATTGTGTGGAAAGTTGAGTTACCAGTTTATGTCTTTCACTGTGCTTAACCGGTAGTAATCTGGTTTAGACCGGTGTTATTGCTTGCCAGTCAAAGTGCAGAGTTCTCAGTCAAACCAGTTCAAGGAAAAGTTTTTATCAGTACTGATTCACCCCCCCCCCCCCTCTCAGTATCGGTTTGGTACTAACTACTCATCATTGATTCATCATCATGTAGCTTAATGCCTTAGATGAAATAAGAAAGTCATCCCTGCAGCACATAGAAATAATTCAAAATCAGTGCATGAAGTGGCATGATCGCTATATCAAAGACAAATCATTCAAGCCAGGTGATTGGGCCCTTCTCTATGATTCAAGGTATAAAGACAACTTGGTAAAATTACAGACATGTTGGTTAGGACCTTATGAGATAATTGAAACATTCTCTGATGGTGTTGTCAAATTATCCACAATTGATCCTGTGAAATTTAAATTGTTAGTCAATGGTCATCGTCTGTGCCTGTACCACAAGCCTCTTAACAAGGATGAATTCCTACAACAGTTCTCCACGCTAGAAAATGTCGAGATTCCTGCAGCAACTGGCGACGGCTTTGTCGTTACCTCTCCATCCTAAATCTTTGTTGCATGCTCATAATAAATACTTCCATATCCAGTGGAAGTACATTTCTACGAAATAAATATTCCATTCCGTATTCACTCTTTTCTCTCCACTCTCTTCATTCATTTAAACCTTGTTTTCTATGCATGACGGCTAAATGTCTTTTGTAATTAATTTCTTCAGCTGCAGTCATTATCGCGCGATGTCAGGTATGCTCGTGTGTATTTATTTTTGTTACATGTATATAATCTTTGGAGGAGAAGATGGATTATGTAAGGAATTTTCTGTTAAAATGCAACAAGAATTTGAAATGTCTATGATTGAAGAAATAAAATTCTTTTTAGGATTGCAGATTTCACAGACTGATAAAGGTATATTTTTGAGTCAATCCAAGTACCTGAAAGAGTTACTAAAGAAATTTGGGATGGAGAACTTTAAACTGGTAAGCACACCTATGACTACAAATGACAAATTATCTCAAAGGGATGAATCTACACCTATTAATCCAACTAGATACAAATCTATGAATCTACAAGCAAATTGGGCAGGAGATGTGGATGATAGAAAAAGCACCACCGGTGGAGCATTCTTTCTTGGAAAGAGATTAGTTTCTTGGTTGAGTCAGAAACAGAGTTGTACATCTTTATCAACAACAGAATCAGAATATGTTGCAGCAACAACTAACTGTACACAGGTACTATGGCTTAAGCAAATGTTGAAAGACATAAAGGTAAAATGCAAGGAACCTATTACTATATATTGTGATAACACTGCAGCAATTGATATATCTAAGAATCTGGTATTACACTCTAAAACAAAACATGTTTCTATCAAACTAAATTTTCTAAGGGAAAAAGTTGAAGAAAAAGAGATAAAACTGGTTTATGTGAATACTAAAGAACAACTTGCAGATATTTTCACAAAACCTTTGCCTAAGGAGACTTTTGAATATCTCAGAGATCAGCTTGGAGTCATACCACCACTGGTAGAAACTTAGACAGTTGATGATTGCCATCAACCGACAAAATTGAAAGACAAATCTTTTACTCTGGTCTTTGATGAGGAAGCTACTTCTCAGGGGGAGTAGTTGGTATATTGAATTGATTGGTATTTTGTATATGAACTTGGTTTTATTATAACTTTGGCATTTGATGTCAAAAGGGGAGAGATATCTATGGAAAAACACATTATCTTTTAAGAGACTGGTATTGAAAATCTTTAGATAAACACATGTTGCTCCTAGGGGGAGAGATTGTTGTTTAAGGGAGATTGTTGGTTTTTGGTATTTGGCATTTCTGTTTAGGCACTTTGATGGTTTTTCCATCTTGTGTTGCCATCAATGCCAAAGGGGGAGATTGTTGGTATTTTGGTATGGTTTTGTCATTGATGTCAACACCTACTAAAACACTAGCACTTTGGAGATCCAACAGCATTCACTGGCAAGCAAGTAACTATTGCACAGTTACTGGTATATAGTTCACCGGCAGGATATAATGATCACCGGCACTTGGAATGATATGGAAGACACCTGGTAATGTCGAAGACATTGTGTGGACACTTTGTTTTGAAGAATTAATCATTGATATATTCATATTTGCATATTTGCTTTAACCGGTAAATAGGTCCAGGGTTACCTAGGGTTACACCGGCAGGTTTATCTTTTCCAAATCAACATGGCACGCTATGAAGATGATTTATTATTGTTGTAAATACATTAAGTCGACATGTTTAATTGGTTATTGCATCGGATATTATATTGATTGTAAAATGTTTTTATTTTTTAGAGTCGACCTACTAAAATTGGTCTTAGGTTATGGTATAAATGTAAGATCTTATTTGTAAGATCGAATGTGGAATGCGAAAGCAGAGATATATACGAGATTAAGCAGAGATATACATGGAGACATCATTTAAAGGTGAAGCTAGGTTTTTGTGAAAGAATATCAGCATTACACCGGTACTGAATCCAACATATGAAGATGCTATTTTGTGCAGTACATTCTTATTGGATTTAACCATCCAATTGTAGTCAGTGTGACTCCCATTTTGTGATTGAGCATTGAGCTCTAGGTTGTTGGCCTTTCTGCATGTGCAGATCTCATTTATGTACACTTACTATCTGTAGTAGTATCATCTGATTGTGGGTAAGGTTTCCCACCGTGGTTTTTCCCCTTACAAGGTTTCCACGTACAAATATTGGTGTTATGTGTTGTGGATGACTTTGTATTTATGTTTCATGCATTAATCTTTACCGGTATAGCAATTTACTATTAACACTATCTACCGACATACTTAACTGGTTTATCGGTATTAAGCATTAAGTTGGTTAAGTGGTTTTTGGTTTGAATTTATTAGACAACTGATTGACCCCCCCCCCCCCCCCCCCTCTCAGTTGTCTCCGGGACCTAACAGTGTGGACACCTGTTAAACCGTAGGTTGGGGGGAAGTATGCTAAGAATTAGTCTAGCAGATAATTCTTATGTCATCACAGATTGAGCTTTAATTTTTCAAAAATTTTGGTTTGAGGTGATATTTTGTACTCTATCCTTTTGTCTACCTAGAATTATTTTAGAATTGCAGCTGGGTTCCGACCAAATAAGAGCATATTGAGTATATTTCAGCTGCAGAATTGGGAAAATTCATGCCATTAGTGAATAGGAAGTGTTATTGTTACAATGGGTGGTCCACCTATTCGTCATGAACCGACAATTCATGAAGTCCTTCTTCAGGACCAAGATTGTGAGCCAATATTCTGCAACAGTGGGTGGCTAGATTATTTTCTGAAGCTGACTAAGTTTAATGAGGAAATTGCAAGGGAATTTACCTGCACACTTTCGGATGGAGAAGCCCAGGTAAAAGGTTTGAGAGTTGTGGTGACAGAGGAATGGATTGCAGAAGTAACTGGTTTGCCAATAGACGGAGAAAAATACCCAAAATCTAAGGATGCATGTAGTGCAAGAGCAGAGTTTACACGGCAAGGAGACCCACCCTTAGTAATAGATAGAAAGGGAGCTAGACGAGAATCTCTTCCACCTGAACGGGGAGCAGTAGCATTATATATTTTGAAGTATTTAACTTATGAAGGAAGGTTCTCATGTCTGCATTCCCATCATTTCAATATTTTGAGTCATCTACGCCACGGGAGAAGGATGAATGTTCCAAACATATTGTACAACCTTCTTTCCATAAGCGCAGCAGAAACCCAGAAAGGTAGGCCTCACTCTATTTCTCATCATTGTCTAATTAAGTTGTTGGTTGAAAGATCTTTAAGAGATGTCTCTCCAATGTCTTGGAATGAATTTGTTGAAATTAGAAGGTTTAGGGTAGAAAATGTGGGTTCAGTGGAACCACATCCATCTCAAGAGCGGGAAAATTTTTTAAATCTTGAAAAACCTGGTTCCCCTATTGAACCCTCATCCTCTAGAATATCATTAGAGCAAAATGTTCCTACAACAAAGGAACCCTTACAAGAAAAAGCTACAATAGAGGTTCCTTCTCAAAGCCTAATTAAAACTAGGGTTGTCGCACGAAAGGAAAAAGGCAAAGGAAAACAGGTTGACATAGAAAAGAAGGAGGAGAAAAGTAATAGTGAGGATTTACCCTCTCCTGTTTCCAAGAAAGGGAAAGTTACAAAAACAGTTTCTCCTATAACCACTAAAGTAGTTGAGGAATTAGCTATAGGAAGCAATCCTACAGATGCTAAAGGAAAATCTTGGAGAAGCAGTGGTAAGCTCCAAAAAAAGGTTTAAAATAGGACCAATCAATGGAGCTGAATGTCACCATTCTGATTGATTCTCCAGAACAAGAGCCACATAGTCCACTCCACAATGATGTTCCTTCTTCTCCACCTAGGAAACTCCAAAGGGAAGAAGAAAAACATAAAGAAGAAGAACTGTAGGACATTGATGTGCAATTGCATGAAGAGAAATAACTGCATAACATTGATGTGCAACTGCATGAAGAGGAGGAACTGCATAACATTGATGAGCAGCTGTAGGGAGAAGTAGGTTTTTATAGGCTTGATAGTTTAGCATCTGTTGTAGATCAAGTTATTGAAGCAGGGAGCAGAGTTGAAAAGATGAAATTGAGGGCACCTATTCATAGACCACCTACTTCCCTTACCAGTCATGCAGTGGCAATTGCCCTTTACCAGGATTGGGAATTGGGGAAAGCAAAAATGCAGAGGATAATTAACCAACAGAAGAAGATTATTGAACAAAAAGACAAGGAGATTGCTCAGCTTAAAACTAAGGTGGAAACAGTAGCCACTATGGTACCACAACTAATGCAATGTTAAGCACACCCTCTTGTTTACTCTTTGTATTTAAAGGAACAACATATATGTTTCTAGATGATGAGAATTGTTAGGGATCTAAGTCCCTCGTTGTAGACACCTAAGGAATTCTATCATGTTCATCAAACATCTCCTACAACCATTAAGAATCTGCTCTGTGAATTTTATTTACATAACTATATGGTTCTTGATGATGTTGATTGGAACCCTCTCCTCTACATTGGAGATATCCAATTGAGAGCTCTCATGTCATGGATGCAAAATGAAATAGCAAGAGGAGAGCAGTTCCAGATACATAGAAAAGAAGAATTTGACCTTTCACTACCATTGAGGGCTGAATCAAGAGAGCCTAGAAGACTTTATTTTGATTGGGAAAAGTTTGTATATCAGCCAGATTATGCAAAAGATATTCTACCCTTAAGAGAAGAGGTGTATAAAGAATATGAACAAATGGCTACAAGGGAAGGAAAGGTAAAAATAGGACATGTGGTCCAACATTGGAATAGCCTGCCAGATGAGTTGAAGCAATCTGAGCCACACTCCTTACAAAACTACCATGCAACACTAAAGAGAGCACCCAAATATATGCACTTGGGAAGAACAAAGGGAAGACATTGGTTGTCTCTCAGTTTTCAGCCTCCAATCCTCCTATGGCCACTAATGGGATGCAGGGATAATGATCCACCATATAGTGAAGCAGTAGAATGTACCAGGTGGATGAGATTGGAGAAAATGAAAAAATTCTACTGGAGTTTGTTTGTAGGAGGTTCTGGGTAGGTTACTCCTGGTAATTTCAGAATCAATGCTAGAATTTGGAATTTTCCTGTTGTTGGAGGATCAACAAGAATTTAGGTTAGGGGGAGATGATGAGCTTAAATAATAGCTCTATTTTGATAATTTTTGTTATAATATTCCTTCCTAGTTCTTCTGATTAGATGATATTTGGATCAAGATACTCTCCTAATTGATACCTTTTAAGTGTTTTAGGAATTGATTTGTCTGATACTTAAGGTTGTCATATAATGGTTTTTCAATGGTTTATCTATGCAAATATCTAAATCAATCTTAAGTATGGTTTAATTTATGTCATGTTAGCATTAGTATATACACATGTTTATTGTGCACATTAACATCATGGTGCAGGGTCGACAAAGGATAACAAAATACTAAGTGGCAGTTTAAAGGAGCACCAAGCATATAGCCACAATGCAGACCCAGTTAACGAAAAGCACCATTAAAGGAGATCGAAGCCACTTGACCAATTCTTCAGCAGAATGATTTATGAGACATTTATAACTGTTTTTAGTGGAGCTTAAATCTAGGAAGCAAGTCATGCTATATTTTCTCAACTGCAGGACAAATGTTTTCCTGTTTTCCTTCGCTGACTTCTTCTTTAGTTTAATAAAACCTATTCGCCTATTCCGTAGGAATGTGGTTGATCAGTTAGGAATCTGTTATAAGTTTCCATATAAATAAAGGGGTCTCTCACTCCTCTCGGAGACAGAAGAGAATGACCATAGTATTTGTAATACCCAGTCTTCTTATGCTCATGTATTTTCATAGTCAATTTGGAATAAAGAGATCAATATGATTTTAAGCTTAACAATTGTAATATGAAAGTTCTTGATATACTCACTCAAGGGGGCCCACTTGGTGAGTAATCCTTTGTGTTTTCCAATTAGTTTTCATCTTATAATAGTTGTTGTTTCAACCTTTGTCTGTTCCTGCAACCACTGGAAACAGTTCCCGTGTCTATTCCTGCGGCCACAACGGCAAAGTAGTTTCTATTCACTTGCTAGAACATTATCGTTTGGTAGTAGTTGCTTAAGTTATTTCCAGTTGTGAATTCTGATTAAGTATTAGTTCACTATGATTTTGAATTTTTATTGTTTATGGTGAAAATGGATAAAACAATATTGAAAGACTACATGAATTCAACCACAAAACCCTAGCCTAACAATCAACAAAGATCCACCATAACCTATGAAGATTACCTAAGACAATGCAAATCAAATGAAATCACAAAGATTATACCATCACATGTCCAATAGGGTTTGAATCTCCATTCTTCCTATCTCCATTGATCTTGTTTGATATATTTGCTCTCAGCTTTTATGTGTGCACAAGAGCTCAACAAAGAACAAAAATGTGGTTGCAAGTAGGCTTGATCGCATGTGAAAGTTTGAAAGCATAGAGTAGTCGGGTAGTTGAATAGAATGATTAGGATTGAATAGTGAAGGAAGCATCTCCTTATATAGAAGACGCCATAAGAAATGGAGGGATAAGATTAAGAGGTGTAAAAGATAAATGGTTGGCTATGATTAGAGGGTAGGTAGTGTAGGAATTAAGAGATGAATGACGTGTCATAGGTAGAAAAGGTTAATTAATTAATTAAATAAATAAATATTTATTTAATTAATAGAAGAAGTGGGATCAATTAAATAAATAAAAGTATTTATTTAATTTAGGAAAAGGATATTTTAAATAAATAAATGTACTTATTTAAATGAGAAATAAGGCTAGAAGAGGATAAATGAATTAATTAAATAATTAAAGATTTATTTAATTAATAGAAGAATTAGGCTTAAAATAATTAAATAAATAAAAATATTTATTTAATTAGATAAGACAATTTTAGGTGTCTACATTTTGCCCCTCTTTGAGACAATACAGCTTGTCGCGTTGTTTCAAAGAAGATAATATGAACTAATACAAAGTTGCCCCAAGATGGGAATGATATGCCCCCTCAAGACATTGGATGAAAATGTCTGAAAAGATCACAGACAATCTCTTGATAAGAAATAAAGGGTAGAATGGATTGACCAGATAGGATAGAGTGACAGAGTCACGAGATAATGAAGACTGACACAGGAGACTAAGGCTAGGACTAGGGCTAGGGCTAGGGCTAGGGTAGTCTATAAGATAGACCACGAGGGGAAAACATCCTCATTGTCATCCACACATCCAAGAGATTAGAGTGCAGAGAGAGCATAGAGCAGTCAACAGCGATGGCATTGGTGCACAGATTCGATTGCGTTCACCGATTTCAGAGGCTAGCAGATGTAGGAGAGCCGGTGAGTACCGCAAAACCTCCTTGTACTTTGTCGCATGAAATGTTGTCATAAATGCATGTTAGGTAGCACATTTAATGCTTTTTAGAATATGTCAAGCGGGGTCAAAAAATGCTAAGGCGCGTCTATGCTGGTGTCAGGCACGTCTGGGTTGGCTAGGCGCGTCTATGTTTGTGCCAGGCACGTTTATGAATACAAAGACGTTTATGTCAAATGCGAGCGCATCTACGTTGTGCAGGCATGTTTATGTTGTATGGGCACGTCTATGTAGAGCAAAGGCACATTTATGTATGTCAGGCGCATCTATACAAAGTAGACGTGTATGTGCAGTATGTAAGCGTGTTTATGTCATAAAAGTGCGTTTATGTCTTCTAGGTTGAATCGACAGTTCTGTGATGAACATACGCTATCAATTGGATAAGCTGCTGAGAGGATACACTTAAGCAGGTCCTCAAAGGAAGACTAGGATAGCAGATAGGGCTAGGATTGACAATTCTGTGATGGAACATATGTTGCCAATTAGGAAACTACTCAAGAGGATACACTCAAGCAGAGGCCCTAGGATAGGATAGATATAGGCACTTTGTGATGAACAAGGAATGCCAAAACATAATACTTTGTGGTGAACATGGAGTACTAAAAAGAGAAACACTTTGTGATGAATAGGGAGTGCAAAAAAGAAAATACAGTACTTTGTGATGAACAGGGATTACCACTATGATAAACAACAACACCTTGTGATGAACAGGGAGTGTCACTAGGATAGAGTACCATAAGCACTAGGATAAAAAGCAGCATTTTGTGATGAACAAGGATTGCCACTATGATTGACATAGTTGATTTGCTTGACTGCAAGAGGACCTACCTATGCTGGAGTCATGGGAGAGATTCTCTTCGACTCAGAGTTTACAAGCAAAGTTGACATTCAAGGATAGAGAAGTTGTTGAGGTCATGGGCTGGCGATATATTTTGTATGTGCCTGAGTTTTGGGCAAACATGGGATTGCTGACTACATTAGCTGAGAGATGGCACTCAGAGACATGTACATTTCATTTTTTGATGGGTGAGATGACAGTCACCTTAGAGGATGAATACAGGATACCGAGGATACCGATCAATGGGGAGTTGGTTCCTTATGATCGAGACAGAGACAAGGATGCAATGAGACGAGTGTTTCAAGATCTAGGACCGATGATGAGGGTAGGACATGTGGCTTGGGATACCATGACAATGACAGGATTGGCATTATCGACGGTGCTGGCAAGAGTTATCACTGGGTTCCTATGTCCGGATAGGGTGACATGAGGGTTGGTTGTGGGATGGGGGAGGAGAGGAGGAGGATGAGCTACTCTCCTTGAGAGAGATCTGCTAGGGATAGGAAGATGAGATTTGGGATTTGGAGAGGGATACAACTAGACTTAGGAGACAGTTGAGGGATACTGAGCGGGAGAGAGATCAGGATATTCAACACTACACGGAGGCTGAGACAACACTAAGGGCAGGGAGACAGGCAGTAGAGGACATAGGGGTTGGATACGCCTATGTTCTGTGGGTAGGGGAGGAGATAGGATATTGGAGAGACCTATACTATGGAGCGGTGCCACCAGATCAATGGGCTAGGAGCTTCCGGAGACTGTCGTGGACTGTGACGACCTCTGGGGGGAGAGACAAGAGACAGGTGTCTAGCAGTGGGGTCATGGGTCCTCCACCACCACCAGATAGAGGGGGCATGAGAGATGATCCTGGGGCAGGTCCTTCCAGGGCTTAGACTCCGTCGAGGCTAGCCAACTCTGAGGGAGGGAGTTTATCATAGCCTTAGAGGGCTCCCTATGTATCAGTTTTGTACCATTTTATATGATGATGTAGACACCTTTGGGTGATTTTGTAGCCATATGTATTTTGACATCATTGTATCATGACACTTATGATTTTGATATATATATATATATATATATATAAGATGATTCATCCTTGCAGCAGCTATATGCATGTGTACCTATGTGATGTTGCTATATGTCTTATGATGATGATTTTATGATATGGATGATGGAATGCAATCTTTTTGTTTTTTTATGTTTTATATGTTATGCCAATGTGAATGTATGAAATGAAAATGTAAAATGTGCTAACATGTGACGTGTGCGAGATGTGATGTAATTGTAATATCTATATGTATGTATGAAATGCTAATATGTGGTAATGCAACCGTAACTACATGAAATGCAAATATTTTTGGTGTGTCATTATACTCAGTCATGTGATAGAAGGCTACATGGACTCGAGAAGGATGATGGAGGTCAATCAAGAAAGGAGGATGGAAGATAGAAGATATGGAAGTGAAAGAGCTTCTTGTGCGTTATCATCATTGAGCTTTATTATGGCAAGTAGGTTATGACAATCCAAGTATATATTCAACCCAGAAAGTCATTGTACCTGTTTGCATGGAGATCAGACAATCACAAACAAAGAATGCCCCAGTTCATACTAAACTCACAATGTCCTCATATCCTTGGACAAGTCAAAGCATTACTAAGAGACAATCCATAGAAACCAAAAGAAAAAAAAGAAAAAAAAAGGTGACGATGCCCCATCCTCGCCTTTCTAGTCAAAGACATCCTGGAGATAAAATCTCTAGTCAAAGACATCCTGGAAAAGCTAAAAGACATGTCACCAAAAGATAAAATCAAAAGAAAACCAAGACTCGACACCAACATCCACTGTAGTCCTCAAGTTTAGAGTCGCTTGTCACTTGTATAAGTCTTATTTGATTGTGGTCACAATGTTTACTTTCACAAAAGGATAGATAGCACTGAACCATAATGTTGTATGAGTCTGTTGAAAGATTTGATTTGTTGAAGCCCATTGTTGTTGTTGTGTTTCATTTGAAACTGACTGAATCCATGCAACTAATACTTTATTGCGGAGAAGACGAAACTTTATTGCAGATTGTGATGCAAATGTTGCTTTATTGTGGATTATGCATGGATAGACTAAAGAAAATTGGAAGAAACTGTACTTCTTGGAACGTGTGATGCTCTCAGTTCCACACCCATCACTAGACGTAAGATTTGCCTTAGCCATAGATAGGAGCTGATTTATTATGGATGGAAAAGGGTGAAAAGGAAGGATTATTATGAATGGCTAACCAATCTTAGGTAGATCAATAACAAGCCATGATGGGAATGGGTAAGTTTATTATGGATGGATAGGCTATGAGTTTGTGCAAAGTAAAAGGATGAAATGGAATCCTAAAGGAGGGAGGAGCAATGTCTCTACACATGGCGATGGTGACCCGGTTTTCACCATGGTACTTGCCCAGGGCGCCACCGAAGTGGTTTTCACCGTTGGACGAAATGTTTTTTTGTTTTCTAATTTTTTTATGTCACAAGGCGCCTATTTGCCAGGTTTTCACCAAGTAATGATTTTTTATGTTTATAATTTTTCTTGTATTTTTGAATTTTTTATATTTTTTTTTGTATTTTTGAATTTTTTGATTTTTTTTTGTTTTTTTGAATTAGGATACTCTGAAGAGCTATGTGTAAAACCTATGAAGGTGCATGTTGTTGATAGGATCCTCCAAAGGTTCACCCTCTATGGTTGAGAGCTAATATGCACCGGATCCATAGGCCATTGTAATGATGTAAGGACCAAGCCAATTTGGTTCGAAATGGCCCTTCTTCTGTTTGTCTTGTTGATTTCTAAGATTTTCTCTGAGAACTAAGTCACCCACCTCAAATGTGTGAGGCTTCACCTTGTGATTGTAGTTGTGTCATTCCTTGATTGAATGATGTGTAGCTTGAGTGACTATCTTCCTTGATAAAGGAACTAAGATAGAATTACTAATGTGTGGACTACATAGGCCCATTTGTGTGTCACCTAAAGAAGTCTGGGCATCCCTGATAACAAAGTCCCTTGAGGAAGTTCCATTAAAGGTCCATGATGTATCGCCAGAAGGGAAAGGATGTGTGGAACAAGTGGATGAGTTATGAAGGCATATGATTGCAAAAAGAAGTGAAAGTAGGATAGCGTGATGGAGACTTAGGATCAACAAGTGTTCTTTTTGTCTTGCAATTGTAGAACTTTTGCCCCCAGTTATTTTGATATTAGGGGAGATCATCTCTTGTTCTTTTTCTTTCATAGGATTTTTATCCTTGACCTTGATTTTTGTAGAGTCCAATATCTTTTGATTTTGATTTGGACTGTAGGACTTTTCTTTATTTTTGACTTTTAGATTTTTCTTTTCAAAGCTTGATTTTTGATCCCCAATGAGTAAGGGCTTTTGTAATTCTTGTTTTTCCAAGTCTAGGAGTATAGTTGAAATGGAAGGAGTGGATGAAATGGTAAGGTTGTGTGAGTTTTCAAGAGGGTTGGCGATACACTCAATAGATTCTTCACTGGAACCACTCTTAGGACTATTGATATCAAGAGATGCTTGCACCACTAGAGGAGATTTGCATTCAGACTTAGTAGCCACAACACTAGGTGGTTCACACCCAATTCCTTGGCATTGCAAATTATTTGTAGATTGTTCCTGTCGACTAAATGTCTTAGAAGATAGTGGGAGTTGATCAACATGAAAGATATACTTACCACATCCCAGGTCTTTAACTTTGATTTTTTCTTTGATCTTTGTTTGTTTTGATGTAGAAGCTTTCAATGATTCTGGATCAACATATGTTGATGAAGGAACAACCTCTCGATTGACTGGGATTGTTATTTCTAATCTAGGTCGCATATTATTGCAATATATGAATGGATTTGGGTCAGCTTTGGCAGTCACTTCAACTCCATTGTGTGGAAACTTGATACATCGATGATATGTAGAAGGGATTGCGCTCATCTCATGAATCCATGGACGTCCCAAAAGTATGTTGTATGTGAGATCTAAATCAAGGACTTGACAAATCACATCCTTTGTAACTGGCCCAACTCTGAGAGGTAAGGTGATTGTGCCCTTGGATGAGTGCTCCTCATCATCATATGCCTTGATGGTAATTTTGTTTGTAGCATTCACAGCTTTGTCTGGATATCCCAATTGAATTATTGTGTTCAAAGTACATATGTTAAGACCTGCTCCTCCATCTATCAAGACTCATTTTATTTGATGTTTGTGTAGGAAGGCTTCAATGTTTAAAGGTGCATTATGTGGTTGGCTCACGGAGGCATCGTTAGCTTCTATGAATGTAAGGGAGTGTGGAACAGAAAGGTATCCCACCATGGCTTGAAATTGGTCCACGTTCAAATTAGTAGGGACATAAGTGTCTCTCAAAATTTTGTCAAGAATGGCTTCATGTGCGGGGGATATGCGTAAAAGTTCAAGGATGGAGATAAGCGTGGGTGTCTTCCCTAATTGTTCTACAAGGTCATACTCAGGTTTGGTTGATGAGGAAGTCGTGTTTTTAGCTGGAGCACCTTGCAAAGTGAATTTACCTTGTTGGGTTGTGACATTACATTCAGAGATTGTTTCGGAAGAAGGTCCAATGCCTTTTAGGACAATTTTAGGTCTTTGGGTAGAATTATCAGGCGTTTTGTTCTTGATGATAATGGCAGAGACATAATTGTCCATTGAAATGTGATTAACAGTTGAATCATAGTTATAGGATGCTCTGGTATAGTTGGTATGCTCATCTGTGGCTTTAGCTTTTCCCTTGTCATGTTTTGGGAATGGTTCTTTAAACATTTCATGTTCTTGATTAGATGAGTGTCCCTCAATCTCAATGTCACCTCTATCAATGAGATCTTGTATGATGTTCTTCAGCCGATGATAATTTCCTGTTTTATGACCCTTGCTTTTGTGATATTCATAGTATTCATCATCATTCCACCAATTTGGTTTGACCTTTGTCTCATATGGAGGCATATTTGGAATTGTTATTATTTTGTTTGCCAGTAGCTTCTTGAAAGCTGACTCAAGTGGTTCTCCCAATGGGGTGTACTTCCTTCATGATTTTGAAGTTGTTTGAGTATTTACTTGATTGTTTGTAGAGCTTGATCCAGAAAAAACAATTTTGGGTCGCATTGTATTGGTATCAACAACACTATCATTGACCGTGTTCTTGTTTTTATTCCAAAATCTTGACTTGTCTTTTCCTTTAGAGTCCTCTTTGTTTTCTTTGAATATTTTGACGATGCCTTGCTCAATTAGGACCTTTTTTGTCGCTAAGCCTTTCTCAATGACATTCTTGAAGGTGGACAAACAAGCTTTTCTTAGGTCATAACCAATGTTTTTGTTGACATTTTGGGTGAACATCTCTACCATTTGTTTTTTGTGGAATTTCACAAGAGCATCTGCTGGCTAGATTTCTCCATCTTTGTAAAAATGATGAAAAAGACTTTGCATCCTTTTTCTTGGTGTTGCACACAGTAGTGACTGATATATCTGTCTCTATGTTGTATGAGAAATGTTGGTTAAATGCCTCTGCTAAGTCACCCCATGACTTAATTCAAGGTGGGAGTTGGGAGAACCATTCCATAGCTTGATCACCTAAGCTCTGTGGGAATAATCTCATCAGATATGTCTCTTCTGCTGCTACCTCAATGCAAGCTGTGAAAAATTGTCTTATATGTGCCTTAAGATCCCCTTTGCCTATGTACTTATCAAACTTAGGTGTCACAAAGTGTGTAGGAAATGGAGGCATTGGAATGCTTTTGTCAAATGGATAGGGACATATGTCTCTCATTGTGTAAGTTGGCTTCGATGTATTTATGTCCTCCATTTTCTTTTGTAAGTCCTTTATTTATTGTTCCAAATTGTTCTTAGGTGGAGACCGACTTCTTGGACCATACCCCATGCCTGAACCACCAGGTGGAGGAGCAGCATGTTGCATATATGGATGGTATTGATCATACACATATTCATATGGAGGAGGTCTATAGCGATGTTGCATATAAGGACCACTTGGTATAGAGTCATGATAAGGAATAGAATATCTATTTTGTCCATGTATACCATACTCTGCAGGCATGTCATGAGTTTCATCTAATGTGTTGCCCCCAAATTTGATGCGAGGTTTCCTTGTGTCCAAATTTTGATCATGCCATTGGATATCCAATTGCTTTGGTGGTTGGTCCTTAGCATTGGCCTGTGATTGAGTATAATTTTCTGCATAAGACTTCCATAATGGTCTGTGAAGGTGAGTATCATATGCTTGACCATGTGTGTATGGGACCACAGGTTTTTGAAACAAAGATGATGGTTATTCAGGCACCATATGTGGTCCTCTATTGCCTCCACTATTAGGCCTCCTTTGATCCATGTTGATGTGAGGTTGTTGCAAAGGTCGATTTTCCATTATTGGAGACATGTCCAAATCATGAGGAATCTTGGCTCCACTTTGTGCCATCACTTGTAAGAAGTATTGTCTATCTCTCCTCATTATTTCCTCAACCAATCGATTGAAATGGGGATCCATAATGGAGTCTTCCACTTCTGCTGAATGTACTGACATGTTGTCCATATTGTCATTGTGTGTATCATTATTGTTTGTATTATCCATGTTCTCAACATTTTGAATATTTCTATAAGCGTCCATGTCAGGTAATGTGGTATGATCAGAATTGAAAAAGACATCATTATCATACTCATAGGCACTCATGTTTGTGGACTCTTGAGCTTCTTTAGTTTCTCTCCTAGATTTTTGGGAATGAGTTTCAACCATGAACTAGGTATTGACCAAGATGTGTGAGACTAGATGAAGATGGAAAGAGTATGAAAGACCAAGAGTTGGATGGAATGTAAATGAATTTGAGGTTTACTTGCAATGTCCAAAGTGTAAGACCAAGTATGTATGTAGTAGAGTAGGTGTGGCTTCCAAAGAGATGATAGTTTCTCTTGATGAGGTAAGTTGACCTTGACTCTAAGTAAGACCAAATAAGACCCAAAGGTGATAGACCTTGACGAGGGATCACTTAGCAAAATGTTGTTGTATGTAGTGTGTTGACAAAGTAAGATGAGGACAAGCAAGTGACCTTTTGATTCAAGTTTAGACAAATGTGAATGTAATGTAAGGTGTAAAGCAATGATGGACTTTGTGAGACCCAAAAATAGGTTGAATGCTAGATGAAAACCCTGAGAAATAACTTAGGAAGCTCAAGAATTCTGAAACTGATTACTCTTGTTTGTTGGACTATAAATTTTTCCAATTTGTGAAGTTGTTTGTTGTCACCAAATCTGAATTTTTTTTACTATTTTTTGTGACAAGATGACACAATGTTGATGAGGACTCAATGTTTGCAAGTGTTTAGACTCAAAATGACTCAAAGAAAGTGTGTTGTTTGATGTAAAAAATGTTTTGCATACACTTGAAGACACAAAAGACACAATGTTTTGATGTTTGATTGTTCAAAATAAGACAAGCGCAATTCTTATGGTTGGCCAAGACAATAGTTGTTGATCCCACATGGGGCTTCCCCCGAGGCTACGCTATTCAGAGTGGATACTTAGATGCTTGACCCCACTAGCTCCACCCTCAGCACTCACTTCTCTGGAGCATCCAAGCATCAATCCCCACGAAAACTCCCCATGGTGAACTTTGTATTTCTACTAAGAACCGTATGTGTGTGGGCCGCTCCAAAGGTTCGACCTCCTACCCCAACAACTAGAAGGATTTGGCTTTCTAAAACAAAAAGGTGCTAGTAAGGGAATCCGCTCGTGTGGTCATACATGTAGCACTTTCAGCTCTGTAAATATAGAAGGTTACCAAACGGGAGGGGTTACGCCCTACAAATCATCAAATAAATTTGATCAAACGGGTTTATGGGGAGACATAGTGTCGGTATGAACTAATCAACACACGTTACCCATGGCATTCATCATGGATACAGTTGTTTATAGTGGTTCAAAAGAGGATGGATTTTCCTCGCTACCACTTGGGTCGTTCTCTCCTCACTAGTAGTCCTAATGACCACACGGGGAGACAGACCCTCTAAAGATGAAACAAAAAGAGCCTACTGCCCAAGACACAAAAGACACTGGTTCAATTTTAGTGCACCAATTAAAGTGTTTGCTAGTCTATGAAAATAAGGCACACAATAAAGATCAAAAACCCTTGCCAAAATTCTACAACAAAGATTTGTTATTAGTTTGGCAATAATACCCCTCTTGCAAGCACACAAGTTAGGTAAATTTTAGATCCAAAAGACTTTGTAAAATAGGGGCCTTCAACAATGCGTTTTTTTTTACCAATTCAAAGATCTGATTCATCATAAAAAAAAGACCACCTGTAAAATTTCAAGAAATTTCCAGAAATGTAAGAAAATCTAAAAAATTTGCTAATTTGCTTCAAAAATTAATTTTTTATGAAAAAACATAAAAAATTCATATAAAATGCAAGATTGATCCAAAAAATCTGAAATTTTTACTGGACAGTCCTGATCGTCTCCCAAACCTGCATAAAAAAATTCTTGCAAAAAATCCAAGCAGTTTGTGAGATATGAGCAAAATAATGCAAAACCCTAATTTTCAAAGATCCAGTTTTTTAGGAATGATTTTGCATTAAATTTAAAATAACAAAGAATAGAGTCTATGTATAAATCAGAGAGCTTTCCAAAAATATAAGAAAATCCAAAAAATTCGCTAATTTGCTCTCAAAATTATTTTTTCATGAAAATACATAACAAATTCATAGAAATTTCAAATATGCTCCCAAAAACCTGATTTTTTTACTGCGAACCTCTGATAATGTTCTTGACCTGCAAAAAAATTTGATGGCAAAATGCAAAGCCATTTGTGATATCTGATCAAAATAATGAAAAACCCTAATTTTTAAAGATCTAATTTTTGAGGAAATATTTTGCATCAAAATTAAAATCACAAAGAATAGAGCCTATGTATAAATTAGAGAGCTTTCCAAAAATATAAGAAAATCCAAAAAATTCGCTAATTTGCTCTCAAAATTAATTTTTTATGAAAAATCATAAAAAAATCATGGAACATGCAAATGTGCTCCAAAAATTCCGAATTTTAGATTGAGAGCTCTTAATACTATCTTCAACTTGCAAACAAAATTTGGTGCAAAAAGTCTTAGCCATTTGTGAGATCAGATCAAATCTCTCCAAGATCTTGATTTTGCGTCCAAAACCCTAGCTGCACAATGTTATTCTCCAAATTGTTTTACAAAACAACAATATATGGTTCAGAAAATTTGCAAAAAATATAGATCTAACAAAAATCCATGTCCCACCAGGCGTGCCAAAATGTTTATGGTGCAAATGGATAAAACAATATTGAAAGACTAAATGAATTCAACCACAAAACCTTAGCCTAACAATCAACAAAGATCCACCATAACATATGAAGATTACCTAGGACAATGCAAATCAAATGAAATCACAAAGATTATACCATCACATGTCCAATAGGTTTTGAATCTCCATTCTTCCTATCTCCATTGATCTTGATTGATATATTTGCTCTCAGCTTTTATGTGTGCACAAGAGCTCAATAAAGAACAGAAATGTGGTTGCAAGTAGGCTTGATTGCATATGAAAGTTCGAAAGCGTAGAGTAGCCGGGTAGTTGAATAGAATGATTAGGATTGAATAGTGAAGGAAGCATCTTATATAGAAGACACCATAAGAAATGGAGGGATAAGATTAAGAGGTGTAAAAGATAAATGGTCGGCTATGATTAGAGGGTAGGTAGAGAAAATAAGAAAATAATGAGAGGGTAGGTAGTGTAGGAATTAAGAGATGAATGACATGTGTCATAGGTAGAAAAGGTTAATTAATTAATTAAATAAATAAAGATTTATTTAATTAATAGAAGAAGTGGGATCAATTAAATAAATAAAAGTATTTATTTAATTTAGGAAAAGGATAATTTAAATAAATAAAAGTATTTATTTAAATGAGAAATAAGGCTAAAAGAGGATAAATGAATTAATTAAATAATTAAAGATTTATTTAATTAGACAAGACAATTTTAGGTGTCTACATTTACTTCAAAGAATTTTCTTTCCTACAGGAAGATAGAATGGTTGTGATATGAACTTGGTGCACATACAGTGCTGGCCCATTTTAAGTTTATGTCCCTGGTCAATAAGTAAATGAACCTTTGCTACAAGAAAGCTAGCTATTCAAGGATGTCCAATCTCTAAATTGTGTTTCATTACCTATTTGTCATTCCAGTTGTGAGGACTAACAATAGGGTCCCTAGTTCTGCTATCATCCATGAACAGAGTCGAGAAATAGTTGGTTGTCATTTTTCCCAATCTATCCTCATCTTTGATATCCTGATTGTGGTCATCCTTCAAAAAAGTAATGTGGTTTCTTCTCCTATTGATATTGGTCGATTTGTGGAAGAAGGTCGTATTTTTATCTCCCTCTTTTCACCATTGAACCTTGTGTTTCATGATTAAAAATCATTAATGTAAAAATAGGAAATAAGGACGAATCACCAAATCCTTAACTATCAAAGCAATTTCAAACATAAACCAATAGAAATTAACACAAGATAAGAATAAATTCAAATAAATGAAACTCCCTCATCCTGCATCGTGGCTTCCATTGTGCTTCTCTGAATTGTGCTTGTAGGTGGTTCTCAGGTATTGCACTGAGATTCCTCCATAGATTAGACAATTGTTTGAAGACTGTGATTCTAGAATGAATTGAGCAAAGAGGTTGAATTTATAGATTTTCAACACAGAGGAGGTGAGGATTTGAACTCAAGTGTTGATTGACAGATAACTGATTTAGATTGATCAGTTAACTCATTAGATTGATCTATTAACAAAATTGATTGGAGAGTGAACTCAATTGATTGACCAGTAGACTGAATAGACTAGCTAGTTGACTGGATTGATTGATTAGAAGACTGAATTGATTGGAGAGATAAGTGGATTGATTGATCAGTAGACTGAATAGATGGATTAGTCAAAAAAAGGTGCTTGAGAGTTAAAAAAGATGATTGATGAGTTAAATGAGTCAACTGATTAGACAACTGATTTGATCAATCAATTTTGATTTTAGCATGTGTTGTAGGAATTTGAAATTGAATTTGATTTTCATTTTCAATTTGAATTTGGTCATTCGAATGCTGAAATACACATGAAATTAATTGAAATTCAGATTTGGGGAAATGTGAATTTGATGATTTGGAATTAGATGAAATGATATGAAATTTGAATTTGGGGAATATGAAATGAAATTAGATGTAATTAATTGGAATTATAATTTGGGGAAATGGAAGAATTTAATTAATTAATTTAATGAAATTATTTAAACTTAGGAAATAGAATTAATTAAATAATAAAGATTATTTAACTAAGGAAAAGGTTGTAATTAATTATGTTGGATTTTGCCAAGATCAAGAGGTCAATGAAATGTACAAGATAGAGACACAATATAGGACAAGAATAAACTGTATTCTCATCAATAGAAAATGATCAACAATCAACTGGATTATCCCCCATACAATGAATAGAGGCTTGCTTATATAGGCAAGGCCATATGGATGTATGAGCACACAAATATGACATGTGGCTCAATAAGAAACAAGGGTAGGTAGGAAATAGGTGTGGGTAGGTAGGAGAAATAATATAATATTCTACATGAGGTGGATCACCCACCGAAGGTGGAATTATCACTCCACAATAAGTGGATATGATAGTGTAATAACAAGATCAACACCATAAGAGGTGGAATTTCTCCTACACACACTATCCCAATGTGGCACAAACACCTAAGTGTCTCATATCCAAACTACTATGAAATGCATTATCCTAAGTAAACTTAAGTAAGTGTAATAATATCCATGATGAATAATTATTTACACCAACACCCCCCCTTAAGTGCAACTTAGGGGAATGCACTTAAGTTTACAATGCAACTAAGCAATGCAAGATGGGTCCCGGCTACGAGGCCATGTTAGGTACCCATGTACAAATGCAAATGCATGCAAACCAATGCAATGAAATCTCTCACAAAGTGGGGAAAGAGAGAAAAACCCAATGGGAAAAACCCCCCCCCAAAAGAGAGATGAAAGCTATACAAGAGAACTCTCATAGAAGAATGTGAGGAACAAAACCCCATGTGAGGAAAAAATCCCCCCCATATGAGAGAAGAAGAGAAGTCAAACTGTGATCCTCCCTCAATGAAGAATCTGCACCAATGATAGAAGCTCGATGTATGAAGAAACTGCTCCACGAATGTCGAACAACATTCCTCCCCTTAGGAAGAAACAAAACCAAAGGTGTATCCATGAAGTCTCCCCAATCATGAAGGGAAGATGTATGAAGAAAACTCATGATGAAAGGAATCTCTGAAAACTACTCAAGTGTCCCCATGTCGATGCTAAAAGATACCCCCTCCAAAGGTGGTGAACTGCTCCACACTACTGAAAAAGGAACTCCAACATCTAGTGAAGATGAATGTAGAGCAATATCCAAAGACTCATATGTCTCCTCAAAAAATAAAGAGACCTCCTCCAACTGCTGTACATAAGTATCCACAATCATGTCAACCTCGAAAGAATGATCATGTAGAGAATGAACAAGAGGGTCAGAGTGTGCCCTCACAACAATCGAAGAAGGATCATCTTCATCAAAGAGAAGATGAATGTCATCAATGATGTCTCCCAAATCTGTAATGTAGGATTCCATAAACAAACCTGGAATGTCTGTCAAGTAATCATCCCATGAATCTGAAGCTGGAAGACAATGTATATCCTGCTGCACTAAATCACATGAAGGCAAAACTGTCGCACTATCTGCATCATCAGGTGCAATAGGTGATGTGATATCAATATGAGGAGATGAAATACAAGACTCAAGAACTGGGTTACATGTGAGAATCCCCATGTTCAAGTGTCCAAAGTTCTCCTTAAAATCTGAACCATCACAAGAAATGTGATCATCATGTGTAGAATCATCAAATGTGAAATCATCATCATCAACAAAATCTGAAAAGGAGTATAACCAAGATGCATGATCAACCACGCCAGTTGCAATGATAGCTCTAGTCTCCATGTCTCTAATAAAAACTGAGTCAGGTGTGAACTCCACAACTCTCTTAGTTGCGCCATGTGTGATTTGATAGATAGAAAGGAGATTGTTTGTCAAGTGGGGTACACATAACACATCATTGAAGGAGTTATCCCTAATGTCAATAGATCCTTTCCCAATCACATCCATGTATGTATGATTGCCCATCAAAATCTGTGGCATGGTGCAAGGCTCAAATGTAGAGAACATAGACTGCGAAGATGCCATATGATGAAAAGCCCCTGAATCTAGAAGCCATCTCTCTGAATCATGATTGGTAGTAGCACATAGAGCTTTTCCTTTTCTTGTTCCAAAAGAGTGAGTCTTCCCACTTGTAGAAGCCATGAATGCTTGCCCTTTTCCTTTTGAATGTGAGGAAGTGGAAGTTGATGAATCATCCTTCTTGTAGACTTTAGGCAAATCAATGTTATGCTTTTTGATGATATGTGTGAGCTCATCAATCTTCTTAGTATGGCAACGATGCTCCTCATGACCAATCTTTTTACAATAAGCACAAGTAGGTCTCTCCCTCTTTGGTGAATTATCTCTCTTGGAAGAGGATGAATCTCCTTGTTGTGGAGAAGATGGTGCTTTTTCTTTAGGCTTTGATTGCCATTTCTTCTTGTTTGAGTTGTCCTTTCCTTGATTTCCTTTGTTCCCTTGATTTGCCACTAATGCTTGAGACTTAGAAGCCTTAAGAATGCCCATGCTTATCAACTTAGTTTGTTCCATCATCAACATTTCATTGAAAGCATCAAATGTAGGCATTGTGTAGCTTGAACCCATTGTCATCCTATGGGTTTGGAAACTAGAAACAAATACTGCATATTCTTGTGGAAGTTTGCCTATCAAGTTGAATATCAATTGAGTATCCTTCTTATCAATGCCACAATCTTTGAGTTGTGCCCTCAACTCATTTGCCTTAGTGACATAATCTTGTATAGTATCAAAATTCTTGGGATCTAACATGGTGAGATCACTATCAATTTGATATCCCCTAATCTCATCAACTTGACCATACAAGTCTTGAAACTTTTGCCAAGCATCCTTGATTAGAGTACATTTCTCAATATGAAAAATGAGATCCTTTGATACATACTTTCTTAAGGTACCAATTGCCATGATATTTTTAGTGAGCCAATCTAAGTGACCAACTGGATCAGCCTTAGGATCAGCTGGAGCAACAATAGTTCCATCAATGTAATGAGTGAGTCCTTTTTCCATAAGTTTACTCCATGCATCAGTTTTCCAAGTGGCATAGTTATGTGGAGTTAAGAGAGGAAACTTAGAAGAACCCATAGCAGCAAAAAGGAAGGAACACAAGAGCACAAAAGCACAAGAGACACCCCCCCAAATTCACTCAATCAAAGTACCCCCCCTAAAGTGATGATTTTGGCACTTTATACTTAGTGCGATTACAATGAGCCACTTGCAAAACAAGGCAAAGTGGACTTATGATGCAAATTTTACAACTTCTCAAATGAGATACAAGAGACTTCAATCAATAGTGCAATGAATCTAACTAAGATTCAAACAAATATATAAGTACCAAGAGAGTAAAAAATGGTCAAGATCTGAAAGTACAATTTATACTTACAATGGCATCAATCTGATAGCATCATGTGAAAGTAGAGGAAAAAATACGCACTTTCAAAAAAAATAGCACCTGAAAAGGAGGTCGTATGACCCCAAACGAAGCCTCTGAAGTTGCAAAAATAGGGATTACTCAGGTACAGTCACCAAAAACTACATTTTCTGAAAAATCCGTGCATCAAAATCAAAAAATTTCTTCACCATTGTGGAGAGCACAAAATTCTAGCCCATTTCAAAAAAAATTGCACCCAAAAAGGAGCAAAAATGAGCAAGTTATGGTCATTTAAAGTTGAACTGCAAAATAAAAAATGCAAATGGGAGGGGGTCCAAAAATTTTCAAACCCTGCTGATGTGGCGCTGACGTCAGCAAGTCACGCGATTAAATTTGATGGCCGTATGACCGTCGCAAAAACTTCGCCCTCTGCTGACTGGGCGTCCGTACCGTACGGACAGATGACACGGCAGGCTGATTGTGCGTACGGAATGCTGACTGTCACTGTACGGAAGGTTGCGTGGCAGATTGTGTGGCGTCCATACGGATGACTGTGTGTACAGTTTGTATGTCCATGGGCCAGTGGCCTCCTACCATGTGGCGGGTGTGGATTCGCAGCCTGGAGTCCGCGTGGCGGGGGATGCCGGCAGTGGTGGTGGGCGTCGGGAGGCGGCACGAGGAGCCGAGCGAGGACGTGGGGCGCTGCCGGAGGTCGGCTCGCGGGAGGAGCCGGAGCTGAGCGCGGCGGTGTTGGAGAGGATGCCGGAGCTTGGGTTTTCCGGCAGTAGGTGACGCGGTCCGGAAACAGGCGGAGATCTACAGGCGTCGGTGGGAGCGGAAGCCGAGGGTACGGGTGCGCAGACGGCGGCGACAGCTCGGGACAGTGCAGGCAGGTACGGAGTCTGCAAACAGAGGTACACCTGCAACCTGCGGGTCACGGGGGGGGGTTTGCGGACCCCCCAAAAAATCATTTTTTTGATTTTTTTTGCTTTTTCAGTTTTTTTTTATTTTTGACAAAATATTTTTCTGATTTTTTTTTTGCTTTCTAATTTTTGAAAAAAATATTTTTCAGAAAAATAAATAAAATTTTCTGAAAAATATAATAATATTTCGAAAATCCGTACAATATAAGCAAAATTGGGGAAAAAAAATTTCTCACCAAAATAGGCCAACTTTATAACCAAAATTCATGGAAATGACCTTCTGGACGCAATGGCGAGGTCGGATCTGGTTTAGGACGCCTCCAAATGATGATGCTCCTCAAATCTGCCTCTTGACGTTGCAATAATGTCTCTTCAAGACGAATCAATGAAGCCCCAATGGCTCTAATGCCATGTTGGATTTTGCCAAGATCAAGAGGTCAATGAAATGTACAAGATAGAGACACAATATAGGACAAGAATAAACTGTATTCTCATCAATAGAAAATGATCAACAATCAACTGGATTATCCCCCATACAATGAATAGAGGCCTGCTTATATAGGCAAGGCCATATGGATGTATGAGCACACAAATATGACATGTGGCTCAATAAGAAACAAGGGTAGGTAGGAAATAGGTGTGGGTAGGTAGGAGAAATAATATAATATTTCACATGAGGTGGATCACCCACCGAAGGTGGAATTATCACTCCACAATAAGTGGATATGATAGTATAATAACAAGATCAACACCATAAGAGGTGGAATTTCTCCTACACACACTATCCCAATGTGGCACAAACACCCAAGTGTCTCATATCCAAACTACTATGAAATGCATTATCCTAAGTAAACTTAAGTAAGTGTAATAATATCCATGATGAATAATTATTTACACCAACAAACTAAATAATTGATATTTAATTAATAATTGAGATATGGTTAATTGATTAAAAGGATTTGAGAATAGAAATAAAATAATTAGGAGTGTTGAAGGGCAATGATTAGAAGAAATAGTTAGTTTAATCAAATAATTAAAGAATTACTTAATTAAGTAGACGAATAATTAATGAATTAATGAGATATTTTTAGGTGTCTACATTTGACCCTCTTTGAGACAATGTCAAAATGACGTTGTTTCAAAGAAAACGATTTTTTTTGTTGCCCAGTATGCCTCAATGACACTAGGGTATAATGCCCCCTCGAGAGATTGTTTGTGCATTGAAGGCATGAATGATCTCTCGAAAGAAGAAGAATGTTAGATGAGAGATGGAAGAATGGTTAACTTGATGACATGAATGAGTTTGATTATAGAAAAGAAATGGTTGAAGTGATTTGTGTATTGATTGATTTGATAGGATTGGATTGATAAAGATAAAGATAAAGTCTGGTTTCAAGAAGGAAACATCCTGTATAAGACAAAAATGATCAAAACATCTGGTTTTAGGAAGGATACATCCTGTATAAGATGAGGATAGATGATCGTGCCTGGTTTCAGGAAGGACTAATCCTATATAAGACAAAGATAGATGAGCACGTCTAGTTTCAGGAAGGATAAATCTTGTATAAGACAAATGATAGATCAAAATATGATGAGTAATGCAAAATAATTGATTGATAGATAGAAATATTGAAATGATAGATGAAAAGATTGAAATTAAGTGATGAGAGAGATGTTATTAAATGAAATGAATGATTGGAAAGAATTGAAAAGGTTGATTCAAGAAGAAACATGCTTGATGAGAGAATGATCTGAAGAGACAATTAACATGATGAGATCAGAAACAATTGGTATGAATTGAAATGATATGATGATGATTTGATTGATGGTAAATAGTCTTCTTGTCCTTATTCGTAGTGCAATACATTTTCATCATTGACCCTTATTATGTAACAATGAAGCTTTGTACACCAGGGCATGAGGAACCAAGATGCATAGATATCTCATTACAAAGAACAAACACGTAGTAGACAAGGAATGAACCCTCCATTCTGGGAATCATGCTAGGGGTCAAGGTGTGTGTGGCATTCACAAGCTGAATGTTCCTATCACAGTTACCCACTAGAGAAATTGCCCCAAAAATTCATTGGTTCAAACCACAAACAACAAACAAAGAAAAGGATCATGCCCATTATGGCTCCTCTAGTCACTTTTTGGACATCCTTGAGTAGCTAAAAGAAATGATCTTTGCCAATTGATAAAAGATAAAACCAACTAGAACAAAATGCAACAACCATACTGATTTGTGTCTTTGTGTGATTGCTTGATGTGATTTTGATAATGTCTGGTTTCAGAAGTTTTGGACCCCATTTAAGACTGACCTGTTTGGTTTCGAGTGTACCGATTCTGTTTAAGACAAGATGTTGATCACGTTGATAGTTTTATAGTGATTCGATAGATTAGACAACTGATCAGCTTGATTGCAGATGTTTTGACAAGATAGTTGTATCCTTTGTTTAACTTCGTGTGAAGTGTTTGTTGGATAGCTGCTAGGATATTCGATTCTTGCGAGACATGTTATTGCAAGTTTTTGATGTTTTCTGATTTTTTAATTTGTTTTTTAAGAGTTTTTCGATGTTTAGGGGTTTTGGGTATTTTATCAATGTTTTTGTGCTTTTTTGAGGATCGTATTTGAATGTTTTTGTTATGGTTTTGATGTTTTCTGATTTTTATTTTTTCCTGGACTTTTTCGAATGTTTTGGTATTTTTATGGTTTTCAAATGTTTTTGGTATTGATGAAACATGACCTGCCATTAATTGATAAAGATAAGTCTAATTTGGACAAATCCAGCAGTCATACTAATCTATGTCATTGTTTTGATTTGTGTGATCATTGATAGGAATGTCTGGTTTCAAAGAGTGAGTACCCCGTATAAGACCAATCTGTCTGGTTTCGAGTGTACCCTTCCTTGTATAAGACATGTTGATGTTTGATAGAGTTTGATTGATTAACAAGACAGTGATCAGTTTGATTGTAGACTTTGAGAGTTTTCTTGTTGTTGATTTGATTTGATGGATGGCACATGCTTTCTTGCTCTGATTTTTTAATTTCTTCATGACATTTTGTGAAAGTTTTTTATTGCTTTTTTTCATGACTTTATCTGATTTTTTTTTTTATTGATTTTTTCAAGACTTTATCTGAATGTTTTTTATTGATTTTTTCATGACTTTTTATGATTTTTAGAATTTTTTCAGTTATGCCCCCAAGTATGCGGACCTATGATGACAACATGATGATGCATAATGCGGTGGAGACAATGAGTTTTTTATATGAGTTATGCTAATGCAGGATGCATGACAAAAATGCAGTTCCTATTTGAACAAAGATGAGTGTGTGTGTCTTTCATTCTGAAATGTACTAATTGGATTAAAGGTACGAAACGTTTCAGAGATAGGAGTTCAATCCATTCTCAAAAGACTTAGACCATCCAACCTAACACACTATGTAACCAAGATTTATGAATGGAGGCACGAAAAACTTCTCCATCAAATCTTGAAATTTTGATCTTCTTTTGCCCATGTGTGTGCAATTGAGTTCATTCCAACTTTTATAACCATCAAAGACCCTTGGAATCCTATGTGGCTAGCTACGTGAGTTATTCTGACTTCAAAAGCAACCTCGATAGAGCCTTGCTGCTAGAAAGCTTTTAGAGCTCCGATGAGTTTATGCACTATAATCTCTCAAAAATTGCTCCATTGCGAGTAGGCGTCCATGGCCCCGATGGAGTTACTTGCATGTTCCCATAGTCAAGCTTTTTTTTGTCACACTTGTATGCGTGATATTTCAGTAATATATCATTTTTTTTGTTTTGCCTTGAGATTGATATAACACTTTTTTCTTTTATTTTCTTGCCTTGACTTGTAAGTAATGAGACCTACTTGGGTATGACAATTACAATGGCATTGAAGCAGAATATTGGATTTTTAACTAGCCACATGACCAACTAGGTATCTGTAATGACTTAGAGCTTTTGATTTATGTGTGAGATATAACAATTGATAGATATTGGGTAATAAGACTTGATAGTGAAACTTATACTCAACCAAGGATAAAGCTTAATCACAATGTGACGTTGAAGATGAATGACTAAAGGCCTCCTAAAGACTTCATGAACAAGTATCTAGGAAATGAGACAACCTTCGTTCCTTTCAGTGCAAATAGGTGAATAACTCAGACAATCATCATGTTTTATTGATGCAACTATATGAGAAAGCAATAATGATATGCAGCAATATGTTGTGCAATGGTGATATGCAAGCAACTATGATGCACTCTGAAATGGAGATATGCAATGCAGTAAAGAAATATGCAAATTTTGTACTAAAAATTGAAATGAACCCACCCTTAGATGTAATATCTTTTTAGGTGCATGTTGTTATTGAGTTGGTATGAACTTTGTGTAGATAATTTGTTGGTCTTTGTTTGAAGAGTTGGATGAACTTGTATTTTTCAATAGGATATGCGGCTGGGAGTCTTTCATGTACAGTTTCTGCTATAGCCTCCTTATTTTCAAACCAATTCAACTGTGGTAAATCTTCTTGCCCCCAGTTTTTCAAGTGTGGGTGTATGAGGCAAATAGAATTTGGTTTCGAATTTGTGATATGAGCAGGTGTTATGCCTATTTTTATTGATGCACTTGAAGAGTATGATGAAACAATTTGGGTGTTGATTTCATTAGCTGGTGTTATGCTTGTGCTTGAAGAAGATGATGTAACAATTTGGGTGTTGATTTCAATAGCTAGTGCTATGCTTGTTTTTGTCACCACATTGGCATTTGATGATGGCGCACATACAATTGTTGACAAGTTGTCCTGTGTAGTATGATCTAGATTGGTGATTTCATTGATAAGGGGTTCATGAACAACTTGTGTATTGGAATCATAAGGGAGACTAGGAGAAATGATAATGGGATCTTGTTTAGGAGGTGGATGTTGGATGGTACTTGAAAGAACATCTTGCTCTTGCGGAACAAGGGTGTTATCATGAGTGGAATAGAAATGAATGAGGGGATCGTCATAAGACTCTTGGTCGACGAGATCTTGATAAAAAATTGGGTATGATGAAAAGGTTTGTTCTTGATCTTGATTTATTTCATGATTGATTTCTTCTAATTTTGGATTGTCCTCCTGACATGGGGGAGTTTGCATGGGAGATTTTTGGAAGGTTTCAACCTTTTGACTTGATGAGGAAGGATTTTGAATGAGATCCTCTAAATCATGACTTGAATTAGATTAGATTTGTGCTATCGATACCCCTTGGGAGATTGTGTTATTGGGTAGAGATGGTGTGGATTGGTCTTGTGTGACTTCAGGGGATGATGAAATAGTGGATAGATATGGTTGATTTGGACTTTGGTTGAAAGAGATTTGGTTTGGGTTCAAAGAGTTTTGGTTTTGGGTGAAGGAGGTTTGATTTTGGTTGAATGAATTTTGATTTGGACTTTGGTTGAAAGGGGTTTGATTTTGGTTAGAAGAGGTTTGAATGTTGGGTTGGTGTGAATTTTGATTTGGACTTTGATTAAATGGGGTTTGATTTGGTTGTAAGAGGTTTGACTTGGGTTGAAAGAGGTACTTTGAATGTTGGGTTGATATGATTGGTTTGATTGATATGTTGGGTTGAAAGAAGGTTGACATGACTCTAATGTTGGTTGAGTTGAGGTAGGAATGACTTTGTTGAAGAATGAAGGTTGGCATGTTTGAATGGTCTCACAAGAAGAAGAAGGTTGGCTTGATAATGATTCCCTCGTGGTTATCACCTCCCTCATCATGTTTTTTAACCAGCCCCTATGGTTGCTAGGACTAGTCATGTCTCTCATTTGTTGTTGCAAAGTATTGATTTGTTGGGCTAAGGTTTCTATGGATGGTGTTGGAATAGGAATGAAAGGGATGAATTCTTCACCTTCCCTACGAAATGCATAACGCCAATCCATGATGTTGCTTGATTGGTTTGGACCTAAGATGACAACATGTAAGATGTTTTCTCCATTTCTAGAATGTTGCAATGTTTGATTTATTTGTTGATCTTGACAAGCTTGTTTGTTGCGGGGTTTTGATCTTGTTGATATTGAAACTTGATTTTGTTGAGGGGTTTGATCTTGTTGATGTTGAAAATTGACTTTGTTGAGGGATTTGATCTTGTTGATGTTGATGTTGATGTTGCAAAGACACAGTAGCAATCAAAGAAAATAATTTAACTAAACAAAGAGAGCACTTGTTTAAAGGACTTTTTCAAATCCTCATGAATGTTGAGATATTTTTCAAAACCCCATTTTGTTTTCTATAGTATTTTGGCAATTTGATAGCACATCAAGCAGACTCTTCTAAAGACAAAAGGTCACAAGTATTACCACAACCTACATCTTGATACTCCATCAGCTCAAACAACTCTGTCACACCCTAGGGTGCGCTCATTTTTTTGCCTTTTTCTGTAAATTAGACCAAAGAAGATCGCTCCTCAATTGACCCGTTATCCTAGGAGATATATGGTGAGTGTCTTGGGGACAGATTCTTCCCCACCCTTGCACTGTGATAATCCAAGTGTCTGGTTACTGACTCAATTGGGATTCTAATTTCTAAGGTGTTTAGAAAGGGTTCTCTTTGAGTGGTCACAATCAGCAACGTTTTACACTCCGTTAAGGGAGGTCTCCCATTCTGTAGAGGTTATGCTCTACAGATTTTAACATACCATATATGCACTGAGGGAGACATAACATCGTTGTGACATCATGTAACACTCGTCGCATATTATTTTCATCGCATACACATTTATTTAGAGTGGCTTGGATTGCTTGGCTTTAGCCATTGCCACTTAGGTCGTTCCCCTCTCACCGGTCTTAATGGCGACCTAAGGGCAACTCGGGAGGGCAAACCTTCTAAAGGATGTAAGTACAAAAATTTACTAGAAGCATAAAAGAAGAGGGTCTAGTTTTCTAATCACCTATTGAAGGGGAGAACATAATACCTATCCCTTCGAAGACACGAAAAACAAAGTCATTTTTATCCTTCCATTGCAATGATTTTCTATTCTAAGTGGAGATGTTGCTCCACACAGGCATGGTGTTCATTTTTAACCTTTATAGCAATTTGTGAAAGAACATGAAATAATTTGATTTTGTTCTTTTTAAAAGCACCAAAAGAAGTTCTCTACTCTAACCCTATAGATAAAATAACGTTAGTAGACACATGGGGGCTATCCAGCGTAATTTCCTTCCTTTGGTTACAAAAATTTGCTTAGGTGTTTATCAATGATCTGTTATAAAATAGAACACTAAAAGACTACAATTTAAGAAAAATGAAAGAATAGAGTTTTTTCTTTTCTTTTTTTTACATGAGTAACTTGCTAAAAATGGAAATTGGCAAAAAAAAGAAACTTTCTAGAAATGGAAACTTTTCAGAAACACAAACCTCCCAAAAATGGAAACTTACAAAAAATGGAAACCTCCCAAAAATGGAAACTTTCCAGAAGTGGAAACCTGCAAAAAATGAAAACTTTCTAGAAATGAAAAACTGTCAAAAACGAAACTTTCCAAAAATGGAAACCTACCAAAAATGAAACTTTCCAAAAACATAAACCTGCCAAAAATGGAAACTTTCCAGAAGGGGAAACCTGCCAAAAAATGGAAACCTGCAAAAAATGGGAACTTTCCAAAAACGAAAACCTGCAAAAATGGAAACCTTCCAGAAATGGAAACCTACCAAAAATAGAAACTTTCCAAAAATGGAAACCTACAAAAATGGAAACTTTTCAGAAATGGAAACCTGCAAAAAATGGAAACTTTCCAAAAACGGAAACATGCCAAAAATGGACTTTCCAGAAATGGAAACCTCCAGGGACACAAAAAATTTCAAATTGTTGTTAGTTCACGTTGGGTTCACCAAATGTTTCATGCTTAAAAATCATTAATGCAGAAATAGAAAATAAGGACGAATCACCAAATCCTTAACTATCAAAGCAATTTCAAACATAAACAAATAGAAATTAACACAAGATAAGAATAAATTCAAATAAATGAAACTCCCTCATCCTGCATCGTGGCTTCCATTGTGCTTCTTTGAATTGTGCTTGTAGGTGGCTCTTAGGTATTGTACTGGGATTCCTCCATAGATTAGACAATTGTTTGAAGACTGTGATTCTAGAATGAGTTGAGCAAAGAGGTTGAATTTATAGATTTTCAACATAGAGGAGGTTTAAGTTAACAAATACTTGATTTAGATTGATCAGTTAACTTATTAGATTGATCTGTTAACAAAATTGATGGGAGAGTGGACTCAATTGATTGACCAATAGACTGAATAAACTAGCTAGTTGACTGGATTGATTGATTAGCAGATTGAATTGATTGGAGAGATAAGTGGATTGATTGATCAGTAGACTGAATAGATGGATTAGTCAGAAAAAGGTGCTTGAGAGTTAAAAAGGATGATTGATGAGTTAACTGAGTTAACTGATTAGACAACTGATTTGATCAATCACTTCCGATTTTAGTATGTGTTGTAGGAATTTGAAATTGAATTTGATTTTCATTTTCAATTTGAATTTGGTCATTCGAATGCTGAAATGCACATGAAATTAACTGAAATTCAGATTTGGGGAAATGTGAATTTGATGATTTGGAATTAGATGAAATGATATGAAATTCGAATTTGAGGAAATATGAAATGAAATTAGATGGAATTAAAATTTGGGGAAATGGAGAAATTTAATTAATTAATTTAAATAATTTATTTGAAATTATTTAAACTTAGGAAATAGAATTAATTAAATAATAAAGATTATTTAACTAAGGAAAAGGTTGTAATTAATTAAATAATTGATATTTAACTAGTAATTGAGATATGGTTAACTGATTAAAATGATTTGAGAATAGAAATAGAATAATTAGGAGTGTTGAAGGGCGATGATTAGAAGAAATGGTTAGTTTACTCAAATAATTAAAGAATTACTTGATTAAATAAACGAATAATTAGTGTAGAATTAATGAGACATTTTTAGGTTTCTACACTCGAGATTTATGTTTCTAGCAGAGTTCTTCCCTCATAAAATTTTCCTTCCATTTCCTCCAAAGGTCAGCCTCCTCCAGGTGGATCGCTTCCAGGAAATCCTCTTGATCAATTTTTTCCTGAATGGCCTCTAACTTGTTGTTGATTTCCTTTTTCAGAATAAAAATGTCCCCAAAAGTGATTTTATTCCATCCCCTAACATTTCTTTTGATTAAATCTAATTTTTGGGCAACCCGAAACATGGGTGTGCCATGGATGTTAGTTTCCCACCATCTTTTAATGTAGTCCTTGAACTCCGAGTGGGTATTCCATATGACTTCACACCTAAAGGGGTAGCTTTTCCTTTTGGAGTTGGTGGTGCTGAAGAGAAGAAGGGGATTATGGTAAGAAACCGTTCTGGGGAGGGCAAAAAGTTTCAGAGAGGGACCAATACCCCAATTGCCCGAGATGAGAAATCTATCCAATCTGACCCGAATAAGGTCCTTCCCTTTTCTAAGATTGGACCAGTTGAATCTTTGACCAGTTAAGTACACATCAAGTAACCCATTCCTACCTATGAAATCCACCAAGTCAGTCATGCTGTCAGAGTACTTTGGAAGTCCTGCCAAATTTTCAGAAGGAAAAAGCGGGGAATTGAAGTCACCCACAATCATCCAATGAGCATTGTGATCATTTTTAATGAGAGCAGTAATGTCATTCCACATAGTTAACCTTCCCAATCTAATATTAGGGGCATAAACATTAATGAGGAACCAGGAGTCCAGGGTAGAAGAGAGTTTGGAGACAATAAAGTTGGCAGAGGTGGTAATCAAGCTACCAGATAACTTAGAGGGGTCCCACACAGTAACTAAGCCACCAAAGGCTCCACTAGTATCACTAATAAAGAACTCAGCACCAGGCCAAATTTTTCCCTCGATAAGGGAAAAAGGGGCACCAATCATTTTAACCTCTTAAAGAAGAAGAACCTCAATTTTATTTTGAAAAATACAATTCTTGAGAGCATATTGCTTCTGAGGGTTGTTCAGGCCCCTCATATACCATGAGAGAACCTTCATTTCTTACCTCTTATGGACGTCTCCAAGGTCTGTTGCCTGCCATTGGTGACATCTCTTGTTGCTTCCTTTTGTCTAGATAATTTGTGATGTGCAACCCGTCTTTAGGTCTACCCCAACATTAGTCTTCACATTCCTAGTCTCGCGTCTCTGTGTGATCCAACCATCATCAACAGGAAGCTCCAGGAGAGGAGAGACCCATGTCCGAGGTAGGGGTAATAAGCAAAGTAGTCAGACATGAAGGGCCCTTCAATAGAAACATCACAGGAGGGGACCCAATGGACCCAAGGTCTGACATAGAAATGGAGCCATCAACAATCTCTCCCTCCTCCAGAGGGGTGATCATATTTAGAGGGGAGGAGATAAGAACTTCAGGGGGGCCAAGTTCAGAGTTTACCATTTTCAAAGCTAACAACACCACCTCGTCCAACAAGGGGCTGGGGGCTCCCTCAACAACTTTGGCATGTGAGCTGAGGAGATTATTTATACTCTTCGTAAAGGGGTAGTCCTCACAACTAGCCCCAAGACCTTCCATGGAAGCAATATCCTTACTGGGGCCTTCCGCAACTACAGAACTTTTGAGCTTGAGGGGCTTGGGGTCCTACACTTTGCACTGAGAGATAATATGACCCACCTTGCGACATTTCTGGCAAAAGAGGGTTGCATTTTCATAGACGAGGGCTTGAGTCCAGCTACCCAACCTAGACTTGAGAGTAATGAAGTAGATTCTTGCTGACCGTAGTCTGCAAATAGAAGCGCGCATAGACCCATCTAGATTTGGTTATAGTTAAACACCCACATAATGCCCAAAGGTGTTACTTATTCATCTAAAAATGGCTTCATCCCAATGTTCAAGTGGGAGCCCCAGAAGGCGGACCCAAACCAAAGCTATCTTTTGCAGGTCAGTCATTGGGTCAAAACCAACCTTCCATTTGTAGAGAGATAAGTTGCATTTTCCATAGGTCCAACAACCAGAGAGGGTCATTGCGATGTCTTCCTTAGTAGTAAATTTAAAGAGGAAGAGAGCCCCATGCATTGCACTAACTGAGACACTTGCTTTCAGTCTCCATTTATCCAAAACCCATTTCCTAACCATTTCCACTGTAGGTTGGAGAGAGAAAAATTTCCCCACTAGAGTGTTGCTTATGTTTAGTAGAATGCGGTCCAAAACTTTTTCAGGGAGATCAATAGTCATGCCTTCCTTAGTTTGTAAGCAAACAGGGACAAGATTGGGGTCCACCTCCCCAAAATCTTTCTCCATCAACACATTTTTCCATCCCTTGACAGTTGTGCTATCAACAGAGGTCCCCTTATCATTTAGCTCATCATGAGCGATAGAGTCCTTGGTTTAGGAATGGAATCCACAAGCTTGTCACGAACCACCACGATTTTAGGACAATCAACAGTCACTTCCTTTAGGGAGGAGAAAGCAAGTGGTTTATCAACCAGGCCAGGAATCACATCCACCGAAAGGCCGGGTGGGGATACTATAGAAGATGTCAGCACCGTAGAGACCGAAAGGGGACTAGGGTTAGCTGGTTGGGGGGGGGAGATCCCCACCTGCAAGGGCCACCATGGACGGGGTAGGTTCAAATTCAAAAGTTGCAGAGCTTCCACAAAGGGATTTTAGTTTGTTTTAAAATATTAGGTTTGTTCATATTCTCTTTAAAAGTATTAATTTATTAATATTCTTTTAATTGTAATACTAATTGTAACAATGTTTTTGATTAATTAAAAATAGGTTTTAAGGGACCCGAAACCCAGATACATAAGAAAGATATTCAATATAGCAACAAAATACAACAGCAGCAAAACACCAGCAAAAAGACTAGCAACAAAGGAAAGGACAACAAAAGGCCAGCAAGAAATTGGCCTCAAGCCCAGCAAGAGACAACAATGTTATCTAAACTAATTTTTTAATATTAATTTATAATCTTCTTTTAATTGTAATATTTTTTTATTTTTATTTTGCATAAACTTTAAAAGTATTCAATCTTATCATAATTTAACACATTATATAAAAACACATTATACATTTGCACCATCTTATGAAAAATAGTAATTACAAACATGCTAATACATTTTAAGTAATAATGATTTATAAAGATCGCTTCATTTATTTTATGCCACCTTTAAATTTAAATTAAAACTAATTGCAAATTTATTTATTTTTCTCCATAATAATGTTATATTTTATTGATATTCAAAAGGAGATATACAATATTAAGAAGTCAAAATGTCAACTTTCCAAAAACTTCATCATTTGCCAAAAAGAGGCATCCCATCTAACCTAACAGGAGCCTTTTTGAAAAGCTTGTTCACTAATACTACATCATCCAAACCAAAACCTACCCCCGACCAAACATCAAAATAGACATAACAAAATTACAAAAAAGGTGGATGAACCCACCATAGACAAAAAATAGAAGACATCAAATCTGAAACTGAACCAAAACATCATCAACGCATCTTCGAAGAGCTAGCTTCACCACTCAACCACTTACCTACAATTTCTCTCAGCTTTTGCAGACGCAATACTCTCCTCCTCGCACCCTTTGCCTTAGCCTTGGCTCGTTCAATGATAGCATTGAGCTCTTTGATTTGCACCAAAATTTTCAGGGCTTCCCACCCATGTCTTGCCTCTTCCATTCGATGAAACTTGCACTGTCCTCACAACCATCTCACAAAAGGGATTATCACTACCTTAACCCCCTTCCCATCACCCTCCACACCTTCTCCAATATCAAACCCTTCCCCAGGTACCGCCCACCATAAATGAATCCATTTCATCCAAGAAGTCTTTATGAACCAAAGCTTCCATCACCCACCTCACCATTTCAACATTCTCGCCAACTTCCAGGCCCCACACCATAATTAAGGAGTATATGTCCATCCTCATTTTGTATATGTGCTTCACCCTATCGAAAGCCTTGCCCACAATGAGAAAGATACACTGTGCAATATGCTCATCCCAAAAATTAAAAATACCTCGCAGCCTCCTCATTGTTAAATCCCTGTAGAAAGGGCATAACAATTTTCTTGTTCGGAGGGTGAAATTTGCTTCCATTTCACCACCCCGCACAACACCACCACCTTCGACACACTCAAAAACACCACCTTTGCTAAAAAATTTCGCAAAGAGGCATTTCTACCTCTGCTTCTCTCTTGAGTTCGAATAATGTAGAAGGGAAAGGTGATAAACTTATAAGGAACTGCGAGGGGGGGTGAATCGGTGCAAGCAAAAACAACAACATAAATCTAATCACCACTTTTATAAACTTGAAACTTAACAAGTATGCAAGGAAAATAATCACATAAGCTAACATCCAATAGAACATGCACCACATGACACAATTTTTTTTCATGTGGAAACCCAAATGGGAAAAACCACAGTGGGAATTAGTACCCACAAGATTTGCACTCTTTCGGAATGCGCCCTATTAAAGGCCTAGCCCAGTTAGGAGCTTTACAATAATGCCCGATTAAGAGAAGACACTATTAGGAGTCACCTGGTGAGGGGCTTTACAACTTAGCCCTGATAGGAGCTTTACTCTATTAGGAGTAACCTTGCAAGAGGATTTAAACTCAAGTTGTTGAGCTACATGGTTAAGGGATTTATCCAATCAGGCCTGTTAGGACCTACGTGGTTAAGGGATTTTGACTGCTGCAACTATTAGGAAACAACATGTAACTGATCTGCATATAGCACCTTCTGTGCCTGATAGATCCGCTTCAATTTTGCTTAAACCACCGACTATACATCATCACATAACTTCTCTTTTCACTGCACAATCAAATTTTCACTCTAAGCCCTTCATCTGACACATCATCACATACTTTTCCTCTTTTTATAAATATCTCAACTAAGTCGGCTAACAACCTTCTAACAATTTTCTAGGTTCAATGTATCTGGTCAATCTTGCTCAACACCCTTTACTTATGTCGGCCACAAACAAAAATAAAATATCACACTACCGGTTTACCGATCTAAGCTATTCTGCTCTACCGGTTATCTGTTCTTCAAGATTGCTTGCTCTGCTCATCATAACTTGCTCATCCTATTGAATCTTCTGTTGCGGTATGAAACATAGTTGCCTGATACAATCTCCAACACTCCTGCAAAACCACATCACCTCACTCTTCACTAATTTTTTGTACCGTTCACATGAGCATTGCTCTATCACTAATTACCAGTTCTTTGACCTGTTTTACCGATTCACTATTTAACTGACTCCACTACTGGTTAGGCTTTACCAGTTGGACTAAATGACTTAGATGACTGACAAAACATGACTACCATAAATGAAAACACAATACAAGTCATCAATTACAACTCAAACATCATCATCAAGCCAACAAAAGGACCGACAATTAAAATCAATTTCCATCAACTCAAGCTCCTTCATTAATGTCCCTGCAAGTCTTTATTACCCGCCGCCACTTCCAAAACGCTTCTTCGATTTTTGTACTCGAAGTGTACTGGAAGGATATTGCTAAATCCTCAGTCACTTCTAAAAATATTAGATCTCCTCAATGAAAACTTGTCGGAGGTCCTCGAACCTCATTTCACCAATTTCACTAAAGGTTAAAGCCCATTTAGATAGAATGTCCACCTCCAAGTTACCCTACCTTCTAACGTGACTCACTTTGAAGTCTTCAAAATTGTTTAGTTCTTCCACAATATTGAAAATTGAATTCTGTAGATGTCATGCCTTTATGCCACCCTTCATTATTGCCTGAATGATGATCAATGAATCTCCCTCCAGGTGCAACCTTCTAACTCCCAACTTCCTACAAAATTTGACTGCAATCAATGCAGTAGAAGCTTCTGCAATATTGTTTGTTCCTGGGTCAAGTTTTTGTGCTCCTAAAGTCACCACTTCCCCCTTCCAATCCCGAACAATGAATCTTGCTCTAGATGGTCCAAAAATTCCTTTAGATGCACCATCAAAATTGATCTTCCACCATCCCTCTGAAGGTCTCTTCCACTTCTCCTTAGGTTGAGAGGAAGAGCTAGATTGAACCCAACCATGCCCCTTAACGGGACAAAACTAATTACAAATTATTAAGAAATATTTATAATAATTACAATTATAGATTATGTTGTAATTACATTTATTATTAGTAATTAAAATGAACATTAGACTTATAAGAAGAGTTAGTATTAGAATAAGGGTTAGTGCCAAAGGTTAGAATTGAGGTTCAAACTATTTCTAAAACTAAGGTTAGAGTTTTAGATTAAGGACTAGGGATACAATTAAGGAAAAAATAGGATTAGGATTGTATTTAATGTTATAATTAGGTTAAGTATCAAGGCTACAATGCAAATTAATATTAATTTTAAAATTACGGTTATTACAACTAGAATTTGAATTAAGCTAGACATAAGACTAAAATTAAGGTTACAGTTAAACTTAGATCAAGGGTTAAGGGTTGTTAAATTTAGAATTAAAGTTATAGAGATGAGTGTATTATATATTTATATGATGCTAGAGTGAAAACATATTAATTATTATTTTTAAACTTAGAATAATTAAGTAATAACTATAAATATTTAATCAATAAAGCACCTTCAACTTTGAATATCAATTTGTTCATTACATACTACAATTGTGAGCACTCTATACTATATAGTTGCAATACATATGCCTTGAAAAAATATATTGTTTTGAACTATTGTTGAAACCCATGTCCAAATTTATATGTTATATCTCATCTATTAACTAAACAATTTTTTACTAAAAGGGCAACTACTTGCGCCACTAAGTGGCACTTGTTGTTCTTGCCATCAAGGTCCAAACCTTGTCAGAATGCTGTTTTTTAAATGTTTCTATTGAAGATGAGGTCTCCTACTTTGCTAAATGTTTCTATTGAAGATGAGGTCTCCTACTTTGCTGCAAAGCATTTACTGGAAATGACTATCCAGCCATCAAGATGCACTGTGGCATCCATGGTTGGATGCTACATAACTAGTGTTTTGATTTCTCATCAATGAGGATCGTTTGAAGCTTGTTCACCGTACCATTGTTTTGACATGAATAACAACAATCCTCATCAATGAGAAGAAACAACTTCAATTATGTGGCATCCAACCATTGATGTTATGGTACATCAATAATAACAATCTTCATCAATGAAAAGTCAAAACTTCAATTATGTAGCATCCAACCATTGATGTTATGGCACATCCTAATGGCTCAATAACCGTTTCCATATTTACCCTTTAATAAAAAAAAAAGCCAATCTTTAAAATACTAAAGTTTTTTTTTTTTATAATTATTATTTGATTATTTGAAAGCACTTATTTTTCATATTAAACAATAATTCATTTGAAAAACATTCTCATTCAAATAGGGAAAAATAAAAAAAGAAGAGTAAAGATGCTAAAGAGGTTCTAGACGTTTCTACAAAGAAGCTGAAGCATCCTGTTCCTTCCGTATTAGATAACTCTGTCAGCCGCTTGAAGGGTTAAGTTTCTCAGATCAGCCGCTTGAAGGATTCTCTCATTTCAGCCGCTTAAAGGTTTTATTCTGTTAAAAGCCTGAGACTCTTTTAATCACTCATGGCGATGGATTTGAATGCGGATTTGGAGGAGCTCCGGCACTTACAATCAATTGCCAAGAGGCCCAGAGTTGTTTCTTTGCTTTCCAGCGAGATTCACAATTTGGAGAAGGTATGTTAAACTCGCTTCTTTAACACTTCCTTTCAGGGGTTGTATCCAACTATTCTTGACTGAATGTTATCTACACGGGCCTTGTTTAAACCCTCATTATCTTCTTTTTTTACAATACAGTATTGAGTTTTCAGATAGTATGTAGACCAATATTTAAGTTAGTATCTAGTCTGACTTATTCATTAGAAGAATACTTACGCAAGAGGAAAGACCAGGGTAATGGTATGGTCGAGGGGACTGAAAACCAGAGCTTACAGCTTGTTTTATACCTAGTTAAATATGATATAGCGAGGGTTGTGTCTGTACCAATGCTTCACTTATCCTAAATAAAAACGTCTTTTACCGGCGGTCTCAAATGCCGAGCGAGGTAAGCTCGGACTACTTCTATTTTTTCGCCTTTCAAATATTTAAATAGCCCATGCACTAATACGCATTCCTAGAAGTAACCTAATTTGCTACTCAATTTGTGGGACTATAATGCTCTTGTGTTGTCAGGTATTACGTTATTTTGAATTTTCAGAACTTTCCCTTGGTGAGTGGGGTTTTATCTTTATATAAATAAGAATGTTTGATATGAATGTTTTTTTGCTTAAAAAAACCTTGGAATAAATACCCTACACGCGCTAAATATTTCAGTGGAAAACACTGTCTGAAAGAGAAATCTCATTGCAACGAGCATTTTATCATGGCCAAGAAAACAAACAAAAATCAAAATAATTCTTGGCGATATCTAGGATGCTTAATTATTGAGGGATGGCTTCCCAACCATCTTGCCATCACTCTCTTTCAATTATCTTGGTCTTTGCGCAATTACTGGTTTCACAAAAGGAACAGCTGCAGCCCTTGCTCAAGCTTTTTTTAAGCAAATTTATTTGGGAGGGTATCTTTGGGGCCTTTTGCAGGGCTGCCCGTGTGGTACGTAATGAAACTGGTGCCCAGATTCCATCCCTTAGGCCCGGAACCTTCGTATGGTTTTGTTTTTTTGAAGTCCATCACATTGCTGTTAATTGGTTTCTCCTGTAGGATGACATCGACACAGCATTTGCTTCTCCTAACGCCTATACTAATTTTCTCCTGGCTTATTTCCTGTCAATTCATTCCACTGGTTCTCATAATCTTCTCCTTTGTTGTTTCATTCCTTTCTTTTCCCTCTGTATTAATATTAATTATTATGTATTTCCTTTGCATATTCATTGCCCACTCACCCCTCAATTTTGAATCAGAGCATTAAAAAAATAAAGAAAATGCAGATATGCAGCAAGCAGATGACCTCCATGTGTAGCCATTTACATTAATGATGTTTTATTTCCTCACGTATCCTGGTATTTGCTAATAAGAGTGCAAGGGTATATCCCTATCACACAAGTACCTTTAACTTTTTAAACATTTATTAGTTGGCCAGAGCAAGGGTGATTAGATACTGCTTTGGGCTTTTCATCCAAGTTACAGATCGTGATACCGGTTTTGGCTCGGGTTTGGGGGTTAGGTTTACAGACAACACTAAAGCTTAAGTATAGACAATGTAATTGCGACTGCATTGATGATAATAATATTATAAAAAGAATAAAAACTAGAACTCAAGCTAATCAATAATGAGAAGGAAAATGACACTGAGTAGTAACTTTATATCTGTAATTGTATATGTATAGACATCATGTGTGTGTACACACACATACACAATGTATATGTATGAATTGTAATTAATGCCAGAGGCATTCTACAATGCCAGCGTGTTAATAAAAGTTTTCCCTTTTATCTTAAATATCACATCCATTTAAATGTCAATATATTAATATATAATAATAGATGTAAAATTTTCAAAATAAGCAGCACATAAAATTTTTGTCTACATGTATAAAGTAAATAAAAAATAGTTCAAAAGTAGAATTAAATAATTTTTAAGTAAATAAGATAGCTCTAAACTGGTATCTTTTGGCATTTTTAAGATAGGTGTATTTAAGATATCTATGCTTCTATAGACTTACATGGGTGTGTGTAGATATAGATATGGTTGATTAGTCCAAAATATATTAGAATAAAACAGGGGTTGGACCCTGCAATTATAACAAGGGACCTCAAAACAACACAAGGGCTAAGTGATCAAGGATACCTCAAGAGACATAATCAACAGCCACATGTAAGCCTGAGGCCTCCTTATTATTATTATAACACCGCTGCAGAACACAAGCAGGGGAGAAAGCTATCTAGTAAACTGTCCACTGACGTCTTACTTGTTGCAATGAAAACATCTTTATTTAAACTGGCTTTTAGTCTTCAAGATGCTGGATGTGGAATCTCTATTACAGAAAAGCTTTGGAGATCCTTTATGTTTTTGTTTATTGCTTGCACAGCCTTGTGAGCGTAGCACAACATTTCCCAACTTCATCCATTGAGTAGGCTTCCTTCTTGAAGAATATGCTACTAATGCTCTGTCAGTAATATTTAACAGGCATTTTTTCAACAGTTTCTCCTTTTCGATGGCCACCTGTCTTCCCCCTTTGAACTCGACTCTAATGCTGCATTGATATTCTTATCATTTCTCAAAGAGTTTATTTCATCGTCAAGAATTGGCCTCCTTATTGTTATCACTCTTGTCTTTGTTTTAAAAAGAAAGATGCATTCCCCCAAGTGATGGGATTTGAGATCCAAAGCTGAATTTTGTCTAATTAAAATCCAAGGGCTGGATTTTTAAAGCTATAGTTCATTCTAGTGGTAGCTTTCATTTCATTTTTTATGTTTAGGGAAGGAATAGCAGCTCTTTGCTTGATTTTTTTACCTGTTTTAAGTTATTCCAGTGCTCCTTTTCTTTGCAGGCTCCAGCCTGATCAGGATATTATTTCCAGATCATTTATCTCCGATCTCTTTTTTGATAAGCCTTCATGGGAAGATCAAACCCAGAAAGTCTTTCCTGCAGAGGCTCGTTACGCTTATAGCCTTATAGTGAGTGACAGAACTTTTTACCTTAGAAGGGTCCAAGATATTGATTATCTAAATAGTCCGCATAACAGTTTCTGCAAGGTAAATGAGGTTAGAAACAAGAAGATGATGAAAAGGCAGCAGAATATTTTTTTGTAGACTGAGGAAAATATTTGCAGGCAAATTAAAGATGGGATGAAAGGTAATACAGAAAAATTACAAGAGACTGTCACAGTCTAAGATGCAAGAGAGCCAAAGTCAAGAAATAGCAAATATTGACACAGCCTAGTTGATGCTGACACAACTGCATACGAGGCATGCCAAACTACAGAAATCAACAATGCCTAAACCAGAAAAAACTGCTTCACTACCCACGACACACCTCTGTTAACAAACAGCCTTTTCTCGAAGAACATATATATTATAGGATTAGTCCTAGCCTTGCCAACAATTTGAAGTTCCATTTACACTTGAGAGCTACCTGCTATTGCAGAAGATAATTAATACAAAAATTGGCCACCTTTTTCCAACATAATCTTACTTTTTGGAAATAGAAAGACTATGTTCCTCCATTTTGATTTAAAATTATAAACAGATCACCCTTAAACAAGAGTTTGAAGTACAACATAATTAGGTCCTCGCTTTTGAGGGGCACATCCTCTTATATTGTGCTGTCTTTGGGCTTTGCAAATGGCTTGATGTGTTCTTGCGAGCCATTGGCTCTTTTTCCTTTGATGGCAACTCCACGAACATTCAATCAATCTATTGCTGTATTTCTCCCCATAGAATTTTTCCATGCACTGTTTTCCACACTCTTGCTTATGGCTGCATTGAGAATGATAAACTTTTATTAGCACTTCTGCTCTGGAATCAAATGAGGCATGTTCAATCAAAAGAGTGTTACTAGCTGCTCTGGATTAGTCTTCAGAGCCATGAAAATTGTAGTGGGGCTTGTCCGGTTGATGATTCAGGGAGTGCTCTAGTGGTTCTCTCTCTTAGAAACTCAACTCTTTAGGAATTCCTAGCAGATCCTGCCATAGTCTTTGGAGATGTTCAATTTCAAAAGTATTCCTTTCTTGACTAATTTTAAGGGAGTGGACAAATTACCATTTAGGACTGCCTCCTCTTTACAGAACCACCCTGTTCTCGAGAGATATAATATGTTGAGGACAGGCTGGAGCTTGATAGCCATCATTTTGGAGGTCATCTTGTAGAGTCATACAGAGAGAAATGTGGCTGGAAGTAAAGATTTAGCTTCTGCACTCTTAGGAATTAAATAATAAATGACAATTTCAAAGATTATATGTTTTATGAGAGTTCCTGACTTTTTCTTTTTTTTGACTTCCATGCCTAGTTACGCCTATCTCTTTTGAAAGAAGCAAGCAGGGAAGCCCTCAAGCCATCTGGCTTTATTCCCTTATATTTAAAAAATTGCTTTTCTAACCCACTATCAAGACTGGTTGAGTCAGAGATTGATTATGTCTCTTTGTGATGATATTAGGATTACTGGTTAAGGAACTTTCCCTAGCCTCCTTATTCTTTTCATCCTCTGTAAGGAGTTCCTAAAAAGAACCTAGCCACCTACTTATCAATCTGTGTGCGCGTATCCAAGTTCCTCCTTATTCACTCATCACGAATTGATCGAGTATTATTGCACCATGGAATCATCTGCACAAATATTCATTAATACCTGATATAGTGGAGACGGCACAGCGTTTTGTGCTATTTGGAGAGGGAGGGACCGGTGAAGGGTGTGATGTTTAGTGGGGTATAGTTGTTTTGCATTTCATCCAATCCTTGTGAAAATATCTACTTGTTAACTTGATACATTAAATCTGCTTTACAACTCTAGAGTTTGTACATGAATTGAGTCTTATATAAAATAGATATTTACTATCATATCATCAGAATTATAATGATCAAGATTAACAGAATTTACTTATTACCATATTCTAATGCTATATATTTATAATAATAGAATGCCGTACCCTATACAGCTGAGGTACTAGCAGTTGAAACTTGTGATATCTAATTTTTTTCTTTTCCTAAATAACTTAGAATCTAATTTTTTCTTTTTTCTGTTGTCTGTAATCATGTGATAGGCTCAGCGTGCAGTCGAGGAAAGTAATCAAGTCAAAGCAACACCCATACAAACACCTCTACAAATATCCACTGCAAGAAGTTCAGAGATTTCCTACACAACAGTTGGATCATTCAGCTGGGATCAAGAAAATGAGAAAGTCAAGGTGAATCAGCAGGAATTTAAGTTCCCAAGCTTCTGTGTTGTCCTGTTTATAGACTACAAAGCCTGAGGCTTGTAATTGCATAATACAGCTGTATTAAGTGATTCCTTTTGCTATTAAATTTGTTGTGTTTTGCAGATATACGTTTCTCTAGAGGGCGTAAATCAAGAGCAAGTTGTTTCCAATTTTCAGCCTTGGTCCTTTGATGTCAAATTCCATGACGTACAGGGGAAAAATTACCGGTGTGCAGTGCCAAAATTAAATAAGGCCATTGTGCCAGAAAAATGTCGCCTCACTGTTAAACCTCATCGTGTTATCATTACCCTTCAGAAAGCTGAGAAGGGTAATTGGCTAGATTTATATTTCAAGGAGGATAAGGTTGACAACTCGCAGCTCTCTTCTTAAATATTTTTTAAATTTTAAATAGGGCCTATTTTTATCATGAAAAATTGCAGCACATAAAGAAAACCTTTACTTGAGATTGTCAATATTTGAGATTATAATCTATTTTTGTTGCTTATCGTGCAGTTGAAGCCAAGTCTTGAAAACAAAGCAGACCCGATGGCAGGAATAATGGATCTAATGAAGGTGAATACATTTTAAATATCTTTAAGATAACCATATTTTCTTGTTGCAGGCTTCTATATAGTACATATGTATGTTATTGGGGAAGGAAATCGCTCACTCATTTGTATAAAGAAGAAAAGTTTTAAATCTTAACTGTGTAATTTCTGATTGTGCCAATTGCAGATATATTAGATGATCTGAGTTCATTTTTAAAATCCAATTACAGCACGAGAAATTTATATCTATGATTCTCATTCTCACTCCCACACTATAATTTCATACTTGTTTTTTAAGTTTCTCATCTGGTTTTAGCTACAAGAACTTTCTGATTTTCTTTTTAGCAAAGAAAGGGTGTTGAGATCTATGTTAGAGCCTCATTATGCATGATGAGGGTGTTTTGAGTTTGCAAGTCTAATTTATCATCCTTTTTGCCTCTTACAGAATATGTATGATGAGGGTGACGAGGATATGAAGAGGACCATAGCTAAGGCTTGGAGTGAAGCACGGTCTGGGAAGAAAGCTGATCCACTAAAGGGTTATGGCAGTGATCTGTAGCTCCTAGCAAAGCATTGGTTCAAGGTTAAAGTGTTTTCTATGGCATCACGAGGGAATTGAGAGCTGTTAAATGTACTTGGTTCTATTTAGTATAGGAACGAGAGTAGGACATATTGTAGTATACGGTTTTCACAATGTAATAGTCTTTGTCTAGACCTGTTGATGATTATCCAGGGTGTAAGTGGGTCGGTTACTTCACAGGTTCATTGATTTCATTGAGAATGAGCCTTCCAAAGGTGGATGTTTTTATTCAACACGATTTCATTGAGAATGAGCCTTCCAAAGGTGGATGTTTTTATTCAACACGATTTCAATGAGATGGTGTAAGTCAATTATACAAACAATACAAGCAGTATACTGAATGATGTTTCCAAGGCCTTGATCAAGCAACGTCATATGCAATCCATGCTGTCTTTCTTGTAGGGTAATTTGTTAATGGCAGATACTTGTTTTCGAGCTGTAGTACTAAGATTTACGAGTCATGTTTCTGTTTCATCTGTTAATTCACTATGTTAAAGTGAGTTTGCTTGTATACAGTCAACTTTACGATATCGATCATTGGATTTTGGTAGATATTTTGTATTCAAGCTACCCGCAGTAATGTTTTTAAGGAACTCTTATCCTTGTTTCATCTGTTAATTTATGAAATTCTGCATACTAGATTATAGTTATTCAAGTGAGATTGATTTCCAAAAGAATCGTTATAACGATGTAATAAGTATATCACATGTAAAGTCCATGCATCCCAAGTGGACAATAATTTAATTTTTATGTTACAAAGTGATGTTACCCTTTGTAGACATTTCACTTTTTCTTTTAGTAAAATTCTTGAGGGCTATGACATCTAGATTATTTCAGATCTACACCTAGATGGAGGATTTAAAACGATATGATGTGCAAGCTAGATGAATGCATGATTATGCTAGATTGATCTAAGAAGTTAATTATGCTAATGATATGCATTGATTATGCTAAATGATTCAACAATTATGCTAGAATATGATCAAATTAAGCTAGATCTAAGATGCAATAAATGATATAACAATGCTAAACTAGAATGCTAGAAATTATATGCTTATAATAACAATGTTTGAGATGAAAATGATTTGGGATGTGCTTATAATAATAATGTCTAAAATGATAAGAGAAGGGATCCTTTGTGCTCCAAAATGGGGGATATTTATTGGATTTCCAAGGCCATGGGTGAGGTGGTAGGAATCAACGGTCAAGATCGAGTCTGAAGATATCAAGGGTCAAATTGGAGGAGACTGGAGAAGAGGTTGGAGGAAGGGACACTTTTCATCTCTATGGTGACAAGTGTCAAGGAGCTTTGCTCATGAGAGGGCAAGTGTCCAAGGGAGGAGATATGTGGCATAAGTGCCATGTGTCTCAAGGGAAGGATATCCACACGATAGGAGGTTATGATGTGCAAGATAAGATAGTGTTAGCTAAACCCAAGATTAGGTGGAATGGGTTAGGTTAGGGGATGGTTAGGCTAGGTGGTTAGAAGTTAGGAGGCATGTGGGTAATTTTAATTTAAAAATTCAAATAATAGGAAAATGTTAATTAACTTTCAACAATTATAAATTTATTTGTTTTAATTAATTAGGGGATTAGAATAAATGAATTAAATGGGGGAGGATTAATTAATCAAAGAGGATTATTGAAATGAACATATTAAATAAATCCTTAGATTTATTAATAAGCAGGTGAAAGGGAGAATTTAATCAAATTGCTAGTGAATTCAATTAAATTGGGAAGGGGGGTTAGTTAAATAATTGCTTATTTAATTAATTATCTTTAAACCATTTTTAGGTGTGTACAAAAAACATTAAAGCATTTAATTACATAAGATCAACAACTCCATTTTCTAATATAAAACATATCACCTAAACCTCATTTCACTTATATCAAAATTACTTGATGGTTACATCATTTGCCACATGGGCATGTACATAATACAATACATCTAATCTAAACATATGTACATTATAATAGATGAATAAAATCTCTGCCTAACTCACTAAGCTAACCATATTCAAGAGAAGCAACTCGAGAATGCACAAAGCCAATCTATGCATAAATAGGTTCAAAATCCCCCATGGAAGAAGGCAACTACCACCCGACCATGTGGACCCCGAAGGACCACCCCCCATGCTAGGAGATAGGCATAAGATCCTCAAGCACACAAACAAAGGATAGACAATACATCGTCTAAACTCACATCCATTGGGTAAAGGTACAATCAACATACACAGAGATAAATCTCATAACAAGTAAATTTCAGAAGCTATAACACAGGGGCAGGACACTAGTGCTCACAAGGGGAGAGTGTCATTGCATAGCTTGATATGGGTTATCCTGGTAGGTCTCCATAGGTCCCGACTCCCATCCCGGGTTATCTTGGCAGCCTCTATTGACCCCGACCCCCATTCAAGTCTCATGCGGAACCAACATACCTTTCAACGGGACAAGGTAGTTGATCATGCCATTCTTGGCCTTCCCACCTCATCTTGAGCCTAAACGAGCATTCAAGCCATGAGTGGGGCATACATTATCTTGATTAATGTGTTTAACTACCCAACCCCCTAATTCATTATTTAGGTTATTACTTATTAAGAAACTCTCCTAATGGGTTATCTTGGCGATCGCTTTAGAACCCTGACCCCCATGGAGAGCCACTCCCCCTCATGACACTAAGTCTACTCAAATCCAACCTAAGGCAACAGATGAAACACCATCAAATAGCCATATAATGAGGTCCAACCAAGTCTTAAAACAACATCACATCTCAACCATATAAACATCAAATACAATAGCTTCCATCAAAGAGCACAACATGGCTCAATCCCATAAGGAGAGCAGTGATAATATACCAAGAGACTGATAAGCCAACATAGACTTCCATAATTAAAGCCCAAATAGAAAAAATTGAACATAGTATCACTGACAGTCATCCAAGACGTAGGGTAAAACATCATCCAATAATGCATCAAAGTGAGTTCCAAAAGGGTTTGAAATCAACATTATAGCTTAACCACAAACATCCCTATCTCAGGGGAAACACTCTCTCTAAGATACACAAGGAAGACCAAGCCATAGATCAAACCACTATACAAGAACCATATCAGGGCAAGTAGCATAATCTACCAATCAATTATTATCACATGATTAAATCAATTATTATCACATGATTAAACACCATGTATTACAAAATACAACATACAATTTTTTTTTAATATACTCCATTTATTAAAAATATTATTAATTTCACCCTCCATTAACTAATTATTGTTATTTAATAACTCCTTTATTCCACACACTTATTCCCACAAATATTTATTTTTCTAACATGACCATATAATGTAAATAAAAATCTAATCACGAAATGCATTATTCAATCATTAAATAAATTAACTAACTATTACTAATTTATAAATCAGTGATTAATTAAATAATCTAATTATAGATCACCCAAATTTTACTTCTAGAAAGAGAATAAACTAAAATCAAAATAAATAAAAATTCGATGAGCAACACAAATTATAGGGAAGGTTAAAAATCCGACGCTAAAATCTACTCCAAATCTATCCTCTGGAATTCCTATGAACCATTGGCAAGGTTCACAATAGAAACATCAACATAAAAAGTAAATAAATGAATGAATTAATTGAACCCTAAGACCACATTATTGGCTGGAAAAGAAAAAACACAGGTGACTACAAGCAGGTTGGATGCAGAGAGTAACAATGGCGGTTGTGAAGGTGAGGTTGGCTTGGGATAAGGCGTGGGGGACTAAACATCCAATGCATGGGGTGTGGGAAACCACCCCACGCTTGGGTGGGATGGTTCCCATCCCACGTGGGGAGGAGCCCACTATGGTCTCCTTCCCCATGTGGGTGGGAAAACCTCCCACTAGGCGTGGGAACTCCACGCCATGGTGGAGAGGCTCCCACCATGTGTGGAGGGACACAACGCCCTCCCTCCCCCAATACATAAAAAGAAATAAATGAATTTAAATAGCAGAATAAATAAAAAGATATAAATAAACTTTAATTGCAAAATGATGAGTTTGTTAACATATAATGCAAAACAATTGATCTTGCCAACAAAAATGGTAAGGAATGGTCATGATTTAGATAAGTAATTTGCTGAAAAAAGATAGCGATTTGTTTAAATGTATATAAATTTTTTTGGCATGAATTTAATTGAAAATAAATGCATGACCAAATGCCAAAATACAACCAGGCATAATTAAAACCCCAAACCGACCAAAAATAACACAAGAGCTCAGAATACACTAAGGAAAGGATGATAATAAAAATAAATAGAGAAAAGTTCTAGTTTACAATCAGACCAAAATTAAATCTTTTCACAATAGATATACACATACAATCAAAGTAGGCTCAGATTTTATTTTATTTTTATTTTCTTTCATTTTCAAAACCAAACACAGAAGAAAAGCAAACTTTTACAAGCCACAATTCAGAGAAAACAAAAAACAAATAAGAAAACCAACCTGGAAACACTAAATTCCAAGCTCTGAAAACACCTTCTACGAGCTCAAAACCAAAAAATCTCCAATCCTCTGTTCCAGAACCCCTTTCTCTGCAATTTTTTCCAGCAAACCCCCAACAAGCATAAAAAAAGAAAAAGATCCCCCTCCTCTAGGAAATTTTTAGAATAAAAAGTTTCTTCAATTCCCCAACCTCTCGAGAAATGGAAACTTGCTTTTTGATTCATTACTTCAACAATAGTTTAAATTTCATTATGTTTATTTAATAACTTAAATTATTTCATCTTTTAAATAATCTTAATTTATTAATTATTCATGCTAGTGTTTTAATTTAATTATTTAGAACATTAATATAAATTCATCTGTCAAGAGTTTATACCAGGGGAACAACTTAAGTTGGCAGTGCAGAAGTATGATCTCTGGAAAGGGTAGACCCAAATTGGAGGGCTTTATCCATGGCACTTCCTCATTAATGATCATGTTTTCAATTCAATTTATGATAGTATTAAATATACTCTTGAGATGCAAGATTGCAGATTCATGCATCAGGTCTTGGGAAGACATGGTCGAATCCTAGGGCAAGATTTGAAGGAAAAAATCCAACGTCGAGTGCATGCAATTCTCACTATTTTGGGTCATGATCATATGTTTCCAGTTGATGTTCTCATCTGGCTAGTTCAGGGACAAGAACACCATGCTAGGTAGGGCTCTCAAGTGTGACGAGGTTACCTACATCAAGATCTCAACGCAACCCCCTCTCCTCCCTCTCCTCCACTGAACAATGATGCAGATTTAGAAGAACACCAGAACGAGAACGAGGTTGATTCCCAAGCTATGGAGGAGTAATCCTATTGGTTAACAAATTTGTCATGTAACTCTATATCCTCATGCTCACATAGATGACAAATGTAATCACAGTTGAACCAGTCTAACCATATATGAATTGACTAATTCTCTGCTTATTTTACAAGGTGGTAGCTACCTTCTAATGATTTTCAATGAATAGACAAACAATTCATATGCTTTTAACCGGAAAGCAAATAAGGAAAGAGATTTTAACTAGAAAGCTTTGTAAAGGCATCCACAATACTAACTGCTATTTAAAAAAAATTCAGATTTTAAAACAAAGCCACTATGAAATACCATTCACAACGAATATTCTATAGTAACTGAAAGTTTAAATCATCCACCATTTCAACATAAATTCACCAAATGACATCCATTTCAAAGAACAGAAAAGCATCCACACACCATAATTCAAAGCTTATGAATATGCGAAAACCACCAGTAGTTCCTTTATATTAAAAAAAAAGAAGATAACCATATGTATGAAAGTTTTTGCTCTAATGAGAAAAACAAAGTTTTGGATTAAGGCAAAAACATGTTTTGAATGGGTCCTAAAACCCTTTACAAAAAGGATTCTAAAATATTTAGAATCAAAGCTTTATAAAAAGTATTCAAAACAAGACATGCTGCGAACTATAGAACATTACAAACAATAGCCAAAAAGACAGCAAAAGCCTAGACAGACAAAAAAATACTAGCAGAGAGACCAAACCCACAAACTAAAAAAACCAGCAACCCAACTACATGAGGCACTTGAGGGTTTCAACCACCTCCACCTCTAGGATACTCATCTTGTCAGCTACAACCTTCATTTCCTTGTAGTCCACATTCCGAGTGGCCGCTTTCTCCTTCATATTGCCTCGAGTCCTCTTACTAGGTCCTTCGTCAACCTGGATCACATCATTATCATCTCTAATGGTAACAATAGTTTTGTCCTACTGCATACTATCAAGGTTGTTCACCATTGCATTCATGGCATCTGCAGTTTGCTTAACAATCTTATGGCTACAAGACATAATAGTTTTAAGGGGGTAGCCTAGACTTTCTCATAGCCATCTTCGACATTGGAGATTCTATCTTCAAACCCTTTTTTCATTTGGTCAATACCTTCTCCAACCCTTTTTAATGCACTCCAACACTGATTTCTTCTCCTCCTTCGTCCACTGCCCAACCTCTTTCTAATTATCTTGGATATTACCCATAGGAATGGCCTCCATCTTGCTTTCCAGTGCCCTTTGATTAAGTCTAACCTCTTTCAGCTCATGAAACAACCACTTGAATATACTGAAGGTATCAATGGCATGTTCCTTGGCCATACCCATGTTGGCATTTGATCATTTGGTCAACCAGTATATGTATGTTGTGCATAGAGATTAGATTTATGTATGATGACTATTTTGTATGTTGTCATTGATGGCAACTATATTTCTTTAAGTCATCTAAGTCCTACAGTTCAACTGGCTAGACTTAATCGGTAAAGCAGAGTCAGTTTTATCAGATCCGGTAATTAGGACTTCAACTGGTAAAATGACTGACAAAGTCTCACACCAACAACCGGTACATGAAATCCATGAAGGATGAAGGATTGTGGTTTTGTAGAAGCATTGAAGATTATTAGATGAGGATATCTTCTTGACCGCATGAGCAGATTTGATCAGATGAATGAGATTTGATCAACAAAGGCAGAGACCTAGAAACACAATTAACCGGTAGTGATGAAAATCACTCAGATCGGTAACACGACACAAAATTGGATTTGTTATGTCGGTGACCGACATAACTAAAGTGTACAATGCAAGATTGTCTAGATGAATTGAACCTAGGGAATTGTAATAAGGTTCTAGCCGACCTTATGATAATTTTAATTGTGTGATGAGGTATGAAAGGATATATATACACAAGGTTGATAGTGTGATGTGTGATGAGCGAATTTTGTATTTCTGATAGTGCAAAGATTAGAGGAGTTGAGAGATGAAGTCTTGTGATGTTGTAATGTTTTGAAGCAGATTTTATCAGACACAAAAGGTGTTATACTGAGATCATTTGTATTTGTTGGGTTCCTAACAGTTGCAACAAGAAAATCATCTTACAAGGTCACTCCTAACAGGGTGGAGTCAGATCCTAACAGTTCTGATCATTAAATCCTCTAACCAGGTGACACATTAAATTGTGTTTGCAAATCCCAGTAACTTGGGTAGCTCCTAACAGGGCTGGTCCTCACAGACCTTTTTGTAAAGCTCTTAACCGGGCTTAGACACTTCTAACAGGGTGTGCCCCTAACCGGGTGTTGTAGACCTTAACCGATCAAATCTCTATACTACAGATAGTGGATCTTGTGGGTACTAACTCCCACTATGGTTTTTCTCATTTGGGTTTTCCACGTATAAACTCTTGTGTCATGTGGTTTATGCTTTATATGGTGATTGCATACTTGGTGCTATTTCTTACATGTCTATTGAGTTTTAAGTTGGTGAAATTGATATTCATATTTGTATTATTTTTACTATCACCGATTCACCCCCCTCTCAGTGCCTTTTAAGTTCATCAATTGGTATCAAAGCCTAACTTCCTTAAGGCTTAACCACTTGGAAGGGATCTCTAATCGTAAGGCAAATATGGGTGAAGGAATGAGCTATAGAGAGATGGCTAGAGAACTTGCTGAAACTAAGGATGAGTTGGAAACCCTAAGATGCAAGTATAAGACATCACTAGCTAAAAGGAAGGAACTGACTGAACAATTGTTGGAGATCTCTGACAACAGCTCTTCAGATGATGTGAAAATTGATGCACTGGTTGAAGAAGTGGAGAAGCTGAATGGTGAAAAGACTAACCTGAGAAGAGAGCTGGAAGCACTTACAATCCAGATGAGTGAGGAACTTGAAGCTAGAAGAAAGGCTGAGGATCAGATTTGAGATAAAGAGCATGAAATCTTTAAGATCAAGCAAGAGAATGCAGCTTTGTATGAACATTGGCATGAGGAGAAAGAAGAAAAAGAAGCATTACAGTCAAATCTTGAAATGGCAATGTCTCTTAGAGAGACCCTCATGAAAAGAAATGAAGATCTTACAAAGGAACTTGCCGAGGCCAATGAGAAGCTTGATAAATTCAGCAAGAGATCCTCTATGTTGGATGAACAGATCCAATCTTAGAAGATGAAAGGTGATAAATCTGGTCTAGGATACAATAGATGTGAGAAAGGTGAACCTTCCAGTACCAAGAGTGACCTGCACGAAGGTAAAACTTCTCCTAAGGCTTAGAAGCCTACCGGTAAGAAATCTTACAAACCCGTTTGCTTTAACTGTCATAAACCAGGACATACTGCTAATGTTTGTAGAAGTAGATCTGATGCTAATATTGGTTATAGACCTAATACTAGATATGTGCGTAGGACATTTTAAGGTTATTGTTAGGCATGCAACATGTATGGGCATAGATCAGTTGAATGCAGATATGGAGCAAACAATCCTGCACCTCACATGAATCCAAGACCTATTGGTAACTGGAGAAGGAATTTCACTGACCGGAGAAACACAAATTGGCAAAGATCCTATTTTAACCTGTCTAGTCCTTATGAGATGGAAAAGGGAGTCAATGTGACTTGTTCAATCTGCAACAATTTTGGACATGTGGCAATGAACTGCAGAAGAAGAATAGGTAGAGGAAACTCAAGACCTTGGAGAGCATCTGGAATGACATGCTATCATTGCAACCAATCGAGACACATTGCCAAGTTTTGCAGAACACAGAAGAAGCAACCGGTGAATACTCCTGCAGACCGGAAAGGAAAGCAAAAGTTTGATATTGAAGAAACTAGAGCTAAGATGAATAAGAGTGATGACAAACCATCTGAGGAAGCAGATTCTTCACCTAATATAGAGAATCCATCTCTGACAAACTAAGTTGTTTCTACAACTTGGGGTGAGCTTATTGTCAAATCTTGAGTTGAACCCCTAAATGATGTACTGTAAGTTAAATCTACATATTATGATGCATTTTGATGTGTTTTTGGATTATAACCGGCAAATATCATTGAGTTTTTGCTATCAGTAATATGCTTTAGAGTTTGCTAAGGCATTTTAGGGTTTTGCCAGTAATTGCATTTATTGCAGTAATTAAAGTGCAAATAAATAGAACTTTTTGAATTTCATTTGTCACTTTGCATCTTGAGAACTCTTGGCGAAGCGAGCAGAGCAGATATAAGTTTGTGCATGCAACATTTAGATCATTTATCAGCATCTGAGGCGATCGAAGTAAAGTTTGATTCGGTGATTGTGTATTGAAAGTTTTTGACGGTCGAAAACCCTAGTACCAAAGCAGAAGAGGTCTTTATCTAAAAATTCTACTCTTTTCTTGGTGATTTGCATATTGTAGTATGGATACTCTGCATCTAGTTGATGTGACCAAGAGGGCAAGACCTGAATACAAACAACATCCATACAAATCGAAGGAAATTGACCTTGTTGGTGCCCTATCTGGTGTACCGAATGGTGTTTTACATGTAGAGGATGTAAGATCCTTTTATCACTGCAAACTTGAAGACTTGGGAGTTGCAGTTATTTATGATCAATATAGATCTCTGTGTAATGAATAGGGAAGATTGAAAGAATAGTTCAAAAGCGTAGCCGATAAAGGTTTTCATCATGCGATCAACTTCATTGATGATTTTGATGACGAGTTGGTGATATTTTTTTCTGAGCCGTATTCATGATCAGTTCATGTGGTTGGATAGACCTCACAAAATCACTAAGGAAGCAATCCATGTTGTAACCGACTTCTTCTCAACCAGTAAAGTGTCATTGCTTAGGTCTATACCTAAGAATGATGTTGAGAAGTTAATTGGATCTAAATGGGATCAAAGAGCTATGACCGTGAATGATATTAATGATCCTGCTGTTAAATTTGCATCTATGGTGATTGGCTATATAATTTTCTATTCAAGCAGAATGAATAGCATACCAACAACAAGTATTCACACTGTCTACCAGATGATTAAGGAGGATGTTGATTATGATCTTTGTGAAGCAATGGGAAGCCAATTAGTGACAAATTTGGAAGCAGTCAAGAGCGACAAGAAGATTAGGTTCAAGTTTGGACAACTTATCATGGGCTTATTCTTTTATTTCAAAACTTTGTCCTCGGTATTGGTGATGTACAATGGATAACTGAGACACTTGCCCTATTTTAGATGAAGAACAACATTAGGATGCTGAAAAACAAGTTTGAGGATATTTCATGGGGATACTTTTAAGAAATTTAAGAAGGAAATGCATGCAAGGGAACACATACCGACAGAGGTAGTCAATCAGTATGAGGATTCTATCTGTTTTATGGTTGACACATATACATGCTTGATGGAAGCTGTTATTCCCATGGGTTATGAAGTAGATAAAGATATACTTGTTGCCTATGTCGACCATTTATTAGGCCAACCAGTAGATGCTACTGCTGAAAGGTTTGGAACCTACAAGGAGAAATTATAGAAAGTGCATTATGAATTACAAAAACTGGTGATTGCAAAAAAAAATAAGAAAAAGAGGTACAAGCCTCTGCTGAGCAGGCCAAATTCACAAAAGAACAGATAGCTGCAACAAGAGCCAAATATGAGACTCAAAAAGGTAGAACTTCCAGTGTACCAATCGGTACCCCCACCGGTAAGACTAGAGCAACCAAAGCAGCTGAGAAGAAGAAAGTAGAAGAAACTAAGGTGAATCTTGTTGAATCTCAAAGAGGGAAACCCTCTAAAATACAATTCCGAAGGAAAGGTAAAACTATTGAACCTCCTATTGTGCTTACCCAAACCAGAAAAAGAAAGAAGGAGAAAGCTCACAAACCGGTGACAGATATTGATGAAATGAAATCTGAAGAAGATAAGAAAGCACTAAGGGAAAGTGCTAAGAAGTAGGAGACTACTCAAAAAGATAAAGCAACTACAAAAGTATTAACACTTAAAGATTCTTTCACTAGAATGATTAGAATTATTAAGGAGTATGGTATTTACAAAGGTTTAAACATATTGTTTATTCATTTGTCTGAAAGTCAACGAAGGGAGATTGAAGATGCAATCATCTTCAGTATGAACAAGTTTAGTAGAGCCCCTCACTGAGTTACAAGGGCAAATTACAGACACTTTGTGTAGACACTTAAAAATAATTATTTTAATTCTTCACATAATTAATTAATTAATTATGTTAATTAAAATTCTTCTCAATATTAATTAAATATAATTAATATTGTCACTATAGCATATGATTTATTTAATAAATCAATCCCTTTCTTTATTCTTCTAAAAAATCAAATCCTCACAAATCTTCCTCTTAGCTAATTAATTTCAATTAATTAGTTAACCTACATGATTCCTACAAATCATCTTCTTAATTCATCATTAACCTAATAAATTCTTCTAGAAACTCCCTAAACTCACTTAACATTATTCTTCTAATTTTTTATTCTCTCCACTCATTCTCTCTCCTAGTCAAATTCTCCTACAAATATAAATCCCACCTAACATTTCCTCTAATCCCCCTCCTAATGAGTCGTTAATGGCTAATCATCATGATTAGCCACAAAGTCAACTCTTTGTCCTTTCATCCAACCACTAGCTTTAAATGCTCTTTTCCTAGATGAATATAAGATTTTCGAAATTTCACATTCCTCTAGGCATTTCCCTCTCCCAAGGAATTTTTAATTCCTTTTTATTCTTCTAATCCCCATAATATCCGTTTTTGGAGAATTTTTAATTCCTCCAATGCATCTTGTAGAGTGTGGAGATACAAAATGCCTTTAGGGCATATTTTTTGGTCTCCACACCTGCTCATGGAGCTTGTGTGAGCTCACAAGTAAATCGTAGCCCTTCATCTCGAATTCATCCTAGCCATTCATTTTCCTCTCTTCTTCCTATAAAATAGGGCTCCATCCCTTCATTCAGAACATCTTGAAATCCAGTAAGCTTATGCTGCCTTTTTGAGCCCAGGAAATCATCTTGGCAACTTGATCATCTCATCCTTATCATTCATCCTAATCATTTGTGCATAATATTGGAGAGTCATCCACATCCAGCAATCAAAGGAGCACATCAAGTGGAGCATTATCAAGGGACGCCTTCACTTCATCGAGCTCAATCCAAAGGAGAAGGTAAAATAGCAAGGTGAAATGGTCTTTTAATGATATTTTAGCATTCTGCATGTTTATTTCGTTATGTTTTGATCAGTTTACCTTTCAAATATGTTTTTCCCTCTTCATTTTGGGACGCTCGGTGGGACTCACGTCCCTGAGAACTAATGTTGTTGTTTTTTTTTAGGTTTTTGTGAGTTGTGAGATGTAGGTTCTAGAATAGTGCGATTGCAATATATATATATATATATCTTTTTCGCAAGTTCCAGAATCGTGGCTCTGCATTTCTGCGCGACAACTCCTCCTTATTCTGTTCTGTTTCTGGTTTTTTTTTATGTTTCTGTTTCTGTTACTGCACGACAACTCTGTTATCTGATTTGTTATTTGATTTGTTGTTTGTTCTATTTTAGTATAATCTGTGTGAAAGTAGAAGAGTATGCTCTTGTCTATATAGACAATAAAAAATCCAGACCTTTCACTTTTCTATTTTGTTTAGCACGACTGTATGCTCTGACCATAGGAAAGTGTGAAAATAGGAGAGTATGCTCTTGTCTATCTAGACAATCAGAAATCCGGACCTTTGACACTTTTCTATCTGTGTAGTGCTATTGTCTGCTCTGTTAATCTGTCTGAAAATTTTAGGCGCTAACTGTAGTTTGCATTTAATTTATTTATTTCCTGTTACCTACTCTTTTTAAATATAATCTGTCCGCCCGCAGGAAAGTGTGAAAGTAGGAGAGTATGCTCTTGTCTATCTAGACAATTAGAAATCCGGACCTTTGACATTTTTATTTTATTCTATTTAGTGCGATAATTTGCTCTGTTAAATCTAGGGTTTCTGTCTGCTCTGTTAAATCTAGGGTTTCTATTTTGTTAAATTTAGGGTTTCTATTCTGTAAAATTTAGGGTTTCTGTTCTGTTAAATTTAGGGTTTCTGTTCCGTTAAATCTAGGGTTAATTTTTTTTTTTAAAAGAGTAATTTTTTTTTTCTGTTTTTTTGCCATATCTTCTTTATCTTGACTCCATTTTCCTTCAAACTTCACCAGATTCTCCACATTGCCATTTTCCACATTTTCTTCCTTGGAGGCCTTATCTCAAAAATCCACTTTTTAAAGCCAAAAATCCCATATTTCTCTATTTTTAGGGTTTGCCATAACTTCTTCCCTTTTCATCCAATCACCTCCAAATTTTTCCCATATTATCCATCTTCAACTTTTGCTTCTTTGTCCCTCTTGGACAAATTTTCCCATTCCTTCATCTCTCCAAAATCCCCATTTTTCACTTGCCTATCCCTTGGAAAGTGACAAAAACCTAGTCAAACCCCATTTACCCATCAAAGCTTTCTTCAAATCTACATTTGTCATTAGTAAAAAAGTTTTTATTCATATTTTTCTATTCATTCCCAAAAAATAAAAATAAAATTAATATTTTTGTCATTTTGTTGATTTTTGTAGGACGCTTGTTGAAGACTATTTTTCCAAACTACTAATCAAGTTGTTTTGCAGGACACTTTTTGAAGACTCCATTTTTCAAACTACTAATCAAGTGGTTTTGCAAGTTGCCTAGCTAATTCAACCAAATATTGTGCATTTATTTAAATTAGGCAGATAGATATTAATTAAAATGGAATGAACCATTGTCTTATGTGTCTTTAAGAAAAGCGTAAAGGTAGGAAAGTATGCTCTCGTCTTACTAGACGATAAGAAATCCAGACCCTCCAACCTTTTCTTGTTTGATTGTGGGTTTACCTCTAGTGGGCCTGCCCTCCCAACTTGCTCTTTGAGAAGGTAAGAGGGGAACGACCCAAGTGAGTACACCCAGACCTGGGGTTCCCAACTCACTATAATAAATAAGCCATTGACTACGAAAGGGTTAATGGTTGGGGCTATATGAGAGTTCACTCTCACATTGGGTGCTTAGTAGGATCCCAGAGATCTCAATCATGTTTGCATGACTGCTAAGTTCTTGGTGCTTCGTTGGGCTATAGGCCTCAATTGCGCTTGCGCAACTTCGAAGGGTAGCTCCTAACGAGAAGACTTACTAAACACCTTGTTCATAGTGGCCAAAAACCCTCTAGTCATTGGTGCAGGAGGTCAGACCTCTGAAGCGGCCCATATTCTTATGGCCCTTAGTAGAGACACAAAGTTCGCCATGAGGAGTTTTCATTTGAATTGATGCTTGGCTGCCCCGAGAAGTGAGTGCCGTGGAGGGGAGCCAGTGGGGTCAAGCATCCAAGTGTCCGCTCTGGGTAAGCGTAGATGGGAAACCAATTGGGATTCAATGACTATTGTCCTTGCCAACCTTAAGAATGTTGTATATGAGCATGAGTGTCTTTGAAATAATATGCATTTAATCATTGTGTTTGCTTTGTTTGATACATACTTGCCAAGAGTAGACTAAAAACACATCACTATCCCCAAACATTTTGCAAAAATATTTGTCAAGACACAAACAAATTGTCCAAGTCATTACCCACACCAAGTCCAAAATTGCGTCAAAACTCTATCCGTCCCATATTTCATAAACCTAAGAGAGAAGCTAAGAGTTTATCCTCTACGTCAACATTCAAGTTTGTCATTTGAAACACCTACTATCGTCCAAATCAGGGTGGTCATATCCCTTCATACAACTTGCCATTTAAATAGATCCTTCATGTTCATGCCAAAGACAACCTAGTCATCAAGTTTTCTTCTAAACCATCACTACCATACCTTCTTCATCAATCATCCTCAAATTTCTTAAGTCCTTTCATCCTCAAATTTCTTAAGTCCTTTCATCACAAATTTCTTAAGTTCTTTCATCCACAAATTTCTTAAGTCCTTTCATCTCAAATTTCTTAAGTCCTTTCATCCTCAAATTTCTTGAATCCTTTCTGTAGACACCTAAAATTGTCATGTCTAATTAAATAAATATTTTATTTATTTAATTACTTTAGCCTAATTCTTCTATTAATTAAATAAATCTTTATTTATTTAATTAATTCATTTATCCTCTTCTAGCCTTATTTCTCATTTAAATAAATACATTTATTTATTTAAATTATCTTTTTCCTAAATTAAATAAATATTTTTATTTATTTAATTATCCCACTTCTTCTATTAATTAAATAAATCTTTATTTATTTAATTAATTCATTAACCTTTTCTACCCATGACACATGTCATTCATCTCTTAATTCATACACTACCTACCCCTTTCATTATTTTATTATTTCTTTTACCTACCCTCTAATCATAGTCGACCTCCTTTTACACCTCTCAATCTTATCCCTCCATTTCATATAGTGTCTTCTATATAACGAGATGCTTCCTTCATTATCGAACCCTAATCAATCATCCTAATGACCTAACTACTTGATCATTTGACTACGCTACGATCCTACTTGCAACCACATTCCGTTATTTGTTGAGCTCTTGTGCACATAAAATCTGAGAGCAAATATATCAAGCAAGATCAATGGAGATAGGAAGAATGGAGATCAAAACCCTATTGGACATGTGATGGTATAATCTTTGTGATTTCATTTGATTTGCATTGTCTTAGGTAATCTTCATATGTTATGGTGGATCTTTGTTGTTGTTACGCTAGGATTTTGTGGTTGAATTCATTTAGCCTTTCAATATCGTTATTATTGTTATCCATTTTCACCATATACATTTTGGCACGCCCGGTGGGACTCTTGTCCCTTTTGCATTTAACATCCTTGTTGCAAATTTTGTAATGTGAAGTTGCAGATCCGACGTTTTCGGTAGCATTTTGTTATTTCCGCGTCTGCGTACTTTCGGATCGCGTTTTTGATTTTCTGGCGCATCTGCGACATCTGGATCCGCGTCTGTGTTTTGGCAATATTTTATTTTGCAGGTTCCAGGAAAGCGTGTCTGTGTTGTAAAGTCGCGTCTGCGCTATTTTTATCCGCGTCTGTGTCCAAGAAGCGCGTCTGAGTTCTGTTGTCACGTCTGTGTCGCACAGAACCGTGTCTGTGTCACCCAGACGCGTCTGTGTTGAGAGTAATCGCATCTGTGTTTACCAGTTTCAAAATTTGGATTTTTATTGATTCAGTTTTCGGATTTTGCATTTAGGGTTTCAGATCTGGTTTATTTTGAGCTAACATTTTCAGATCTAGCTAACAAGATTTGTGCAGCTTGTCTTGAAGGCTAAATCATTTGATTGAAGGCCCCTAGTTTCACAAAGTCTTTTGGGCTTAAAATTTACCTAACTTGTGTGCTTGCAGGAAGGGGTGATTATTTCAAACAATCCAAACTACTAACAACTCTTTGCTGCAGGTCCTTGGCAAGGGTTTTTGGATTTTTATTGTGTGCCTTGTTTTCATAGACTAGCAAACACTTCAATTGGTGCACTAAAATTGAATCATTGTCTTTTGTGTCTTGAGCAATAGGCTCTTTTTGTTTAATCTTTAGAGGGCCTGTCTTCCCGTGTGGTCATTAGGACTACTAGTGAGAAGAGAACGACCCAAGTGGTAGCGAGGAAAACCCACCTCTTTCGAACCACTATAATCAAATGTATTCATGGTGAAAACTATGGATAACGTGTGCTGATTAGTTCATACCGACACTATGTCTCCCCATAAACCCGTTTGATCAAATTTATTTGATCATTTGTAGGGCGTAACCCCTACCGGCTGGGAGCCTTCTGTATTTACAGAGCTAAAAGTGCCGCATGTATGGCCACACAAGCGGATGCTCTTACTAGCACCTTTTTGTTTTAGAAGCCCAAATCCTTCTAGTTGTTGGGGCAGGAGGTCGGACCTCTGGTAGCAGCCCACACACATATGGTTCTTAGTAGAGATACAAAGTTCGCCACAGGGAGTTTTTGTGGGGACTAATACTTGGCTGACCCGAGAAGTGAGTGCCGAGGGTGGAGCCAGTGAGGTCAAGCATCTAAGTATCCGCTCTGAATAGCGTAGCCTCGGGGGTAAAACCCCATGTGGGATCAACAACTATTGTCTTGGCCAACCATAAGAATTGTGCTTGACTTATGTTAAACATTCAAAACATTCAAGACCAAACAACAAAACATTGTGTCTTTTGTGTCTTCAAGTGTAGGCAAAACATTTTTACATCAAACAACACACTTTTCTTGGAGTCATTTTGAGTCTAGACACTTGCAAACATTGAGTCCTCATCAACATTGTGTCCTCTTGTCACGAAAAATAGTCAAACAATCAGATTTGGTCACAACAAAACGACTTCACAGATTGGAAAAAAATTGCACAAATTTTACAGAAACGCGTCTGTGTCGTACATAATAGCGTCTGTGTTGTATAACCACGTATGTGAAGGGCAGAATCGTGTCTATGTTCCAACAGTCAACATTACATTTGGCCAAAAAAAAAAAGTCTCAGAAACGCGTTTGTGTTAAACAGAGCCACGTCTGCGTCAGGAAACCGCGTCTGTGAAGTATACAGGCGCGTCTGTGTTTAGAATTGAAAAACTGTTACAGTCCAGCAAACAAACATAGTCAGTTTCAGAATTCTTGAGCTTCCAAGGTCATTTCTCCAGGGTTTCATTTAGCATTCAACCTATCCTTGGGTCTCACAAAGTCTATCATTGCTTTACATCTCTCATTACATTCACAATTGTCTAAACCTGAATCAAAAGGTCACTTGCTTGTCCTCACTATACTTTGTCAACACACTACATACAACAACACTTTGCTAAGTGGTCCCTCATCAAGGTTTCTTACCTTTGGGTCTCATTTGGTCTTACTTAGAGTCAAGGTCAACTTACCTCATCAAGAGAAACTATCCTCTCTTTGGAAGTCACACCTACTCTACTACATACATACTTGGTCTTACACTTTGGACATTGCAAGTGCACTTCAAATTCATTTACATTTCATCCAACTCTTGGTCTTCCATACTCTTTCCATTTTCATCTAGTCTCACACATCTTGGTCAATACCTAGTTCATGGTTGAAACCCGTCTTCAAAAATCTAGGAGAGAAACTAAAGAAGCTCAAGAGTCCGCAAACATGAGTTCTTATGAGTATGACAATGAGATCTTTTTCAATTCTGATCATACTACATTACCAGACATGGATGCCTATAGAAACATTCCAAATGTTGAGAACATGGACACTATAAACAACAATGCTACACATAATGACAATATGGACAACTTTTCAGTACATTCAGCAGATGTGGAAGAATCCATTATGAATCCCCATTTCGATCGATTGGTTGAGGAAATAATGAGGAGGGATAGACAATACTTCTTACAAATGATGGCACAAAGTGGAGCCAAGATACCTCATGATTTTGACATGTCTCAAATAATGGAAAATCAACCTTTGCAACAACCTCACTCCAACATGGATCAAAGGAGACCTAATAGTGGAGGAAATAGAGGACCACATATGGTACCTAAATCACCATCAGCTTTGCTTCAAAAACCAGAGGTCCCACATACACATGCTCAAACATATGATACTCACCTTCGCAGACCATTATGGAAGTCTTATGGAGAAAAATATACTCAATCACATATCAATGCTAAGGATCAACCACCAAAGCAATGGGATATTCAAAGGCATGCTCAAAAATTTGGACACAAGGAAACCCCCTGTCAAATTTGGAGGCAACACAATAGAACATGACATGCCTATAGAGTATGGTATACATGCACAAAATAGATATGGTGTTCCTCAACATGAATCTATACCAAGTGATCCATATACGCAACATCATTACAGACCTCCTCCATATGAACATGTGTATGATCAATATCATCCATATATGCAACATGCTCCTCCTCCAATTGGTGCCTCAAGCATAGGGTATGGTCCAAGAAGTCGATCTCCACCTAAGAGCAATTTGGAACAACAAATCAGGGACTTACAAAAGAAAATGGAGGACATAAATACACCAAAGCCAAGCCAACATACACAATGAGAGACATATGTCCTTATCCATTTGACAAGAGCATTCCAATGCCTCCATTTCCTACACACTTTGTGATGCCTAAATTTGATAAGTATAGAGGAAAAGGGGATCCTAAGGCACACATAAGACAGTTTTTCACAGCTTGCATTGAGGTAGCTTCAGAAGAGACATATTTGATGAGACTATTCCCACAAAGCTTAGGTGATCAAGCTATGGAATGGTTCTCCCAACTTCCACCTGGAATTAAGTCATGGGGTGACTTAGCAGAGGCATTTATTCAACATTTCTCCTACAATATAGAGACAGACATATCAGTCACTACTTTGTGCAACACCAAACAAAAAGATGGAGAGTCTTTTTCATCATTTTTACAAAGATGGAGAAATCTAGCCAGCAGATGCTCTTGTGAAATTCCACAAAAACAAATGGTAGAAATGTTCACCCAGAATGTTAACAAAGACATTGGCTATGATCTAAGGAAAGCTTGTTTGTCCACCTACAAGGACGTCATTGAAAAAGGCTTAGCAATAGAGAAGGTCCTAATTGAACAAGGAGTCATTAAGATATTCAAGGAAAACAAAGATGACTTTAAAGGAAAAGACAAGCCAAGATTTTGGAATAAAAACAAGAACACAGTCAATGATGGTGTTGTTGATGCCAACACAGTGCGACCCAGATTCATTTTTTCTGGATCAAGTTCTACAAACAATCAAGTGAATACTCAAACAACTTCCAGATCATGAAGGAAGTACACCCCATTGGGAGAACCACTTGAGTCAGTCTTCAAGAAGCTAGTGGCAAACAAGGTAATCACAGTTCCAGATTTTCCTCCATATGAACCAAAGGTTAAACCAAATTAGTGGAACGATGATGAGTATTGTAAATTTCATAAGAGCAAGGGTCATAAGACAGGAAATTGTCATCGACTAAAGAACATCATACAAGATCTCATTGATAGAGGTGACATTGAGATTGAGGGACATTCCTCCAATCAAGAACATGAGATGTTTAAGGAACCATTCCCAAAACATGACAAGGGAAAAGCTAAAGCCACAGATGACCAAACCAACTATACAAGAGAATCTTACAACTATGATTCAACTATCAATCACATCTCGATGGACAATTACGTCTCTACCATTATCATCAAGGACAAAGCGTCTGATAATTCTACCCAGAGACCTAGGATTGTCCTAAAAGGTGTTGGATCTTCTTCTGAACCTACCTCTGAATGTCATGTCACAACTCGTCGAGGTAAAATCACTTTGCAAGGTGCTCCAACTAAAAACATCACTTCTTCATCAACCAAACCTGAGTATGACCTTGTAGAACAGCTAGGGAAGACACCCGCGCTCATTTCAATCTTTGAGCTATTACGCATATCTCCTGCACATAAAGCCATTCTTGACAAAATCTTGAGAGATACTGCTGTTCCTACTAATCTGAACATGGACCAGTTTCAAGCCATGGTGGGATACCTTTCCATTCCACATTCACTTACTTTCACAGAAGCCGATGACGCCTCCGTAAGTCAGCCACATAATGCACCACTACACATTGAAGCCTTCATACACAAACATCGAATAAAAAGAGTCCTGATAGATGGAGGAGCAGGTCTAAACATTTGCACATTAAGCACTATTACACAATTGGGATATTTTGATAAAGCTGTGAATTCTACAAACAAAATCACCATTAAAGCATATGATGATGAAGAGCGCTCATCCAAGGGCACAGTCATCTTACCTCTCTCAGAGTTGGGCCAGTTACAAAGGATGTGGTCTGTCAAGTCCTGGATTTGAATCTCACTTATAACATATTGCTAGGACGTCCTTGGATTCATGAAATGATGGCAGTCCCATCTACATATCACCAATGCATTAAGTTTCCTCATAATGGAGTGGAAGTAACAGTTAACGGCGATCCTAATCCATTCATATATTGCAATAACTTGAAATCAAAGACTGAGACCATCATTCCCAGTAATCGTGAGGCTATTCCTTCCTCGACATACATTGATCTTGAGTCATTAAAACTTTCGACATCAAAATAAGGTGAGCTTATAGGCAAGTTTCAGGACAAAGGCATGGGGGAATATACTTTCAATCAGACCATGTACTTATGACAAGTCATGAGTTCCCCAAAAGAATATGGAAGACCACATCCTAACAAACAAATCTCCATCATGATGCTCAAATGGGACCCTACTACCTTTCAAAGATGGGGTGAACTAGAAGAGGAAAATTTATACCAAATGCTTTTCAGGGACAATGAAGAGGAAACACAAGACCACATCACTCTACCATGTGAGAAATATGGCAAAGGCTTCAAAATTCTACAAAAATTCGAGTATGATGGAAAAATCCCTCTGGGGTTACGAAAGGAAGGCATCATTGAACCTTTACAACCTGAATTGACTTTCAAGAAGGAATGCTTGAAAGGACTTGGTTTCTTAACTTCCAAGGTCCACACCAAAAGGACAGAAGAAGCCTTACAAATCAAAGCTTCCAAAATGCAACAAGAGGATCGCTATTCCATAGATTCTAATGAATGGGAATGGGGTTCAGACAAGTCTTCCAGTGACTACGAGCTCACCGAGACATTCAGAGAGCCAGATGAACCCATAGAAGAAGAGGAATTTTATAACAAGTTCAGAGTTGGTCAAGAAACAACCCATGAGGATTCCAAACAGTCCTTATCTCAAGGTTCTAGGTTGAAATCACATAGGATGAGAACACCTGTTTCGGAATGCGCTACTAGTGATGATAATTTGGATTCGCTCGTGATCGAGACTGATGAGGAGAGTGCCATCGATGACCTCGATAATTACCTTGACATACTCGAATATAACCACATCTTCACTCTTAGCCCCGCTAACTTCGAAGACATTAACAACCTTCCCCTTGTTCACCACCAACTCATTGACTGGGATCATGAAGGACCTGCACAGTTTGATACATTCCAAAACGATGAAGCTTTTATAGACTATCTGGGCATATGGGACGATCTTCCCCCTGGAGACCATAAAGCGGGATACACTATAGAACTCAATAGCGTGGCATATTTTGGTGAGGGTGTCGGACCTTCCAGTCACAAAAATGTGAAAATAAGAGCAAATCAAGGGTCTTATGGCGAAAACCACACTGTGGCACTGTCTGACCCCAAAAAAGTAAAAAGAAAGGACGTATCTGAGGGCGAAAACCTCTCCGAGGCACCCGAAGATGGAAGGCTCGACATTCTCCCAGCATCATATGAGGAAAAGTCATCCATGTTGGTAGAGGAGACTATCAAAACAAATATTGGTACAGAAGAGGTTCCACACAACATATTCCTAGCTCAATCACTGACAGAGTCCGAAAGGTCAAAATTCATAAGTTTCTTGAAAGAGCGACAAATCAACTTCGCCTGGTCATATGCTGATATGCCTGGATTAGATCCGGATTTGGTCATGCATCATTTGACAGTTAAACTAGGGGCAAAACCAGTAAAACAGAAATTAAGAAAAATGCATCCACAAGTGGCATTACTAGTCAAAGCAGAACTTGAGAAGTTACTGGATGTCGGATTCATATGCCCAATTGATTATCCTGAATGGATCTCCAACTTGGTACCTGTTAGTAAACTAGATCGCAACATCAGAATTTGCACAGATTTCAGAGACATCAACAAAGCTTGTCCAAAGGATGACTTCCCACTACCAAATATTGACTTGATTGTTGATCTCACAGCAGGTCATGAAATGTTATCATTGATGGATGGATTCTCTGGTTATAATCAAATAAGGATCGTGCCCGAGGATCAACACAAAACATCATTTACATGTCCGTGGGGAACTTTCTGCTAGAATGTCATGCCTTTCAGGCTAAAGAATGCAGGCGTGACATATCAAAGAGCCATGACTACTATCTTTCATGATCTCATGCACGTAACCGTGGAAGATTATGTTGACGACCTCTTGGGAAAATCAATAGACAGAAATACACATTTGGACATACTTTCAGTCATCTTTGATCGGTTGGAAAAATATAAAGTAAGATTAAACCCCAAGAAATGTGTCTTTGGAGTAACCTCCGGGAAGCTCCTAAGATTCATTGTGTCCGAAAGGGGAATTGAAGTTGATCCAGCAAAAGTTAAGGCCATCTTGGAAATGCAACCTCCAAGAAATATCAGTCAACTTCGATCCTTACAAGGCAGACTCCAGTCCATCCAAAGATTCATAGCACAACTGGCAGATAAGTGTAATCCTTTTCAGCACCTGCTACATAAAAACATCAAATTCAAATGGGACGATAACTGTCAACAGGCTTTCCAGACGCTCAAAGATTATCTTCTAAATCCACCAGTTTTGATGCCACCAGTTCCAGATCAGCCTCTATTACTATACATATTAGCTACTCCAACAACACTGGGGGCACTCTTAGCACAACAACTTGCTGAGGGCAAGGAAAAAATAGTATACTACATCAGTCGCACATTGGTGGGATATGAGCTAAACTACACACCAATTGAGCGTGCATGTCTCGCCATGGTCTTTGCTTCGCAGAAATTATGACATTACATGCTTACTCATAAGACTAAGTTACTTGCAAGGATAGACCCATTGAAATACCTTCTCAATAAGGCAACACTTACTGGGCGACTGGCCAAATGGGTAATGATTCTGAGCGAATTTGACATTGAGTATGTGGACAGAAAAGCAATAAAAGGACAAGCCATTGCAGATCAATTAGCAGATGCTCCCATGATAGATGATGTTCCTCTAAGTTCAAAATTTCCAGATGAATCCATTTTAACAATGTCACATGCAAAGCCATGGCAACTGTACTTCGACGGCTCATACACACAGCATGGGGCCGGAGCTGGTATCCTCTTTATAACTCCTCAAGGGGATTCCATACCAAAATCATACCGCTTATCATTTCCTTGCACTAACAATATAGCGGAATATGAGGCATTAACAATAGGATTACGAATTGCAATTCAATGGAAGATCCAGGAACTTCGTGTTTTTGGGGACTCTCAACTTGTCATCCCTTAAACAACTAATGATTACCAAACAAAAGATGATAAATTAATGCCTTATAAACAAATGGTGGATGATCTGAAATAACACTTCACAAAGATAGACTTTGAGCAGATACCAAGAGAGCAGAATCGTGCCGCAGATGCCATGGCTACAATTGCTTCATTGATCGATCTACCTCCAAACGAGACCCGCTATGAGTTCTTGGTGGATAACCTTTTGGTTCCTTCATATGAGATCATGCCTACTGAGACACTATGCGTTGTCGGTCACGAATCCCAATTGTATGGTTCCATTTTCACACACTTACGTGACAATACCCTACCTCCTGATCTATCAAATAACCAACGTCGCACTTTCATTCGCCAATCCTCTCGATATGTCATTTTAGCTGATATCCTATACCGACGAGGTCTAGATGGTACTCTTCTTAGATGTTTAGAAAGCAACGAAGCTCAGATGGCGTTACATGAAGTGCATGAAGGGATATGTGGTCCACATGCTAGTGGTCCTACCTTGGCCAGGAAACTCATCAAGACTGGATATTACTGGCCCAATATGGAAAAAGACTCATATCAGTTTGTCAAGAAATGTAAGCAATGTCAAATTCATGGAGACCTTATACATGCACCAACACAAGAACTTCAACCACTTGCGTCTCCTTGGCCCTTTTGTCAGCGGGGACTCGATCTCAAAGGCAAGATTCGCCCTCCTTCTTCCAATGGTCACAAATTCATTATCACTGCCACAGAGTATTTTACAAAATGGATTGAAGCTGTGCCTCTCACACAAGTTACTGGAAAATAGATTGCTACATTCATCCTCAACTATATCATTTGCCGATACGGTATTCCTGTTTCCATTATCACTGATAACGGGCGTCCCTTCAAAAATCAGGATGTTCGTGAACTCTGTGACCGCTTCCATAATTTCCATCATTTCTCCACACCATATTACCCCCAATGTAATGGCCAAGCTGAGGCGTCTAACAAAACAATCCTTAAAATCCTAAAGAAGACAGTCGACGATGCTGGTCGTAATTGGCATATTCAACTTAATCCTGCACTTTGGGCCTACCGCACAAGTGTCCACACACGTGTCTATGGCGCTGAAGCTATCTTGCCTATTGAGGTTGAGTTACCCTCTTTATGGGTCTCTTTGCAAAACATCATCAATGATGAAGACTATAGGGTCTCTCGCTTACAAGAGCTGGAACTACTGGATGAATGAAGACAAACTGCTTTTAATCATCGCAAGGCTTACCAACAATGAATGAGTCACAGCTACAATCACAAGGTCAAGCCTCACACATTTGAGGTAGGTGACTTGGTTCTCAGAGAAAATCCTAAAAATCAACAAGACAGAGAGAAGAAGGGCAAGTTCGAACCAAACTGGCTTGGTCCTTACATCATTACAGCAGCATAGGGATCTGGTGCGTATTAGTTCTCAACTACAGAAGGTGAACCTTTGGAGGATCCTATCAACAGCATGCACCTTCGCAGGTTCTACACATAGCTCTTTGGAATATCCTAATTCAAAAATACAAAAAAAAATCAAAAATTTCAAAAATACAAGAAAAATCAAAAAAATTTCAAAAATACAAAAAAATCAAAAATTTCAAAAATACAAAAAAAATTCAAAAAATTCAAAAATACAAAAAAAAATAAAATTATAAAACAAAAAAAATCGTTACTTGGTGAAAACCTGGCAAACAGGCGCCTTGTGACACAAAAAACATTAAAAAATAAAAAAAAGTAAAGAGAAATAATTTCGTCCAACGGTGAAAACCACTTCGGTGGCGCCCTGGGCAAGTACCATGGTGAAAACTGGGTCACCAGCGCCATGTGTAGAGACATTGCTACTCCCTCCTTCAAGATTCACTTTCATCCTTTCACTTTGCACACACTCACGACCAATTCATCCATAATAAACTTACCCATTCCCATCATGGCTTGTTATTGATCTCCCTAAGATTGGTTAGCCATTCATAATAAACCTCCCTTTTCATCCCTTTCCATCCATAATAAGTCAGATCCTATATGTGGCTAAGGCAAATCCTACGTCTAGTGATGGGTGTGGAACTGAGAACATCACATGTTTCAAGGAGTACAGTTTCTTCTAGCTTCCTTCAGTCTATCCATGCACAATCCGCAATAAAGGAGCACTGGCATCACAGATTCACAATAAAGTTTTGTCTTCTCCACAATAAAGTATCAGTTTCATGGATTCAGTCAGTTTCAGATGAGACATAGCAGCAACAATGGGCTTCAACAAATCAAATCTTTCAATAGACTCAGACAACATATGGTTCAGTGCTATCTATCCTTTCTGTGAAAGTAAACATTGTGACCACAATCAAACAAGACTTATACAAGTGACAAGAGACACTAAACTTGAGGACTACAGTGGATGTTGGTGTCGAGTCTTGGATTTCTTTTGATTTCATCTTTTTTGGTGACATGTCTTTTAGCTTTTCTGGGATGTCTCTGACTAGAGATTCTATCTCCAAGATGTCTTTGACTAGAAAGGCGAGGATGGGGTATCGTCACCAATCTTTTTTTGCTGTCTGTGGATTGTCTCTTAGTAATGCTATGACTTGTCCAAGGATATGAGGACACTGTGAGTCTAGTGTGAATTGGGGCATTCCTTGTTTGTGACTGTCTTATCTCCATGCAAATAGGTACAATGACTTTCTAGGTCAAACATATGCCTCGATTGTCATAACCTACTTGCCATAATAAAGCTCAATGATGATAACGCACAAGAAGCTCTTTCACTTTCATATCTTCTATCTTCCATCCTCCTTTCTTGATTGACTTCCATCATCCTTCTCGAGTCCACGTAGCCTGCTATCACATGACTGAGTATAATGACACACCAAAAACATTTGCATTTCATGTAGTTGCACCTGCATTACCACATATAAGCATTTCATACATATAGATATCACAACTACATCACATCCTGCACACAACACCTGTTAGCACAATTTACATTTGCATTATCATATTCATCTGCATTACATACATTCACATTTGCATCATGCATACACATATAAAGCATAAAAGAACAAAAAAAAAATATATTGCTTTGCATTATATACATATTTGCATCCATATCTAAGCATCACATAAGAACATCTCATCATATAGGTACACATGCATATAGCTGCCGCAAAGATGAATCATCTCATATATATATATATAAAGTGTCATGATACAATGATGTCAAAATCATATGGCTACAATCACTCGCAGGTGTCTACATCATCATACAAAAATGGTACAATACTGATACATAGGGAGCCCTCTACGGCTACGATGAACTCCCTCCCTCAGAGCCAGCTGGCCTCAACGGAGTATGAGCCCTAGAAGGACCCACCCCAAGATCATCTCTCTTGGCCCCTGTGTCCTCTGCAACCACCCCTCGTGTCACCCTATCCAGACAGAGGAACCCACTAATAACTCCTACCAACACTGTTGGTAGTGCTAATCCTATCCATGTCATGGTATCCCATGCCACATGTCCTGCCCTCATCTCCAGTCTTGAATCCTAGAAAACTCATCTAAGGGCATCCTTGTCTCCATCTCGGTCGTACGGAATCAGCTCCCCATCAATCAATATCCGCAAAATCCTGTATACATCCTCCAGGGTGACTGTCATCTCCCCTATCAACAAATGAAAAATGCAAGTCGCAGAGTGCCACCTCTCCGCTAGTGCAGTCAACAATCCCATGTTTTCCCGAAACTCAGGCACATACAGAATATGTCTCAATCCCATAGCCTCAATAGCCGCTCGGTCCTCGAAGGTTAGCTCAGGTTGCAATCTCTGAGTTGATGGGAATCTCTCCCGTGACTCCAGCATAGGTAAATACTCCTGCAGTCACACAAATCAATCATCTCAGTCCTAGTGACACTCACTGTTCATCACAAAGTGTTGCTTCTATCCTAGTGGTACTCCCTATTCATCACAAAGTACTACGTGTTTAAAACTCCCTATTCATCACAAAGTGTTGCTCACATTTGCACTCACTGTTCATCACAAAGTGTTGCTTCTATCCTAGTGGTACTCCTTGTTCATCACAAAGTACTACATGTTTGGCACTCCCTGTTCATCACAAAGTGCTGCTCACATTTGCACTCACTGTTCATCACAAAGTGCTACTCATACTCTAGTACTCCCTGTTCATCACAAAGTACTATATCTTGGTACTCACTGTTCATCACAAAGTGCCTTGATCTATTCTAGTCTTCCCTAGAGGACCTTCTTGAGTGTATCCTCTCAGCAGCTTATCCAATCGACAACGTATGTTCATCACAGAACTGCCGATTTGACCTTGAAGACCAAAACTCAACACAAACGCGCTTACCTGACATAAATGCGCTTTCAGACTGCACAAACGCACCTGAAAAACATAGATGCGCCTGATTGAAACAGACGTGCCTATGCTCTTGCACAGACGCGCCTAGGTGACACAAACGCGCCTGCACATCACAGACGTGGCCGCAATTGACTCAGATGCGGGTTCAAACGTAGACATGCCTGGCACAAACACAGACACGCCTCGCGAACACAGACGTGCCTGACACCAACGAAGACGCGCCTAGACGTTTTTTGACACTTTTTGGACCCTAGTCTAAGCGCATTTATGACCCTATCTAGCATGCATTAATGACAAAATTAAATGCATCAAAGTATGAGGAGGTTTGGTGGTACTTATTGGCTCTCCTGCCTCTGCTGGCCTCTGGAATCGGCAAACACGGTCGAATATGTGAACAAAGGCCATAGCTGCTGACTGCTGCTGCTCTATTTTCGCTCTGCACTCTGCTCTCGTGGATGTGTAGATGACAATGAGGATGTATTTCCCTCGTGGTCTATCTTATAGACTGCCCTAGCCCTCGTCTCCTGAGTCAATCTTCATTATCTCGTGACTCTGTCACTTTATCCGGTCAGTCCATTCTATCCCATCTTTCTTATCGAGAGATTGTCTGCAATCTTTTCAGACATTTTTTTTTCATCCAATCTCTCGAGGGGGCATATCATTCCCATCCTGGGGCAACTTTGTATCAATTCATCTTATCTTCTTTGAAACAACGCGACAAGCCGCATTGTCTCAAAGAGGGGCAAAATGTAGACACCTAAAATTGTCATGTCTAATTAAATAAATATTTTATTTATTTAATTACTTTAGCCTAATTCTTCTATTAATTAAATAAATCTTTATTTATTTAATTAATTCATTTATCCTCTTCTAGCCTTATTTCTCATTTAAATAAATACATTTATTTATTTAAATTATCCTTTTCCTAAATTAAATAAATATTTTTATTTATTTAATTATCCCACTTCTTCTATTAATTAAATAAATCTTTATTTATTTAATTAATTCATTAACCTTTTCTACCCATGACACATGTCATTCATCTCTTAATTCATACACTACCTACCCCTTTCATTATTTTATTATTTCTTTTACCTACCCTCTAATCATAGTCGACCTCCTTTTACACTCTCAATCTTATCCCTCCATTTCATATAGTGTCTTCTATATAAGGAGATGTTTCCTTCATTATCAAACCCTAATCAATCATCCTAATGACCTAACTACTTGATCATTTGACTACACTACGATCCTACTTGCAACCACATTCCATTCTTTGTTGAGCTCTTGTGCACATAAAATCTGAGAGAAAATATATCAAACAAGATCAATGGAGATAGGAAGAATGGAGATCAAAACCCTATTGGACATGTGATGGTATAATCTTTGTGATTTCATTTGATTTGCATTGTCTTAGGTAATCTTCATATGTTATGGTGGATCTTTGTTGTTGTTAGGCTAGGGTTTTGTGGTTGAATTCATTTAGCCTTTCAATATCATTATTATTGTTATCCATTTTCACCATATACACTTTCATCACAAATTTCTTAAGTCCTTTCATCCTCAAATTTCTTGAGTCCTTTCATCCTCAAATTTCTTAAGTCCTTTCATCACAAATTTCTTAAGTCCTTTCATCCTCAAATTTCTTAAATCCTTTCATTCTCAAATTTCTTAAGTCCTTTCATCACAAATTTATTAAGTCCTTTCATCCTCAAATTTCTTAAGTCCTTTCATCACAAGTTTCTAAAATCCTTCCATCACAAATTTTCTAAGTCATTTCATCACATTTTTCCTAAGTCTTTTCATCACAAATATCGTGTATGGTCGCAACTCGATCCCAAAAGAAAAAGATGGCTGATCAACAATATGGCATGCTAGACATTGGTGTCCTGAAGATCCCACGCAAGATCATACACAAAGTGGGCAACTAAGCGATCAAGATCAAAGCCAAAATCTTGACATGGTTAACCAAGATGAACTTTGTTCGGAAGTGCAAACTTTCCTAGCGGATTCTTATAACCAAGAGATGATAGAAAAGTTTATTAAACACAATCCTACTGCACTTTTGAAAACTCTTCTTGAACATGGAGCTCAACTTCCACCTGAATTTAATAGATCCGCTCTCATCCAACAACCACAAGGAGACCTCGCTCCCACACAAAGTGCTGCACCTACTATTCAAACTCAATCAATTGCAGCCCCATCAATCATCCAAGCCTAATCAATGCCACCCACGACACCTCCCACTATGGTCTCCATCCCACCTTCTTCCTCCTTACCATCCATACCACTATCAAATCCAATCTCATTAATTCTCCAACAAACTTCTATACCACCTCCTTCTATTCAACCACATATTTCTATTCCACAAACTTCCCTTTCTCCCAACAATGTCGCAAATTTTATCCAGACCGCATTCAATCCTGTCACAACAGTTGGCAGACCGCAACCAACTATCACACGAACCCCAGTGACATCGGTCATCACATCCCACGTTCCCACCTCCTCATCATATCAATATATTGGTGGTGGTGCACCTTCTTTAGTTCATCCAATTCTTGGGGCAGATACAATTCATCAATATCAAAGTCCACAACAAGACCTCATCAAGGAAATTCAAGACATGAAGAATATCATCAAAAACATGAAAGAAAAGACTAATAAAAGGAAAGCTTACTCATTCAAAGAGTTTTGCCCTTGTCCTTATGACCCATCTATATCAGTTGCACCATATCCCCCGGGATTTGAGATCCCTAAATTCACCAAGTATGAAGGCAAAGGAGACCCCCGCGACCATATCCAAGAATTCCACATCTTATGCCAAGAAGTCTCCTATAGTGACCTTTATCTTCGCAGACTCTTTCCCAAGAGTCTCACAGGAGACGCCCTGGCATGGTTCTCATCTTTACCATGAGGTTCCATTGTCTCTTTTCCAGACTTGGCAGAAAAAATTGTGGCCCACTATGCATACAACATGGGTAATGATGTTTCTATGATGGACCTATGTAATACAAAACAAAGGCCTGGAGAAACCTTCACCAATTTCCTACAAAGATGGCGACATCTTATCAAAAAATTCCAGTGGGACATGCTAGAACAACATCAAATTGAACTATTTCAAAAGAACTTAGTGCCTGAACTTTCAAGACCTTTAATATCTCAATGTATCAAATCCTTCCAAAAATTGACCGATAAGGGCCTCGCCCTCGAACGTGTCTTGTTGGAGGAAGGAACCTTGAAACATTACCAGAAGTCATCACAAAGTTCTTCCTCTTATCATAACGACAAGCCAAGATTCTGGGCTAAAAATAAAAACGTGGTCAATGATGGTGTAATTGATGCAAAGCGGGTCCAAACCGTGGTTGCTCCCCCAAAATCCACCACCAATACTCATCAATTCAACAATCAAAACAATTCAAATCAATCTCAAAAACCTCACAACAATGTCTCAATCTAGGGACGACCACCCCGATCGAATAACAAAACTCCAAGAGATTTCACTCCTCTTGTTGAGCCTATTGAAGTGGTGTTTCAAAAACTTGTCCAAGCAGGTATAGTGGTTTTTCCAATCACTCACCCGTTTGATCCCAATCAACCTAAACCAAGATGGTATAATGAAAATGAGTATTGTGAATACCATCGTATCAAGGGACATGATACACGAAAGTGTATGAAACTGAAGATCTACATACAAGATCTCATTGATAGAGATGAGATTGAGGTAGCAAATGCAAAACCTGGTAATAACAATGACAAACTCAAAATGTACTAGGAACCCTTCCCAAAGCATGATAAAGGAAAAGGCTCATTATCTAACGCAATGGGTTATGACTACGCTAATCATGTAACCGGTTTTGATTTTTTAGTAAGTCGCATTGAACCTACAGACAATCATGTCAATGTCATAACCATCCAAGGAGTTAATCCTCCTTCTTCCCAAAGCAGACCAAATCCGGCTAGAATAGTCATTCAAGGTGCCACGCCTTCCACCTCCCATTTCCAGAATGACTGTAATGCAACTACACACTGAGGAAGAGTCACCATCCAAGGATTTCCTCCCCCACCAAACCCCCCACCCATGTCTTCCACCCGCCGATATGACCTGCTTGATCAACTTGGGAAGACACCCACGTAGATCTCCATTTTGGAACTTCTCAAGACTTCTCCGGTCCATAAAGAAATTTTGGAACAAGCCCTTCTCCAATCACGCGTCCTGATAACATCAACACCACCTTATTTCAAACCCTCATTGGAAACCTTGCTGCCCAGCAACACATTGTATTTAACTCCCAAGATGCTCCCACAGATGAGGACCATAACAAACCTTTGCACATCGAAGCTCTCATCCACAAGCATAAGGTCAAACCTATCTTGATAGACGGTGGATCCAGGCTTAATCTATGTACATACAAATTAATAAAACAATTGGGACTTTCTGAGGATCTGATAGACACATCAGGAAAGATCACAATAAAGGCATATGATGATGCGGAAATAATTTCAAAGGGCGCGATCACCTTACCTCTTCAAGTGGGCCCCATTACAATTGAAACCCCTTGCCAAGTACTCGATCTTGATCTCCCCTACAACATTCTCCTTGAGAGGTCATGGATTCATTCCTTGCAGGCCGTACCCTCCACCTATCACCAATGCATCAAATTCCCCTATAATGGAAAAGTGATCACTGTCAAAGGTGATCCCCAACCTTTTCAATATTGCAAACTATTAGAGGGGAAGCATTTGTAACATTGCCCACTAAATAGACCTTCGCAAACGTCTCCATCTGACACATCAAATGTTGCCTCCACATCATCCCAACCAAATAATCAAATCAAGATCTTGGACAATGGCTATGGAGAATACAAATTGGAGGATGTCTTATTAATAGGCAACCTCCCTCTCTCTCCTAAGTCATTTGGTAAACCAAAAGAGCTAAAAAAGGACCCGAAACCAGTCATGCAATGCCAAAACACCACCTTCCAGCAATGGGGCCTAGTTGATAACGAGAACTTCGAAGCAGATATCTCTTCATGGCTGTACCGGGAAGAGGACGATGATCCAACAAGAATATCCAAAGAAATGTACCCAAAAGCATTTGCCATAGTTGAAAAAATGGGCTACAAAGGACACGGTCTGGGACTAGAGGAGAAAGGAAGAAAAGCACCCATAAATCCTATCTCCTACAGATACAACAGAGGCTTGGGGTACACCTCGGTGCCTAAGATTACTATCGGTGGTGCCCCTTCTAGTCCTTCTTCGGATATCAAAAGCGTTGACGAAGAGGAATTCCACAAAATGCCTTATGAATACAAGAAAGATACCTTCTTTGATGCTTACATCAATACCATCACCCTTGTAACCCCTCCCACTTCACATGAGCTACATCTTGTCCATCCTGAACTCATTGACTGGGGCCAACGAGACAAACCCATTTTAGATATCTGCGCTGACGATAATGCTCTCATTGCTCTCCTAACAATGCAAAATATGGAAGACTGTAATAGAATTGAGGGTATTCAACTACATGAAAAGGGATACTTTGGTAGTCAAGTCAATGCCCTTATCCACAAAAAAGATAATAAAAGAAAAAGATATGATTTCCTAGGTGAAAACCTCCCTGAGGCACCTTTGGATGAATAAGAAATAAAAACAAAGGGCGTATCTGAAAGTGAAAACTTGGAAAAGGCACTTGACGATGAGGGATTTGACCTCCCTACCATTGGTTACCTTCCACAGGACAAATCAAATTTGTTGATGGAAGAAACAGATAGCATCAACATGGGCACCGAAGTCATTCTGAAAAATGTGCTCATTGCCAAATCCCTCATCAAAATCGAGAAACAAGACTTCATCAACTTCCTTACAGAGGTTAAAATCAATTTTGCATGGTCCTATTCCGATATGCTAGGGTTGGATCCTGCCTTGGTGGTTCACAATCTCACTGTCCGCCCATATGCAAAACCTGTAAAACAAAAACTCTACAAAATGCACCCGCATATTGCTCTCTTGGTCAAGGTAGAACTTCAAAAGTTGTTAGACGCAAAATTTATCAAACCCATAGACTATGCTGAATGGGTCTCCAACATTGTGCCTGTCGGCAAACCTGCTGGGGGCATCTGCATTTGCATAGATTTCTGAGATCTAAATATAGCTTGTCCTAAAGACGATTTCCCGCTCCCAAACATAGATATGATTGTGGATCTTACAGCAGGACATGAAATGCTATCGCTAATGGATGGGTTTTCTGGATACAACCAAATCAAGATAGCAGATGAGGATCAGCATAAAACCGCATTCACAACACCATGGGATACTTTCTGTTACCGGGTCATGCCTTTTGGCCTTAAAAATGTTGGAGCTACATATCAACGAGCAATGACAACAATTTTTCATGACCTCTTGCACAAAATTATGGAGGACTACGTGGATGATCTGCTAGGAAAATCCAAGACAAGACAAGAGCACATCCCTATTCTAAAACAGATCTTCGAAAGATTGGAAAAATACAAACTACGGTTGAATCCAAAAAAGTGTGTGTTTGGAGTCACATTGGGAAAACTATTAGGATTCATTGTTTCCCACAAAAGTAAAAGCTATTATGGAAATGCCTCCGCCAAAAACTCTCAGACAACTACACAGTCTCCAGGGAAAACTCCAGTTTGTCAAGCGTTTCATTTCACAACTAGCCGATAAGTGCCATCCATTTGCACACCTGTTACGTAAAGACACAAAATTCAAATGGGATTGCCTCTGTCAAAAGGCCTTTGAAAAATTAAAAGAATATCTAGCATCACCTCTAGTTTTGATGCCACCTACCCCTGGAAAACGCCTCATTTTGTACATATGTGCTACTACAGTGGCATTGGGGGCATTACTGGCGCAAACAGATGATCAAGGGAAGGAACACGCCATTTACTACATCAGTCGGACGTTGGTAGGATATGAACTCAACTACACCCCCATTGAAAGAGCATGTTTGGCATTAGTATTCAGTACATAGAAACTACGACACTATATGCTAAATAATAAGACAAAATTAATTGCTAAAATTGATCCACTTAAATATCTCTTGTCCAAAGCTTCTCTCACTGGCAGAACCACCAAATGGGTCATGCTCTTAAGCGAGTTTGACATTGAATATGTGGACAAAAAGGCAATCAAGGGACAAGTCATTGCAGATCAGTTGGCTGAAGCTCCACTTCCAGGCGACCATGCTCTTCTCATAGAATTACTAGATGAGTTCATTATGACTGTTACCATATCCTCCACAAGGAAATTGTATTTTGATGGCTCCTACACTCAAAATGGATCAGGGGCAGGAATATTATTGGTCACACCTCAAGGAGATGGCATCCCCAAATCATACAAGATAGCCTTTGCATGTACTAATAACATAGCAGAATACGAGGCCCTCATCACAGGTTTACACTTGGCTATCCACTAGAAAATAAAAGAATTACAAGTCTATGGTGATTCCCAGCTCGTCATAAAACAAGTCAATGATGAATACCAGACAAAAGATGATAAACTCCTTCCCTACCGTACCATGGTTGAAGATCTTAAGCAACATTTCATGGCAATCAAGTTTGGTCAAATCCCACGAACAAACAACAGGGTTGCAGATGCAATGGCTACATTGGCTCCCTCCTTCAAATGCCAGCACACAGTCAGAAGTGCGAGTTCTTGGTCGAACAATTGTTTATACTGGCATACGACCTACCAGAGTTTGAAATGGTCTGTCTTCTCGTTGGTCCTGAGTCCCCTTGGTATCAAGAAACCTTCGCTTTCCTCAAAGACAACACCATTCCCCCACATCTCACCAAAACCCAACAACAAACTTTCATCCGCTGATGTGCTTGTTACACCATCCTTGCAGACACCTTGTTCAGAAGGCATTTTGATGGTTCCCTCCTAAGGTGTTTAGATAAAAAAGAAGCCGAATGGGCATTATGCGAAGTACATGAGGGCATCTATGGGGCACACTCAAGTGGACTTACATTGGCTATAAAACTTTTGAGAACGGGATACTATTGGCCTAAAATGGAAGAAGATGCATACAACTATGTGAAGAAATACATCCCTTGCCAGCAGCATGGCGACAAGATTCATGCACCGTCACAAGAATTGCAGCCATTCATTACACCATGGCCCTTCTCATAGTGGGGGCTCGATCTCATTGAGAAAATCCACCCTTCATCTTCCAACGGACATAAATTCATTATCACTGCCACCGAATACTTCACCAAGTGGGTAGAGGCTATCCCTCTTACTTTCACCACCAGCAAGCAAATATCCAAATTCATCTTGAACTACCTAATCTGCCGATATGGCATCCCAAAAGTTATCATCACAGATAATGGTAAACAATTTAAAAACTAGGATGTCAAAGAACTTTGCCAAAAATTCAACATCCAACACCGCTTCTCCACTCCATATTATCCCCAAGGCAATGGCCAAGCTGAGGCTTCTAATAAAACCCTAATAAAAATCCTCAAAAAGACAGTCAATGAAGCGGGTCGTGATTGGCACCTCCAAATCCATCCTGCATTGTGGGCCTACCGCACCTCCATCCGCACCCCCACAGGTGCCACTCCTTATTCCCTAGTATTTGGTTCTGAAGCTATTCTTCCCCTTGAGATTGAGATCCCCTCTCTAAGGGTATCGCTGCAAAACATCCTACCAGAGGAAGAATACAGAATTGCCCGCTTACAAGAGCTAGAATTGTTAGATGAAAGGCGCCTCAAGGCCTTGAATCATCTCCGGGTATATCAAAACCGTTTGTGCATGAGTTATCATAAAAAAGTCAGAACCCGAGAATTCAAAGTTGGTGATCTTGTCCTCATGGAGAATCAGAAAAATATACAAGAAAGAGAAAAGAAAGGCAAGTTCGAGCCTAATTGGCTTGGACCATATGTAATCACAGCAAAATATGGATTAGGAGCTTATCAGTTGGCTACTCCTGAAGGCGATCCTTTGGATGATCCAATGAATATCATGCACCTCAAAAGGTTTTATGCTTAGTCCTCAGAAAGTCTTAAATTGTCAAAAAAAAAAAAAAATGAGAAAAAAAAAAGATCCTGAAAAAATCATCACTTTGGTGCAAACCTGGCAAACAGGCACCTTATGATACAAAAAAAAAATTTTTTTTAAAAAAAGAAAGAAAAACAATTTGTGGCGCTATGGGCAAGTATCTTGGTGAAAACCTTTGTGCAGGTGCCAAGGTAAATAACCGGATCCATTGTCTATCATGTCGATACTACAAATCATCTGCCATCTAGCCTACCCATGCACAACATTCCTTCTTTTCTGCCTCCCAATAAAACATGCATATGATGATGAGTCTTCGCCTAAGTCATGAACAAGAAATGTCCCAGTGAAACTGAGCTTTTATGCCTCTGTATAACCTTCAAGAAGTCTTGAGAAACAATCCCAAGTCCATCCTAGTTCTACTCTTGGCAAGAGGTATCATTTGGTCGCAAGGAAGAGACTTGTTAGATTTTGTTAGATCTTTTCATATAGGCTTGCATCTTTTTCCCTATGACTGCCACTATTTATGACTGCCTGGGTTCTTCCATATCCAGGTATGTTATGATAGGTGCATACTGGGGCATATTTCATAGTATGGCATGTTTTGGATCCTTCTTGTATAAATCGGAGACCTGGTACTAGTGTTTATCAACACTTACCTTCTCGTGTACAAGAGGTATCGGTGTGTTTGAGGGTTTCCTTGCACGAACCCACAACTTTGTATTAGTGTTTCTTAACACTTGCATTGTTGTGTGCAAGAAATTCCCGTTTGTCTGCAGAGTCAGTCCACGCGTTGGGTTTCTCATGGAATCCTGATTTCTATAATCATCGGTGCAAGTCACTTAGGGCAACATCAAACTAGGTTGGCTCTCCACATTTATTGTGCACAAAATCTCACCATCATTCCATCAAATCCTAAACTCAATAATCCCATGGAGTTCTCAATTGCCCCCATTTTCCTCCGCGGTCTCGCATCTCTTATTCTTCTTTCCAAATACCTCACGACTACTTCATATATCTTCCTCATTTATCCCTTCCACCCTAATTTTTCTTTTTTTTCTTCACATAATCAATTCTGATTCTGATTCATGTCTTATACAGGATGTATCCCTCCTGAAACCAGATGTTGTGATCGATCATGTCTTATACAGGATTTATCCTTCTTGAAACCAGACGTTGTGATCTGATCATGTCTTATATAGGATGAATCCTTCCTAAAACTAGACGTTGTGATCTGATCATGTCTTATACATGATGAATCCTTCCTGAAACCAGACGCTCTTATCATGTCTTATACAGGATGAATCCTTCCTAAAACCAGATGTTGTGATCGATCATGTCTTATACAAGATGTATCCTTCCTAAAACCAGACGTTGTGATCTGATCATGTCTTATACAAGATGAATCCTTCCTAAAACTAGATGTTGTGATCGATCATGTCTTATATAGGATGTATCCTTCCTGAAACCAGACGTTCGTTGTGATCGATCATGTCTTATACAGGATGAATCCTTCCTAAAACTAGACATTGTGATGAATCATGTCTTATACAGGATGAATCCTTCCTGAAACCAGACGCTCTTATCATGTCTTATACAGGATGAATCCTTTCTAAAACCAGACGTTGTGATCAATCATGTCTTATACAGGATGAATCCTTCCTGAAACCAGACACTTTGATCATCTTTGTCTTATACAAGATGAATTCTTCTTGAAACCAGACTGAATCTAGATCTTATCAATCGAATCAAATCAAATCTATCGAGATATCAATTTTGTAAAACTCCAAAGATCAAATACCTCAATTGATCTCCCGAGGGGGCATCACCATACCGTAATCTATAAATCAAGAGCTAGGGCATCCTATCAAACCAATATCAGCATCAAAACAAGATTATTCTTTGAATCAATGTGTCATCACACCTCGCTTCAAAGAGGGGCAAAATGTAGACACTTAAAAATAATTATTTTAATTATTTTTAATTCTTCACATAATTAATTAATTAATTATGTTAATTAAAATTCTTCTCAATATTAATTAAATATAATTAATATTGTCACTATAGCATATGATTTATTTAATAAATCAATCCCTTTCTTTATTCTTCTAAAAAATCAAATCCTCACAAATCTTCCTCTTAGCTAATTAATTTCAATTAATTAGTTAACCTACATGATTCCTACAAATCATCTTCTTAATTCATCATTAACCTAATAAATTCTTCTAGAAACTCCCTAAACTCACTTAACATTATTCTTCTAATTTTTTATTCTTCTTAATTCATCATTAACCTAATATTGCTACTAAGGATAATCAGAAGGATTTGGTTGATAAGGAAAAGGAAGCACCGGTGAAAGAATAGACTATTGAAAATACGCAACCGGTCATAGACACCACTAAGGAAGTGGAGACACAAAAACAAAAGGAGGAAGAGAAGAAAATAGAGGAAGAAATGACAGAGAAAAAGGAGAAGACAGATAATAAGGATCAAGAGAAGGCAAAGAAAACAATAGTTGAGGATGATGATGACGACTCAATTAGTATTAAAGGCCTTATAGATATGGAAAATCTGAGTTGCTCTGAATTAATGGAGATTGCTATTGCTATGCAATCTCAAGCACAGAAGAAGAGGTTGAAAGAGCAGAAACGAGAAGCAAAGACCATTCAAACTATTGTTGAAATTTTGTCAAGTCTCCTACCAGAGATTGATATAGATAATCTATCCACCCCTATTGCAAAGCTTGGATAGTTAGTTGCCAATGCTAGTGAACAACTAAAATCACTTGAAGAGGCAGCTCATGTTTTAGTGGAAAAAGAATGCAAGAAGAGAAGGGGAGAACAATTGTTTTCAGAATTTGTCAAAGGTAAGGTTGCTTTAATAGTGAACAAAGATCTTTTGAAAACTAGAATAGAAACTGGAGGTAAAATTTTGGCCAGTATATCTAAAGTATCATTATTCTATTTCGACTTATGGAAAAAGAGAGAAGATACAAAGAAGGAACTAGATAGGATAAGTGATGCATACATACCGGTACAAGACTTCGCTTTAGCTTTTGGTAAATTTGTTGATGCCTTACAACACATATTAGAAATTTATGATTTTGAACAGGTGAAGCGGATAAGATCCTTGAAGGAGCTGAAGAATCAACTAATTCCAAAAGTTGAAATCTTACAGAGAGCATACAAGGAGTCAGAAGCAATTTTGGCTACCCTAGAAATGAGCATTGTTGACGCTATGGAAGAATTTGTTGCACAGATTTTGACACATGTTGAAATCACTGAGACACTGTTAGAAACATGGGACAATGACCTTAAGCAGTTGAAGTTTTATTTCAGTGATATTTTCTTGAGAATTGCATTGTAAATATTTCAAAACTCTTATATCTATCTATATATGCAATTTTTGATGCCAAATTTTGATGTAATGTATGTATTTTAATTTTCTATTTGGCATTGTTGTCAAAGGGGGAGTAGAAATAGTTTAGAGTCTAGTCAAAATTTTGTATGTATTGCTAAGGGGGAGTGTATTATGTATATAGTCACTTTTTGTGTTGCACACTTAGTTGACAAAATTTTTCCTAAGTGTTGCCATCAATGTCAAAGGGGGAGATTGTTGGTATTTGATCATTTGGTCAACCAGTATATGTCTGTTGTGCATAGAGATTAGATTTATGTATGATGACTATTTTGTATATTTTTGATTAAGGAAAAAATAAGTTTTGAAGTGGCCCTGAAACCCTTTACAAGAAGAACTTAAACAACAAAGCTATGAGAAACAGAAAAGAATAGAACGACAAAAAAACTAGTAGAAAACCGAAGAAAACCCAAAAAAGCCCCATAAAGCCAGCAGGCCTTCCAGCATTCAGATTTTTTCCAGGGCTTTAGCCAGGGGTGTTGCTGATTTCATACAACTCTTTGATGTTGTCTTTGAAGTTAGGGGGATCCTTTGCTGAAGCAGCCACAACTTTCTTGATACTGGCCCTAGTTCTTTTCGCTGTACCACCCACTGGAGTAGCATCACCGCTTCCAGTCTGGATGGTCTCTTCCTCTAGATCAAGATCCATGACTGGTTTTGGAGTGTAGGTATGATCAACGACCTTGGCGACGTCCTCCATGTTTTTAGTGACAGCCTAGAAGATACTTGAGATAACTCCCATCAGATTTTTCATCGCTTCTTTTCCCTCTTCCAGCGATTTTACCTTATTCTCCATTTCCCGCTTCCAATTAATCTGCTCTCTGTTTTCATCCTCCCTCTTTTCATCCATTTTTATCCCTTTCTTATCCAGGTTTTTCAAGGTCTCGTAGGTCCATCTATCAAAATCCATTCTAGCCTCAGAGAGCTTCTTGAGGTTATCCAGGATAAGCCCTTTACTAGCACTTTCCTTGTCCTCGCTATCCCTATCCTTAGTTAGGTCCTTCTCAGAGTCTTTGTTCATTTCCTTCTCAGAATTCACACTAGTTTCCTCATTGTCCTTGGGTTACACTTCTTCCATCAGATGGTTGTTGTCCTTACCAAGGCAATCGCTAAGGGTGGGGCTTTCTTGACCAAGCTCATTATCGCCACTTTCTTCCTCATTACCCAGCTCCTCATCTTTCCAGCTGTCTTCATCGTTGGATTCATTTGTCTCCATTCCGCTGCTTTCCTTCACAATGTCCTCTATTTCCAACCCAGGGATGCTTTTCCTTTTTTTGCTAGAGGACGCCTTCTCCTTGCTAGTTTCTCCCTCTTCCATCTTTCTCTTGCCCGGAGAGGCGGAAATCCTCTTATTTTCCAACAGGGCGAGGGATTTGCAATGCTCATAGATGAACAACAGAAGCCCGCAATGGAGAATCAGACTGGAAGGGTTATTCCTGTGTTTGTTGAGGGACCTAGAGAGGGACCGAAAAAGGTAGTAGGGCAGGGATACCTTTTTGTCGTGTCTGAAATGGTTTAAGAGCACGAAGTGGTAGGTGTGGGCCCTAGAGAAATGACCTTCAACCGTGATGTACTCCATAATTGCATTCGGAACCTAGCCCCACAACTTCTTGATGTTTGCAGCTTCGTAGTAGCCCCCAGTAGCCTTGCCAATTTTGGCCCTCTCTTTCTCTTTTCCTGGGAACAGATTAACCGCGTTGTTGGAGACTTTAAGGTCTTGAAAGAAATTAAGCCCAGTGTGGGGCATTCCAGTCACAGTGGAAATGAGCCTAGCATCCAACTTAAACTTAACTCCATAAAGTTTAAAAGAGCCATTAGACCAGTTTTTGGAAATCTTGGAAACAACTAAGTTAACCCTACCTTTGTCATAGTCCTCAAGTTTCTCCATTAAACTGGTAAAAGATCCCTTCTCCTATTTCATCCAGAATTTTGGCATCGCTTTCCAGGTCGATGTATTGTCTGGTTCTTCCCGCCTTAGGTCTCCTCCCATCTTCGAATACGGGCTATCTGCTCTGTTTCTCTGCAAATTATAACCTTCTTTCCCGATGTTGCTCAAGTTTTCGAACTGAGTAACCCACAAAGCGTGCGATAATTTATTAGAGATAATAAGAGATCTGTCGCAGCGCCAAGTAATGATGGCCTTTCCAGCAAGGCATAAATGATGCTTTTTACTTGTCATGATTAAATTGTCCTTCTCTCCCTGTATAACGGTCCTTTCTAATGAACTCTTTTATATTTAAATTGAGATCCTCCTCGTGCCAAATCATTTGGGAGTCAGAGTTAACTCCAGTATTTGCTAAGCAATCCGCAATGCTATTTTTCTCTTTGAAGGCATGTTGAATAATAATTTCTTTGAAACTGGCAATGATCTCCCTAGCTTTCATGATGATATTTTCAATAGACCAGGAAGGCTCCGTTTCCCCCTTTAGGCATTTTATAATATTAAGTGAATCTCCCTCAAGCCATATTTTATCATAATTTAGATTTTTGGCTATAATTAAGGTATTCAAGGTGGCAGAGGCTTCAGCAAAATGGCTAGTTTGATTCTCTAGAGGACCAGCCACCGCCTTAAGACAACTTCTAGCAAAATTTCTGACAATGCCCCCATATCGAGCTTTACCTGGATTTCCTTTAGAAGCCCCATCAAAGTTAGCCTTAATCCATCCCTGCGGGGGAAAACACCAGACAAGACCTTCTCTTCCAGTCTCCTTGATAGTAGTAGTGGTAGAAAAGTTCCACCTATCTTTAAAATCATCTTTGGCAGCAGGTACCTGATTAGTGCAGTAGAGGCATTCAAAAATACTCCTAAAGATTTTATCTACAACCACCTCCCGAATAGCCCTTTTATCCCTAAAAATCCTGTTGTTGCACTCTTTTCAAGTCTCCACAATTTTAGGATTAGAATTAGGGCAATGCCATTGAAGCTAGGTGTCACCAATAGAGTTCGGGAAGACCTAGCTCAGGTTCCACCTGGTAAGGATGATTTTCCAGATATCCTAGCTAAAAGTGCATTGATTGAGAATATGGAAAGCTGTCTCTTCTTCCCTTATTTTGGATGAAAATCCAGAAGAAGATATTGACCTTAGGAACTAACTTCTTGTTCCAGACTTTAGCCCAGATGTGAATTTCTTCCACCAGGACATTGTGTATAGCCACAACAGAGGAAACAGAGTATTTCTCATCCAGAGTTTCCCTCCATATCAATCTGTCATCTTTGTTGTTTCTAGGGATTTTAGCAGAGAGCAATTTGAAGGAACTTGAGTCCCGGACACTACTGGCTAAAATCAATCCATTTCCCATTTCTCCAGTAATCTCTTACCATTTATCCATACCTGCTTTTGAGTCGGTCTTTCCAATCTTTAAGGATTGAGATTTCCTCTGGAGGTTTGTCCAGGATCCATCTATCTTCCCAAAATCTTATTCTCCTCCCATCTCCAAGGTTCCAAGTTCTGCCAGTAGCAGCCCAACTTTTAGCTGATTGCACAACATTCCATATGGCAGATCCTTCAACATTAAAAGAGTTGTCAAAGAATTCTTCCTTAGAAGGTTGCATATAGAGATATTTGTTTTTCCAGATAGAGTTCCATTCTCTTTCCTCCCCTTTGAATCTCCATATTTGTTTGGATAATAAAGCTTTATTCATAGAACCAATGTTCCTTAAGCCCAGCCTACCTAAGGCCTTAGGGGAACAAATTTTATTCCAGGCAATAAGGGGAATTCTGTTTTTAACTTCCACTCCCGACCAGAGGAACTTTTTTTGGATTTTTTCAATGGCTTCCGCAAACTTAGATGGGATTTTGAACAAGCTAAGAGCATACACAGGAAGATTTTGGAGAGTGGCTTTGAGTAGAGTGATTTTACGTGCCTGACTTAGGACAGACCCTTTCCAGCCAGCAAGTTTCAAGTTAACTATGTCAATTAGCTTGTTCCAGAAGGAATCCTCAGGCTTGAGACACAGAGGAAGTCCCAAATAGGTAGAGGGAAACTCAGAGATGTTGCAGCCAAGAATCCTGCAAATCCTTAGTTGCCTTTGGATCGGGGTATTGATGAAAAACAAAGAGCTTTTATCCCAGTTGATTTTTTGGCCAGAGGCAGATTCATAGGTGTTCATGATAATCTTCATATTTTTAGCTTCCAAGATGGTGGCTTCCCCCATAGTAATAGAGTCATCAATGAATTGTTCATGAGAGTAGACAACATTGGATGAATAAGGTTTTAGACCCTTAAGATTGCCATCTTCCACATTTTTAAGGATGAATCTACCCAGGCATTCAGCAAGAATGGTGAACAAGATAGGGGATATGGGGTCCCCCTGTCTGAGACCTCTAGAGCTTTTGAAAAAACTGGACAGGGAGCCATTGACAATAACAACAGAGGAGGAAGTTTCCATGAGTTGAGAGCAAAGCTGAATAACTTTGTCACCAAAACCAAACGCTTTCATGATCCTAAGGAGAAACTGCCAGTTCACTCTATCAAAAGCTTTAGCCATATCTAACTTTAGGAAGAATCCCTAGTTATTCACCACTTTCAGGGAGTGGATATTTCCATGAATGGAAATAATGGAGTCCAAAATTTGTCTTCTGGGGACAAAGCCATTCTACTGGATAGATATAATCCTTGGAAGAATTTCCAATAACCTGGAAGTCAGAACCTTGGATAAGATCTTGTAGACAGAGTTACACAAGCTGATGGGTCTAAACTTGTTAAGAGAATCAGCTCCGGGGATCTTTGGGATAAGGACAATGAAGGTGACATTCAGTTCCTTTAGAAGTCTTCTAGAGCCAAAGAATTCCTCAACACCATTGCATATGTCAGCCTCCACTATGTGCCAAAAATTTTGGAAGAAAAACATGGGGAAGCCATCCGGACTAGGGGATTTATCACCGTGAAAGGAGAACACCGCCTTTCTGATTTCCAGATTAGAGGGAATACGGGATAAAAGGTGGTTGTTAGCTTCCGATAGGATAGGAGGGATAGCTTGTAAAAGGGTGTTTTGCTTGCTAAAATCAAGGATATCCACATCACCCAGGAGGGTGCTGAAATGCTCGAGAGCTTCCTTCCTAATGTCACAGTCCTTAGTTAAGATGCCTTTATTGCAATTTAGTCTGTATATTCTATTGGCTACCCTATGCTTTAGAGCAGTTAAGTGAAAGAAGTGGGTATTTTTATCACCTTCCTTCATAAACAAGGCTCTGGATCTTTGTCTCCAGAAAGTCTCTTCATTAGAAATGATGGAGTGGTATTTAGATAAAAGATCATTTTCAACCATCCTAAGATCTTTGGTCAACCCCACCTCTTGGATTCTGTCCTGAACATACTTTATTTCAGCTTTGACTTGAATTTTGTTCTTGAATATGTCCCCAAAAAACTCTTTGTTCTAGGTTTTAATTTTGGCTTTTATGATGTTGAGATTTTTGGCAATTCTAAAAAGAGCCTTACCCTCCACTTCAGAGTTCCACCATTCAGCAATGCAAGCTTCCAAAGAAGGATGGGAGAGCCAAGCTTTGTCAAATCTGAAAGAAAAGTTTCTCTTTGCCGAAAAAGAGTTGGTAGTAAAGGAGATGGGGTAATGGTCTGAACCAACTTTGATAACAGAAGCAAGGGAACAACTATACTTAGAAAGCCAGTCAGGAGAAATTAAAGATCTATCAAGCTTGACTTGAATCAGATCAGCTCCAGTTCTTCTATTGGTCCACATGAAATTGATGCCCTGGAGATCCACATCAATGAGAGCTTGGTCATTAATGAAGTCCATGAGGTCTTGTTTCCCATCAAGTTGTAAAGGGATACCTCCCATCTTCTCTTCATCTTTGAGCGGGGTATTGAGGTCTCCCATAATAATCCAACTTTGATCAGCAAACTGGAGTCTGTCAGCTGCAAGGCTTTTCCAATATTTAGCTCTCTCAGATTTGGTATTAGGTGCATAGACATTAGTTAACACCCAGACAAAGTTGTCCTTAATATGCTCAAGCTAAACATAGATCCTATTAGAAGTAGAGATGATTTCCTTTCCAGTAATGGTTTTTTGGTTCCAAAAAATCACAATTCCTCTAGAAGCTCCCTCCGAGTTTGATCCTATGACTCCATTTTCTTTGAAAATTCTAATCTTTTCAACTTTTTCTTTAGACATCTTGGTTTCCTGAATAAGGACCACATCCAGTTTATGATCTCTGATGATGTTTCGTAACACATCCTGCTTATGAGGGGCATTCAACCCTTTGATATTCCAGGATGTTATCTTCATACTTTAACTGGGGATAGGGTTGACTCAATGGAACACTGTGTTCCATCAACACGGTTCTTCCAACTTTCCTGTTCCTTTTGATGTTTTAGGGATGGCCTTCCCTACTTTTTGTTCTGACTTCCAACATCTGCCTTTTTCTTGATCTTGCTTCTGGTTGAGATTCCTCCATTGAATTCCTCCTTGTTTGATTTTCCTTCTCTCGATCCGCATATCCGGAGATTCCCATCCAGCAAATCCACACTATGAGAAGGGGTTTTACAGAGGAGAGGCTTTGGGCTTCCATTAGTTAAAAGCAGTAAAGGCTTAGTATCAGAAGGGTCTTGAGCTTCATTAAAGTTTTCCTCAATCAGTTTTGAGAGAGATAGGGCTGGAATGGTCTCTTCTCCCGACTCACCGATCCAGCCTCCTGATCTGGAATGGATTCTTCCTTCTCCCGACTAATAGATCTAGTCTCCTAGTCCTCTAGGTTTTTTTTATTGTTCAACTCAGTTCCTTGCTCTGCTTCTTTAGATCTTTCTAGTTGGTCATTGGAGCAAACACTATCTTGTTGGTCATTACTACTACTCCCATTCCTCTTGGCTTCATTATTTTGGTTACTCTCAGTTGTTGACAAGTCTCCTTTTTTATTTATCATTTGCCAAGTCTTTTTGTTCTTGTTGTTGCTATCAGTCTTGTTTTCCTTGTTTTTCCTGAGCAGACATGATTTGGCCCAATGCCCCAATTTTTTGTAGTGGAAACAAGGAAACGGTAGAGATTCATATTCAATAGTTTGGGACCATTTTCCAAGTTTAGAGATAATGTCTATGGATTGATGCATATCTATCATTTGATTAACATTTACATAGATGCGAACAAAGACTAACCTTGATTTAGCCGCCGTCATCAGGTCGATCAACAAGATTTCTCGTAAGGATTTCGCAATACCCTTGAAAACTTCCTCATTCCAGTGTTCCAACGGAAGACCCGAGAGGCGCATCCAGACTGGCATAGAAACAAAGAAGGATTCATCGAGGATGAGATTCAGGGCCCATTTTTGAAGAGCTAGGGATGACTTGCCAACAATCCAAGGGCCTTCGCAGAGAGCTTTATTCATGTCTTCTTCAGAGTTGAAAGCGAAGGTAAAAAAACCTCTAGGCAGCGCTGCCACTTCCACTTGTCCTTTAACGAGCCATTTTCTCCTTATGAAGTTCCTAACATCATCAATGTTAGGCCTGAAGCTAGAGAATCATCCTACTAATGTCATAGAAAGGCCAACAACAGTCATATCAACCACTTTTTCTGGAACAGAAAAAGAAAACTGTCCAGAGGCAGGGTCTGAAATGTTTGTTACTTCCGGGAGCCCAGATTTAACCAGCGGTTTCACTCCAAAGAGCGAAGACCATTTTTTTCCTTTACCTATATCATGTGGGGCCCTGGGGTTCAAATCTTTGTCCTCTATTAGTTTTGCTTTTTCCTTGTCCTCTTCTGACCCTTGAGGTGCCTGACCCCCTACCTGATCGCCAGTTCTGATCCCAGAAAAATTGCAATCTCCAGGAAATCTGCTATTCCCAGGGATTCTGCAATTTCCCAATTTGAAATTTGGGATTCCCGCTCCTTTTCGCTCTGTGCTCACTCCCATGCTTGTTGTTAATATCACATGACATACATGACTATTTTGTATGTTTTCATTGATGTTAACTATGTTTCTTTAAGTCATCTAAGTCCTACAGTTCAACCAACTAGACTTAACAAGGTAAAGAAGAGTCAGTTTTATCAGAACCGGTAATTAGGACTTCAATCGGTAGAATGACTGATAGTCTCTCACACTGACAACCGGTACATGAAATCCATGAAGGATGAAGGAATGGGGTTTTGCAGTAGCATTGAAGATTATCAGATGAGGATATGTTCTTAACCACACAAGCAGATTTGATCAGATGAATGAGATTTGATCAACAAGGCAGAGACCTAGAAACATAGTTAACCAGTAGTGATGAAAATCACTCAAATCAGTAACATGACATAGAATTGGATTTGTTATGTCGGTGGTTGACATAAATAAAACATACAATGCAATATTGTCTAGATGCATTGAACCTAGGGAATTGTAATAAGGTTCTATCCGACCTTATGATAATTTTAATTGTGTGATGAGGTATGAAAGGATATATATACATGAGGTTGATAGTGTGATTCGTGATGAGCAAATTTTGTATTTCTAATAGTGCGATGATCAAAGGAGTTGAGAGATGAAGTCTTTGTGATTTTGTAATGTTCTAAAGTGGATCTTATTAGACACAGAAGGTGTTATACTGAGATCATTTGTACTTGTTGTTTTCCTAACAGTTGCAGCAAGAAAATCCTCTTACAAGGTCACTCCTAACAGGGTGCAGCCAGATCCTAACATCTTTGATCATTAAATCCTCTAACCAGGTGACACATTAACTTGTGTTTGCAAATTCTAGTAACTTGGGTAGCTCCTAATAGGGCTGGTCCTCATAGGCCTTTTTGTAAAGATCTTAACTGGGCTTAGACACTTCTAACAGGGTGTACCCCTAACTAGGTGTTGTAGACCTTAACCGGTCAAATCTCTATACTGCATATAGTGGATCTTGTGGGTACTAACTCCCACCATGGTTTTTCCCATTTGTTTTTTCGACGTATAAACTCTTGTGTCATGTGGTTTATGTTTTATGTGGTGATTGCATACTTGGTGTTATTTCTTACATGTCTATTGAGTTTTAATTTGGTGGAATTGATATTCAGATTTGTATTATTTTTACTATCACTGATTCACCCCGTTCTTAGTGCCTTTTAAGTTCATCAACCCAACACATTGTCATAGTCCTCCTTCTTATCACTAAGCTCAACACATTTGGGATGAAGATCCTCATGAGTCGCAACACCAATATTAGCAGTAGTAGTGTCGGTAGCGACGAAGGGGGAAACTGAAGGTTTTGGCTGCTTGACACCTTGCTAACCTCCTTCTCACTCACAGATACCTCAAGGTTATCTTTAGGACCGCTAGAAATAGGGGTACCCTTGCCAACCGAAGTAGAAGAAGATTAAATCACAACTTTCTTATGACATTTTCTACCTTTTCCCATAGGATACTTGGCCATTGGGGTCTTTTCAGACTTATCTTTTTTAAGAGGGGGAGGAGAGTCAGCATTAGATTCTGAGTCAGAATCCTCACCACCCGACTCCCCAACACTAATTGCATCCTCAGAAGAGGCTTGGATATAAATATTCGAAGCAGGAAAGGCACAGAAGTGGGATTCAATCAAGACTAAAAGCCCTTCATGAAGGATGGGGAATTTGGTAGGGTTCTTCTTATGGTCTTTGAAATTGGCCCTTAAAGCAGACATGAGAAAAATAAAGTTTTCCCAAGAAGATCCTCTCAAATTAACTAATCTACCTATTTATAGCTATAACCTTCCTGCCTTTTCCATTTCCAAGAAATAGTTACTAAATCTAACGGTCTTGATCATGACTGTTTCAAAATAAAATCCTAACGAGAAATACAAAATATAAACCACCTCACAACAGGTAAGGCTACAAGACCTTCAAGCTCCATCGTTGGGTATCGGGTTAATCTCTGCAATCCACCTATCGATCTCATCTACTTTTTCTTCTTCTTCAACCAGCGTCAGCAAGATATCTTCGAATTCTTCCCAATCAAAAATAGTAGCTCAGAAAAAGTCAGACATGCTCAAAATAATGTGCCATTGTACTGGGTTGGCATTAGGTTGCAATATGGGACCTCTTCCAATTGGGAGTACCAATTTGTTGAAGTCAATTATTCGGGTTTCTTCCTACCGTTAGCTCATCTCGTAGACATTGTTCTTGATTCTTAGCTTGTTCTTCAATCTTATCTAATAGGGTGACGGTCTTCCTATATTCATTAAAATCAGTTTGTGCTTTCCATGCAAAAGATGGTAATTGTCAGACTATATCTTCCTGCTCTATCTCTGGCCAGTTCAAATCTGGATTATGAAAAGGCAATTCATCATCATGAGACAAGACCATTCTAATGCATGTAATTATGACGAAAAATTTCCCCTTTGGCTACCTTAAATATTTTCTGCAAGAATGACAACATCAAATGAAGTAACACATGCTGCCACCTATTTCGTATTTGGGTTGCTTAAAGACCATTAATGACGGTACTTCACAAATCTTGCCTTGATTTGTTTCCTGAAAATAATGTATGATGTGGAAATTGATGAGGTGGGAGGAGGGACATAAAGAAGTCGTTATTCTTATCATCCTGACATCCCCATTCAATTCCCTTTACGGCCAAGGGAAAATTATCTATACCATTACTCATGTTTCCATCCAAGGTACCGAAACCACTAGTCTTAATTACACCAAACATCCTTTCTTAGAACCAACAGTGTCCTTGAAATTCTCAAGAGAATTGGACATCCACCACAACACAAGGATTGGCGGAGAGTCGGGCGATTGGGCAACTTCACAACTATCAAACTCCTTTCAAAAGTATCCACAAGCCCGACCTCCTAAAGGTGGTGGCGTTATATGAACTTCCCTAAGCTAGTCGGTCAGTTGGGTAGTTTTAAAAGTTGAGAACTCTGTGACATAATTTAAGGAATTCTAAAAGGCTGCGATAAGAGCGTAAAGAAAAAACAGAGGGGAACAACTTTTCAAAGTTTAAAATTTTTATAGGTAACAAATCTAAAACAACTAATTTCAAATTTTGGCATACTTTGTATTTATCTCCACATGGTAGAATGTGCATACATTTTTAGAATATGCATTTTACCTTGTCAACTGATATGGCCTATTTTGTTCTCATTACTGGCCATAATTTTGTATTGGTATGGCCTTTCTTGTTCTTGTTAATCGGCTATAATTTTGTTCCTAGATCGTAGGTTAGTGTTGTTTTAGGGTAGTCACTCTTGGCTTTTCATCTAGAAAGGAAACATAGATTGTATACTGTACATACTTGAGCTACAACCAAAGGTTTTCTTGTTGGTTCTTTCCTCTCGATATGCTCCCCAAACCTATGTTGTAAATCTTATTATATAAATAATAATATATGGTGGCTTGCTATCTTTGCCTTATATATATATATATATATTCCTTAAATAATTAATAAGGTAAGATTATTCAAATGCACATATATATATATATTTTATTTTTATTTTTTTTACACGCAAATATGTATTTAAATTAAATTATCACAAATTTAAATAAAACCTTATGATAAAGATTTATAACTAAAATCTATAAAAAAAACTATGACAAATTAAACCCATATGCAACACAAATGCATACTCACACACAACATACCAAGGTCATCGGATTTTGCCTATGTGGCATTCTGATTAGGTAGATACAAGACATGAAACATTGCTCTAATATCGAGCAAGGGCTAAGGGTTTGAGTAATGGGCCTTATGCTGTCTCCCACAACTTCCACCGAGATTATTTAGGCACACTTAGACCTATAAAACCAAGTGGATTCGATGCCTCGTACTTGCAACCTTGCATCACAAAGAGAAGCATATATACAAATAATATACATATACCTAACAATCACATGCACACTAAGTATATTGACTTTTATCAAACATGGAGAAGATTTTGTTGCTCGTCGATGCTAGGGTTGTGTCGTCTACTGGGGTGTTATCGTTCGCTGGTTCTGGTGTGGCTATGTCTATTAGGCAGAGGTAGACTGGTGATGCTAAATTTTTATCATCCATTGGTTCTGGTGCGGCCATTTGCCATGATAGGGGTTCATTGTCGTTCACTGGTTCTGGTGCAACTGTGTCTGTCGGGCAGAGGTGGACTGGTGAGGCTCCGAGGTCATGGCGAGAGAAATGGTCATCTAGTGGTGGGTTCTTTCATGTTTCTCATGCCATTTTCGTAATCTAAAAGTAGATACAAAAAAGTAAATTGATCATAATGCTTTTGTTGTTTCTTTACATGGTGTGATATGTCAGTTTAAGGGTTTTTGGCCCAGCCTCCCTCAGCTGCACTCTTGGATCTCAAAACATTGGGAGCCTCTTATTATAGGTAAAGTTCATATTTTCCCCTTGGCTAAGGGTTTTTTTATTGCTAAATTTGATAATGCCCTGAATAGAAACAAAATCTTATGTGATTATTTCTTTAGCTGGGAGGACATATTTTTGTTGATGATTAAGCCTTGGCACTCTGAATTTCAACCTTTCTTCTAAAACATTTAATAAGATCCACATTTGGGTTAGGATTCCTAATCACTCCCTTCATTTATGAACTGATTCTCTTTTAGAGGAAGTGGGTGAGGCCCTTGGAGATTTTTTGATGGTAGATGATGAATCCTATGATATTTTCACTCCACTTTTGCCCGAATTTTTGTTGAAGTGGATGTTTCAAAAGGGCTGCTTGTTGAATTTTTTCTCAAATCTTCAAAGGGCTCTTGGGTTCAGTCTTTGGACTATGAAGGTATTCCCTTATGTTGTAGAAGATGTTTTAAAATAGGTCATGTGGCTGCACAATGTGTATTTGAGAAAAAGGAAATGACAGCTACATGGTGGAAAGGTGCTTCTCAACAACATTATACAGTTGAGAAGAAATCTGAGGAAAATAGTTTTTTTTTCTGAGGTGGTCGCCATGGAATCACAAGGTCGCGGGGCATCCTCTTTGGACGTCATTTATGGTGGGGTTGTTGAAGCTGTGCAAGAATATCATGTTGAAACCCCTAAAGTGTGTGAGCATGGGCTTCGGGCTGCTATTTCTGGTGATAGCATTTTAGTTACTAAATCTGGTGACTCTTCTGATATGGCCATGCCTACTTCATTGCCTACCGATGTTGGGGTTTTTCCTCCCACTAGTTTTGGTGTGGTTGTCTCTGTCGAGCAGAGACAAACTGGTGATGCTAGGGTTTTGTCATCCACTGGTTCTTGTGTGGTCATCTACTGTGATTGGCCATTTGCCGATATGGGGGTTTTGTCATTTGTTGGTTCTGGTGCGGTTGAGATAGTGGTTGCAGGCATTCATTCTCAAGATTTTGGCGCATTGGCTTGGCATGACAAGGCGGAGCAAGTGGAAGAGGGATGGATTTCTTTTAGGACAAGAAAGTTAAGTTCTCTAAGCCTTCTTTTGACATGACTCTCTGATCCCATAAGAGAAGCTCTAAATGTAAATCTTTATGGTGCTTGGTTGGGGGATGATTTTAGGTTGGTTGTTAGCTATTCTTTTTGCAACTTTTTTTAGGTTGTGGAAGCCTATTTTTAAATAACCCATATTTTTGGTTATGGGTGTCCTTTTTACCCCTGGTTGTCTGGTGCTTTCATGTTCCTTTTTTCAAGAAAACTTTTTGGTTGAGGGTTTGATGTTTTGATTCTAAACCTTTTAGAATCTTCTTTGTAAAGAGTTTCAGGGCTCCTTCAAAACCTGTTTTTGCCTTAATCCAAAACAATCACATGCACACTGGTGAAGAGGAATCGTGACATCCTGTGTCTCTCTGAAGTAAGTGATAGAATATCATCCCCTCACACCATAGAAAGAATGAAACACATAGCATGACATCCAACACATGATGCATCTCATAAGATAATCAAACATATTAGTACATGGTTTACTACATATATTATATATTTAGCATCTAATCATCTATAATAATAAATAGCATAATTAAAATTCATTGCACGTGAGCCTAGATCATACCATACATAAATCTACTGTAATCAGCATAACATAATCTCAACAAACAATCATCATAGAAAAGTCTCAAAATATCTTACACCTCCCACCAAGAAGGATGGATCAGGGAGGAGCACTACATACATGATGTTGTGGGATAAACCTTCCTGCATTGCTCTAAGATCTCCTTCACCTTCTTATTGTCCTTCATTACTTAAATATAGATTGTATCCTCTATTAGACCCTTGGAAGGCCTAATCATTGTGTTTTTGAGAGATTGTGTCACAAATACCTACAACTCAAGGTTAACTAATCAATTAATGGAACACTCCATCCAGTCAAAATCACTTAACGTACACATAATATTAAAGACAAAAGTCTCCTGCAACTCAACATTTTGGGTACAAACCTTAGTCAAATTCTTCTCTCCTATTATTTGCCTAATTACATCCTCATCAATTTTGCCCTTTATCACAAAAATTCCCTTAATTGGTTATCCACCACCCTTTTGTTGTAGTAACACTTCCATTTGGGAATGGAAATGAAATCGTCTTCCATTATAGTTGTGTACATGAAAGAGCTTGTCATTACATAATTTCTCTCGTTTGACACCAAGATAGAGTCGAAGCTTGAATTAGTAGAAATCTTCTTTCTGTTTATTATGTTGTTTTCTTGATGGTCATTTAAGGATGATTTATGTCAAAAACCTCTCATCCAACTTGATTGCATTCTTTTGTGGCATCATATTATGTAGAAAACAAATCTCTTACCACCATTCGATCTTATTGGTTCTTATAACATGCCCATGGCATACCTTAACACTCGTATGTGCTCTTGGTCTATGATTTTATATAGCTTTTTCTTTATCCAAGGCACAAACTACTCAATATTTTACCTTTTAATGTGAAGTTGTAAAGTGTCGGTTTTGAACAATTGCTCATTTGTATAGATGTGTGATTGTCTTTGGCAATCACTTAGTTATTTGACTAGTTCGAGGTTTGTTCTTCCCCTTAAGGCATGTGAGATTTTACTTCTTGTATTCTTAATCATTGCTAAGATATCTTCAATCTACATGTATAATTACTCGCTTGATGAATTTTGTCATATGGAACTCCTAAGTCCAAATTATAACCATCAATGACTGGTGCAGATTTGAAATTGTGCCTTCAAGTCAATCTATCATAGCATCTTGTTCAATGATATTATTAAGATCTAACCAAGTTTTTTTGATATCCAAGATGATTTCCACTATTGTTTGTTGTATGAAACTTTTTGAAAGTGTAGAATAATCTAAAAAGATCCTCAGGCTTCTCCTTTTTCTTCACTTCATATTTTTCGCTTTTCATTTCCCTTTGTTTTGTTGCAAAGCGTGTTGACGCTACATGTTGATCAAGCAAATATTTGAAGAGCCCTCAATTTAGGCTTTTCCTAGTGGTGTGTCAGGATGCCACATGTCCAACTGGCGCATTAAGTTTAGCTATAGATAAGCTCCCAAAAGTTGCCCCGAGATGGCACCACATGTTGTCATCTTATGTTTTTTTAGATGTTCAAAAGGAAATGAATGAACAATACCCTGCCATCCTACCATATGTCCAGATTGAGTCTTTGGCCCTGATAACTAAGTATGGAGCTCTCTTTTTGCAACAAATTGATGATTATTTTTGTCCTTGGAGAATCAAATGTCGACATCTGTCAAGGAGATGCCTCTTCACATTTTGATCTCCTCACATCCTTTCTATTGTAACCAAAAGGTCAAGAGTGTGTTGAAAAGTTCTTATGTTAAGAGAGATGGTGGGGTAACGATGGAGTTGTGATCATTTTTGCAAAGACGATTAGGCTAGTCATCATGATGATGTGTCACGTGGTAAATATACGAGATTTTTTTCTGTTTAGGGTTTTTATCAATTCTAGTATGAGGATTCTTTAAAATGGCATGCAAGCTTTTGTAAATGAAAAAAATCTAGATGATTTAGGGGAGGAAATTGATATTTTAGCAATATAGTAATAGTCATTACTCATAATTTAGTTCTAATTCATGAGTAAAAGAAGGAGGCATGTCAGATTGTGCTATTAATCACCTTTGTTGTGTGTCTAGATCTTAATGAATGTTTCAGAATCATATGTGCAAGTGAGTATGATAAATTGCTTGAATGTTGCATATTTCTTATGCTTTCTATTTAATCACATAGTTTTTGAATCATGTTCTTTTCCACTCCATTTGCATATATTGATTAAATGGATGTTATATCATGCTTATCTAGGAAAATCAATAGAAGATCCTAAGACAACAAATGACTTGTTATTCTTTTTAGCCTTAATAGATACATCTCATAGAGATCTGAAAATTGTGTTATGTGTCTAAGTGACCTTATATGCTTAGTTATCTCTCCAACAATGAGGAGATTGTGGTAGTGTTCTCTTTTTATGAGATAATATGTCCTTTGCTTCTGGTTGGTACCTTAAAGCATTTTAGTTTTGGCGCATCACCTCAAATTTGAATTTTCTTTACAATTCGACCTTCTTCCTTTTGCTTCCCCCCACTTTTCAAAGATTCAGCTTCTAAAATCTCAAAGGTTGTCCAGTGAAATGCACTAGGTCCCCATTCATTGAACTTCCCATAAGGATTTTCCCTAGAGTGAAAATTTAAGGATCAACAGTTCCTTTTTTTGGCACGCCTCCAAGGACCTAATTGCAAGCAATCCTTAAGATCCAAATGAGTATGTGAGCCATAAACCAGTCACTAGATCTTAGCCTTTGCATAACCCAAACTTAATTTTATGCCTCTAATATCCATAGCACAAGCTAAAGTTGTTAATATTCTTTCAGAGTGGTTCGTGTGCAGCATTTTGGTAAAGTTTATGCACCTTCCTTTAATTTTTGGCCCACTCTCCTGATCGCTCATGCGTGTGCCAAGTGGTGTATTGGTGTTGCTCTAAGCGGCTCACTTTTCTCACTTGGTGTTGATAGGACGCAAAGTTGTCGTGTTGCGCAGGTCTTTTCTTTGGCGTGTATTTCCCAAACCCACCATCTTCCGTGTGCTAGTAGCGACACTTGGTTCCTCTGTGTTACATGTTCTGGTTCCCTTTTTGCATTCAACTTCGGGTCTCCCCCTAGTTTCCGCGTATCATCTTTGATGGTTCATGAACCAAAATGTTGTTTGCACCGTGATTTTCTTATTTGGCAGGTGCAGGGGTCACCATGATGCAGTTGGAGTAACAACATTAAAGATCGTTTTCGCCGGTTTGCATCTCTATGAACACCACGCTGGTAGATTTCTGATTGGAAGTGGTTACTAGGATTTTTCTGATGCTTTTGTGTTGTTTATTGAAGGTTTAGGGCTATTTATAGGCCTTCTTTCTACTTTTATAGGGGTTCAGACTTTCATGAGAATTGATTAGACTTTTTCTCATTGAAAAAGCCTTTATGTTAATTAAATTGGGTGAATGATAGACATACAAGATTGTGCCTATGGCCTTTGTGGCTATTTTATTTGAAGCTTAAAAACTAACTTCTGTGTTGTATTCAAATTTTGTAACTTCTATGATATATGTTGTGAGACTCTATGGATTAAACTATGTTTTAGGACTTTTTATCTATTGGAGGAATGGTGAATGTCATACTATGTTGAATGAGTTTAGGTTAATTATCTTCTCTAACAATATTGAGCATGAAGATTGTTGAATGGGCCTTAAAACTACATGTATCTGGGTTTTATGTGCTGCTAGTATCCTAAAAATATTCTGGCGTATCACCTAAGTAGTGTAGCTTTTAAAGTTTTCCTCTTCCCCCTTTCTCCCCCAATCATATGAAGAGCCAACTTCTCAAACCCAGAGGTTATTCAGTGAATCTCGTGCAAAAGGTCCCCCATCACTGAATTTCCCATAAGGTTGTTAGCGTTTAATATAAAATTAGTAGTCAATAGTTCTTTTCTGCCACACCCAATGGGACCTAATTTTGAACAAGCCTAAGAAAGTTTATGAGCCATAGACCTGTTACCAGGATTCAAATAGCTTCAAGTCCCAGTTTTCTTCTACCACCCCTGGTAAGCGTCCATTCATCTGCAGCTACTTCTTGTCAGAATCCACCTGTTATCCCTATGGTACTTGTTCCTGTAGTAATGACTCAAGTTCCTCCTAGAAATTTTGTGACTTGGAATAGTGGTAGCCCTCTCATTCCCCTTGTTCCACCTGCAGTATGAGGGCCAATTCCTACCTTCGCGCTAAAAGTTATCCCTAAATTGAAGAATGTTCCAAGTCATCGGGGGAACACCTACAAGATGTGGCCGATGTTTGCACTATCCATAACATTACAGAGAGAAATGTAGCTCTAAGATTTCTTGCAACTTCATTCAAAAGAAGAGCTCTAGATTGCTATAGATCTCTTGCTCCAAACTCTATAACTGATCAGGACTAGTTGGGTGATCGCTTCTTTGAGAGATTTTCCAACAAGGCTGATAGATCATCTCTAATGCAGCAACTGATTACCATCAAAAGGAATCCCCAGGAAGCGGTGACAAAATTCAATATGAGGTTTCAAAGGACCTGGTAGAGGATATTGTTGTCCACTCATCCTCCCATAGATATGGCATTTGTTTTTTTATCTGAAAGCCTTCAATTCAGATATATCTATGATGATTCAATCTCTCAAAGGAAATACTCTCTCGGATACGTATGACTTGGCGGTTCGAGCAGAAAACAATTTAATTGACACTGGAAAGCTTGCACCATGACTGCTCATGTCGGTCTTCCCTGAGTTATCAAGTCAAGTTCTTGAGCCAGCTGTGCCTGGCATATCTACACCCCAATCTATTTATATGTATCCCAGATCCCAATAAGCAAGTACATCTTCCCCTTCATCTCTTGCTGCAGAAGTCAATGATATAAAAAATTTGTTGAGATCTTTCTCAAATAAAATCATTAATTTGAAAAGATCCCAAATCCCCCCTACTAGACCTCCCTTCAAGCAAAATTTCCAAGGGAATACATCCACATATCAGCAAAACCAATATGTGAATAACCGAGCTTCCTCAAGTCAGTCAAATGGCCAGATAGTTCCAGTGCCCAATGCTTTGCAAATTGTCTATCGCAGCACCAATAAAGAGTTGACCGTAGGACAAAATAATCTAGCTGATGACACCAATTCTTGGTGTTTCCCATGTAACAATTCCCATGCCCCAAGAAACTGCCCGAAAGGTAATTTGCAACAAAAAAATGTAGATCAACGAAGTCAAGGTGTTGCCTTGGATGATTTGGTTTATGCTTCCCCTGGCATGGACAATGCGGCTCTTATCGCACAGATGCAAGGTATGTCAATAGATCAGGAAACAGAGATAGCTCTGGACCATGTTTTATTCTCTTAGATGGAGGATGAGGATGTCATACTCACAAATGGTGCAATTGTATCAAGCTCGGGAGCTCGTCAGGTGCAATCAGACTACAACTTCCAGTCAAAAATATGTTTCATGAGAGAGCATGTAGGCATGCAAGGGAGGTTCATCTCAGATAAAGTTCCTGAACAACCTGTGGTTGCTACCACATATCTAAGAAAGGAGTTTATACCCTATAAGCCAAGAGAAGCAAAAACATCAGTGCCATTAGTATTGGATGTGGTGGAGCAGCTAAAGAAAGACCCAACTAACGTCTCCTTATGGGATCTCCTTAACATCCCAGAGCAAAAGAATCATTTAAAAGAAGCTCTGGTAGAGGTGAAGAGACATGCTGACAAAAATGTTGCCAGTTCTTTGTGAGCTAATGAGGAAATATTTGTGACCCCCGCAACACAATACCGCTCACCGACAGTGTTGACAAATGAGGCAGCACCACCTAGATCCCAAGTGGAAGGTGATACCCTCCTAAATGGCACAAGGTTAGCAAATGATAAACAACACCAAAGACACAAAAACCGTTAGTGTTAGTCAATCAAAAACTAATCTATGAAGGCATACCAAGAGAGACACTAAAAGCATGCTAATGTATCTAATAAACAAAACACAGATTATGAGGCATCTCCAACTGCCTCTTAGCATGGCTTTAGCTTCTTCTCCCTTGTTCCTCTCCTCTCCAAGTTCTAAAATAGTGTAGCTCTCAGCAGCTTTTTGCACTATGGATGCTTATGGAGGATTGAGATTGTAGTATAGCTCTAAATGTGAAATAAAAAGCTAATACTAATGCTAAAATGATGTATTTTAACCAAAATGATAAGATGTTAGATTGCTTATGCTAAATGCTCTCTAAAAATGTCTATAGCCTAAATGCATACAAGTTTTCAGGATGTGGTTTATGAAGAAATGGGCTCTATTTATAGGAAAAATGGAGCAATGGATGGCCAGGATTGAAGGGTTTAATCAAGGGTCAAGTTTGAAAGTTGGGGATCCATGTGCACAATTGGCACCAATAAAATAGTGACAAGTATCAACACAGGATTGGGTTGAGAAAAGAGGTTGGAGGCATTAAAGGCCTGATAAGACCTCATGGTTATCTAAAGGCTAAGGGTCAAGTCTAAATTAGGATTACCCACTGGATTAGGAGTTAATGCAAGGATAAACCTTTGTGCAAATGATTAAGAGATAATCATGGTCAAAGCATTAAATGCTTGATGAGACCCTTGGGTTGGATAGAGGTTGAGTCAAAACAAATGTTTTAACCATGTGGGAGGGTTTGGGTTAACCATTAATGGTTTTTGAAGACTTTATGGATTAAGTGGTTGAAGGTTGGAAGCTTTCAAAGGTTATCCAAGACTTTGAGACATTTAGTGGTTGAAGGTTGAAAGCCTTTTATGATTATCAAAGACTTTTAGGCTTTGAGAAGTGACTCCATTTTGTTTAGGAATGTGACAATAATTAGGGGATGGATTAGACTAATTAGGAAGGGGTTAGAAGAATCTAGAAGGGGATTAGATTTTTGCAAGTGGATTTGGTGGGTGAGGGAAAATAGGATTTTATTTAAAATAAAAATTCATTTATTTCAATAAATGTGTGCAAGTTGCATTTGTAGGAAAATGCAAGTGGGGTGGGGATAATGATTTAAATAAATGTTTTATTTAATTTATTTAAAAGAGGAAAAGGGAATTTTAATTAAATAAATAGATTTTATTTATTTAATTGAATGGAATTTGATTTAATGAATTAATTAAAATAAATTGAATAATTTATTTAATTAATAGAAGAATGTTTGGGGATGAATTAATTAAATATTAATTTAATTAACTGATGGCTAGTGGATTTTTAATCAAATAAATACGAAATATTCATTTAATTAAAATGGACAAATTTGTGTGACTACATTTGCCCCTCTTTGAGACGGTGCGGTTTATCGCGTCGTTTCAAAGAAAGAAAAATAGGTGTGAAGAAATGCCACATAAAATGTGAATTTAATGGGTGGTATGCCCCCTCGAGAGATGGGCCGAAAAATTTCAAAAAAATCGGGCGATCTCTCGAAAAAGAATGAGAAGTGGAGGGGAGGTAGAATAGAAGAAATTAGCAACAACAGTGAAAGAATGGAAGAAAAATAGAGTGAATATGGAGAAACAACAAGCCAGCGAGTACCCTGAGGTCATGCAAGAGATACATAGCAGATGTAGTGTGGGGTTTGGATTGATGCTATACAATTGATCAAAATTGGTTGGACAATCTGGTGCAATTGGTTTAATTGCCCCGGTCGAGTCAAAGCGTGACAGTTGATGTCAGTTGGTCGCTTGGACAAGATAAAGTCTGAGTAAGTGAATCAAAGTGACCTGATGAGACTTAGGCAATTGATGCAATTGCCCGATGAAGTCAAGGTATATGAAGCAAAATACTCGTTGAGACGTAGACAATTGATGTAATTGTCCGTTGGATTGTGTTTGATTGGTTGATCAATTGATAGTGTGTGCGTGTGATGGATGGTTGTGGGGAATCATGGCAGCCCCGTTGAGACTAGGCCATTATGATAAATGCCTAATGTAGTCTAGGATTACCATACTCGATTACCTGTTGAGACCCGAAGATACTTGATCAGAGTATCTGTTGATAGTCTAGGTGTGTGTGAGTCGATGTATCTGTGTAGACAGAGTAACTTGCTTGATTGTGTGGATGAATGAGGATGGGAAACACAATCCCTCCTATTAGAGATGGATGGTGATGAACGTGGCTTGATTGGGTTGATGGGAAACAATGAAGGGTATGTGATGTTGATTATCGAGATGGGGAGGGTTGGGGGGGTTCGATGTTAGAAGAAATGGAGGACCGATGACTCATTCCTATGGAAGAAGAGGAAAATAGAGTATGCATTATTATGACTATGTATGCATGATGTGCAGCTATTATGAATGTATGGATGGTTGGAATGCAATGGAATGTAGTATATACAGATGAGATGGAATGATGATCCATAGTGCTCGATTTTCATCATTGAGCTTTAAAATGTTGGAAGAGAATACAAGCATCTTGACATAATGATTCAAGATGACCAGAGTATTTCTTACATGGATTTTGATATAGCAAGTTAATACAAGCGACTTGATATAATGGATCAAGTTGACCAGAGTATTGCTTGTAGAACAGACAAGGATTATCTCCATTCATGCATGACTTGGATCGTCCTCCTTGATCTTAGGCTGATCATATCCTGAGACAAGTGCATACCGTACTAAGAGATAACACCTTTATCCAGTTTGGATGAGGTAGGAGGAACCAAAGGAAGAGCATTGTACCTGCAAACAAATAGTATATACATAAAGAATAAAGAATATGGATCCTTGGTAATGGTTCATGCCCATATGGTCGAGGTATACACTATAGTCAGCAAGCCGTAGTGATCTATGACTGCATTTGGCATAAGATCACATAGCTTAGTGAACTTCCCACGTAGACACCATTAGTACATGCCCCAGAACTTCATCGGAAGTAATGCGCAAATGATACAAAACAATGCTGAAAGATCTCGATACAGATAAACAAATGATTGTACTCATAAATCAACCAAGTATTTGATAGCTTAACATAATTTTCTTGTCAAAGAAAATGTCATCTTGTCTTTGTTTTTGATAAGGAAGGATGCATCCTTGTTGAAGACAGTTTGATTGTTGATGTTGATTGTGTGGTCAATTGATAAGTGGTCATTGTGTGAGTAGTTTGTCAATGTTTATTTTGGTATCTGCATGGATGGGTATGTACAAGGTGTTGCCATGTTTTGGTTTTGATTTTCGATGGTTTTTTCTTTTTGATGTTTTTGGATTTTGAATTGTTTTGAATGTTTTTGGTATTTTTGCAAGATATTTTTGAATGTTTTTGGATTTTTAGATGATTGTTTGAAAGAAGAACTTAATGAATTATAAGACAATGTAGAATCCACTTCCATCAATAGGTTAAAGGCATTGCCCCCAGTTTTAGACATGACTATGAAAAAGCGGGATGCAAGATGTATGGAGTACTATCATAATTGCAGAGGAATAACAAGCCATGTTTTTTGGATGGATGGATGTATGTATGAAGTAGATGTGATCGCAACAAGTCTGAAAGACAATGGAGCCATAGCCTTTACGAGTGGCGCCTGTTTGCTAGGTTTTCACCATCGCACTTACCCAAGGTGCCACCGGAGTGGTTGTTCACCGTTTGGATGGATGACTTTTCTTTACTTTTTTGAATGTTTTTGTATTTTTTTAGGACATTTTTCTGAATGTTTTTGGTATTTTCTGGTATGCAGGGGAGCCTGATGCTCTATTCAGCTTAGGTATAAAACCGTTTGAGGTGCATGCTGTTGATTGGATCTGCAAGCGGTTCTCCTTCTGATGTAGCCAACTGATATGCCCCGGACCCGAACACAGCAGTGACAACATATGGGCCCAGCCAGTTTGATTCAAACTTGCCCTGATGTTCTCGGTTTGGTTGGTTGTGAGGATTCTCTCGTAGAACAAGATCACCTACCTCAAATGTACGAGGTCTAACTCGGTGATTGTAACTTCTGCTCATGCCCTGCTGATAGGCTTTGAGATGGTTGTATGCAGCTTGTCTCTTCTCATCAAGTAACTCTAAGTCCTAAAGACGGGATACTCTGTATGCTTCGTCATCGATTAGATTATGCAAGGAAACCCGTAGTGATGGGATCTTGACCTCAATAGGCAAGATAGCTTCTGCACCATAGACCAATGAATAAGGAGTTGCACCTATAGGGGTTTGAATGCTAGTTCGATATGCCCATAGCGCTGGATTTAGTTGAACATGCCAATCACGGCCGGCATCATTAACTGTCTTTTTGAGGATTCTTAATATGTTTTTATTGGATGCTTCGGCCTAACCATTGCCTTGTGGGTAATAGGGGGTGGAAAAGCGGCGTTGGATATGAAATTTCTCACAAAGTTCATGGACATCCTGATTTTTGAAAGGGAGACCGTTATCTGTGATGATGGACATGGGCACACCATACCGGCAGATGATGTAGTTGAGGATGAATGAGGCGATCTGCTTGCCGGTGACTTGGGTAAGTGGAACAGCTTCGATCCACTTTGTGAAATATTCGGTGGTGGTAATAATGAATTTGTGGCCATTGGATGAAGATGGATGAATCTTACCCACAAGGTCAAGGCCCCATTGACAGAAAGGCCATGGCGTCATGATTGGTTGCAGTTCCTGAGCTGGTGCATGTATCAGGTCACCATGAACTTGACATTTCTTGCATTTTCTGACAAAGTAGTAGGAATCCTTTTCCATAGATGGCCAATAATATCCAGCTCGCATGAGTTTCTTGGCGAGTGATGGACCACTTGAATGAGTCCCGCAAATTCCTTCATGTACCTCTTCCAAAGCCTTTGTTATCTCATCTTGTTCCAGACATCGAAGGAGAGTACCATCAAGACCGCGTCGGTATAGGGTTTCGGCAATAATGGTATATTGAGCAGTTTGGCGAATGAAGGTTTTACGTTGGTTATTTGATTGGTTGGGAAGAAGGGTGTGATCTCGGAGATAGGTGTAGAACTCACCGTACCATGGGGATTCATAACCGACAAGGTGACATATCATTTCGGATTCAGGGATATCATAAGTGGGGATCCAAATTTGTTCCACCAAGAACTCATAGCGTGTTGAATTCTGTGGAAGATCTAGGAGAGATGCGATGGTAGCCATAGCGTCAGCAGCTCGATTCTGATCTCTTGGTATTTGCTCAAAAGTGATAGTAGTAAATGATGCCTTTAGAGTGTCCACCATTTGCTTATATGGCATGAGTTTATCATCTTTGGTCTGATATTCATCAGTTGCTTTTCGAATGACTAGTTGGGAATCACCATATACTTGCAGTTCTTGTAATTTCCATTGTATGGCTAATCTGAGTCCTGTGATCAAAGGCCTCATACTCTGCTATGTTGTTTGTGCATGGAAATGTGAGCCTGTAAGACTTCGGGATGCTATCACCTTGAGGTGTGATAAATAGAATGCCTGCCCCCGATCCATGCCTAGTGTATGACCCATCAAAATATAGTTTCCATGGATGTGCTTCTGTGATCATGAATATCTCTTCATCTGGAAAATTGGAAATAAGAGGATGATCACCTGTGAGTGGTGCATCAGCCAACTGATCTGCAATAACCTAACCTTTGATAGCTTTATGGTCTACATACTCGATGTCAAATTCACTTAGAATCATCACCCATTTGGCCAAGCGGCCTGTCAATGCTGCTTTGCTGAGTAAATACTTGAGTGGATCAATCTTTGCGATGAGTTGTACCTTGTGCGTCAACAGATAGTGCCGCAATTTAGTGGCTGCTAAGATTATTGCTAGGCAAGCTCGCTCAATAGGTGTGTAATTGAGTTCATAGCCAACCAGTGTGCGAGAGATGTAGTATACAGCACACTCTTTTCCTTCTGTATTATGTTGTGCCAGTAGTACACCTAATGTTGTACCTGTCGCTGAGATATAAAGTAACAATGGTCTACTTGGATCTGGTGGCATCAACAATGGTGGATTCATGAGATAGTCTTTAAGTGCCTGAAATGCTTGCTGGCATTTTTCATCCCACTGAAAGCGGATGTTCTTGTGTAGCAGATGTGTAAATGGGTGACACTTATCAGCCAATTGTGCAATGAATCTTCAGATGGATTGAAGCCATCCTTGTAATGTCCTTAGCTGACTGATATTCTTTGGAGGTGGCATGTCCATGATAGCTTTTACCTTTCCTGGATCGACCTCAATACCTTTGCTTGAGACAATGTATCCTAGAAGCTTCCTGGAGGTCACTCCGAAGACACATTTCTTTGGGTTTAGTCGAACATGGTATTGTTCCAGTCTATCAAATATTTTATCTAAGATGTGGAGATGCCCTTCTCTGGTGAGTGATTTTTCTAGTAAGTCATCAACATAATCTTCCATCATAGTATGCATCATGTCATGGAAGATGGTAGTCATTGCTCTTTGATAGGTCGCTCCTGCATTCTTTAGACCAAAAGGCATTACATTCCAGCAGTAGGTGCCCCATGGACATGTGAAGGCTGTCTTTTGTTGGTCCTCTGGTGCGATCTTTATTTGATTGTATCCTGAAAAGCCATCCATGAGTGAAAGCATGGCATGTCCTGCTGTTAGATCCACTATGATGTCGATATTTGGTAGGGGGAAATCATCCTTAGGACAAGCCTTATTTAGATCTCTGAAGTCGGTACAAATGCGGATGCCCCCTTTTGGTTTGCCAACTGGCACGTTGTTGGAGATCCATTCTGCATAATCAATTGGTCTAATGAAACCAACATCTAGGAGTTTCTTGAGTTCTGTTTTAACTAGTACTGCAATCTGGGGATGTATCTTACGAAGCTTCTGCTTGATAGGTTTGGCTCCTTCTGCTACGATGAGGTGATGCATGACTAAATCAGGATCAAGCCCAGGCATGTCCGCATATGACCATGCAAAGTTGATCTGACGCTACTGGAAGAACTCTATAAATTTAGGCTATCCTCTGGAGTGAGAAGAGATGCCAGATGTATGAGATGAGGATTTTCAAGAGTCCCCACATTGTATTCATTGGTTTCCTCGATAAGAATCATGGATCGTTCCTGTTGTGTACTAGCAGGGAGAATGTCAAACCCTTCATCCTCAGGCGCCTCAGAGAGGTTTTCACCGTTGGATACGCTCTTTCTTTTTACTTTTGTCGGATCAAACAGTGCCACAGTGTGGTTTTCAATGGAAGATCCATGTTTTATTGTTATGTTTTTGCAGCTGAAAGGTTTGGCATCTGCCCCGAAGTATGCTGCGCTATTAAGTTCAATGGAAAATCTAGCTTTGTGATCCCCGCTTGGTAGGTTATCCCTTAATTCCAAAAAGTCAATGATAGCCTCATCGTTCTGAAAGAGGTCAAGACATGGGGGATTTGATTGGTTCCATTCGATGAGTTTAGGGTGGATAATGGGCATTACTTCATCGATTAGGTTAAGTTTGTTAGAGGTATTAGTGAGGGTTAAGACAGTGTGGTGAAGGTCATTGATGGTACTCTCCCTGTCAGAATCAGGCGTAGGATGAGACGTAGGGTCTGTGGAAGATGTTTCCAGCTCAGGTACCCAAGTGGTCTTTATCTGTGCTTCTCTGTAAACAGGGATGTCTTTGCGGGGCGGAGGTGGTGGTGTGTCTTCCTCATCTGAAGTGTTAAGCTATATAGAATCAAATTCCCATTCATGTGAGTCAGTCTCTGAGTCACTCTCCAGCATCCGATTGCTATACCATACTGGGATGTCTTTGGAGTTAAACACGGCAGGTGTGATTGGTTTATGTATCTTTGTAGTGATCGGTGCTGCAGGAACCATGATGGGGTTTAAAGGATGTGTCACTGGAAGTATCGGCAGTGTTGATTTAGTGACTTCTGTTGGAATGGCTGGTGCCATAGATGCTGCTGCGGGTTCTGATATAGTTGTTGCTGCTATTGGTGTTATTGATGGGATTACTGGTTCGTTTGGTGGGATGATTGGTATTGTAGATGGTTGTGGTGGGTTTGTGAGCCTCGATGGAGCAGTGGGGATAGTGTTTGATGGTGCTTTGATTATGAAAGGTGTCCTCTTTGCAGTAGGTGGGCAAAATGGTTTGCTAGGTTTTCCTTTGAATCTGAGTTTAGGAAGGATCTCTTTTTCAAAACCTAGGCCTGTATTACTTTTGGGCTTGAATTCTGGTAGCAGAGGTTCATGTCGTCCTTGTTTGCAGTATCCCAAAGCACTCTGACCATCATATCCCATTCTTTGCATAATGAGGAGGCCTTTGCCATATTGTTCTGTAGGAAGTGTAACTTGCGGTTTGTCAGTGGTGATGGGATCTTTATAGATCCAGTCCGCTAGGTCCTCATCTTGTGTTTCTTCCTCTTGACTCTTTCCAAGGACGAAAGGCGTCAAGGCACATGCTGGCATGATTAGTGGTTGCTGGAGTAACTGCTATGGTTTACCATGTGTTCTAGGAGAAGTGGGCATTTGTCCCACACAAAAGAGCTGACTCAAGTTGTATTCTCCAGGACCGTCCTCTGCTACTTTCATCTTTAGCTTTTCTTGCTTGGGTATAGGGGTGTTAGAACTGGCAAGAGAGGCGGGACTTACATATGATGTGGAGGAAATGGCTTCCCTATTATTAGGAACAGTAATTTCTGGTTGATGGCTAATATTATGGCAAAATGCAAAGGGATTTGCATCGCCCAAGATTGTGATCTCTGCACCATTATGTGGGAACTTGATACATTGATGGTAGGTAGATGGAACAGCTTGCATGGCATGTATCCAAGGTCTCCCTAATAATAGATTATATGGTAGAGGAAGGTCCAGAACCTGACAGATGATGTGCTTTACCACAGGGCCCACTCGGATTGGTAGTACCACAGCTCCTTTGGATGAACGCTCTGCATCATCATAGGCCTTGATGGTGATCTTCTTGTGAGGATCCACTGATTCTATTGCATATCCCAATGCTGTGACCAACTGCAGTGTACAAATATTTAGGCCTGCTCCATTATCGATCAAGACTCGCTTGATCCTGTGTTGGTTGATAAAGCCTTCAATGTGTAGCGAAGCATTATGAGGTTGTTGGAAGGAAGAGTTGTCACTTTCAGAAAAAGTGAGACAAGGTGATGACTTTAGATTTCCAACCATGGCTTGAAATTGGTCTGTATTTAGATTTGCGGGGACTAACGCTTCTTGGAGTGCTTGATCCAAGATAGTTTTATGAGAGGGTGACAGACGCAAAAGCTCCAAAATGGATATAAGTGCAGGCATTTTATCTAAGTGTTCCACAAGATTGTACTGCTTTGGGACAGAGGTGGTGCCCTGTGGAGCTGCCTTGATGGTGACCTTGCCACGATGTGTAACAACATTGCAATTTGAGGTGGGATTTTTGAAGGTTATGGTTGCAATTTGTTCACTGGCATCATACAGATGATTTACAGTGTAGTTATACGCAGCCTGTGTATAATCAGTGGTATCAGTGCCTCACCTGGAAGTGGAAGGACCCCTTTGATCTTGTGATGGAAGTGGATTCTTGAACATCTGATGATCATTATTGGTTGTTTTTGGGTCATGTCCTTCAATTTCAATTTCTCCTCGGTCAATAAGATCCTGAATGAGATCTTTCAATCGGTGACAATTACTTGTCTTGTGTCCTTTTCCTTGATGGAACTCACAATGTTCAGTATCTCTCCACCATGCCGGTTTGACTTGAGGCTCATAGTTTGATAGCTTAGGTAGAGTGACCAAATTTTGGGAAATAAGTTGTCGCAACACTGTTTCAATGGGTTCCCCTAAGGGAGTGTATGTTCGTTTTTGTTTTTGTGGACGAGGTCTTGGTTCATCATGAGATGTGATGCGACCTTGATTAGGAGGAACATTTGTGTTATTCTAAGGTGGAGGATTTTGTCCTGCAAACCGAACCACAGGTTGTGCATTTTGGATAGTCCGAGCATCCACAACTCCATCGTTGATGATATTCTTGTTTTTGTTCCAGAAGTTCGGTTTATCACTATTGAAGCGCGGGCGAGGACCATCTTTTGGTTCATTAAAGATTTTGATGAGTCCTTTCTTGATGAGTGCCCTTTCATATTTTATACCTTTGGTGATCATATCGTTAAAAGAATCTGTGTCTTTGACATCCAGGTGAAATTCCATTTCTTCATTTAAGTTGGAAATGAAAATTTCCACTAGTTCTCGTTCAGGTAACTGAAGAGAACGTGTGCTAGACATTTGGTGCCATCGTTGCAGGAATACTGAGAATAATTCACCTGGTTTTTGTTTGGTGTTGCATAGATCAGCCATGGTGATGTCACGTTCAATATTATAAGAGTAATGAGATAGGAACTTCTGGATGAGTTCCTCAAATGTTCTAATGCCACCTAGTAGTTGGGAAAACCATGATGTGGTTGTTCCTCCCAAGCTTTGGGGAAAAAGGCGCATTAGGTATGTGTCTTCATATGCCACTTCAAGGCAAGCAGAATGAAATTCTTGGACATGATCACGGGGATCTCCCTTTCCTCTATATTTTTCGAATTTTGGTGTTTCGAACCCGCGTGGAAAGGGTGGCATATAAAGATTCCTATCAAACAAATAGGGACAGATGTCGTTAAGTGAGAATTGATTGGTCTTAACACCACTATGAAGTTGTTGGGCGAGATTCTCGACTTGTTGCCGCAACATCTCCATTTCATTTGGAGGAGGAGGTGGTGGGTTACCTCGAGGAATGTTATATCTGGTGTGATTTCTACCTCTTTCCTCCTCATGGCGACTTTGTCTCTCTAATGCTTGTCTTAATTGGGCAAGATCAAAGTCAGAGGGGAGTTTGGCTCCTTCTTGAGCGAGTTTTAAAAAGTGAGCATCTGCGTTGCTCCTGAGTATTTCATCAAACAATCTGTTAAAGTGAGGGTTATGCTGAACCCTTTCGATTGTTGAAGGAGTGGGAGTACTTGGGTTTTTATCATTTATATTTCCTCCAAGTGCTTCTTGAAATTCATTGAGATTTTCGTCTTCTTCTTCCTCAATTTCTAGTTCTCGTTGCCTTGACCGTGATCGGGTTTGAGCCATTTTGTTTGCAAGTTTGTTTTGAAGTTGATTGAAGATGATGATGAGTTGGTGATGAAATGAAAGATTGATGGTTGGTGATTTGTGTTGTATGGGGATCTCTAGCACTTTAAGGTAGATGTAACCGAAATTCCTTCTTTGAATTGCTTGTTTGTTTTGATAAGATTTGATGTGATAAGGTGTAGAGAAATCTGAGACGTGTTACAGATTTAACTACCTAGTAATGAGAGGATTCACTCATGAACTAGTTTTAACCTGCGTAGATGTGTCTCTTAGGATGAGCTTATCCTAGATGTAGAAACAATCTAAAAAGTGATGTGATGCGTTTGATTCAAGCAATATCTAAAAAGAGAACTTGGAGCAAGAACCTCTTAATGTTTTGAGAGTTGGAATGGATTGATGATGAAGTGATGATGTATGAGTGAGATAATGGATGAAAAAGTTTTCAACTTCAATAAAAACTTTGCATCACAAATGGGACAAACTCTTCTTCTTCCCTTTCAGGCGTTGGTGGCACTTCTCGAGCTGTGTTGTAGGTGATACAGATGTTTGGGAAGAAATTGGGATTAATCTTTCCTCCTTGATTTTTGTGATAACTCAAAGCTCTATATTGCATAAAAGCTCTACGGTTCAATGATTCTGAATCAAACTCGTTTGTTTTACCTTGAAGGTATAGACGCATGCGATGTAGAAAGACTCTATGGGAGACAAAGATTTGTTGATTGATATAGAAGAATTTCCTCCTTTTGATTAAAGCCTTTTAGCTCAATGGTCTTCTTTTCAAGTTGATATTCTGATGACACTTCTTCTTTCACAAGATGTGAAGAATGGTCATAAAAGTTGTGACTCTGTGTTGTTTGCACTTTGTTTTTGATGTTTTTGGTTGTTTTTGAAAAATGTTGGAAGAATACTTTGTTTTTGGGATTGATTTTCTGATTTTTCTTTGACAAGAAAACAAAGCACGCACACAAACACAAGATTGTAGCCTCAAAGGCACAAATGAGTATGGGTCTAGATCAACCCAATCCTTGGACTTGTTTTTGACCCTTCTTTTAGATGTATTTTAAGATGTATTTCCAAAGCCTGAAGTCAGCTCAATTTGCACTAGGTCTGTAAAACGAATACACTTCAAACACTCTTTATCCCTAAGGTCAAATGGCCAATTGTGATAAATTTAGCCTACATCTTGATATTTCTTCGACTTTGGTACTACATACCTTATGAATCCTGCCATGGCAGGTAAGGATGTGATATACTAAGTCTTGCACGAGCATAACAAATAGATGATCCCTATGATGGGGGAGTCACCACTTTTATCAAGCCACAAGTGACTTTTCAAAAAGCTATGTTTCTACTCAAGGAAATATGTATGGTGAGTATCTTGGGAGCAAAACCATCTATGCTCTTGCACTAAATTATATCGCAAATATCCTCAATCAATAGAATAGGTGGGCTACTACTTAAAGGTGTTTAGTCATGTTCGATGTTTTTGGACATAAGTTCATTCTGCAGTGACTCACTTAAGAGCCTTGTAACTGGTGGTGGGGCCCATTTGTCCTTTCGGCCAGTTACACTGTAGGAATAGCTATACCCAAGGCTACAGCTTTCGCTCTCACCTGATTTCTATAGCGGCTCGAAGGATTTACCGCTCGAGGTCGTTCCCAAGAGTATCGATCCCTTGGCAGGTCTCTCTTAAAAAGATAAAATTTTGAGTGTTACTAACACTTTTCTCTTGCACCTAGGACCACGAGAGCCAAGGGAGAGGATAGTGTGTGTTAGAAGTAGGACCACTCGACTGACCTTTGTGCACAAGCGTGCCAAACACGAAATTCACTTGTTCTTTTTAATCCATCATTGCAAATGTGATCTAACTATTTGGAGATGTTGCTCCAACAGCCATGGTGTTCTTTTTAACTTCAAAAGAAACGTGTTTTGTAATCTAGAATTCGAAAATCCTGGTCAACTTAATGGAAAACACGTTTGCTTTGAAGTAAAAATCGTTTTTGCAAAGAAAATCAAAACAAGTGGTTTGTAAGTTTTTAACTGCACCAAAATTTGAAGTGTGGCTTGTGATTTTTAGATTTGATGCAAGAAAAGAACTTTGTTTGGTTGATTTTAAACACCAAAAATAAAGATGAGTCTTAACTAGAAAACAATGAAATTTTTTTTATGCAAGAAAAGAACTTTGTGTGTTGATTTTAAGCACCAATAGAAAGATGAGTCCTAACTAGAAAACAATGAAATTTTTTTGTGTTTTTCAAGTTCTTTTTAAGCACTAAATGACAAATTTGTGATTTTTATGGTGAGTTGTTAACCTGCATGAACAAAAACAAATTAGTAAAAATCGGTGTTCAAGGGGGGCTTCCACAAGCCTAAGATATTCAATTTTTTGGTTACAAGGCGACTTGGACAACACTCTATTGCAATAGCGCTAGTCTGTGTTTTTACAGAAGCGCTAATTTATACAATAGCGCTAGTCTGCGTTTGAACAAAAGTGCTAATTTAAATAGTAGCCCTGAAAGAACATAAGTTACAGAAAGGCAGAAGCGCTAGAATGTTTCCAATAGCGCTAGAATAGAACAAAAGTGCTAAAAAGATTTCAACAGTGCCGAAACTTTTACAATAGCGCTAAAAGAAAAATTGTCGGTAGCGCTGAAACGTGTTCAATAGCGCCGAAGCGCGACCTGTGTGGCACTTTCAACAATCAAACATGTTAGTTAACAAAAAAATATCAGAAGGTTGCGTGTTCGATTCACGTCGGGTTCACCAAATGATGCCCTCCTAAATGGCACAAGTTAGCAAATGATAAACAACACCAAAGACACAAAAACCGTTAGTGTTAGTCAATCAAAAACTAATCTATGAAGGCATACCAAGAGAGACACTAAAAGCATGCTAATGTATCTAATAAACAAAACACAGATTATGAGGCATCTCCAACTGCCTCTTAGCATGGCTTTAGCTTCTTCTCCCTTGTTCCTCTCCTCTCCAAGTTCCAAAATAGTGTAGCTCTCAGCAACTTTTTGCACTATGGATGCTTATGGAGGATTGAGATTGTAGTATAGCTCTAAATGTGAAATAAAAAGCTAATACTAATGCTAAAATGATGTATTTTAACCAAAATGATAAGATGTTAGATTGCTTATGCTAAATGCTCTCTAAAAATGTCTATAGCCTAAATGCATACAAGTTTTCAGGATGTGGTTTATGAAGAAATGGGCTCTATTTATAGGAAAAATGGAGCAATGGATGGCCAGGATTGAAGGGTTTAATCAAGGGTCAAGTTTGAAAGTTGGGGATCCATGTGCACAATTGGCACCAATAAAATAGTGACAAGTGTCAACACAGGATTGGGTTGAGAAAAGAGGTTGGAGGCATTAAAGGCCTGATAAGACCTCATGGTTATCTAAAGGCTAAGGGTCAAGTCTAAATTAGGATTACCCACTGGATTAGGAGTTAATGCAAGGATAAACCTTTGTGCAAATGATTATGAGATAATCATGGTCAAAGCATTAAATGCTTGATGAGACCCTTGGGTTGGATAGAGGTTGAGTCAAAACAAATGTTTTAACCATGTGGGAGGGTTTGGGTTAACCATTAATGGTTTTTGAAGACTTTGTGGATTAAGTGGTTGAAGGTTGGAAGCTTTCAAAGGTTATCCAAGACTTTGAGACATTTAGTGGTTGAAGGTTGAAAGCCTTTTATGGTTACCAAAGACTTTTAGGCTTTGAGAAGTGACTCCATTTTGTTTAGGAATGTGACAATAATTCGGGGATGGATTAGACTAATTAGGAAGGGGTTAGAAGAATCTAGAAGGGGATTAGATTTTTGCAAGTGGATTTGGTGGGTGAGGGAAAATAGGATTTTATTTAAAATAAAAATTCATTTATTTCAATAAATGTGTGCAAGTTGCATTTGTAGGAAAATGCAAGTGGGGTGGGGATAATGATTTAAATAAATGTTTTATTTAATTTATTTAAAAGAGGAAAAGGGAATTTTAATTAAATAAATAGATTTTATTTATTTAATTGAATGGAATTTGATTTAATGAATTAATTAAAATAAATTGAATAATTTATTTAATCAATAGAAGAATGTTTGGGGATGAATTAATTAAATATTAATTTAATTAACTGATGGCTAGTGGATTTTTAATCAAATAAATACGAAATATTCATTTAATTAAAATGGACAGATTTGTGTGACTACAGAAGGTAATCATAAACCAAACACTTTCTATTTGACCCTCATAGTAGGAGACAAGCTACTACATAATTCTATGATAGATTCTGTTGCTAGCACTACCGTCATGCCTAAGCAAATTTCTGAGGTTTTGAACATCAAATACAAGCCCATAAGTAGGGGTCTTATGCAACTAGATGGAAATAAAGTTCAGACCATGGGTCTTATTAAAAGTCTTTCGTTGACATTGTTCGCATGTCCTAGTGTCACTGTGTCCCAACAAGTAGTAGTTATTGACATCCCACCTGTTTTCGGCCTCTGCCTCTCCTGAGACTTTACCTCCAAGATAGGAGGTTACTTATCTTTAGATTGGTCCCACCTCATCCTCCAGACCTAGCATGGTGCTAAGATCAAAATTCTTTCAGAGACCCTACACACCAAGCATGTAGTTGATCAGGCTATGCTCAACTTTGATCCTACTCATACCTCCATCTCTAATGAGGAGAGAAGAACTGTAGAACTTCTAGATCATGAAGAGGTGATCGGGGATATAACACCAAAGCAGAAAGTTTTTCGCAATGAAATCATAAATTCTGATCCATATTCCAATTACCATCCCATGGGTCTTGGTACCTACTGTATTTTTTACGAGGATCAGATTATCCCAAAATTAACCAAGAGGCCACTAACTAAAGAGGATATGTCTTCTGCACTTTGGACCTTGCACTTTGATGGTGCAAGATGCAAGGTAGGTTCAGGCGCTGGAATTTGCCTTACTTCACCTTCCAGTGAACAAGTCTTGAGGTCTTTCCTCGTGCAGTTTTCTTGCTCCAACAATGAAGCGGAATATGAAGGGCTAATCCAAGGCCTAAGTTTATCAAAAAGGATGGGAATAAAACAATTGAAAGTTTTAGGTGATTCTAAGCTGATAGTGCACCAAGTCCAAGGAATCTCAAGTGCCAAGCATGTCTACATGAGGTCCTACCGCCATAGGACATGGGATTTGATTGAAAGCTTTGATGCTTTCAAAATCCAAAGGATTCCTCGAAAGATAAATGCATCTCTTGATCATATGGAAACTATTGGGTCACAATTCAACCTTGTTGTGGATTTGCTCACCAAACCTTAGGTGGTCTGCATGGTCATTCAGCCAGCTATTCTAGACAATTACACCCACTTGCACATTTTTGAGAGTGATGAAAAAATTGCTCTATTCATTCAAAACTCCAGAGAGTTTGCTGATCAAATGCAGTCTAAAGTAAAGGAGGCTTACAGGGATCAAATCATTCAATTGAAATCCAATAAGCTCCCAAATGGATTGATCACCCTGGAGAATTTATTTGATCATGATGATGCTAAAAATGACAATCGAAAATTCACAGCCGATAAGGGTGACTATGTCAAAATGTCAGTAGGGAATGGGAGAACACTTAAGGTCGGAAAGGGAGTTTCCCCAGGAGACTGAGAAAGGTTGGCTTTATATTGTCATGAATACATGGACATGATAGCATGGTCATATGAGGATTTGAAAGGTTACAATTCTAGCATCATTCAACACACCATTGAGCTTCCTGATGGGGCCAAGCCAGTTCGACAAAAGCAAAGACTTGTAATTATGAAGATTGAGGTTCTCATGGCTCAAGAGCTAAAGAAATTAATAGAGTCCAAGATTGTCTACCCTGTCAAGCATAGTACATGGGTATCAAATTTGGTACCAGTCAAAAAGAAGAATGGGGATATTCGGCTCTGTGTGGACTTCTGTGACTTGAACCAAGCTTCTCTAAAAGATCATTACCCTTTGCCACCAATGGAAAAGCTGTTAAGCACCGTGGCTGGGTCTAAGATGTTTTCGATGTTGGATGGATTCTTGGGTTATAACCAAGTGTTTGTAAAGATAGAAGACCAACATAAGACCACCTTCACAACCAAATGGGAAATATTTGCTTACCAGAAAATGTCATTTGGATTGTCAAACGTAGGTGCCACTTTTTAGAGGGCTATGGATCTGACTTTTAAGGAGATGATTAATAAAATCATCCTCATATATTTAGATGACTTGACGGTATTTTCAAAGCATAAAGAAGATCATTTTGATCATCTCAAGCTAGTTTTCCATAAGTGTTTGGAATTTGGCATTTCATTGAACCCAAAGAAATACATCATTGGGGTCCTGCAAGGGAAATTATTGGGACACGTAGTGTCCAAATAAGGAGTCTCCATCGATCCAAATTGAGTGAAGGAAATAAAAGAGCTTCCTCTTCCCATCAACAAGAAGGGCGTCCAGCCCTTCCTAGGGAAGGTCAACTTTGTTAGTCATTTCATCTCAGACTTTGCTGGAATGGTGAGGCTTATCACGCTAATGCTTAAAAGGGGCATACATTTTAAATGGTCTACTAAAGAAAAAGAGGTGTTTGAGAAAATCAAAGACTCCATCTCTTCCACTCTGGTACTCTCAAACCCTGATATGTCTAGAGATTTCATAATGTATGTTTTCTCTAGCAATTATAGCATTGTCGTGGTACTAACCGAGAAAAATGCAGACAAAAAGGGTGAGCATCCAATAGCCTTTCATTCCAAAACTCTAAAGGAGTATGAGTCTAAACACAACTTTGTTGAAAAGCAAGCACTGGCCATTGTCAAAGGCCTCAAAAATTTCAAGCATTTCATTGCCTGCAATAAGACTACTATGTATGTTGCTCACCCTTCAGTGAGGGAATATATAATGGAGGGCGACATTATAGAGAAAAGGGAAAACTGGATTACCAAGATCTTAGAATATGACAAAGATGTCAGGCCCACTAAGGTAATCCCTGGAAAAGGCCTTTACGAATATATAGCCCAAGAGTTTGGCCCTCGAGAGGTTGAGACTACTGTGGAGGAAGTTGTGATGTTTGCCTCTGAGCCAACGGAAGCAGGTTGGATCGAGAGTCGAAAGCACTTCATGGAGATTCTAAAAAGATGCATAAAAAGGTTGCCTCTGAGCCAACGGAAGCAGGTTGGATCCTAAAAAGAGGAGATTCTACAAGATGCATAATAGCAGCTTCTGCCTTGTTGAAGGAGTGCTTTTTAAAAGGAATTTTGATGGGATTCTACTCTGTTGCGTAGACCAAGACCAAGACCGTAAGATCTTTCACGAATTCCATCATGGCCTTTCAGGGGGGCATTATTCAGCACAAACCACCATCATCAAGATTACCCTTGCTGGGTATTTCTAGCCCTCAATGTTTAAAGACACACATGCTCTGGTAAGAGAATACAAGGAGTGTCAATACTACAGTGGTAGGCACAGGAAGGCAGCAATGCCACTTAGGCCAATAATGGTGGAAGAACCCTTTACTCAATGGGGTTTGGATTTTATAGGGATGATTAATCCGCCTAGCTCAATCAGACACAAGTGGGTCCTTACTGCCACTGACTACTTCACCAGACGATTTGAGGTTGTACCCCTAAGGAATTCATCAGAAACAAAAATACTAGCATTTTTGGAGGAGGTAGTATGCCGGTATGGTCCGCCAAAGACCATAATATCGGATAATGTGTGGCCATTCATGAGATCCTGTGTAACCCAATTTTCTCTCAGCCAGGGTATATATCTGAAGACTTCCTTGAATTATTACCCTCAAGGAAATGACCTAGTTGAATCCACCAATAAGAACCTCATAAGATTCATTAAAAGAATGGGGTCTGAACATAAAAGGGAGTGGCATCACCACTTGAGAAGCGTGTTATGGGTGGACCAAATCATTCCTAAGCAGATTTTAAATAACTCTCCATACAAGCTGGTCTACGACAAAGATGCCTTATTCCCTGTATCTTTGGAGATCCCCTCTTTGCAACTCCTCAAGTCCTTTGAGGTGGCTGAAAATGAGCCCATGGAGGTAAGGTTGGTAGAACTTATGGAGCTAGAAGAAGCAAGGGAAGCGGCGTTTGAATCTCTTCAAAACTGCTAATAAACCATCAAGAGGTGGTTTGATAACAAGAAGAGTTCTCACCCGGAGCTCAAAATGGGTGATCTTATTTTAAAATATAATGAGAGGGCGGCCAATCTAGGTTGGCATGCTAAGTTTGATGGTTTATGGGAGGGACCCTTCCACATCACTAATTGTAAGGGGTTTAATGCATTCAACCTCAAGAATATGCAAGGGGAATCTCTCAAAATCTCGATTAACGGGTTTCATCTTATACCTTTCTATTAAAGCTTAGTGCCCCCAATGTAAATAATGTATTTTAGTGTGCCTTATTTATTTAATTATGTTTCTTCATGCATTGTAAGGAAAAATAGTAAATCATAAGATACGTCGTAAACAAGCAAAAATAGTCATTATATTATATATATTAGTATCTTTATACAATGCATAAAAAGGCTTGCAACCTATAGATTTTAAGTAGTAGGGTGGAAGATCTTTGTAGCAGGGTGGCAATCTTTCAGTTGTCTTCCTCATCTACATCCTCTTTCATGAGAAATCTCAATTCATCATCTTCATCATCATCATCATCTCCCATCCACTCATGGCCGGAGTCACCGTCGAATTCTTGAGATATCAACATGAGCACCAGGTTTGGAAGAATATGCGGCATCAGGATCTGCAAGAAGATGTAGTCCCAAAACTCGGTATACCATGTTGTGCTAGCCGAAGTGGGCACTATTAGATGGACTCCGAGGAGGAACTTTGCAATGCGCTCTACGCATAGGCGATGAGCGGACAATGACATACTCTTTAAGCCACCTATAAGTAGATACCAAGTCACCTCCTCTCCAAGGGTGATGAAACGCTGCAAGTCCGAGGCCAAGGGAAAACCTCTGAAAGGGATGAAGTATTCCATGACATCCTTAAGGTTGCCTAGACACTCTGATGGGAAGAGTGTCTTAGTCAGCTCCATCGTTAGGTACTCGTCTGTCCTAGAATCTAGTAATGAAGCCATGAGGCGGGAGCAGATATAGGTGTTGACATGATATTTATCAATGTTGTCAATGAAATCTTCCTCGAGCACCCATCTAATTACAACATTGATGAATGGATTTTTCCACCACGTTATTCTTTGTAACCTTCAGTCTAAAATATTGCCAAGAAAAGCGACTCGTGCCTTATTGTTGGTAAGCCTGATGGGAGTATCCATAACTCAAGAAACTCTGTCAATGAGCTAACTTCTGTGCAAAGGAATGTCTGAATAGACATATTTATAGCTAATTTCCAACTCTGAGTAATAAAATCAAATTAAGAGCCAACACCCTCGATCTTGGATGTGGCTGTCTTTTCTCATTACTCGCACAAGTGAATGGAGTCAAGCCTGAAGGTTGTGTATGTCCTATCTAGAGCCTCGAAAAGAAAAATAGTGTACTCAAACGCTACACGTATTTTAGAGTACATCGTGCCTTAACCCAGTAGTCCGCAGGTCTATTTTGGCTCATGCGAGCTTCAGTGGCTATGTATTTTCTCTTAAATAAAGAGATCCGTCTGGACAGGCAGATCAGCTCTAGTGGATTGGAATGACGGTGTAGTGGGCTAACATCTTTTCAAAAATGCAAGTGGCAGTGCTTCTTCCTAGTTTAGCATTAACGTTGCTTGGAAAATGAAGTGGCATAGGTGTCGACAGATACCTATCATAAATGCCTCCTTTTCACACACAAATCTAGGCATGCGATACATTAAAGGAAAAGAGCTTCAAAAGTGCATGTCATATTTTCAAGTTGCATTCCCGGCGCCAAAATTTATAGTGTCAAAAAAAGCTCACCTGCAAAAAATGGAGATGGATACAACAACCTCAAATCCTTTCCAGGATGAAATGTGGGTGGACATATACGAGTAAATTTCATACGCGTCCCACGCCATGCCCGACAAGCCAGAATATCCAAGAACCAAACCCAAATCAAATATAATCACCTGTGATTTTGTGGTGGTGATTGATTCTTTAGAAGAGGTCATTGAGCCCAAACTATATAGATAGCCAATAGATCTCACAGAGGCTGAGTGCGGAAGAATGCTAAATCACATAAACGAGCTATAGTCTACGACATTCAAATTCTAGAATTCTGGCACTCCTCAGTTCATGGTCCCTATGGTTCCACATTGTCTAGAATTTGTGGCTGCATGCACAAGTAGGTTCATGCCAGACTCTCTTACTATATAGGGCTCCTCTCTGTGGGTCGTCATAACCTTAGAAGCTATTCGGGACATGCCGTGTTGCCCAAAAATTGACAACATAGAGGTGTTTGATAAAGACTCTATGGAAGACTATTGACATTCTAGGTAGGATATTATCCCATTTTGTCAAGCTAATCTGAACAGTAGTTCAGTGATCAAGCCTCCAAAACTCCCTATCCACTATAGTGATTTAAGGCAAGATGATCTCAAAGATATCTCCTCTACCATTGTGTTCCTATGCGGTCATGACAATGACCGAGAGATCACTACTCCTATGATGGATTTCTTGTTCAAATGCCAGAAGCAGAAAGAGTCATTCCATTTTGACTTCTCTGTGTTGATAGCAAGAGAAATGGTGAGGTAGTTGGTCTAATTTGAGAAATCATGACGGTTTAGGTTTGCCTCATTCCTAGTTCATTTATTCGTACACCAAAGTGTCATTTTATTTAGTCAGTTCATGCCATTGGCTAAGCATGATGAGTTAGGAAACATAATTCCTGTGTCCTCCTAAACCCCTATACTATTAGCCACTTATGATGTATACCAGTTTTCAAACTATTTCCTGGCTCCCATCCTTTACGGTTTTGGTGTCATCCCTAAGGAGCCTCTTGCTCATTTTTCTCAAGTCCAAATAAATTGGATGAGTAATGAACCACCCCACTGTGACTGGTTCTTGGGTAAGGATTTCCCTTTTGTCTAAGTGCATGGCTTCTCTGGGGAGCCCTTCCACCTTCCTACCTATGTTACTGAGAGAACCCTAGCTCTTAAGATATCTGTTGAACACAATATACCACTGAGAGGGGGTGAATCAGTGGTTCCTAAATTCTTTTCCTTTTAAACAACCTTGGAATACCGGTTATCACCCTAAGCACTAAAAAATCAAACTGGTAAGATAAATGTGGATATAAAAAGAGGCAAAAACACAAATGCATAACCCACAACACCAAATGTACAAGGACAACTCAATATGGGAAAAACCTTGGTGAGAAATGTTGTTGGAGTCTACTGCTCTAATCCAACCTCACAATGAAACAACAGATTACAATGATTTAGGGCACCAACCCAAGGAGCACCAACCCCTACTGATTTAGGGCACTTGTTAGGATAACCGGTAGACAACTAAGAGGGGGGGGTGAATTAGTTGTCAACAGATTATATAAATTAAACCACTTTATAACCTTTAATCGGAGCACATAAACATTGAATACCGGAATAGCAGAAACAGATACCGGCAAGCAATACAACTTAAGAATGAAAAATATAATTAACAAAATGCAACCATACCATATAACACCATGATTTGTACATGGAAAACCTGGTAAAGGGAAAAACCACGGTGGGAAGCCTACCCACAGTCAGATGATACTTCCTACAGAAAGTATGTGAGACAATAAGGGGACTGCACATGCATGAAGGCACACTTCCTAGAGCGTACTGCTCATTACAAATAAGTCTCACTAACTACAAAGAGGTTATAACCACCTCAAGGTAATTGGACAACAATACAGAAGAATGAACTGTCAGAGATAGCATCTACCATGCCTGATTACAGTCCCAATTAAGCTCAATATCGGAGGCCTTTGACCTCTTACTTAAAGCCAATTCGATCACCTATGATCGACCAAATCTCCTTCGCATATGATATTTCATTCCACGACTACGAACATATTCTTCATTCCCATACCCTGATCTATAATGAGATCTTACATCAATTTATACAAACCCTAAGGCCTAAACCAATTAGGTTGGCCACCTAAAAGATATTACAATAAGATCATTACATACATGCATATTACAATGATATGCCATGTTGGCTTAAGATCAAAACAACATTAACCAATCCATAAAACATCTTGGTAACATGTAGAGAACATGTTAACATGATATCGGTCCATAACCTGGATAGGTACCAGACCTAATCTAGGTCCACCATGCCAAAGTGATGTCTCCAATTAGTTGAGGTACGATCAAGGATCTCCTTCTGCATCCAGAATTCCATCTAAAACCCACACCAATAGCACTTATGCATCCTGTCAAAGATTCTCAGTAAAAGCTCTGCTAGTTAAACCTTAAACCCTTACTGGTAACACTAGTTCTTCTACCAATAACCAAAACCTATCTGCTGGTAACCAACCATAACAGCTAGTGTTAACATCACATAATCAATTCCTCCATATTACCAACAACACCAACCCAAGGAGCACCAACCCCTACACCAAGCTCCAACTGAATGTTGTATAATGAAATACAATTTTGATACAGTTATAGAACCTGGTTGCAAATGAGATCTACAACACCTGATCAATGGTTTTTTGGCGATTAACAACCTCCTCTTCTTCATTGGTTCTCACACTTCCGATTATCAGATTACTCTCTCTAATCACTCATCGATTAATCCTAGCCTCTCTTCTCTCTCCCTCAGCCTCACACTTCACTATGTCACTCTTGGATTCCTTCTTAACCAATCACTTCTCACCGATTTGCTTGACTGTTAGAACTACAACAGTTTGTTGATTACTCTATCTCTACCAGTTAGACCCTCTCACCGGTTTGCCTGCTAACTCACACTACAACTTTCTCAAAATAAAATCTAAGGCTAATAATATTTCTCCTTGCTTAGGCTCTCTTCTCTCTCACACTTCACATCAAACATCAACTGCTTCCAGTCTCGAGCTCACATATTTATCTTCTAGGGTTCCCGCCAAAAAGCATTCAAACAGTGTCGTGTTAGGTTTTTCCTTCACCAGCTCGATCCATATTAGATTTGATCTGATTTGCTTTTCTGGAGAGATGATTTACACGTCATCAATAAACACCGCCAACTCCTCACATTCCAATGTGTGTTTTCTATATTTGGATGTCTGCTCTATGCTTTTTGTGTTTCTTTGTCACATGCCATTAATGGCTAGGCTATGTCCTCCAACAAACGGGTATGAAGATCAGATCTTCTTGCAAGATTAGTTCAATTGCTTTCCACCTTGTATTCCTCGAGCAACAATCTTCTGCCATCCTCCCATGACTTGCAGGTTCTTTATAAAAGCCAACCTGCTTGCTGACTGTTACATCAATGAACACTTCACCGACCTGTGCATGATCACCATCTAGCTTCCAAATGTCATCTTTGTTGACATCCACCTCTTCTTGGTTTGCTATTTCGGCTTGACATTCTTTATTGACCAAGATTGACTATCAGTTCAACTCACCTTACCGGTATAACCTAACTTCAACGATGGGCCTTCATACCTGCATACCTATTCTCTGTCGGTGGATCAACTTGGCCTTTCATCAATCATGTTGGTCCAACATCTCAATCCATTTACCAGTAGAATTAAACTTCTTTGAGTGTATCGGTTTACATCCTTTAGTTCTTCTCTTGCTTGCCTTACCGGTGAGCCTGCTTTACTGGTAGATGAAGCATTTAATGTGTACCATTAACCTACCTTCTATCTGATTACACACATATGGATTGACATCATCATGTCTTACTTATCCTATACTAGTCACCACTTCTTACTCACCAGTGACCATGCCAAACTAGTTGACATCAATGACAACTTAATGCCAATAATGCCAACAATCTCCCCCTTTGGCATCAATGTCAACTTATTGCAAGACTTCACACTGGTAGATTTCTCCCCCTTTGACACAATGACAAAGGGTTAGGGTATTTCATTCTCCCCTTTTGATTCATACTTATCTCCCCCTTAGTCAAATCTTCTCTTAGTGATTACACCCGGTACTGAGACATACAACCCCGAACTTTCCCTATGATCAGCATGTGGTTCAAGAGATACAAATGATGCTATGAACTCCCCCTGAACCATATAACTCCTCACAAACGTAATTGCATGAGGCAGGTGACACAACTCCTAACTTGTGTCTTGAGTACTCAAAAGTGCTTACCAACAATGGTTTGGTGAAGATGTCTGCCACTTGTTCTCTTGTAGGGACATAGTCCATGTTTACTTCCTATCCTTAAACCTTATCTCTAAGAATTGATACTTGATGGCTATATTCTTTGTCCTTGACTACATCACCGGGTTCTTTGATATGTTAATGGCACTTGAATTATCATATCGGATGGAAATAGGATCAGAGATGTCCACTGGTATGTCCTTGAGGGTTTGCTTCATCCAAAGAACATGAGAGCAACAACTAGCAACAACAATGTATTCTGCTTCAGCAGTTGATAGGGAGACTGAATCCTGCTTCTTGCTATGCCATGAGACCAACCGGTCACCTAGGAAGAAATCCCCACCACTTGTGCTCTTCCAGTCATCAATGCAACCTACCCAATCAACATTAGTATATGCTTCCAAGATGAATTCCCCTTGTTCAGGGTACCACAATCCAGAATTGAGTGTTCCTTATAGGTACCTAAAATTTTTGCTTACGACATTCATATGTCACTCCTTAGGTGCAGCTTGAAATCTAGCCACCATGCACACTGCCTGCACTATATCTGGTCTAGATGTAGTAAGATACAATAAATTTCCTATCATGGATCTATACAATGTCTCATTCACCACCAGTGATTCATCATTCTTTCTTAATTTGCTTCTGGTCACCATGGGGGTACTCATCAGTTTGCAGTCATCCATTTAAAATTTCTTTAACATATCCTTTGCATACTTGGTTTGTGAGATAAAGATTCCCTTATCTAGCATTGATATCTGCAAACCAAGTAAGTATGTCAATTCTCCAAGCATTGACATCTCAAATTATGACTGCATCTGATCGGAAAATTCTTTGCAAAGGGTGTCCTTGTTGCCTCCAAAAATAATGTCATCTACATACACAACCACAATGATCATGTAATTTCCATATGTCCTGATGTATAAATTGTTGTCAGCACTCCCCTTTTTGAATCCTTGCTCCTTCAGATACTGATCTAGCCTTGAATACCATTCTCTACGAGCTTGCTTTAAACCATACAGGGCTTTCTTCAACCGACACACAAAGGTTTCATCATCATGTAACAAAAACCCTTCCAGTTGCTCCATATACACTTCTTCCAAATTTCCATTGAGGAAGGCAAATTTTACATCCATTTCATATACTTTATAAACCTTGTAGGAAGAAAAGGCTAGAAACATTCTAATTGCTTCTAATCTAGCTATTGGTGCAAATGTTTCTTCAAAATCAATGCCCTCTACTTGAGAGTAACCCTTGCACACAAGTATAGCTTTATGCCTAACAATTTTACCTTCTTCATTCATCTTATTCTGGTAGACCCATTTTGTGCCAATGATGTTCTTGTCTTCCGGTCTAAGGACTAATTCCCAAGTGTTGTTCTTCTCAATTTGCTGCAACTCTTCTTCCATGGAATCCATCCATTTCTGACTTTTGATGGCCTCATTAAATGTTTTAGGTTCTACTTGAGTCATAAGGGAAAATTGACTTGTTCATCATTCCGGGCAAGTCTTTTCCTAGTCTACACACCATCACTCTTATTACCTAAAATCTGCTCTTTCGGGTGGTTCATCTACACATACCAGTTAGGAGCCTTTTTGGATGCTTCTTCTAGTGCATTGTCTAACTAAGATTCCTCACCTTCATCACCAGAATCATCATACCGATTTACCTATGATTGTCTTCCTTTGTGCATATCCTCATCAAATCTTACATGCACACTCTCAATGACTCTTCTTAGTCTTTTGTTGTAGCATTTATAGGCCTTGTTGTTGGTTGAGTATCCAAGAAAGATTCCTTCATCACTCCTGGGATCAAAACTACCTAAACCATCCATATCTCTCTTGATAAAATACTTGCTTCCAAATACCTTGAAGTACTTGACTAGTGGTTTCTGGTCATACCACAACTCATAAGGTGTCATTCTGTTGTTTGTTTTTAGTTGAACCCGGTTCAAGGTATATGCAACAGTATGAACCACTTTCTTCTAATATATGTCTGGCAAACTAGCCTCATTTAACATGGTTATGGCCATTTCCTTGACTGTCCAATTCTTCCTTTCTACCACACCATTTTTTTGTGGTGTCCTAGGGGCTGAGTATTGACTTCTGATTCCATGTCTTTCATAGTAATCTTCAAACTCATTTGATGTGAACTCTCCACCCCAGTCTTATCTTAGGCATTTCAGTTTGCACCCACTTTCCTTCTCTACCATCTGTTAGGCCCAATATGGAAAGCCAATGTACTGAGAGGGGAGGGGTGAATCAGTACTTCAAATTTTTTCTTCAACAATAAATTTACTGTTAAGCATAAACCAAAAATTGTTGTAACATAATATAATTCTAAAACAAATAAATAACAATCATACATGATTCACTCCATAACACATATATTTTGGTTACGCAGAAACTCTTGGTTAGAGAGAAAAACTACGGTGGGGATGGCACCCACAACTTCACTACTGCAATAATAAAGGTTGCTCGGTTAGAGCTACATGTTTAACTATTTCTAATAGCTTACCCTGTTAGGAGTATCAAGATCTTTAGATCTACCTTGCTAAAGGATTTTACAACACTTAAACTAAATGCTGCACCTGGTTAAAGGCTTTACAATTTATAGACTTTGTTAGAGTCTTTTAACCCGTTAAAGGTTTCTCTTACAACTTAAAATATTACAATAAAATCTTTACAAATATCTACAACTTTACATCTGAAATGTTATAGCAGATTCTATGCTCTCAAAATGAGATTACCTTGCTTATAGCATACCTTAGTAATCCATAGATTAACTCAGTAAACCCTTCTGTTTACTCTGTCCCTTAACTGTTCTCCGAAATCTTTCTTGGTGACCTCTGAATATTTCTGATAGTCATAACACTGTAGCGTCCTAAAATTGTGACACTTGCAATTTTGATTGCATTTCGGTCTTCACGATGGCGACGCAACACGCAACCTGAAAGGAGACCCCGAAACCTAATTACGACACTAAAAACTGCATTTTTCAAGCACCCTAGCCTGAACCTCCTTTGCACCCTGCTGTCCCGGGAGGTGGGACCAGAGCGCCCAGTGCCTTGGTCCCCCAGGACCATGGCGCCCAGCGCCCTGGTCCCTGGGCCTATTTTGGGCCCGGTCTCCTATGGGGTCTCGGGTCTTTTTGTTTGCAAATTGGAAATTAACTTTCCTGGTCGGCCTAAGGTCGGGAAAATCAGTCTATTAACCCTAATTGACAAGTATATAAACTACATTTTTCCTCTTCCATTTGGGTAAGAAGGACATATGTGTACAAGCGTGGAAACTATACTCAAACATTCAAGCATTCAAGCATTCCTTCAAGCAATTGAGCATTCTAAGTCTCCATTCAAGGCTAAGTGTTGCATTCAAGACAAGGATTCAACCATTGAAGAGGAGATCACTTACAACACATTACATGCTACAACATACAACATACAACAAACAACAACATCTATACCTTCGCACATAAGGATACAAACATCCTTACAACAAGGTATTAGTACTTGTTTTACATTACATACATTTACATTTACAGCAATTTCTCATTTCTTGGTTAATTCCAAAGCCAGGGTTTGACCTAAAGGCAAACCCTTAATCCCTAACCCCCCAATCATCTTCGCTTTTCTGTGTGTAGGTTGCAGGTACGTGGCTGAAATTGAAGATCTGGAATCCTTGTGCAGAGACGAACAGATCCCCCTTCGTTTCGCGGATTTTTCGGAGGACCGTGGCGCCGGGCGCCATCGTCCCAACAACTTTTGCTCAAATTTGCAGGACAGCACCATATCAACATTTTACTGCTAATTCCAGGTCCGCATCTTCATCCTATATCCCTATCTCAGTTTATAAGCGAATCTTTTTCACTTTCTATGCATTCCTAGCTTAATTCTTCTATCAACATTCTTTACAAAAGAGGGTAGCCTTGCTGTCTTAACCCTTGAAATGCATTTAGCATCCAATCTTGCATTGTGTGGGATTGGATCTTGTGGGTTTCAACCCCTCTTTTGAATGTAAAGTCTCTCCCTTAAGTGAAAACCATCAACCCTAGCGACCTCCCTTCTCTCTCCTCGGAGTTGGGGAGGGGAGAACGACTAGGGTTCGATTTTTCCGCTTTACATTTTGGTGAACCCGACGTGAACATCCTTTCTGATTATTCATAGTTAGATCTGAAAATTAGATTCCTTGATTACATTTCCATGTTTGATCTTTTGCAAAATTTTAGAGGTTAATTGCATAAAAACCCTAAATTTTCTTTTTAAGTAATTAAACTTGTGAAATGTTTAATTGTTAATGCTTGTTTCAGATCTATCCTTTTATTGCAAATTGTCAATTCATATTTGTGCTTTAATTCTGAAAATTAAGTGGTTAAGTGTCAAAACCCTAATTTTTAAGACCTTCTTGATTCAACCTTTGACTGATAATTTCACTGATCAAAACTCTTCCAAATCGGCTGTAACTTTGGATTCCGCAATAAAATCACAATATCTTTCATCCCTGAAAATTTGGAAAAAAGTTGCGAGGACCGTGTGCACCTCGAGCGCCATCGTCCCCGACATTTTTTACGAAATTTCGGGAGCTAGATCTTACTGTATTTTTCTGCTAAAATCCAGAATTTTGGCTGATTTTATCAATTTTAACACCTTCAAAATTACAGTCAAAGTTGGTCTAGTGATTGCTTGGATTGAGGCTTCTAATCATTCAAAAATTGTTGAAATTGAAATTTGTGTCAAAATTGTGTTTCTTACTGTCCTAAATCTAAAAAGTGTGTTAGCATTCATTCGAAATTTCAGTGATTTATTCAAATTTTTACAATTTGCGACTTTTGAAATTAAGTGCTTAATTACAACAACTTTGATTTCCGCTTTCAAAATTGAATTTTGCATGAAATTGAGTCAACTTTCAAATTTCAAAACTTGCATTGCTTTTGGTATTCCCTCTAAAATCATAAAATTCAAAATTTCAATTTCCCTCTCTTTTTCAAAATTCAAATTTTGCATTTTTCGACAATCTTGGTAGGGTTCAATTTTGAGATTGCAACTTTAATTTGGCCTATCTACAGATCATAAAATCACTCAATTTTTTTAGGTTAGCTGTAAAATCATCATAACTTTCATCCGTGCAAATTTCGAAAAAAGTTGCGAGGATCGTGTGCACCCCGAGCGCCACGGTCCCAGACATTTTTTCCGAAATTTCGGGAGATTATCCTGATTGTATTTAACAGCTTAAATCTAGAAGATTGGCTGGTTTTACTGAAATTTGCTACCTCTAAAATTCAAAATCTTCTCTCTTTCTTTAGTGCATGAGTTTTACAACAATAAGCCCTACCTACACTATTCCCATTAGACGAAGCCTTAGAATTAAGTCTTTCCAAGGTTTAATTACTGAGGAGATGGAACCTAATTTGAATGGTCTTTTTAACGAGGACATGGGTAATTCCTCTAATCCTCTTAATGATGAAGAAGCTCTCCATGAGGTTTCTGTAGAACAACTTTCAAAATTGGATAACCAATTTGACGATTTTCGACAATGGATGTCTCAAGAATACCCTGATAGTCAAGCTCTTCCTTTAATTGAGGGTCTAAAACGTATGCTTCAAAGTGATAAGAATGGAATTGATATTTCGCATGGTATTGCACACATTGTGGATTCAAATGTGATGCCTATGAAGAGTTGTGCTGAAACCTTAGGTTATACACAACCTCCTATTCAAGTTAATCATTCTATTCCTTTGACGACTCCTATTGCTAGTATACCTACTTTTACATCAAACATAATGACTACTTCAATACAAGACATTCCTCCTATGATCACTAATCATGGGGGCAATCCTTCTTCTTCAATCAACCCTCTTCCTTCATTCAATCCAACTTCTTCATTCATTCCTTCAATGAGTGTTCCTATTATATCTCCACAAATGAACATGACGCAAGGGGGCAATTCATTTAACCCTTCCATTCCTCCTTGTAGTGTTCCTCCTGTCCAATCATCTCCTATGACTAACTATAATAGTTTCCCACCACCTTACTCTCTACCTTCTTTCAATAACATAACACCTCCATCACAATCTAACACGTCTAATATGAATTCTTCGACTGAAGCGACCATTAACAATCTTGCACAAACTGTCTCTTCTTTACAGCAACAAATTGCCTCTATGAATCAATCTAAGTTTAGTGTGCCCACATTTGATGTTGTGAGCCCACTTTCTCTTGATATTGTTCGAGCTATTCCCCCTAAACATGTTGAAATTCCGCATTTGGAGCTTTATAATGGTAAGGGTGATCCTCTAACACATGTTAAGACCTTTCAAACAATATGTACTGATTTTGCTTATGACCAAAGGTTGCTTGCAAAACTGTTTACTAGAACATTAAGAGACAAAGCCCTACAATGGTATTGCTCGTTGCCTTCCTATTCTATTACTTCTTTCGAACAACTTGCAAATGCTTTCATTCAACAATTTCAAAACAATATAAGTCCTAAAGTTACTTTGATTGATTTAATGCATTGTAAACAAGGTGTTAAAGAAAAAGTGACTGATTTCATTGGTAGATATAAGCATTTGTATGCTCAAATTTCTTTTCCAGTGCCTGACAATGATATTCAAAGAATTTTTATTTCTAATTTACAAAAAGACATTAGAGAAAAACTAGTGTTTTCTGAGTTTACTTCTTTCCAACAGTTGTGCACAACTCTTCACAATTATCAACTGACTGTGAGTCAAATGGAACAATCACATCCTATGGCTCCGAGTGATAAGGGTGATAGTAGTCAACAACCATTTGGGAAGTTTAAACCAAATAGAGAGTCCATTAAATTCAATGAAAACATCATCAACAATAATGTGAATGCAGCATCAGGTGTGTCTCCTATTTCTAAGTTTTTCAAGAAAGAAAGAAAGTTTACTCCTTTGAATGAATCATTGCATAGTATTATGAATAAGTTATTGAAACAAAATGTGCTTACTCTTCCTCCTATAAGGCAAATTGATCCTGCAAAAATTACTTCACCCTATTTTGATAACAAATCTTTTTGTCAATTTCATCGTCAACCTGGGCATGATACTGAAAAATGTTTTGCTTTAAAGGGAAAAATTCAAGATTTGATTGATAATAATACTATCTCTGTTTCTGGTGTGAATGATAAAGGCAATACATCTGTAGCTCCCCCTAACCAAAATCTTCAGATTTTTACTGATCCATTACCTTCTCATACCTCTAATGCGATTGATACTACTGATTCCTCTGTCTCACTTGATGATCTTGTGTCTATGACTCCGAATGTGATTAACTTTGTAGAGCAGAAAGAAAACCCTAAAGAACCTTCCATCACATTTGATTCTAGTGAAACTATCAGGGCACCTGATGGTCCTTTATACATAGTTGCAAAAGTCAAGAACACACCTTGCCGTGGAGTGCTTATTGATCCTTCGTGCATGGTTAATGTTATTACTGAAGAATTTATTTTTACTTTGCAATTGAATCAAGTGATCTATGACAAAACAGATGTGGTTGTGAAACTATTTGATGCATTTTCTTCTCCTGCAATTGGTTCTATTACATTACCTATTGAGGTCCATAAAAAATCCCTTGATGTGGACTTTGCTATTATTCCATCATCCGAACAATTTCGTGTGAAGCTAGGCTATCCTTGGCTATCTTCCATGAAAGCTATTGCTTCTCCTATCCACAAGTGTTTGAAATTTCCCCATAATGGTGAAGTTGTTACTGTCAATCATAGTCTCTTTAAACCAGCTGAAAGAACTTCTAGCGTTCCTATTGATTACTTTTGGTCTAAACAATTCCAATCTCTTCCTCCGCAAAGTGATCATCTTTTCAAATCTTATCAAAAGTGGAAAAAAGACATGATCCTATCTCTAAGTGAACCTAAAACACCCAAACTTGACATTCCTATCATTCTTGAGAAGGAAGTTCTTCCTTTGAAAGATAAAACTAATGTCTTTCCTCAAGAAGATTCCCAACCTATTCCTATGGATGTGACTATGTCTATGTCTAATAAACCTCCTAACAGTAGACCTATCCCTCCTCATCATGATGGACTTGGTCTCCTTCCAAAACCAAATATTCCTCCCTTATATGGAGCGGTTCCTCCTCCTTCCTCTTATGGAGAGAAGAGACCTAAGAGACCACAACCTAAACACCCAAGTGATAAGGATGAGAACATTCCTCCTCCTCAATCTTCTCAACTTCCTACTAAGACTAGACGAAATCGTTCTGCACGTGAACACCGATGAAAGCGTCATCTTAGAGCTCAGGCAGCTGCCTCTCAAACTTTGCAATCCCCAAAAACACCTTCAACAAGCATTATTCCATTTTCTCCTCAGCCGACGATTGAGCCGAAATCTCCTAAACATAAGATGCATGATGGTCTTGATCCTGTTCGAGTTAAAGATCCTATTTTTATAAATCTTGATGATGATATAGATGAAAATGTTATTCATGATGAAAATGCTACTTCTCCTGTTCATTCTGATAGTGAATATGAACTTGTTGATATTGATAATCATTTATCTAATGAATTTTCTAAAGCACTTATCCTAGCTCCTAGACAAGAACACTGTGGCTTGGGATATGAACATAGCCCTTGTTTGGATCTTGTGATATCTCCATCTGCTATGTTGGATGTTCCTCCTCTAGCGTTTTCCCTACCTTCCCGAAACATTGATCAGCAAGATCGGGGGGTAGATGACGTGCTAGACTAGTTTCATTAGCATAGCAGATTCTCTCCTCCTCTCTTTTGTTACTTCTTCTATGTGTTATTCTCATTCTTCTATTTTTTGTCCTTAGTGTTGTCTACTTGAGGACGATGCAAAGCATTGAGATCTCTTTTGGTCTCTCTCATGTTGACTCAAAAGACACATGTGTTCCCTTCTTCTAGGTAACCTTCCTTGATTGGGGAATGAAGAACAATTATGCATACATACATATGATATACATGAATTATCATACAGCATACTGACCCCAAGGAAAGCGAAGTCACCTCGTGCTTTGTGTTTTGTGTCTATTATCCTTGGGCTTATCTCACACTTGGGGGCTAAATCCTTGTGATAACGTGCTCCTTTCCCTTTTTCATTTTCTTATATGTATCACTACCTTAAAGCAATCACCCCCGGTGAGGCATGTGCGATCGCATTAAAGTAGGGGGGCATACATCCCGTTCATATCTTTTCAAGATACTTGAAAATTTCTTGACAAAGTTAGCTTTGCCTTGAAAATTTTTGATATCTTTCTTGCATGACTCATAGTGAGGGAACCTTACTACTGACAGTCATGGTTCTCCCTCGTGATCTTCCCTTTTACTTTGTCAATCGAAGTCGTAAGATCCTTAGTCCACTGGGGGCTTGGTGTATCTTGCCTCCTTGACATGGTGAAAGTCTTTCAATGTTGTTTCCTTGTACTTTACCGGAAGTATGAGCATACATACTCCCGCTAAAGTGGGGGCTAAATGTAGCGTCCTAAAATTGCGACACTTGCAATTTCAACTGCATTTCGGTCTTCACGATGGCGATGCAACACGCAACCTGAATGGAGACCCCGAAACCTGATTACGACACTAAAAACTGCATTTTTCAAGCACCCTGGCCTGAACCTCCTTTGCACCCTGCTGTCCCGGGAGGTGGGACCAAAGCGCCCAGCGCCCTGGTCCCCCAGGACCATGGTGCCCAGCGCCCTGGTCCCTGAGCCTATTTTGGGCCCGGTCTCCTATGGGGTCTCAGGTCTTTTTGTTTGCAAATTGGAAATTAACTTTCCTGGTCGGCCTAAGGTCGGGAAAATCAGTCTATTAACCCTAATTGACAAGTATATAAACTACATTTTTCCTCTTCCATTTGGGTAAGAAGGACATATGTGTACAAGCGTGGAAACTATACTCAAACATTCAAGCATTCAAGCATTCCTTCAAGCAATTGAGCATTCTAAGTCTCCATTCAAGGCTAAGTGTTGCATTCAAGACAAGGATTCAACCATTGAAGAGGAGATCACTTACAACACATTACATGCTACAACATACAACATACAACAAACAACAACATCTATACCTTTGCACATAAGGATACAAACATCCTTACAACAAGGTATTAGTACTTGTTTTACATTACATACATTTACATTTACAGCAATTTCTCATTTCTTGGTTAATTCCAAAACCAGGGTTTGACCTAAAGGCAAACCCTTAATCCCTAACCCCCCAATTTTCTTTGCTTTTCTGTGTGTAGGTTGCAGGTACGCGGCTGAAATTGAAGATCTGGAATCCTTGTGCAAAGACGAATAGATCCCCCTTCGTTTCGCGGATTTTTCGGAGGACCGTGGCGCCGGGCGCCATCGTCCTGACAACTTTTGCTCAAATTTGCAGGACAGCACCGTATCGACATTTTACTGCTAATTCCAGGTCCGTAGCTTCATCCTATATCCCTATCTCAGTTTATAAGCGAATCTTTGTCACTTTCTATGCATTCCTAGCTTAATTCTTCTATCAACATTCTTTACAAAAGAGGGTAGCCTTGCTGTCTTAACCCTTGAAACGCATTTAGCATCCAATCTTGCATTGTGTGGGATTGGATCTTGTGGGTTTCAACCCCTCTTTTGAATGTAAAGTCTCTCCCTTAAGTGAAAACCATCAACCCTAGCGACCTCCCTTCTCTCTCCTCGGAGTTGGGGAGGGGAGAACGACTAGGGTTCGATTTTTCCGCTTTACAAACACATTGTGCTTTCTCATGACATTTCTTTTCAACTTATCTATCACACATGTCTCATACTCTTTTTCTCATTTTTTATCCTTAAATCATTCTGCATATAAATAGATCTCTTAGGACGGTGATCTTGTTCATGCATCGATCTTACAAACAAGATTCATCGAATGAATAACCTTAGAAATTATTTCATAGGATAGATGCCCTCAAAATCATACAAAATCTAGAAGTGCAATTTCCTATGTGATAACGGTTCTTTGTTCCTCGATCTTGTAACACATTTCCACACATGTCCAGGTTCAATGAATCTGGTAACACATCTTCACTCGGTGTGTGTTCACTCGGTATATCATTTTTTCTGCTCAGTAGGCATAGAGTGTTACTCGGTAGACAACTTGGTGTATACTAGACTCTGTGACTTCTATCTTCTGTAACCAACTGCTTTAGTGCTTACCGACTGAATGTTCTGGTAGTATTAACCGACTAGAGTATATAGGATGACTTTGGATATAAAACTAATGACAACTTAGTAAATAGTAACAATCTCCCCTTTTGACATTAGTTTTGAAATGTTTGACAAAACTCCTTTCAAAGTCATAACTCAAAATCTATATACTTACAAAATTTGACTAAACTGACAGTATATACAATAATCAATAAATAGTATACTCAGATATACTCCCCTTATCAATATACTATACATAATTCTGATTTTGCATGCTCGGTGATCAATGTTCTATGTTTACTGCACTTGTTCTTTGCTCTTTGATCACTGCTTAGTGTTTACTGCTCCCCTATCAAATTCAACTGTGCATTTGGATACTCTGTTCTACTCGGTATACTCCCCTTGTATACTACACTCCCCCTTTGATACTTTGATACTATACTCCCCCTTTTTGACAAACATCAAAACTAGTTACCATTCGGTGGAGGCAACTAGTCAAAAATGGATTTATACTTTGTCCTTGCATTGGTGAGAGCGGTAGAGAGGGCATCCTTGACACTATCCATGAGTGAATTTTGAGCTGTAATGTCAGCTAGGAGTGAGATTAGACCATCTAGTGTGCTTCCCTCTGGTTGAGTGGATAAATGAGTGGCTCGATTGATATGCTCTTGAATAGATGAAAAATGAGGAATGAATAATGTCTGAAGAGTCATTATATCCATCCTGATCTTGTGCTCTTCATTTCTAAGTTCCAACTATTGAGCCATAAGAGTTTGCAATTTGGTGTAGAAATTCTGAATAGAATTTGGCTTGGTAGTCAATGTATTGGAGAGATTGGTGATCTCTTGTTCAATGACTTTGGTTTTAGTTTTGATATCCTTAATGAATAAAGAGAATGTAGAGAGATTTTGAAACAAATAAAGAATATGCTTAAGTTGAGGGGACAACTCAGCTATGAATTTGACTAGTTTGACTTTACTGATAGCAATTGCTTTCTGTACCTCTTCAGTCATTTTTGCAGTTAGCTCTTTATCCTTTAGCTTGCTGAGGTATTCAAATGCATCTACTCCTGATGCTTATAATTGAGTGAGGAGTTCATCCAGTTGAATATGGATGGCAACATCTTTATTCATGGTAGCTTCAGGTAGCATGTCTGACAATAATGCCTTAACCTTCTGAAGTACACAGTTCTTTTTCTGAATAGCCATTTGTCTTTCTTGTTAAACTTTGGCTTTGCATAGCTCTCCGAATTCAATGAGTGCTTGCCCTTTCAGTTTAGAAATGTCAACATTTGGCAACACAATGGGCTTAGATAGATCTATCTTGAAACTATGTTTCTTCATTTTCTTGTCTCTAGATGATGAGGCTTTCATCGGTTGAACTAGTACAATGGCGTTGGAGGCTTCATCATCCTCGGTAGGTTGCTCGGTAGAGGCAACACTTTTGTTGGTTCCTATAGCCTCTATTGTGTCCTTCGATGCTTCTATGCTTGGGGTCTCAGTGGCAATAGTTTCTGTGCATGCAGGTGCTTGAGAAGTCTGTTCCCTAGTGGTTTGAGAAGTAGATTCTCCTTTGGTAGACTGTTGACCCCCTTTCCCTTGATCAGTATCCTTAGGATGCTTGGATGGGACTTGTTGAGTGACCGGAGGATATGACTTGACTTGTTCCAAAACTGATTCACTGGATACCCGTTTGGCATAGGCATTGCCTTCTATCATTTCTTGTCCCTGATCCTCAGTAGCCATGACATCCTCATCTAATTGAATAGTTTCAGCAGGATCTTGTTCGGTGATGTCAACTATTTCAACTTCACTTTGAGGTTCAGCATGAGGTTCATCATTCTTGAGTCAGAATATTTCTTGCCATTTTTCCTTAGTTTCATTCTTGACTTCAAGATAAAGACCGTTCATCATTTTCAATGCTCTTTGCTTTACTTGAAATTTTGTCTGTGAGGTCTTTAAATTTTCTTAATGTCATCTACCGACATGTCTGGAAAGAGATGTACCAAAACTCTTTCTCTAACTTGTTTCTCCGAGTCCATAGCATATTTCCACCTGGTGTCAATATGTGAATACAATGTTTTAGGAAGGAAATCAGTCACTTCCAATGGGACTATTCAGAATTTAAGTAGTGTACATACTACTTCTTCTTCTATTTGCCTCTTTTCATCTTCATTTCTGGAATCATATTTCACATATCTAAAAGCTCCAAATCCACCATATTGTTTCAAATTAGCACAGAAATTATCAATGCTATGTACATCTTCGTTTTGACTCTTAACAATCTGAAATTTGCTTGCGTCTTCAGATTCGGTGTCACTGGACTCTTTAGTCAAAATGAGTCTCTGAGGCGTTTTCTTATAAGTCCTTGTGACCTTAGGCATTGCAACATTTTTCTGCTTCTTACTCGGTGACACTGCAGATGATCTAGTATTAGGTCGCTTTGCTGGAGGTGTCGGTGATACTTGTGATGAGTCCTATTTCTTCCTTTTCAAAATTTTGCCTTTTGGCAACTCGGTGCTCAAAGTAACAGCAGCTTCATTAGCTTCAGATTCTTCCTCAATTGCAAGTAGTTCACTCTTGACAGGAGTGGAGGAAGAACCTTCTCCAAATTTCTCAGTTAATACTTTAATCATTTTAGTTGCCTTCCTTGTAGCCTTAGGTACTACAATGCTCATCTTAACTTTTTCTTTAACCTCTTCATAGGTTTCGTACCTGATTTCTATAGCATGCCTTGGAAGTGCAAGAAAGGCATCTATCTGCTGTTGTGAAATGTCAAAATCAATCTCATAACCCATAGGTGGCAAAGATTGAGTTCTCGGTTCCACCGCATTGACATAGCAGTAGTCGGTGTCTACTTCAAAGCATATATCATCCTTGTATTTCTCCACTAACTTGGGTGGAATCCTATACCTGTTATGCATCCTTTCCTGAAACTTGCTGAAGTAATCATCCATAATCTCATTAAAGTTATCACCTAGCTGTTTAATGAAGTCATTGATTTGATGGGTGATTGGTCGGTGTAGCTCCCAAACTACGTTACCGACAGATGGAAAGAATTTTTCAAAATAGAAAAACATGCATACCAAGAGTGATCCAAACTTCAGTGTGTTAGTCAAGTTGTATACACTTCACAAAGATCAATCTTCATTCTCTTCTTCACAATTTTATATGCTAAATCAACAACTGCACATGGTACACAATTTTCCCTTGCTGATTGAAAGAAACAATAACCTATTACTATAATGGCAAACTTCAGCTTTGCATCTGTGACATTATTCAGTTTTAGACCTCTGCAATCAAATTCAACTCCGGTTAAAGTGATCAATTATTTCTGTGATATCATCTTCTGAGCTCGGGCATGGTCGTATATAGGGTATTCGGTTATCAAGTGAATGATTTCCTTGGTGATTTTGAATGGTTGCTCCTCTAACCACATGAAGTCATCATGAACTCTGCTCAAAACAAATAACCCATTGGGGTTTGAAGACATGGGGATAGGTTAGGGCTTGGTTCAATCCCTTGACTTTAAAGTGTTAAAACTTGTTATCTAGTTTTTCATCAGTACACAATTCATCATATGTGTCCTTGATCTCAACATGACCTAGTTCCTCAACACGACATTTGGTGAAAAATCTAATATCCTCAACCAGCAGAACCCTATTCGGAATGAGTGAAAATGTTGTTTTATCATCCGGTTCAGATGCTACTTTAGGAGGTAGGGAATATTTCAATGAGGGCTTCTCAATGGTTTCAACAACAGTGGGTTTCTGAATCTTAGGTGCCATTTCAAATTTTAGATAATCACTTAACAAAAGATCCTAAGGGTTTGAAAACTTTTTGAATGGCAAATGCTTTCCACTTAGTAAACAAATATTCACAACTGATATGATCGGTAAACTAGCTTGACAATGCGTTGTGATTGATGTAAATACCTTGAATTTTTCTTCGGAAGAGGTTTGATTGCCTTTGAATCGCTTCGCTTTGCTTTCTTGAAAACTTGGTGAGTGTAAAATGACTGCGTAAAAGCTTTAAGTACAAAATTTTACCTTATCGGGCTCCATGCAGTTAGGTAAGAAAACATTAAATGCACTCGGTACCACTTCCTTTTTATGCTTTTACTGAGTAGCCAGAATTCCCATATTTACCGACTACATAGGCTTCCAAAAGACTTGATAAGATTTCAAATTTCCTAATGCATCTTAGCTATGCAAATTTTGAATTAAGTACATGATAAAATAGGAACTGTTAAGATTTAAGCTTGAGAGAATGCAGTCCCTTCATACCTTCACCGAATAATTTGGAATAGGTGCACCTAACTCGGTAGGTAAGGTGCTTTCTTCATTAGTTGATCCATTTTCCTTCTTTTTCCAAATCATCTGTAATTTGCTTCTTATTTCCTCAGTGTCTCCTCTAGATTGATCTCTGCAATCTCTAGCCAAGTGTCCAACTTTGTGACAATGAAAGCATGCCATACCAGGATTTCTCCATGATCTTCGGTTGTTCATTTCAAACCTTATAAAGCAGTTGGAACTTATATGTCCATAGCTTCCACAACATTCACACCATATCCTTGTATTGTAATCCCATGGTACTGCAGTATACTGTCGATTAAGATCTGTGTGAGTTCGGTAGCTTCTAGTATTTGCTTGGTGTGAAGACCACATATAGTTCTTCTTCTTAAACCAACACTTCTTGGTACTATGTCCATATCTATTGTAGTTTTTACAAAACCCTTTGAATTTTGCCTTCTGATAATTGCTAGCAGACTTTGTCCTACATTGGTTAGATGTGTGACCATATTTATTGCAATTGTAACAATAACCATTACACCTTGTGACATTCGGTTGCTTACCTTTTCTGATTTGGCACATGTTGGCAGTATGTCCTTGTTTTCCATAGTAGTTGCAAATAGGCTTCTTCCCTTTGATGTTGTTCTTGTTTCCAGCTTGCTTAGATGATTCTCCTCTCTTAGTAGTGTGGATTCCCTTCTCGGTAGAGTCTTTTCCTTTGTAACCGAGTCCTGCAGCTTTGTTGGGTCTTTTTGTATTAAGTTGCTCATCCAACATCTTTGATGCTTCATAACTCTTCTTCAATGTTTCTTTGGATTTGCTTCATGATGTGCATAACCCAATTGATTTGACAGATTTTGTTGAATTCCAGTCAACCTTGTGATTTCATCATTCCTTTCAGATACTAATGCATCAAGCTATTGTTTTTCTCTTTCTAGATCTCTTAATTTATCCTCGGCTATCCTCAATGCATCAAGATTTTCAGTCATCTATGTGCTGAAATGTTCATGTTCTCTTTTCATTGCTTTTAGCTGATCAGTCAGTGCTTTGTTCTTTTCTTTCAGTTCTCCAATCATTTCTTCAGTCTCTTCAGATATACTATTCTCAAATGATGTCTCAATTTGTTCCACTAACTCTTGAGAGTCCTGCAAATCATCCAACAATCTTCTTCTAACTTTCAAAGATTTTTGCATTTGTTTCTGCATGTCAGCAATCACTTGATTAGCATGATCCAATTCATTTTGAAGATTCGCAATTCTCCGAGATTGTCTGTAGCCTTCCATTGATAAGATCTTTCTCTTTAGGCAATTAAACCCTTTTCCAAGATTCAAGCTCTGATACCAATTGTTAGGCCCAATGTGGAAAGCTAATGTACTGAGAGGGGAGGGGTGAATCAGTACTTCAAATTTTTTCTTCAACAATAAATTTACTGTTAAGCATAAACCAAAAACTGTTGTAACATAATATAATGCTAAAAAAAAAAAATAACAATCATACATGATTACTCCATAACACATATATTTTGGTTACGCAGAAACTCTTGGTTAGAGGGAAAAACTACAGTGGGGATGGCACCCACAAATTCACTACTGCAATAATAAAGGTTGCTCAGTTAGAGCTACATGTTTAGCTATTTCTGATAGCTTACCCTATTAGGAGTATCAAGATCTTTAGATCTACCTTGCTAAAGGATTTTACAAAACTTAAACTAAATGTTGCACCTGGTTAAAGGCTTTACAATTTATAGACTTTGTTAGAGTCTTTTACCCTGTTAAAGGTTTCTCTTACAACTCAAAATATTACAATAAAATCTTTACAAATATCTGCAACTTTACATTTGAAATGTTATAGCAGATTCTATGTGCTCAAAATGAGATTACCTTGCTTATAGCATATCTCGATAAACCCTTATGTTTACTCTGTCCCTTAATTGTTCTCTGAAATCTTTCTTGGTGACCTCTGAATATTTCTGACAGTCATAACAGTCATAACACATTGTGCTTTCTCATGATATTGCTTTTCAACTTATCTATCACACGTCTCATACTCTTTTTCTCATTTTTTTATCCTTAAATCATTCTACATATAAATAGATCTCTTAGGACGGTGATCTTGTTCATGCATAGATCTTACAAACAAGATTCATCGAATGAATAACCCTAGAAATTATTTCATAGGATAGATGTCCTCAAAATCATACACAATCTAGAAGTACAATTTCCTATGTGATAACGGTTCTTTGTTCCTCGATCTTGTAACACGTTTCCACATATGTGTCCAGGTTCAATGAATCTGGTAACACATTTTCACTCGATATATCATTTTTGTTGCTTGGTAGGTATAGAGTGTTACTCAGTAGACAGCTCGGTGTATACTAGACTTTGTGACTTCTATCTTTTGTAACCGACTGCTTTAGTGCTTATCGAATGAATGTTTCGGTAGTATTAACCGACTAGAGTATATAGGATGACTTTGGATATAAAACTAATGACAACTTAGTAAATAGTCTACCATCTTCCTAAAGATCTTGAATCTTTCAAATGTTTGTGATTTATCTTGTAGGAAAGTGACCCTTGTCATTCTTTAATAGTCATCAATGAAGAGCATAAAATATCTTTCATCGGCAAGAGCTCTTGTCCTAGTTGGACCACACAAATTTGCATGTACTATTTCAAGTGGTCTTGAGGTGTTGTGTTCTTTTCTTCTAAAGTTTGCCTTAGTCTACTTACCTTTCACACATTCATCACAAAATGTGCTCACTGCTTTGATAATTTGTGGTATATTTCTTACATACCCCTTTTTTCTTATTGCAACTAGATTATCAAAATTTATGTGGCCAAATCTTCTGTGCCACAACCAGCTTTCATCCACTTGTCCCAACATACATTGGGATTCAAAACATTCTTTTAGATTATATACATTGCCATATGTCATCTTTCCTTTGGCTATAGTCTGACTGGTAATCTCTTTCTTTATCTGGTAGTTCATAGAATCAAAGGTGAATTTATAACCTTTGTCACACATCTGACTCACACGCAACAAGTTGTGCTTCAGGCCTTCCACATAATACACATCACGTGCTTTCAAATTTCCATCAATGTTTAGAGTACCTTTTCCCTTTATTTTGATGGATGAGTTGTCTCTAAATCTCATTGAAACGTCATTCCAATCTTCAAGCTTGATAAATTTATTTTTATCACTGGTCATGTGGCTGGAATAGCCACTATCTACAACCCTTAGATTTTTCCTTTCAGCATGTAGGGTAGTCTGCACTATTAGACTTCATTTTGCCTTGTCCTTTTCTTTCTCAACCCATACCATTTTAGTTTCCTTCTTCTTATCAACTGCAATTTTGTGCTCTGGCTTGGTTGTCAATTCCTGACCAGGATCTGTCCTCTTCTACATGTTTTTGTCATTCTTGCAAAACTTTGCTATATGTCCATACTCTTGATAGTTATAGCATTTCACATTTTCATTGAAAGATTAATCTTTGAAACTTTTGTAGGACATCGGTTTACTCTTCTTACATTCAAAACTCCTATGACCAAATCCATTGCACTGATAACAGACAACATTCATATCCCAGAGTGCATTAAATGGATTTCTACTTTCATAACCCATACTGGGCTTATTGGTTAATCTACAGTCAGCTAACCTATGTCCAAATTTGTTACACCTGTAACAATAACCATGAATTTTTGGAACATATCGGTTAGGTTTCCTTGGTCCTGCAAACGTCTCCCTCACCGGGGGTCTTCCTTTCATGTTGCTAACTCTGGTAAATCCTTCATGATCAACTCTTGCATTTCTCCTAGGATCTTCATGTTGGTACATTGAGTGTGGCCTCCAGTTCATTGATTGTGTATACCGGTTTGTGTGGTAGTTTCTAACAACTTCTGCATAAGTCTTCTTACTGGTATCCTTGCTTACCGTGAATGTCTTCTTCTCTTCACCTTCACTTGAAGAAGTGAATTGTATCTATTTTCAGGATGTGTCTTTGTTGTTTGAACTTTGTCCTTCTTCAAATCCTAAGCCATCAGTATCTTTAGATGGCTTCTGTTTGCTCAACATCTTGTCTAAGGCTTTGGTGCTTCTTTCATATTTGCTTCTCACTTTCATTTGTTCCTTACTCATTTCAAGCTCCTTTCTGAGCTTCAATATTTCTTCTTTTTGATCTTGATGCTCCTTTTCCTTCTTCATCATATCAGAGGATGTAACTTCACATATCCTCTTGGCTTCTTCCAATTGGAGTTTCAAGTCAGATATAACTTGATTAGACTCATCCAAGGATTGATTCAAGAGACCTTGTTCTTCTACTACAACAAGTTTGAACTTCTTGAGTTCATTTCTTGTTTTACTCGGCTCCTCAAGAGCACTTATGAGCTCACCTTCTAGATCCACTTCAGCCTCAATGTCTTCTTCTTCCTCATCTTCACCAACTAGTTCATCAAGTGCCATAAATAGATTAACTTTTCTTTCATTCTCATGGTAGTCATCTTCTGAAGCACTTTCTTCATCTGTGGCATCATCCTCAATAAAGTATAGGTTCTTTTTCTTCTGGTAGCCTCTTCTTCCTTATCGGTAGACATTCCCTTCTTTGTATTTACTAGCAGATCTGGTAAAACTTCTTTTCTCATCTCCATTGGTTTCATTATAAGGACATTTTGTAGCAAAGTGTCCAACTTTACCACAGTTGAAACATTTGAGTGGTAATTTTCTTTTATACTTGTCGGATCCTCTCTTGAGATTTATAACAAAGTTTGCTACCTCTGCATCTGAGTCCTCACTAAATCTTTTATTAGCAACCTCTTCCTTGCCCTTTTTGGTGGAGTTGAACGATGCCTCTTTCCTTGAGGATGCTTTGCTGGTTGTTCTCATTTCTAGGTTGTCAGAGAGCCAAATGGCTCATCCATTGTGAAGGTCTTCAGATCCTTGGCTTCCTCTATAGCAGAAACCTTAGTATCATACTTAGATGTGAGAGATCTAAGTACCTTCTTGACAATAATCTCAACAAAAATTTCTTCTCCAAGTCCTCTGATGGTGTTTACAGTTTCATCTATTATGTGAAGGTAGTCTGCAATCTTTTCTTCATCCTTCATCTTGATGCCTTCAAGTTGACCCCTTAGGGATTGCAGCTTGGCTTCTTTGACTTTGGCATCTCCTTCAAATAACCTTTGCATTTTATCCCAAGTCTCCTTGGTGGATGCATAGTGCATGACCTTGACAAACTCATTGCCTGACAGCCTGCTTAAGATAGCATCTTTAGCCTTTGCATTATTCTCATACTCCTTCTTAGCATCCGGATCAATGGGAGGAACACTAGGGATAGTAAACCCATTCTTGACAGACATCCACACATCAAAACCAAGGGAGAAAATATAGGTCTCCATTCTTCTGCTCAAGAAGGCATAGTTAGATCCATCAAACATGGGGTCTTTTCAGGGGGCAGACTCATTTCTTTCCATGTGTTCTTTGACCAGAATCTACCCAAGCTAGAGAAAGCTTTTAATCAACCAAGAACCTATACTCTGATACCAATTGTTGAACACAATGTACCACTAAGAGTGGGGTGAATCAGTGGTTCCTAAATTATTTTCCTTTTAAAAAACCTTGGAATATTGGTTATCACCCTAAGCACTAAACAATCAAACCGGTAAGATAAATGTGGATATCAATAGAGGAAAACACACAAATGCACAACCCACAACATCAGATGTACAAGGAGAACCCAATATGATAAAAACCTCGACGAGAAATGTTGTTGGAGTCTACTGCTCCAATCCAACCTCACAATGAATCAATAGATTACAATGATTTAGGGCACCAACCCAAGGAGCACCAACCCCTACTGATTTAGGTGACCAACCCCTACACCAAGCTCCACTTTGGTGTTATATAATGAAATAAAATTTTGATACAGTTATAGCAACTGGTTGCAAATGAGGTTTGTAACACCCAATCAATAGATTTATGCTAGTTAACAACCTCCTCTTCTTCACTCATTCTCACACTGTCGGTTATCCGATTACTCTCCCTAATCACTCATCGGTTACTCCTAGCCTCTCTTCTCTCTCCCTCAGCCTTACACTTCATTGTGTCACTCTTGGATGCCTTTTTAACCAATCACTTCTCACCAGTTTTCTTGACTATTAGAACAACAATAGTTTGTCGGTTACTCTGTCTCTACCGGTTAGACCCTCTCACTGGTTTGCCTGCTAACTCACACTACAAATTTCTCAGAATAAACTCTAAGGCTGATAATCTTTCTCCTTACTCAGGATCTCTTCTCTCTCACACTTCACATCAAACATCAATTGATTCCAGTCTCGAGCTCACATATTTATCTTCTAGGGTTGCCGCCAAAAATCATTCAAATAGTGTTGTGTTAGGTTTTGCCTTCACCAGCTTGATCCATATTAGATTTGATCCGATCTTCTTTTCTGGAGAGATGATCTACACGTCATCGATCAACACCACCAACTCCTTGTATTCCAATGTGCGTTTTCTATATTTGGATGTAGACTGCACTATGTTTTTATACATTTCTCTATCACATGCCATTAATGGCTCGATTGTTTCCTTCAGGAAATGGGTACGAAGATCAAATCTTCTTGCAGGATTAGTTCAATCACTTGCCACCTTGTCTTCCTCTAGCTGCAATCTTCTACCATCCTCTCATGACTTGTGGGTTCTTCATAAAAGTCGACTTGCTTGTTGACTGTTGCATCGATGAACACTTCACCGACCTATGCATGATCACCACCTAGCTTCCAGCTGTCATCTTTGTCGACATCCATCTCTGCTTGGTTTGCTATGTTGGTTTTTCATTCTTCATTGACCAAGATTGACTGTCGGTTCAACTCACCTCACCGGTATAACCTAACTTCACTAGTGGGCCTTCATACCTGCATACCTCTTCTTTGTCTATGGATGAACTTAGCCTTTCATCAAACATGATGGTCCAACATCTCAGTCCATTTATCGGTAGCATTAAACTTCTCTGAGTGTATTAATTTACATCCTTAAGTTCTTCTCTTACTTGCTTTCTTGCCTTACCGGTGAGCTTTCTTTACCGGTAGATGATGCATTTCATGTGTATTGGTAGCCTACCTTCTATCTGCTTACACACATATGGATTGATATCATCTTGTCTTACTTCTCCTATACTGGTCACCACTTCTTACTCACCGATGACCATGCCAACCACTTGACATCAATGACAAATTAATGCCAATAATGCCAACAATATCACAACAGCTGGTGGAAGTTGAAAAATCTATAGGGTCGAGAAAACATGATTCATCCATTATTAAAGACCACAAATTTATTATCCCTATCATTCTTGAGTGAAGAAGAATCGCTGAGAGGCTCATATGACCCAGATGGTTGTCTATCCAATAAACACAGGAAAAATGATATTAAATATGTGTCACGGAGCTCATGGGAGGGATGCATCTTCCCATTAGTGAATGACCCAAGACTTTATGTGGATCCTAGTGACTTTCCTGTCATTGAGCGCCCCCCATGGTTGGATTTTTACCCTATCTTTCAATGGCACAATCTGGATAAGTCTATTCCTCAGAACATGTTGCAAGCCATCAAAAATGATTTTTGGCCGAAGAAGAAGAGAAATGATTTCTGGACCTATCGTCAAGAGACTAATCACCCGAGGGCTAATCTGGGGAACACCCCTTTTGATGAGTGTTTTGAGGAAGAATGGAGTAATCATAACAAGTCTAAAGAAGAGATAGGTGACGAGTCCCCGCGTGATGACTCCTCCTCTGAGGAGGCCTGACCTCAGGAGGTCAAGGTTATAAATGTAGAAGAGCAAGGTACTGGAGCTGACATTTCAATTTCTCTCGTTAGCTCAGATAAGAGGCCTCATTCCCAATCCACCAAGAGATCAGCTAAAAAGAAGACACTTGATTCCCCTTCCAGGAAGAAACAATATTTGGGTTCAGCAAAGAAGGGTTTGTCTTCTCAAGTCCTTGTGGTTCCTCTAGCCCCTCAACAATCAGTGACTTCCATGGTTCAAGTATGCTCTAATCTTCCCTTCCCCTCTACTCAATCTACAGTTTCCTCAATGCCCCAAGTTGAATCAATGTCTGCTCAGGTCCCTACTACTCTTATATTATCCCCCACCGCAACGCTGGTTGAGCCCCAATTTTTGTCATCACAGGTCTTTTCTTCGCTCCCTACCCCTAATGTCGTATTTCCTGCAACGTTTTTCCCACAAATTTATGCTATAGCCGTTGTTTCGCGTAGGCTTGGATTTGGAGAGTCCACTCCTCCCCCAAATATCAATACAACATTTGTTGATCTTGCTCTTTCAAGAGCCTCTCCCTTTGTACCGTTGATCTCCCCAACCATGTTAGCACAACCCATTTAAACCACTTTCGGCGTCCCTGTTTCCCATTTCCCCTTTGCCATCTATCCTGGTGCAACATTTTTAGGTCAAGCCACTTCGAAACTGAATACTTATTCTCAACAAGTTACTTATTCCAAATCTACACAAGTTACCCAGGTACACAAGAGAAAGGAGAAGGATGGTGCTAAGCCAGCCCGACTGCATGTGCATACACTTTTCAATCAGGAAAATAATAGCCTCCTCTTTGCAACCATGTTCCCAAAGGTCAACAAGTCAAAGGCTTAAATGAGGCCCAATGATTACACCCTACATGTTGTTGGGGTTAATCTCTCAAATGCCACGACTATGGACAAATTAGGAATAATGGAAGAGACTTTGAAGGTTGTGTCTTTGGATTTCATCAAGAAGAGCCATCGCCTAGACAAGATGCAAGGAGAGCTTATCCACCTCATAGAATATTTGGATACTCAGAGGAAGGAGGAGAAAGCTATAAGTGTTGAAATAAACCACTTGCAGGCCTTGTTAACTCAAGCCAATTCTAAAAAAGGGAAGTTGCAATCCGCCCTAAACAATGTGAGTTCTCAATTTAAAGGGAAAGAGGCAATGAAGAATGTGGTGCTAAAATAATTGCAAGAGAGGGGGAAAGAGATATAACAGCTGAAAGAAGCTTCCAAAGATGCTACCTAGATTCAAACTTAGTTGCGAGAGGAATTCCACTTGAAGGAAGAATATGCTTGGTAGCTGAGCGAAGCGCAGGTCACGCTTTCTGAGGAGAGAAAAAAGTTTGAAACAAAAACGTATGAGATGCAGAGTAACTTGGAACAGACTGAGAAGAAATTTTAGGATATAAAGGGATTATTACAGCAAGAGAAGGATCGCACAACATAGCTTCATGAGGCTTTTTCAAGATGGAGGTACTAAGATCCTCACTTGGGAAAATCAAGTGTCCCATGAGGAGGAAAGATGCAAAAATCTCCAAAATGAGATAAGAGCGAAGGACGATGAAATTGTGCACTTATCTCATCTTCCTCCCCCTCTGGAAGTTCCTCAGGATATATCACTGGTCATGGAAAAACTATATGTTTCTCATTGGGAGAAGATTAAGTAGTATTGCGCTTCGCTGCAGCCCGTGCTGAGGTTCCTAGGTGAGGTGCAATTTCTCTGTGCTGGAGTGGGCGCTCTTGTCAACAACATTATGCTTTTCATTGGTCCTAAGCTTCTCGTGGCCCAAAGTTTGATTCAACTATTGTAAGTTGCTTCAGATGAGGAATTAAAAGCAAAAGGGGTTGCAGATCGCAAACAATTGATCAGGAAGGCCAACATTTTCATTAATCAACATAGGGCAACCATGCAAGGATCAACAACACTTGAGTCCTTGAGGATTTTGGTTCCAGACATCAAGCGGCGTGTAGAGAATTTTGTGTTCCTGGGTCTGCCTTCACCTTTTCTCGCAAATGGCTTCATGCTAGGGATTGAGCAAGTTATGAATCAAATCGAGCAATTTCAGCAAGATCAAACTTTCCTACAACGCCTTAGCAGTCATATTTCAGCAAAGGAAGTCGAGCGGCTCTTGCACCCCTGGCCCAGCTCTACGCACTCCTAAATATGATCCATGATGAACTAGCGAGCTTGCCATTTAATGAAGTGATCGGTTTGGACTAGAATTGCCAGAATCTGGAAGTTCAGGTGTTACCCTCTAAAGATGGTTATTCATTCGAGAAATCATGTTTGTAAGATTGAAGCAATGAATCAGATCACCGACATAAGAAATCTATTTATACAACATGAATTTAGGGTTAGAGATATATGTGAATGAGAGAAATGTGTGTGCATATGTGATACATGAGAAATCATAGAGTATTATGACTGTTACAGAGACACAGAGGTCACCGAGAAGGTTTTTAGAGAACAGTCAAAGAACAGAGTAAACAAAAGGGTTTACCGAGTTACTTTATGAGTTACCGAGGTATGCTATAGGCAAGGTAATCTTATTTTGAGCACATAGAATCTGCTACAGCATTTCAGATGTAAAGTTGCAGATATTTGTAAAGTCTTATTGTAATATTTTGAAGTTGTAAGAGAAACCTTTAACTGGGTAAAAGACTCTAATCAAGTCTATAAATTGTAAATCCTCTAACCAAGTGCAACATTTATATAAAGTGTTGTAAAATCCTTTAGCAAGGTAGATCTAACAGATCTTGTTACTCATAATAGGGTAAGCTATCAGAAATAGCTAAATATGTAGCTCTAACCGAGCACTCTTTATTATTGCAGTAGTGAAGTTGTGGGTGCCATCCCCATTGCAGTTTTTCTCTCTAACCAAGAGTTTCTGTGTAACCAAAATATATGTGTTATGGAGTGAATCATGTATGATTGTTACTTATTTGTTTTAGCTTTATGTTATGCTACAACAGTTTTTGGTTTATGCATAATAGTAAAGATATTATTGATAAAAGGATTTGAAGTACTGATTCACCCCTCCCCTCTTAGTACATTAGCTTTCCATATCGGGCCTAACAATTGGTATCAGAGCTTGAATCTTGGAAAAGGGTTTAACTACCTAAAGAGAAAGATCTTATCAATGGAAGGCTACAAACAATCTCAGAGGATTGTGTATCTGCAAGAAGAATTGGATCATGCTAATCAAGTGATTGCAGACATGCAAAGGCAAATGCAAAAATCTTTGAAAGTGATAAGAAGATTATCTGATGATTTGCAAGACTCTCAAGAGTTAGTGGAACAAATTGAGACATCATTTGAGAACAGTATGTCTGAAGAGACTGAAGAAATGATTGGACAATTGAAAGAAAAGAACAAAGCACTGGTTGATCAACTAAAAGCAATGAAAAGTGAACATGAACATTTCAGCACACAGATGACTGAAAATCTTGATGCATTGAGGACAACCAAGGACAAAGTAAGAGATCTAGAAAGAGAGAAACAACAACTTGAAGCTTTAGTATCTGATAAGGATGATGAAATCATAAGGTTGACTGAGATTCAACAAAATCTGTCAGATCAACTAGGTTATGCACATCATGAAGCAAATCTGAAAGATGATGATAATCAAGCATTGAAACTTGAAGTATCAAGGTTGAGCAGTGAACTTGAAATAGAGAAGAAATCCAAGGAAACATTGAAGAAGAGTTATGAAGCATCAAAGATGTTGGATGAGCAACTGATTACAAGACGACCCTACAAAGAAGGAAGACTCGGTTACAAAGGAAAAGACTCTACCGAGAAGGGAATCTGCACTACCGAGAGAGGAGAATCATCAAAGCAAGCTGGAATCAAGAAGAACATCAAAAGAAAGAAGCCTATTTGCAACTACTATGGAAATCAAGGTCATACTACCAACATGTGTCAAATCAGAAAAGGTAAGCAACCGAATGCCACTAAGACCAATGGTTATTGTTACAATTGCAATAAATATGGTCACACATCTAATCAATGTAGGACAAAGTCTGTTAACAATTATCAGAAGGCAAAATTCAAAGGGTTTTGTAAAAACTGCGATAGATATGGACATAGTACCGAGAAGTGTTGGTTTAAGCAAAAGAACCACATGTGGTTTGCACACCGAGCAAATACTAGAGGTTACCAAACTCACACAGATCTGTACCGACAATATTCTACAGTACCATGGGATTACAATACAAGGATATGGTGTGAATGTTGTGGAAGATATGGACATATAAGTGCCAACTTCTTTATAAGGTTTGGAATGAACAACCAAAGATCATGGAGAAATCCTGGTATGGCATGTTTTCATTGTCACAAAGTTGGACACTTGGCTGGAGATTGCAGAGATCAATCTAGAGAAGACACTGAGGAAATAAAAGAGAAATTAAAGATGATTTGGAGAAAGAAGGAAACTGTGTCAAATAAAGAAAGCACCTTACCTATCGAGTTAGGTGCTCCCACTCTAAATTAATCGGTAAAGGTATGAAGGGACTGCATTCTCACAAGGTTAAATATCAAACAGTTCCTATTTTAGTATGTACTAAATTCAAAATCTACATAGTAAGATGTAGTAGTAAGTTTGAAATTCTATCAACGTCTTTTGGAGCACTTTACAGGAAATCTGTCAAGTCGGTGAATTCAGGAAGCCTGTCAAGTCGGTATATGAAGGAAATTCGGTTGCTCGGTTAAAGTGCAAAAAGGGAAAGAAAGTTAAGTAGAACTGAGTGCATTTAATGTCTTTGACCTAACTTGCATGGAGCCCGATAAGGTTTATTATGTACTTAAAGCATTCTTCAAGGTCATTTTCATTCACCAAGTTTTTGAGAAGCAGAGCAGAGTGAATCAAGGCGATCAAACCATCTTCAAAGCGAAATCTAAGGTATTTACATCAAATCTCAACGCATTGCTAAGCTGGTTTACCGAACTCATTAAGTTGTTATTATCTGCTAAGTGTGAAGCGTCTGTCATTTGTTAAGTTCTCAAACCCTAAGGTTCCTGTGTCAATTTTTATCTAAAATCAAAATGGCACCTAAGATCCAAGACCCCATTGTTGTCAAGAATGTAGAGAAGCCCTCACTAAAATACTCTTTGACTCCCAAAATTGCATCTAAACCGGATGACAAAACTGCCTTTCCACTCATCCTAGATCGAGTCTTGTTAGTCGAGGATGTGAGATTCTTCACCAAATGTCATGTTGAAGAACTCGGTCATGTTGAGATCAAAGATGCATATGATGAATTGTGCACAGATGGTAAAATGGATAGCAAGTATGAGGACATCAAAATCAAGGGATTGACTGAAGCCCTAACCTATCCCCGTGTGTTCAAACCCCAGTGGGTCAAGTTTGTACTAAGCCGAGTGCATGATGATTTCATGTGGCTACAAGAGCAACCATTTAAGAACACTAAAGAAATCATTCATCTGATCACCGGTTATCCTATCTATGATCATGCCCGAGCACAGAAAATGATATCACAGAAGGAATTGATCAGTTTGACTGGAGTAGAATCTGATTGCAGAGGTCTGAAGTTGAACAATGTCACTGATCTTGAACTCAAATTTGCCATTATTGTGATTGGTTACTGTTTCTTCCAATCGGCAAGGGAAAACAGTGTACCCTGTGTAGCAGTGGACTTAGCATACAAAATTGTTAAGAAAGGCATGAAAATTGACTTGTGTGAAGTATTGTTGAAGAACTTGTTTGAAAATCTGAACACAATCAGGAAGCCGAAGAAGAACAACTCGACAAATACTCTAAAATTTGGATCACTACTTGTATGTATGTTTTTCTACTTTGAGAAGTTTTTTCCAATAGTTGGTAAAGTTGTTTGGGAACTACACTGACCAATCACCCACCAGATCAATGGCTTCATCAAGTAGTTAGGTGATAACTTTAATGATATAATGGATGATTACTTCAACAAGTTCCAAGAGAAAATGCATAACAGGTACCGGATTCCACCCCAGCTAGTAGAAAAATACAAAGATGAAATATGTTTTGAAGTCGACACTGATTACTGTTATGTTAATGTTGTGGAACCGAGGACTCAATCTTTGCCACCTATGGGTTACGAGATTGATTTTGATATCACATAATAGCAAATCGATGCATTTCTGACACTACCAAGGCATACTACCGAGCTGAGGTATGGAACCTATGAAGAGGTGAAAGAAAAAGTAAAGATGAGCATTGTAGTACCCAAATCTACAAGGAAGGCATCAAAGATGATTAAGGCATTAACTGAGAAATTCGGAGAAGAGGATTCCTCCACACCTGTCAAAGGCATTCTAGCCATCACCGAAGAGGAGACAGAAGTCCAAGAAGTAGTCATAACACTTAGCACTGAATTGCCTAAGGGAAAAGTGTTGAAGAGAAAGAAACATGACACTTCAATGGCCCTACCGACTCCTCCAACAAAGAGACCTAACACAAGGGCATCTGCTGCATCACCGAGTAAGAAACAAAAGATTGTTGCCATTCCTAAGGTAACTAAAACTTACAAGAAATCTACTCGGAGACTCATTTTGCCAAAAGAGTCGAGTGATACCGAATCTGAAGATGCAAGTAAATTTTAGATTGTGAAAAGAAAGAAGGTAGATGTACATAGTGTAGAAATTTTTTGTATGGTGGATTTGGTGGATTTGGTGGATTTAGATTTGTCAAATATGAATCTAGATCCACTGATGAAAAGAGGCAAATTGAAGAAGCTGTTATTTGCAGACTTCTAAAATTCTGAGTGGTCCCATTAGAAGTATGTAATTCTATTCCTAAGGAATTATATGCACATATTGAAACCAGATGGCAATATGCCCTAGACTCGGAGAAACAAATCAGAGAAAGAAGTCTGGTGCATCTCTTTCCTAATATGTCGGTTGATGAAATAAAAGAACATCTGACAAACAGCCAAACACAATTTAAAGTAAAACAAAAGGCCTTGAAATTGATGAATGGCCTGTATATAGAAGTGGAGAAGGAAACAAAAGAGCAATGGCAGGACATCTTTCGAAGAAAGAATGCTGGTGAACAATCTACAGTGGAAATAGTCGATGTCACCGACCAAGAGCCTGATGTCACCGAGCAAGACCCTGCTGACACCATTCAAATAGATGAAGATATCATGGATGCAGAGGCACCTGAACAAGAAATGATAGAAGACAATGCTTATGCAAAACTTGTCTCTAGTGAATCTGTTTTGGAACAAGTTCAGCCTTACCCACCGATCAATCAACCTGCTACAACCGAAGCTCCTCAGGATACAGATGAAGGCACCAAAGGTCAAAAGTATACAGCAGAAGGTACTTCACAAGAACAAACCTCTCAAGCACCTTCTAGCATAGAAAATGTTACAACTAAGACACCAAGCACCGAGACACCGAAGGACACTACCGAGGCTAAAGAAACTGACCAAAGTGTTGTCTCTATCGAGCAACCTACCAAGGGTCCTCAAGCCTCTCAAGCTATTGTAGTGGTTCACCCAGTGAAAGGTAAAGAAAAGAAGTTGAAAAAGCATAGTTTCAAAATAGATTTATCAAAACCGATAGTGTTGCCCAATGTAGACATCTCCAAATTGAAAGGGCAAGCACTTACTGAATTCGGTGAACTATGCAAAGCAAAGGCTGAATAGGAGAAAGCAACTAGCCATACAAAAGAAGAATAAAGTACTTCAGAAGGTAAAGACCTTACTATCAGATATGCTACCTTCAGCTACAGTATCAACCGATGCAGCCATCCATATTCAATTGGATGAACTCCTAAATCAGATTGAGACATCTAGAGTAGATGCATCCGAATACTTGAGCAAACTAAAAGACAAGGAGCTAATTGCTAAAATGATAGAGGAAGTACAAAAATCCATTGTTGTTGGCAAGGTAAAACTTGTCAAATTTATTGTTGAGTTGTCCCCTCAACTCAAGCACATTCTTTCATTATTTCAGAAACTCTGCACATTTTCTTTATTCATTAAGGACATTAAGAATAAAACAGAAGCAATTGAGAAAGAGATCATCGATCTCTCAAATAAGTTGACCCCCGAGCCCAATTCAGTTCAGAATTTTTATACTAAGCTACAACAGCTCATGGCTCAACAATTGGAACTGAGGAATGAAGAACACAAGATCAGGATGGACATAATGACACTTCAAACATTATTCCTTCCTCATCTTTCATCCGTTCAAAAATAGCTCAACTGAGCCACTTACCTCTCTACTACACAAGAGGGAAGCACTTTAGATGGCTTAATTTCATTATTGGTTGATATTAATGCACATAATTATTTAATGGACAGTGTAAATAATGCACTCTTTGTCGCTCTCACCAAAGCCAAGACAAAGTACAAATCCATTTTTGATCAGTTGCCACCTCCAAATGGTAACTAAATTTTGATGTTTGTCAAAAAGGGGGAGTATATCATCAAAGTATATATAGCATCAAAGTACACAGGGGGAGTGTATAGTATTCAAAGTATCAAACAACCCGAGTGTAGTATACAGGGGGAGTATACCGAGCAGAATGAGCAGAATAAGCAGAGTATCCAAGAGCAGTGAACCGAGCAGTGAACAAAGGAAAGAACAATGATTACAGAGTATTGATCATCGAGCACACATAATCAGAGTTTTGTACAACATATTGATAAGGGGAGTATATTTGATTATACTATTTCATTGACTAATGTATATACCGTATGTTTAGTCAAATTTTGTAAAGTATACAGATTTTTGAGTAATGACTTTGAAAGTAGTTTTGTCAAACATCTCAACTAATGTCTGTAGATAGGAAAATTGAATAAACATCAAAGCAATAGATATCAAACTAGCTCAATCACAAAAACTAGATTGCAATGATAAGAAATCCTAATTACAATCAATAAAGGCATGAAGATGAAATACTACAATAAAAAAAAGCAAACCAAAGCCTGTATCTCCTTCATTATTCCTCCATTGTCCTTCTTTCTCCTTCAAATTACTTTGTTTGTGGATCTCACCTACAAGTGCAAAAGCATAGTATGAAAGCAAGATTGACAAGATGAAATGGCAGCGTAAGGATACTAGAAGCATGATTGATTCTGAAAATGTGATTGATCATCCAATTTATAGACAAATTGGAGAGAAAACAAAATTAGCATGAAGAGATTTGAAAGGAAATTTCAAATCAAGAATGACAAATATGACAAAATTGACATGCAAGATTGATTGATTGACAAATTATGACAAATTATGACAAGATTAAAATGCCATTCCCATGACAAAAGGGAAGAGAGAAAATAGCCTCCATGATTGCAACAAATGGAACCATAAACATAGGAGAGAATTAGGGAATGAATTTAGAGGAAATATTAGAAAAATTGAAGAAAATAGGAGAAATAGAAATTAGGAATTAGGAGAAATTAGTAAATTAGAAAAATTGAAGAAAAAGATGAAATAGAAATTAGGTGAATTAATTAATAGGTTTTCATCCATTCATTAATTCATGAAAGAGGCCTAGGACTAAATAAATGAATTTATTTAACCCACCAAGAAGAAGAAAAGGATTAAATGAACGAATCATAAAACCCTAGAAATAAGAGGACAAGGAATTAGGTTAAGACAACAAGAAATTAATATAGGTTCGATCATGATTCTGATTGACAAAGGACCAATGTTGATAAATGATTGAGACTGGTTGACAAAAATCGATGACCAAGATTGACAAGGAGATCAAATTGATAGGCTCCAATTGATGAGGAACAATGACTAATTGATCCAAATTGACATGATTGAAAAGGACAAGGATCGATGACGAATCGATCGCAAAATGACAAGATTGACAAGGACAAGGATCGATGATGAATCTGACAAGTTGATAATCGCAAATGATTACTAACAAGCTAAAGATGATTGAAAGATTGACAAGAGGACAAAACTCTAATTCTATCATCGATTAGAATTGACGATGTCCAAAATGATGATAAATGAGCACGCACATTGATGCGACAAGATAAGATCGACCAAAATCATGACTGAAAATTGCTATCGACAAGACCAAATTCGAAAGCGATAATCATGAGGAAAGCAGAAGAAGGACTCGATGCTCGCAAATGATAAAGACCAAGTGCATGGCATAGAAGAAATGTTAATGCGATGCAAAAACCCTAAAATAAGGCAATGCGCAAATGTTAAAGTATGACTCTGCAAGCGTTGACCATTTTTAGACGTCTACATTTTGCCCCTCTTTGAGACAATGCGATTCTAAGCGTTGTTTCAAAGAACAATAATGAAAATGCCCCAGACAATATCAATGACATATGCATGCCCCCTCGAGGAATTGGCTGGAAAAATCCAGAAAAGAGGCCAAGTGATCGATAAGAATGACAGAAGATGATAGGTTCGAATGGATCCAACGGCCTGCCAAGACTGATAGAAGAAATGTTAGTAAGAAGAAATTAGATAGAGGACAGTTAGAGATGAAGGAAAAATTGCTTTCACAAATGCACATAAGTAGGTGAGAACCTTTATTTATTGTAGCAAAGCAGATGCAGAGCATCATGGCATTGAAGGCCAGAGCTGGAACGCAACCCCTTTTGCAAAAGACAGACACATCGCACACAAGGAATGAGTGAATCATCCTAGGGTGCATACATCAAGGGTCGAGGTATGTGCGGCATTCACAAAGCGAACGTACTTATCACAGACACCCAATGATATAGTCACCCCAGTTTGTGACAAACATTCCACAAACAACAAATACTACAAAAAAAGTAAAGGGACCATGAACCATCTCAGTCACTCTAAATCACTTAGTGACATCATCGAGCAACATAGGAACATGATCGAAGCCAAAGATAAATCAGTAAAAAGATAAGACACACAAATTCAACCAAGTCAAACAAACAGTTTGATCATCATTGTCAAAAGTGGAAAACAAGAATGATCATGATGTCTGGTTTCAGGGAATGTGGTACCCCGTCAAAGATAGGACACAGTCTGGTTTCGAGTATACCACACCCTATATAAGACCCATGATAATATTGACAAGGACCAATGGTAATGTTGATGATTGATGTGACAACTGTGATCAGGTTGAATGCTTGCTTGGTCGAACAGTTCATCTGTTAATGCGTGATTTCATTAAAACACAATGTTTGATAGATTGTCATTGGATGTATGCTCAGCGATCTGTCTATGCACAAAGGGGACCATTTATTGACAAAATGCAAAATGCCAAAGAAATTTTTTTTGGATTTTGATGTTTTGAAATTTTTAGGGATTTTTTCAGGACATTATTCAATTCTTAGGGATTTTTTCAGGACATTATTCAATTTTTAAGGTTTTTTTCAAGACATTTTATGATTTTTTTGAATTATTTCAAGACATTTTATGATTTGAAAGCTCCAGTAATTGATCATGACAAGGGGCACGCACCCAATGAAAAATTGAAAGACATATACAGCGACCAGGACCGAAACATATGCACAAGGATTGGAACCTGAGTATGCAAGACAATGATGTTGACCAATCATAGGCCTGGAACAGAACATTGGGTCAGGACAAGGATAAGCATGATAAATCTATGGGGGGGAAGTATAGGTAGGAGTCATGATAGATGACGAAGCAATAATCTTTTACACATGGCGCCTGTTTGCCAGGTTTTCACCATGGTACTTGCCCAAAGCGCCTGTTTGCCAAGTTTTCACTAGAGGGCGAATGATTTTGGCTTTACCTTTTTTTCTTTTTCAATTTTTTCACTTTTTTGATTTTTTTGTATTTTTCACTTTTTTTGATTTTTTTGTATTTTGCCATTTTTTTTATTTTTTTTTATTTTTCACTTTTTTTGATTTTTTTGGATTTTTCACTTTTTTTATTTTTTTGGATTTTGCCATTTTTTTTTATTTTTTGGTATTTTTTTCAGGATCATATTGAAGAACTACTGACAGAAAAACTATGCCCAATACCTACGAAGATGCATACTATTTGCAGGATTGGACAGAGGTTCACCTTCTGGGGTTGCAAGTTGATATGCCCCCGAGCCATAGGCTGCAGTAACTATGAAAGGTCCAACCCAATTAGGCTCAAACTTTCCTTTGATGATGTCAATAGATCGTGTATTCTTCGGGTTCACCTTGAGGACCAAATCTCCCACTTCGAAGTGTCGCCCTTTGACCTTCTTATTATAAGAGCGATGGAGACAGTTTTGATATGCTTGCAAACGTGTCAAGGTTGTCTGACGTTTCTCATCTAACATCTCAAGTTGATGCAACCGAGAGACTCTATGCATCTCATCATCAATCAAATGTTGTAGGGAAACACGCAAAGAGGGAATTTCCACTTCCAAGGGTAAAATGGCTTCCGCACCATACACCAAGGAATAAGGTGTTGCGCCAGTAGGTGGGCGGATGGAAGTGCGATAAGCCCATAGTGTTGGATTCAACTGTACATGCCAATCTCGACCAGCGTCATTGACAACCTTTTTCAGGATCTTAATGATGGTTTTATTTGATGCTTTGGCTTGACCATTACTTTGTGGATAATAAGGACTGGAGAAATAGTGTTGGATGCGAAACTTGTCACAGAGTTCCTTGACATCTTTATTTTTGAATGGACGGCCATTATCTGTGACTATTGCAAGGGGAACCCCATATCTGCATATGATATAATTCAGCAGAAACTTTGAAATTTGAACACCAGTGATATAGGTCATAAGGATAGCCTCGATCCATTTTGTGAAGTATTATGTGGCTGTGATGATGAATTTGTGTCTGTTTGCAGATGTCGGGTGAATCTTGCCAATGAGATCCAATCCCCATTGAGAAAAGGGCCACGAAGATATGACGGAGTGAAGTTCTTCAGCTAGCACATGAATGTAATTTCCGTGGATTTGGCATTTGTAGCATTTCTTGACAAAATCCTGAGCATCCTTTTCTATTATGGGCCAATAATACCCAGCACGAATCAACTTTTTAGCTAGACTCAGACCATTGAAATGGCCCCCACATATACCATCATGGACCTCGTGTAAAGCCATTTGTGCCTCGTCAGAATCCAAACACCTGAGGAGGGTGTGGTCAAAGGAATGACGGTAAAGGGTGTCTGCGATGATGACATATTTGGTTGTTTGGCGTATGAAGGCTCGGCGTTGGTTAGAGGAAAGGTTAAGTGGTAAGGTTTGGGATTTCAAATATCGATAGATATCATTGTACCACAAGGAATTAGGACCAACAAGAACACACATCACATCAGCTATCGACATTTCAAAAGAAGGCACTAGCAACTGTTCGACCAAAAATTCGCATCTGTCCATATTATGGGGCATATTTAACATCGAAGCAATAGTTGCCATAGCATCTGCTGACTTGTTTTGAATTCTTGGAACTTGACTAAAATGGATAGCCGTAAATTTTGTCTTGAAGAAATCCACCATATGCTTGTAGGGAAGAAGCTTTTCATCCTTCGTTTCATAGTCATCATTCACTTGACGGATGACTAACTGGGATCTCCATAGAGTTGCAAATGTGTAATGTTCCATTGGATCGCTACTCGGAGTCTTATGACCAAAGCTTCATATTCTACAATATTATTGGTGCAATGGAAAGTTATTCTGTAGGATTTGGAAATAGCATCACCTTGAGGGATGACAAACAATATACTTGCTCCAGACCCGAATTTGGTATGGGATCCATCAAAATATAATTTCCATTCATTAGAAGATGTGACAACAAAGACTAGTTATCTGGAAAATCCATCAACGTTGGATGATCATCATGAATAGGTGCCTCTGTAAGTTGATCCGCTATGATTTGTCCTTTTATTGCCTTTCTCTCAATGTACTCAATATCAAACTCACTTAGGATCATAACCCACTTTGCTAGGCGACCTGTCAAAGCTGCCCTGCTAAGCAAGTATTTCAAGGGATCAATTTTTACAACTAACAATGTCTGATGATTTAACATATAGTGTCGAAGCTTCTGTGTTGCAAATACCACTACTAAGCATGCCCATTCAATAGTTGAATAATCTAGTTCATAGCCCACTAGTGTCCGACTGATATAATAAATAACCCGTTCTTTGCCTTTTTCATCTTGTTGGGCTAAGAGAGCTCCCAGTGCCGTTTCAGTTGCAGAGATATACAATATGAATGGCTTCCCTTCTATAGGAGGCATTAGAATAGGTGGCGACCACAGATAATCCTTGAGAGTTTGAAATGTTGATTGACATTGCTCAGTCCATTTAAAAGTGACACCTTTATGCAATAAATGTTGGAAGGGATGACATTTGTCTGCCAATTGAGCTATAAACCGGTGGATTGACTGTAACTTCCCTTGCAGACTTCTTAGTTGATGGAGATTGGAAGGAGGAGGCATATCCATTATTGCTTTAACTTTTTCAGGGTCTACTTTGATGCCTCTGTGAGAAACAATGTACCCTAATAATTTGCCGGCTGTGACACCAAAGACACATTTCTTTGGGTTGAGTCTGAGTTTGTAGGTTTCCATTCGATCAAAGATTGGGCCAAGGATGGCTAGATGACTATCTCTTGTGACGGATTTACATAATAGGTCATCAACATAGTCTTCCATCAAAGTATGCATAAAATCATGGAAAATTGTTGTCATAGCTCTTTGATATGTTGCGCCAGCATTTTTAAGACCAAAAGGCATCACATTCCAGTAGTAGGTACCCCAAGCACATGTGAATGCAGTCTTATGTTGATCTTTAGGAGCAATGTGAATTTGATTATATCCGAAAAATCCATCCATCAATGATAGCATCTCATATCCAGTAGTCATGTCAACTATGATGTCTATATTCGGTAGTGGAAAGTCATCTTTAGGGCATGCTTTATTGAGATCCCTAAAATCCATATAGATTCTTATGCCCCCAGTTACTTTGCTAACTGGTACCAAATTTGAAATCCAATCTGCATAATCAATTGGTCTGATAAAGCCCACATCTAATAATTTTTTGAGTTCTATTTTTACTAAGAGAGCCACCTGGGGATGCATCTTTCTGAGTTTTTGTTTGACGGGCTTGGCATCTGGTTTTAATGGCAAGTGATGGAGGACTAATTTTGGATCAAGGTCAGGCATATCTGCATAAGACCATGCAAAACTGATCTTCTTCTCAAGAAAGAAATTGACAAAATATATCTTTTCTTGTTTGGAGAGAGAAGCAGCGAAAAGGATGACCTTAGGGTTGTCAGGTGTACCCAAATTTATCTCTTCGGTCATTTCCACCAGCAATGTTGATTTATCCTGACTTGATGAGGGTATGTCCAATCTTCCACCTTTGGGCGCCTCAGGGAGGTTTTCACCCACAGGTACGTCTTGTATTTTTATTTTTTCCTGGTCAAAGAGTGCCTTACGGTTTTCACTCAAAGACCCATTCTTTTGATTTTTTAGTTTTGCTTTTTCTTTTTTATGACTAGAAGATGGAGTTGACTCCCCAAAATATGCTTTGGAATCTAAATCAATAGCAAACCCTGCCTTATGATCGCCTCGTGGTATGCCTTCCCGTAGTCCAAGGAATTCTGCAATTGCTTCGTCATTTTGAAAACAATCCAATTTGAGTGGTTCTTGTTGGTCATGTTGGATAAGCTGTGGATAGACAAGGGGTATGTCATCATTGGTTTCAAGGAGAGTTAGGGCCAAAATGGTAAGGATAAGAATGTCCATGGTATCGCTGTCTGAACTGCTCGTATTTGATTCGGAGCTTGGGTCCCAGAATGACTCTATCCAAGCATTAGGACATGTTTTGGGAGGGGAAGTTATTTCATGTTTGTCTTCCATGGGCAAATCATCAGGGTCAAGGAAAAAAATTTCGAGGGCATAGGAGCTAGAAGAAAAAGAAATCCACTCCCATTCATTGGAATCAGTTTCAGGTTGGGTATCCTCAGGTGTTGTTTCATCATCAGAGTCATGCCCCTTTCCACACGTGTTCACTTTGGTAGACGAGGTTCCAATTCGCAATGGTACAAAACCTAACCCTAAAGTTGGATGTTGCATCTTAGGTATAATAGGTTCTAGTCTTCCTTTCTTGTCAGGGCCCAAACCACTACAGCCATCATATCCCTTTTTCTGCAATATAGTAAACCCTTTTCCATACCGCTCCACTAGCAACTTGACAAGTGGTGTATCAGTTTGATCCTTATAAATCCAATCTATTACATCATCATCCAAAGTTTCCTTGTTAAGTTCACCCCATTTTGTAAATGTATTGGGGGGCTGATATTGAATGACTATCTTAGGTTCCTTTTGCAACAAATGTGGTTTACCATGTGATTTTGGAGATATTGGTAAATTCCCAATAAGGAATGTTTGAGCCATTGAATACTCTCTGCATCCTTGGTCTTGTATCTTCAATTTTCCTTTGACAACATCTAACAACTCATTAGGATCCACATAATTATGTGAATGAGCCTCTCTATTGACTGGGACTTGTTTCTATGGGGAATCCTTTAGATTAGCACAAAATTGAAATGGATTATGATCTCCTGGAATTGTTATCTCAGTCCCATTGTAAGGATATTTTAAACAGTGATGATAAGTAGATGGAACTCCTTTCATTACATGGATCCACGGACGGCCAAGAATCATATTGTAAGGGAGATCGAGGTCTAGGACCTGCAGGAAAGTGTTTTCTGTCACTGGACCGAGTCTGATAGGCAATGAAATTACCCCTTTAGATGGGCGCTCAGCATCATCATATGCTTTGATTGTTATTCTTCTGGAAGAATCAATGTCATTTTCTGTATAACCAAGACCAATGACCACTCTCAAGGTACAGATGTTAAGACCTACTCCGCCATCTATTAAGACTCGTCCGATCTTGCAATTATGGACAAAGACTTCAAGATGTAAAGGATCATTATGAGGGAGCTTACCAGGAGAAATATTGTTATCAGAAAAGGCAACGTGTTGGGAAACAACTAGATGTCCAATTTGGGCTTGAAACTGGTCAACATCAATGTCTGTTGGGATAGTGGACTTAGTTAAAGATTTATCTAGGACTGCGCGATGCATAGAGGACATTTTCAACAACTCAAGAATTGATATTTGTGCAGGTATCTTTCCCAAATGATCTAGGAGATTATACTGACTCATAGGAGTTGATTTGGGAGGAATTACAGGAGCTTCTTTTAGGACTATTTTGGATCGACGAGTGGTGACTGTGCAAGAAGGATCTTGTCTCTTTACTCTTATGGTGGAAACATACTCATTTGATGCTCGAAAAGAATTGATGACATTGTTATAACTAGCATTTGCATAATTAAGATTCGTTGTTTGGGTAGAGTTTGAAGAAGATGCTTTACCCTTGTCATGATCAAGCAAAGGAGTTTTAAAAATTGTATGATCAGTGTTAGAGGTCGCGTTGGGTGGGTCTACCTCAATTACTCCTTGATCTAACAAGTCTTGAATCATATGTTTCAATTGAAAACACGATGCGGTTTTATGTCCTTTTGACCGATGGTATTCACAATATGTATTATCATTCCACTAATGTGGCTTTACCAATGGTTCTTCCTTGACATCAGGTAACTTAATAAAATTTGCTTGTATCAATTGTTTCATTACTGATTCAATAGGCTCTCCTAATGGTGTAAATTATCGAGGAGGCCCATCCCTTGATTTGAAAGGTTTTCATTGTTGGTTTTGTTGTTGACCTTGTTGTTGATTATACTGTTGGTATTGTGGCTGTTGAATAACATTGCTTGCTTGTGTCTGATTTTGTTGCATAGCCGACATATTAGGAGCACTCAATTTCTTTATCATGAACGTGGGTTGATTTGCATTCACTGCTCTTGTGTCGACAACTCCATCATTAGTGACATTCTTGTTTTTGTACCACAATCTATTTTTCTCCCCTGAATTGTTTGTGTTATCACTGTCTTTGTTGAGTTTAATGAGTCCCTTAGCTACAAGAGCAATTTCAATGTTCATCCCTTTCTTAATGAGCTTCTCAATGGTACTAGTACTTTTCAATTTAAGCTCATACATCATTTTTGGGACCAAATTTTGAATAAATAAGTTCACTTGTTGTTCTTCAGGTATATCTAGGGAAGAACAACTGTACAAGCTTCGCCATCTTTGCAAGAAAGTCACTAATGGTTCACCTTGCTTTTGTTTGGTGTTGCATAAATCTAACATGGTCACTTCACTGTCAATGTTGAATGCGAAGTGGGATATAAACTTTTGAGCCAATTCCGACCATGTCTTTATGTTCCCTGGCAAATGCGAATACCAATCCATGGCTTATCCTATGAGACTTTGTACGAATAAGTGCATCAAATATGTTTCTTCATAACTCACTTCAGCACATGTTGCGAAAAATGCTCGAATATGGTCCTTTGGTTGTCGTTCCATTTATATTTCTCAAAATTAGGTGCCTAAAAATGCTTAGGGAAGGGAGGCATGTACAAGCTCTTGTCAAATGGATTAGGACATAAATCTTGATCTGTGTATAATTTATTTGTCCCTTTGGTTTCCAATGCATCGACTTGACGTTGCAACTTCTCAAGTTGTTGTGCAAATGTGTTAGGTAGTGAAGATTTTGGAAGTCCATCATTCACTCTTGGGTGTACTCTTTGTTGATACATCCTGCTCTCCATTGGTTGTTGATGCTCTGAAATTGTTGTCTTTGGTGTCTCTAGCATATAAAGTTCTTGATACAGCTCTTGTTGCTATGGTTGTTGCATGTCTTGACATTGACCCTTTTGTTGTGCTTCTTGTGGTGGGATCATCATTTGTAGCCTTGGTTGATATTGCATGGACATCAATTATGGTTGTGATGTATGATAACTTGTTTTTCCTGGCCCATATTGAGGCACATGTTGATGTTGATGCTGACGAATCAGAATTTGCTGACTTTGTGCCAACTGTTGTTGTCCTGATGTAAATCCCATCATTTGCAAAAAACTTTGTTTGGGAGGTTTCTGTTGTTTCTCCTTGAGATGGGGGATGGCACTTGCATTGACTTGCTATGTTGTTTTTCCAATCCATTGTGGTGGTTGCAAGTTTGAATCAACTTGTAATGGTGCAGAAGACACTGCAACGTGTTGTTGAATGTGATATTGTTGTTGTTGTGCATTGCTTGTTTGCGCATTTGATTGTGCCTTTTGTGCATTCCTCAATTGTTGCAACATTTGTTGTTGGTGCACACCACTATTTGTGGCTCTTTGTGTTGCCACTATCGAAGGATCTGTCACAATATTTTGCATAACGGGTACTTGAGTATTTGCTAAACATATTGAACTTGATGGGACATATAAACTTTGTTGCATTGTAGGATTGTTTTGAACATTCGTAAGATCAGGCATTCCAGTCGTAAAGCTTTCTTGCATCTTAGATTTTGATCCACTTGTAATTATTCGAGGAATCATTTCTTGTTGAGGGAAAGCTGTCAACATTTGTGTGGCCATCATTTGATCTTGTGTTAAAGGTGTTGTATTAAATAACGGATTGTTTATTGTTTTGAATGGTGACTTTTGTGGAATAGTCACTGTCAACGTTTTTGAAGCATGTTTACTCATCAAGGTGTGTTGAGTTTCTTGTTGCACATTTTCTTCATTTGGATGTGGAGAGAAACTTAACAGCTCACTGCCTTGTTGTTTTTGCACATTAATTTGCACATTTGAGGAGGTCACATTACTCATCATATCAAGATATTTTTGTGGAAACATCTTAAAGACCTAATTTTAGCATGACAAGGATAATGCATGAATGTCACCTAAATAGAAATCTAGCTTAGATATGACAATGAAATGCAAACTTAGGGAAAATGATTTTGAACCTAAGTGCAAAATGAGGATACTTGCAATGAAAAGGACTAAAATGAAGGGAGATGACAATGTGTCCTAGGACCTAAGTTGGACTATGCAAAACCTAGCCTAAAGTGACATGAATTTTGAAACAAAGACATTCAATGTTTTGACAAGCCATGTTCAAATGTTGGATGAATACTTGGACAAATTTGGACTTCTGTTTGGATTTTGTTTTGAATTGAAGGTTGTTGATTTTGAAAACCCAAGTTGATTATGAGCACTTTTGAAAGTTTGTTTTTGGTTTAACCTTTGACAATCACGGAAGACAAAATGTTTGTTTGACTTTGACTCAAGACAATCAAGCACATTCACAATAAATCCTATGGCTGGCAAGGGCAATATCTGTTCAATCCTCTAACCATAAAATACAATACTTAGTCAGATAGCTAGACGCTTGGTAGCACTGGCTCCCCCTTACAGTGCACTCACTTCTCGGGCATACCAAGCTTCAAGTTCAAGGGGCATCACTTCCCAAGAACTTGCTATCTCTAACTAAGGAGTACATGAGAGGTGTCTTCGGCATGCGCGTATCACAATGCCTGAGCCAACAGATAGAAGGATTTTGTCCTCTAAAAACAAGAGATTCTAGTAAGGGCATCCGTTTGGGTGGGTATTGATCCGGCGAATAAATCGTCGCAATACCATTCCAGCACCCGTTGTCTACAACTTTCGTTGCATCCACAGTTATTTAGAGTGGTTCGGAAGAGCTTGGTTTTAGCTCATCACCACTTTGGGTCATTCCCTCTCACCAATGCCTATGCGAAGTGCTAGGCAAATCGGGAGGCAGGCCCAATTCTAAGGGTTAAAACATGCAATCAAACTAAAAGCAAACAAAGCATGCATGGTGTTCATTAACCTTTAAGAAATTAAATGTGCAACTACTTTAAAAATCACATGCAAGATGTTTTAATAAAAGTCTTTGACCGCGTCCTACATAAGATTTGTTAGTAGTTTCATTTTTAGTCTTCATCACACGTAATGCCAAGGTGCTACACAGAGGATCAATACCAAAGAAAAACCAGAATATAAGAAATAGAATGAAAAACAAAGTAATTTGCAAGTAAAAACACTGGTTTTACCTCTGTTTCTGGCCTTACACAGGCGTAGAATGCCTCAACATAGGTGCAAAATGCATCGACACAGGCGCAGATCTCTTTGACATAGGCACAGATCTCTTTGACACAGGCACAGGATGCCTTGAAACAGGCACAGGATGCCTTGACACAGGCGCAAAATGCTTTGACACAGGCGCAGAAGTGTCCAGAAAGCTCTGAGTCGCTCTGTTTCTTGAGTTTTTCACCTGCAAATCAGCTCAAAAGCACTCAAGACATGGTTAAGGGGTTAGTTCATATCGGGTTCACCAAAAAATGTAGATAGGAAAATGGAATAAACATCAAAGCAATAGATATTAAACTAGCTCAATCAAAAAAACTAGATTGCAATGATAAGAAATCCTAATTACAATCAATAAAGGCATGAAGATGAAATACTACAATTAAAAAAAGCAAACCAAAGCTTGTATCTCCTTCATTATTCCTCCATTGTCCTTCTTTCTCCTTCAAATTACTTTGTTTGTGGATCTCACCTACAAGTGCAAAAGCATAGTATAAAAGCAAGATTGACAAGATGAAATGGTAGCGTAAGGATACTAGAAGCGTGATTGATTCCAAAAATGTGATTGATCATCCAATTTATAGACAAATTGGAGAGAGGACAAAATTAGCATGAAGAGATTTGAAAAGAAATTTGAAATCAAGAATGACAAATATGACAAAATTGATATGCAAGATTGATTGATTGACAAATTATGACAAGATTAAAATGCCATTCCCATGACAAAAAGGGAAGAGAGAAAATAGCCTCCATGATTGCAACAAATGGAAGCATAAACATAGGAGAGAATTAGGGAATGAATTTAGAGGAAATATTAGAAAAATTGAAGAAAATAGGAGAAATAGAAATTAGGAATTAGGAGAAATTAGTAAATTAGAAAAATTGAAGAAAAAGATGAAATGGAAATTAGGTGAATTAATTAATTCATGAAAGAGACCTAGGACTAAATAAATGAATTTATTTAACCCGCCAAGAAGAAGAAAAGGATTAAATGAATGAATCATAAAACCCTAGAAATAAGAGGACAAGGTATTAGGTTAAGACAACAAGAAATTAAGGTAGGTTCGATCATGATTCTGATTGACAAAGGACCAATGTTGATAAATGATTGAGATTGGTTGACAAAAATCGATGACCAAGATTGACAAGGAGATCAAATCGATAGGTGCCAATTGATGAGGAACAATGACTAATTGATCCAAATTGACATGATTGAAAAGGACAAGGATCGATGACGAATCGATCGCAAAATGACAAGATTGACAAGGACAAAGATCGATGACGAATCTGACAAGTTGATAATCACAAATGATTACTAACAAGCTAAAGATGATTGAAAGATTGACAAGAGGACAAAACTCTAATTCTATCATCGATTAGAATTGACGATGTCCAAAATGATGATAAATGAGCACGCACATTGATGCGACAGGATAAGATCGACCAAAATCATGACTGAAAATTTCTATCGACAAGACCAAATTCGAAAGCGATAATCATGAGGAAAGCAAAAGAAGGACTCGATGCTTGCAAATGATAAAGACCAAGTGCGTGACATAGAAGAAATGTTAATGCGACATAGAAACCCTAAAATAAGGCAATGTGCAAATGTTAAAGTATGACTCCGCAAGCATTAACCATTTTTAGACGTCTACAATGTCAAAAGGGGAGATTGTTACTACTTATCAAATTGCCATTAGTTTTATATCCAAAGTCATTCTATATACTCTAGTCAGTTACTACTACCAAAATATTTAGTCGGTATGAACAGTCTAGTCGGTTACAGAAGGAAAACAATCACAAAGCCTAGTATACACCGAGTTGTCTACCGAGTGTTATTTCATGTCTACCGAGCAGTAAAGATAATACACCGAGTTGATATACACCGAGTGAAATGTGTTACCAGATTCATTGAACCTAGACACACATATGAAAACATGTTACAAGATCGAGGCACATAGAACCGTTATCGCATTGAAATTGCACATATAGATTTTGTATAATTTTGAGGTCATCTAACCAATGAAATATTTTGCATGGTTATTCATTCGAGAAATCATGTTTGTAAGATCGAAGCAATGAATCAGATCACCGACATAAGAAATCTATTTATACAGCATGAATTTAGGGTTAGAGATATATGCTAATGAGAGAAATGTGTGTGCATATGTGTATGAAGCAAGACTTATGTGATACATGAGAATCACAGAGTATTATGACTGTTACAGAGATACAGAGGTCACCGAGAAGGTTTTTAGAGAGCAGTCAAAGAATAGAGTAAACAGAAGGGTTTATCGAGTTACTTTATGAGTTACCGAGGTATGCTATAGGCAAGGTAATCTTATTTTGAGCACATAGAATCTGCTACAGCATTTCAGATGTAAAGTTGCAGATATTTGTAAAGTCTTATTGTAATATTTTGAAGTTGTAAGAGAAACCTTTAACAGGGTAAAAGACTCTAATCAAGTCTATAAATTGTAAAGCCTCTAACCAGGTGCAACATTTATATAAAGTGTTGTAAAATCCTTTAGCAAGGTAGATCTAAAAGATCTTGTTACTCCTAACAGGGTAAGCTATCAGAAATAGCTAATATGTAGCTCTAACCGAGCACTCTTTATTATTGCAGTAGTGAAGTTGTGGGTGCCAGCCCCACCGCAGTTTTTCTCTCTAACCAAGAGTTTCTGCGTAACCAAAATATATGTGTTATGGAGTGAATCATGTATGATTGTTACTTATTTGTTTTAGCTTTATGTTATGTTACAACAGTTTTTGGTTTATGCATAACAGTAAAGATATTGTTGATAAAAGGATTTGAAGTACTGATTCACCCCTCCCCTCTTAGTACATTAGCTTTCCATATTGGGCCTAACACTTTACGCTATTGTTTCCTAAATTATCAAGTCAAATCCAAAGTGAAGCCAACTCCAGTGCATCTACGCCACCTTAGTCTATGTATATCTTTTTGAGCACACAATCAACCAATATTGTCCCTACACATATATTGGCATCTAAGCTAAGTGACACAAAGAATCTGTTGTGCACTTTCTCAAGCAAGATTATTAATATCTTTCCAACAAGCCACCCCTACGAAGCCTCAATACTAGATTTTTTTAAAATGGAAGACCCCCTTATCAATAGAATTAGTATCAGAGAAGTACAAAAGAAAACAACCAAGTGCAACCTTCCACCCAGATTGTTCATGTTCCTACTCCACTGTAAACGGTAGCTCCCAATAACAACAAAGCATTGGTCCCGAGGCAAAAAAAAAATTGTGGAAGATTCAAATGCATGGTGTTTTCCATTTAATGATATACACATATTGTGAAACTGTCCTCGAGACAATTTAAAACAAAGGGTAGTTGAACAATGCACTCAAGTCATCACAACTAATATGGGAAATTATTCATCACCAAGGATGGATCATGTGATGTTGAATACCCTAAAATAGGGAATGTCCCTAAAACAAGAAGAAGAAATTTCTCCTGATCATGCATTTTTCTCATGGATGGAAGAGGAAGAAGTTATGTTTTCAAATGAAGCATCAACATCGAAACCTCCTTAAGCCCAATCAGACTATAATACTCATTCCAAGTGGAGGTTCACTGGAGAGCCTATTTCCCTAAATTCCTAGCCAAGACTAAGTTGAAACAAAGCTCATGTCATAACCCTTGTTGTTCATCCTTTTTATAAGTCGATGGAGAAGTCTAAACCAAAATAAAATAAGGACCAACCTCTTGTTTCCATCAATGTGGTCGAACAATTCAAAAAGGCCCCTGCAAATATGTCCCTATGGGATAAATTGGCTATTTCAAAATAAAAGAAATCTCCTAAAGGAGGCTTTGGAGAATTGAGAAAAGCAACCGTGAGTTAGAGATTCCATGGGATCTTGTGAAAAGTACAAAGAACCAGTTACAGGGATGTCAAATCAACAACCTTCAGTGTTCATTAATTCAAATCCAGATTCAAAGATTGAAGGAGTGGGTAATTTTAAACATATGCCATTTTTCTTAATTCTCAATCTTGGGGATAGGTTGTTACATAATTCCATGATAGATTTGGGAGATATTGCCACAGTGATGCCAAAACAAATAGAAAATTATTTGGGTGTTAGTTATTGTAATGGATGCAAAATCAGGGTTTCACAAGTTATGCTTTATAAACTAGGAAATGACTTAACTTTCACATGCATCATATTAAAAGGAGGATGAACTCAATAGATCAAACCTCAAGTCTATTAGGACGAGGGTGGGATATTGATTGGAGTCCCATTTCCTTTTGTTTGAATTAAAAATGTAACTGAAAAGATGTAAATTCAATGCCAAATCTAAGGTAAGAAGGTACATGCATGAACTAACAATTTGAAGTGATTATGATAATTGATAATGAAACATAAATGTCACAAAAGGTGTAGGAATGGAAGGGGAATTTGAATTTGATAAATGCCAATTTTGGACCTATTCTAGAAGGATCATGGCACCCAAAATTGACCTAGTATTAGACCAAGGAAACCAAAACTACCCTATTCCTAGACCATGGTACCCAAAACTACCCTGGTCCAGGCACTTTCTAATGAAATTTGGTTGGAAGCTTTGTTTTTACATCCGATGCAGAGGGTTTGGTGTCATGCCCAAACATTTGGGCACGAACGGGATAATTTTTTTATTTTAAATCACAACTATATAACATTAAAATGCTAATATTAAATGCACTAACAAGTTTTCATCTTAACTAAGTTTAGAGTTAACTCTAATCACTAACTTAAGTAAGTGAAAAAAAAAATTAATTAAATGTGAAATATTAATTCTCCAAAGAAATTATTATTGTCTCAACGATTTTAATCACTTAATTAAAATTCTCTACAAATGTTTGGTGAAGGTATTATTAATCTTCAGTAATCAATAAATGCTTTAAGGGACTGATTAAATTAGTCCTAGCACTTTGTTTATAAATGTCTATATTTTCATTTTAATCATTAATTGAAATGTGTTTAAATTAAATCGACAAAAACATCATTTAATTTTCATAATGATTATTGTCCTATAAAGTTTAAATATTTCTCATAACCAAAATAGTCTTACCTAATTTATTATAAAGTTTATAATTGTTTAAACTCCATAAATATTTAATTTAAAACATCTCAATCTATATATATATATATATATATATATATATATATATATAAGTGTTTTAACCATGCAAACCCTAATCTTTTATTTAATATAAAAATATGCCCCTCATTTCTCTTTTTTTTTCATTCTTTATTATCTTTCCACATTTTACCGTAGCCCTAACACGGGCTAGGGTTCTATTCTTTTTTTTTTTGGTTTGTGTAGGGTCGAATACTGTTGGGCGGTGGCCATGGCCGAACTTGGCGAAGGGGAGGAGAGGCGGAGGTTGGGAGGTCGGCGGCAGTGAGCGCCGCTTACTATGGACACCCACAGTGGCGGCGACCACTGTGGTCGCCCACAGTGGCGGCCCTCAGGCCATCCACTGTGGACGCCCACAGTGGCGGCGACCACTGTGGTCGCCCATAGTGGTGGCCCTTGGGCCGTCCACTGTGGTCGCCCACAGTAGGGGCCGGCCGTGCCGACCACTGTGTTAAGCACAGTGGTTGCTCGGCCCTAGTTCTGTTGAAAACCCTTTATTTGCCATTATACAAATAAGTATATATGTTTTTTGTTTTTTTTTTTAAAAAGAGTTCATTTAATCATATATATTTGCATATATATATATATATATATATATATATATATATATTGCATCAAGGCAAATTCTGAAAACATATGTTGAGGTTATTATTTTGAAACATTTTTAACAGAATAGATAAATTCATCAAATTAAAATCATTGTATTTATTTCCTTTTATCAAAAATCCTGGTTGCTAAAAAAAAATAGATAGATTATTTAAATAGAGATTTACTTTATGCAAAATAAAGTAAATAACAGAATTAAATATACTTAGAACAACAACTCTAGAAATTATTTATTTCTATTTATCTGTTTAACTATAGATTTTATTTTCTACTCATAAACAAATGACAGAATTTAATAATTCTTACAGCTACTATATAAATGACATAATTTAATAAATTTAACAGCAACTAGATAAATGAGTTGATATTTAAATTAAATCTTAGAGGTATGCATAAGAAATAACTGATTCTTTTTATTTTCAAAATTCACATGCAAAATAGACTTTCATTTCCAAACTAACTTGCATACTACTAACAGCAACTACAGGGAACTTAATCCAAGATAAATGTATTTCTTTTGCAACAAATTATTATCTAACTAAATAATTTCATTTATTTAGAGTACATTTAAAATACATTATAGCCATCAATACAAATGGGGTCTCTCATTTCTTTTCTGCAACATAGCATACTCAAATATTACAACTCTTTAAAACCTATTTCAAAGACACTATCGTCACTTTACAAATGGGTCTCTCATTTCTAATAAATGAGGACTTTTCAAAATAATAATTATATTTACAAATAGATTTATGCAACAATAACTCCATCAAATTTCTACTTGTCCTATTCTTTCCTTCCAACAACCTGCAAATAATCAAAGGATGGTGACCATGGAGTGCTCACCTCCCAGCCTAGGCTAACTAGTAGCCACCCCCGAGCTTGGAGAACCAAGCCCTAGACAGGTTACGCACATGCAAACAAAATAAACAAGGAAAAACTATTCACAAACACATTCCCAACCAAGGCTATACTGCACCACACATTGTGATGTCTTTTCAAGGGTGGTAGTGGACCAAGTACCCTGAGGAGACTGCAAGTATGGTAAAACACAAAGCCACCTCATGGAAAACCAAATACATCATAAGTATAACAACCCCACATCCTTATGCCCCCCAAGGCATTCATGCCTTATTTCCCTCCTTATGACCCCCAAATGCATAAACAAGCCATGCAGCAAGGGTCACATAAATATCCCTTGTGATCACTCTCATAACGAGAGCCTCTCACTCAAGGGCTATCAAACTTCTACCACCCACAAGACCATCCTCTCTCCCAAGAGTAGGAGGCCTTGGTTACTCCCAAAGCACATAAAATGCATACAATAAGTAAAACATAGAACACAAATAATTTCCTAAGGTAAACATACAAGAAACTAACCTTTTTACACAAGCAAAATTCTTTTCAACATAACATGCAATATGAAAACATTACAAGAAAAGTTAAACCAACCTTCAAATTGCCCAAAGTATGCTAGATTTGTTGAGGATGAGGAGCCCAATTCCTAATTTCAAATCTATCTTTTTCATTCAAAATTCCTTGTCTCCAAAAATGGAGACTGGGTGATTGCCCGCAAAATTTCCCATTCTTGCCTAAGAAGACCTCAGTGAGAGTTCTCATAGGTTTCTAAAATTGAAAAAGGAAAAATCAAAAACAAGATCAAAAGGGATCTCTCATCAAAAAGGAAAGTTAACGACTTAGGTGATGCCTTCTAGTTTTCAATTTTCGCTCAACTTAGGAAACCCACTTTTTAGGGTGTCTAAATGGTCACATGGGAGTTGAAACATGCCTAAAATTACTCCTAACCCTTAGGTATACCTTATGGACTTTAGGAAACACTCTTAAACTACCCCTAGGTGTCCATTTAACCCCTTTTAAACCCCTCTGAAGTTAATTTTCGGGTCAAACCTAAGTTGACCGCCCCAAAGATTCTCTTCCAAAGGCAATTATGGAATCACATTAAATTAATTGGAAAAAAACTATGGTTAAACAACTCCCTCCAAGAGACAATTTTTAAAAAAAACCAAAACATAAATCAACACATGTGTCAAGTGACACAATAAAAATACTTTTACAAAATTATACATGAAATCTTGTCTCTTGTTGGATTTAACACAAATAAATAAATTCAATCTAACACACATGCAACATCCACTTTTACAAATAAAATACTATACAAACGGGGTGTTGTCTCCCCAAATAGACAAACCCTGCTTTTACGAACGTACATAGGTCTAGGTTTGGTTCTCCATAATATTTCCATGGTCACATGGATAATTTTCATGTGCATCTCAATTACACATTAGTACTTCCAAATAACCTCATATAATATTTAAACACATGAATAAGAATACACGTCAAACATTATGCATACCATATACATTTAAACAAATCAATACATCTTACATCCAAATAAATCCACATACACAGTTATCATAATCCTCATAATTTTAATCCATACATAAAACATACATCCTATTTCTATCATCATAGTGAAGTCCTGCAAATCCAATAATGACATATATCACCTCAAAGTAATCCTATTCTGGAATCATATAGAGTTCTATATCATAATGCATATAAATGAAGCATCAACATACATCAATGTTATCCAAATCCTGGAACCTTATAAGTTCTAAATCCATAATGCATAAAAATGTACACCTCAAGGTGAAATGATTTCATAACCTAGTTCAATTACTTTTCTCACCAATCTATCTATCTAACATAGCCCATCCTATTGAATTATAGAATTTATTAGTTGGGTCAAACATGGTCAACTAAGTTAATCAAAGCCTGGTTGGGGAGGGCCTTACATTTGGGATATTATTTCACTTTCTTGGTTTTTACTCAAAAGGGTCCCCAGTTGGTACCATCCAATGGACCAATGTCTTTAACCTTCTCAAAGTTTCTATAGATTTCCCTATATCCTTCCCAAGAATCTATTTAGTCAAGACAACTCACAACTGACAAGGAGTCTCCTACCCCTAAGATTCCAACCCTTCAACCAAGGACACCTAACAACCCCAAACCCCAAGCAACAGGATCTTTAAAAAAAAAGTGGAAACTAACCTATATGAGTGTTTACACATGTTATATGGCATTTACACTAATCTTGACCCCTTAGATGGGTGTTTACTAGCCCTTTGTATCTTTTCCCCTTTTGGACCTAGGAAATAGGGCTACAAGCAATTAGCCCTCCATTCAGAATTTTCTTGATTTGTATCACAACATACTTGAACAACCCCCTAAATAAATTTGATATTTGAATACCCTTTTGGGCATTCTACAAGATTCCAAACTTTTGCATCTGGGTTTTGAGTATGTATGGTCAAACCCTACTGACCCTATTTAGCCTCTTTTAGCCGGTATTGGGGTTTAAGCTCTCAAAAGCTTCACCAGTCGCAAATGAATGAAAGGATAACACTTGAAAATGGTCTTAACTTGTTCAAGGGTCCTTATCATGCCAATTTTTACCATCCTTCAATCTGTTGTTCAAGTTTTCCACCCTCTTTTCCTACTGCGCAGGCTTGCCACATGAGCGATGTCAAGCCAAGGGCATCATCTAAGGAAAGACAAATGAAACTTCCTATATCCAAAAACACCAAGAACATCTAGTATACAAGTCAAATCAAAATCCTCCCAGGTTTCAGATCGATCTCATAGAGATATGTTGATTTGTGTCACTATTTGCATCCAAACCCTTGTTTTGAGGGTTTTGTCAGGCCAGTGGAATAGAAAATTCACTTTCTTCCAAACCCAAAAGGTTTCAAGACCTTAGATAAACTAAAAATGGATGGTGAACCTCTGTTACAACTTTTTGAATGTTTAATTCATGCCCACCATTCACAGGAAATTATGCAAGAACATAGAACTCAATAAAAAATCAGGAAAACACAATAATCGTTTGCTTGAAGACAAGAAATTCATTCAATATTATCCCTCTAAAAAGTATGCATCATTCCTCTAGGATTATATCACACCAAGGAACTCCTCCAACTACCTCCAATGCATACAATCAACCAACTAACCATTGGGATAAGCATATTTCAAAATCTTGCAAGAAAAGTTGCTTAAGACAACAATGCAACTTTGCAACTTTTGACAACTTCTACAATTCGGTCTTGCCTTCACACCAAAGGTCAAGAATGAACATACCACACATTGCAGACCCTTAAACATATAAAATTCATATAAAATTCCCCTACAAGGCCTTTGACCAAGTTGACACACCTTGGGGCCTTAAGGCTTATTACATTGCCTAGACCTAATCAATACGCCTTTAAACACACACATTTCACATTCTATTCCTAACATAACCATGAATTAAAATGATGTAGACACATGTCAAAATTAATTAGACACATGTCCTAGTGCCCCTACACCATACTTCCCTGGATAAGAAAAATCAAGTCCCCTGAGTTTCCAATCGGTTGATTGTAGTTCCATGCTTGAGGATATCACTTTCACTCATCCAAGTAGCCAGACTCAGGAAGCCCCTTCCATTTTACCAGATAGTCTTTGTATGCGCCTTTCCTTGTTTGTTTGATCATCTTGGAGTCAAGAATACACTCCAATTCCAATGGCTTTCTAGGCGGTAGATCCTTCATCCATTCTACATCTTCTTCCTCAAGAGATGAATAAGGTGTTGCATCTGTCAAGGATCCTTTGAAGGCTATCAAATCACATACATTGAAGATGGGAGATATTACCAAGTCTGTTGGAAGTTCAACTTCATATGAATTGTTGCCAAACTTATGAACCACCCGGAGGGGACCTATCTTCTTCATGACCAGTTTAGAGGGTTGGCCTTTAGGTAACCTTTCTTTCCTTAGGTAAGCCATCACCAAATCCCCTACTTTGAACTGAACATCTCTCCTCTTAACATTTGCTCTGAGTTTATATTTATCAGTACTTTGTTGAAGTGAAGCCTTAACTTGTTCATGAATCTCCTTCATGGTGACAGCAAAATCCTCTCCTTAGGCACTCCTTTTGTCCATGCCTCCAAGATCTCCTAATTCAAGTATCCCTCTGGGATGTAGGCCATAAACAACCTCAAATGGACTTCTCCCTGTGCTCATATTGACTAAATCATTGTATGCATATTCATCTTGTTCAAACACTAAATCCCAACTTTTTCCATGTTGCTTGGTAAGGCATCTAGGGAGATTGCTAAGGGATCTATTAACCACCTTAGTTTGTCCATCATTCTAAGGGTGGTATGCTGATGAAAATGATAGTTTGGTACCTAATTTCTTCCAGAGGGTCCTCCAAAAATGATCAACAAACTTGGAGTCTCTATCAGTAACAATATTGAGAGGTAATCCATGTATCCTTACAACTTGTTTGAAAAACAGACCTGCAATATGAGATGCATCATTTAAGAATTTACATGGCACAAAATGAGCCATCTTGCTGAACCTATCAACAATTACAAAGACACTATCAAACCCCCTAGGATTTTTGGGTAATCCAAGTACAAAATCCATACTAAGGCTTTCCCAAGGTCTAGTAGGAATCAGTAAAGGTTGATACAAACCAGCATTGGTTGAAACACCTTTTGCCCTTTGACAAATAGGACAATGCTCCACAAATATTCTTACCTCTGCCTGCATCTTGGGCCAAAAATAAAACCTTGATACCTGCTCTAAGGTTTTGTCCAAACCAAAATGGCCTCCAAGACTGTCATTGTATTTCTCTCTAATGATATTCTCCCTCATAGAACATTGAGGAATGCATAACTGATGCCCCTTGAAGAGAAATCTATCCTGCAACATAAAATCAAAAAAATCAACATGAAAAGAGTCAACAAAATTAGTAAATACATCATATGCATCCTTGAAATCATGATCCTCCTTGTACATGGCCTTGAGAGAATCAACACCAACACTTTGCAACTAAATTTCTTGAATAGTGAGGGTTCTCCTGCTCAAAGAATTTACAACTTATTAGTCACACCCTTCTTGTGCTTGATAGTAAAGGTGTAAGGTTGGAGTTGTTCTACCCACTTTATGTGCCTTTGGTTCAACTTGTCTTGCCCATTAAGAAAACTCAATGTATGGTTATCAGTATAAACAATAAACTCCTTTGGAAGAAGGTAATGGTGCCACTTTTTAAGTGCTTGCACCATGGCATAAAGCTCTAAATCATAGGTTGAATACCTTTGTTTAGCTTCATTCAACTTCTTTGAAAAGACTGCCACCGGATGTCCTTCTTGAATAAGGACTGCACCTATTTCCTGCTTGCTTGCATCACATTCAACTGTAAAAAGTTGACCAAAACTAGGGAGTCTCAAGTTGGGAAGTTTTGCTACCTTCCTCTTCAAAATCTCAAAGCTTTGAGTTGCTTTCTCTATCCATTCAAACCTGCATTTTATTCCTCCTTTTATAGTGTTAAGGATGGGAGCACAAATATGACTAAAGCCCTTGATGATCTTTCTCTAAAAAGTAGCCAATCCATGAAAGCTCCTAACATCACCTATTGTCCTAGGTGTAGGCCAATTTACAATAGCATCAACCTTAGAAAGATCCATTTTCAAACATCCATTTGAAACTACAAAGCCTAGATACACCAACTCAATTTTCATGAATTCATACTTCTCTAGATTGATTACCAATATCTCCTCATGAAGCTTCCTCAAAACCTGATCAAAATGCTTCAAATTCTCTTCCTTGGACCTGCTAAACACCAAGATGTCATCAAGATAAACAAAAAAAAAATCCAATAAATTCTACCAATACCTCATTCATGAGGTGCATAAAGGTACTAGGTACATTTGTGAGGCTAAATGACATCACCATCCACTCATATATGCCCTCATTGGTTTTAAAAGTTGTCTTCCACTCATGACCAGGTCTGATTCTGATCTGATGATAACCTGACTTCAAATCAATCTTTGAAAAGTAGCATGACCCTCCAAGATAGTCCATTAGGTCTTCAATCCTAGGCATAGGAAACTGGTACCTAATTGTGATCCTATTGATGGCTCTAGAATCAGTGCACATCCTCCATGTTCCATCCTTTTTTGGTGCAACCATAGTGGGTACAACACATGGGCTCAAGATCTTCCTAATCAACCCCTTATCCGAAAGGTCTTGCAATTGTCTTGCTATCTCCTCATTCTGACTAGGAGTCATCTTGTAGGTAGCTTTATTAGGCAAGGTCACTCCAGGGATTAGATCAATTTGATGATTGATTTCTCTGATGGGAGGCAAATTATCAGGCATGTCTTTGACCACAACTCCCTTATATCTATCCAAAATGGCTTGCACTTCACTAGGAATCTCTCCTTTCTCACTATTTCCTTGCTTGGACTCATCTTTTGGGTGTAAAACTAAAGCATAGTCTTGGGTGTATTCTTGTTTGAGGACTTCCAAAAATTCCTTTCCACTAAGCAACATGACATGTGGACTAACAATCTTCTCTTCCCCTTGATCAAGTAAAGGATCCATCCTAAACTGTCTACCATTCTTGGTAATGACATACACATTTTTCTCACCATCATGTTGTTCTTTGACATCATACTGCCCAGGGCGACCTAATAATAGATGACAAGCATCCATAGGAAGGATATCACACAAGATCCTATCCTTATAGTCCCCCATTTCAAAATCTACCCAAGTTTGTTCATCTACTACTACATGCTGCCCCTTGTTAAGCCATGATACTCTATAAGGACTCACATGTGGTAACCTTTTCAATTTTAACTTCTCTACCATTTCTAAAGCAACAATATTCTCTGTGGATCCAGAATCAACAATCACTTTGCAAACCTTACCATGAGACTTACAAGTAGTTTTGAAGAGTGACTTTCTTTGTGGGGGCTCTTTGCATTGGGGTACCTTCAACAACGTTCTCCTTAGCATAAGGCTTTCTCCATCCAAGGCAGGACCTACACTTCCCATGGGTGAATTGACACTTTGTCCATCATCTTCTTGCACAAGCTAAGTCCTTCTTTTGGGTCCATGTGAGCTAGAAGATTTCTCCGAGCATCTACTCATAGTGTGACCCACTTGGTTTACAATTGTAACATTTACCAGTGAAAACACCAGGTCCTTTGCCTTGGTTTCCTTTCCTACCCCTACCAAAAGGTCTTCTTCCTCCTCTAAAGCCTCCATTCTTATTATTGAACTCTCCATTGGACTCTTGTTAGAATCACTATTTTTAAAAGGAGTATTCCTTCCTCCAAAGCCACCTCTACCTTTGAAATTTCTGCCACCTCTTCCTCTATTATTTTGTTCTCCTCTCCTCTTTATCTTATCTTCCACCCTCAATGCCAATTGGAAGCATTTGTGCATAGTGTCTGGAGCCATGATGTTGATCTCATCTTGGATATTTTGCCTTAACCCATTCAGGTACCTAGCCACCTTCTTCGTCTCTTCTTCATGCTTCTTGGACCTAAGACTTAGCTTGTGAAATTCTTCGGTATATGCATTCACATCCAACTCCCTTTGTCTAAGATTTTGCAGCTTCTTATACATCTAAACCTCATAGTCTATTGGTAGGAATTGGTCTTTGATTTTGTTCTTCATCCTCTCCCAAGAGGATATCTTCTTCTTCCCTATGTTCACCCTTTCTTCCTATAACACTGTCCACCATAATAAGGCAGACCCCTTGAGTCTAGACTTTTCCAAACTCACTCTTTTCTCCTCTGGGACCTCTTTGTACTCAAAGTGGTTATTGAGTGCTTATATCCATTCAAGCACCTCTTCTCCATTTAGGCTACTGCTATAGATAGGTAGAATTTCCACATTATCCCTATTTACTATTTCAGGGCATCCAAGAACATCTTTTGATCAGGTGCCATATTCTAAGGGATGGCCTCTTGCTCCTCATTCTCCTCTTTTGTTTCTTCATCACAAGTTCTGTCCTTTCCCTTGGACTATCCGGTCTCTTTGAGTTTCTCTTCAAGCAACTCCTCTACCATCTACTTGATGGCCTCTGGGTTCATTGCCTTAGGAGGCATTATAGCAGCCTCTTCTCCAAATTCTGAGTTTTACATACACTATTCCACCCTTGGTATAGCTCTGCTACCAATATGATGCAGATGGTTTGGGATGTTATTTCACTTTCTTGGTTTTTACTCAAAAGGGTCCCCAGTTGGTACCATCCAATAGACCAATATCTTTAACCTTCTCAAATTTTCTAGAGCTTGCCCTACATCCTTCCCAAGGATCTCTTCAGTCAGGATAACTCACAACTGACAAGGAGTCTCCTACCCCTAAGGTTCCAACCCTTCAACCAAGGACACCTAACAACCCCAAACCCCAAGCAACGGGATATTTACACAAAAAGTGGAAACTAGCATATGTGAGTGTTTACACATGTGTTATATGGCATTTTCACTGATCTTGACCCTTTATATGGGTGTTTACTAGCCCTTTGTATATTTTCCCCTTTTGGACCTAGGAAATAAGGTTACAAGCAATTAGCACTCCATTCAAACTTTTCTTGATTTGTCTCACAACCTACCTGAACAACCCCCTGAATAAATTTTATATTTGAATACCCTTTTGGGAATTCTATAAGATTTGAAACTTCTACATTTGGGTTTTGAGTACGGATGGTCAAACCCTACTGACCCTATTTAGCCTCTTCTAGCCGATATTGGGGTTTAAGCTCTCAAAATATTCACCAGTCACAAACGAATGAAAGGATAACACTTTCTAAGGGTATTCAATTGTTCAAGGGTCCTCATACCAAGTTTGACCATCCTTCAATCTGTTGTTCAAGGTTTCCACACTCTTTTCCTACTGCACAAGCTTGCCACGTGAGCGATGTCAAGCCAAGGGCATCATCTTAGGAAACATAGATGACACTTCCTATCTCCAAAATCACTAGGAAAATCTAGTATAAATGTCAAATCAACATCCTCCCAAGTTTCAGATCGATCCCATAGAGAGATATTGATTTGTGTCACTGTTTGCATCCAAACCCCACTTTTGAGGGTTTTGTTAGGCCAGGGAATAGAAAATTTACTTTCTTCCAAACCTGAAGGTTTCAAAACCTCAAATCAACTCCAAATGGATGGTGAACCTCTGTTACAACTTTCTAAATGTTTAATTCATTCCCACCATTCACAGGAAATTACGCAAGAATAGAGAATTCAAGAAAAATGCAGGAAAACACAATAACCGTTTGCTTGAAGACAAGAAATTCATTCAATATTATCTCTACAATCAACCAACTAACCGTTGGAATAACCATATTTCAAAATCTTGCAAGAAAAGTTACTTAAGACAACAATGCAACTTTGCAACTTCTGACAACTTTCTACAATTCGGTCTTGCCTTCACACAAAAGGTAAATAATGAACATACCACACATTGCAGACCCCTAAACATAAAAAATACATAACAAATTCCCTTACAAGGCCTTTGACCAAGTTGACACACCTTGGGGCCTTAAGGCTTATTACACTGCCTAGACCTAATCAATAGGCCTTCAAACACACACATTGCATATTTTATTCCTAACATAGCCATGAATTAAAATGATATAGACATGTGTCAAAATGAAGTATACACATGTCCTAGTGCCCCTGCACCAGCATCCTAGTGGTGTTTTGGTTTTCCTAGCTCCACTTGGTACCTATAGTTGCACACAAGAGGAAAGAAAGGGGGTTGTGGATAGGGGTTTGCCTTAGGTCGAACCCTGGGTTTGGAATTAACCCTAATTGAAATAGAAATGGAATTGAAAGCATTCATTTTGAGGAAAGAGGCTAGATCTGAAATTGAAATTCTTGAATGTAAATGATTATACCTTCAATAGGTGATACAATTTTTTAGGATAAGTCCTCCATGTGTTGATGCAATAACATAATGAATCACATAAAATCTATCATGAAATCATAAATAAAACATAATTTTAAGATGCCTTGATGTAGTTTGTTCCTCCTTGAACCAAATCTTCTTTTGAGGAAGAATAATTGCTCTTGAATTGATGATAATTTTAGCATAAGATTATATTATGAAAACAAATTAATAGGGAAGACATATATAGGGATTTCATAATTAAAATCACCATTTGACTGACTTAGATTTGATATATTTTTGCATGGAGTGGGATTGTAATTAGATGGGGTTTCCAAATAATCCTATTGAAATTCGGGGAAAAAAGTGTGGGACCAAGGTGAATCCCAATGACCTGGTCCTATTAGTTTTTTTTTGAATTTCTAGGGATGCGATATAATGGGAATATAATGCCAAATCCAGCTTCATGGCTGAAACAATAATGCCTAAGTATGTGAAATATGCTTTGAGAGTTGAAATTGGGGTAAGATTAAGAATAAATCAAGATAAAATGATAAAGGGCACACATAGAATTAAGGGCCGAAAAATGTGTCTTGATACTTCTCCACTATTGTCTTAGGGATCCTTTCCTTGTTATACATTTCTTTCTAAAAATTCTTGAAATAACCCTATAACTTAGCATTTCAGACCTTAGAATTAATAGTGTTATACAAATACTCTCTGATTTGCACTCCCACAAGTTTGTTAAAACCCCATTGGACTTGTCTGACTCCCAGAACTTCATTCATGAAGTAGAAAAATAAGCACAGTATCAAGGTTTCGTATTTAAATGGATGTTTCTTGTTTTCCTTGATCTTCCTCAAATTCTTTATCAGCTCACTCCAGAGTAGTTCACACAAGTCATACTTCTTGTTTTCCCTTATCATCTCATATGCAACATAAATTCTTATTCTAGATACAGAGTTCTCTCTATTGGAATAATATATCTTGTACCTAATTACCATTGAGGAAAACTTGATATCGTATTCCAAAATATCATTGATTGTCATGGCTCCTCAATCAAATTTTGATCCGATTGCATCCATGACAATTTCTTCACAGCCTTCAATGAGGACAGTTCTCCAACCCTGTTACGGCCCGAATAGCACTCTTTGTAATCTTGAAAGTCTTGTTTAACCACATTAATTCACCATGCATTCTGCTCAGTATGTATCAGACCCATTCCAGTTTATCAAACATTAGAAATCTGACAAACTATGCAAAACCCTTTTCCTCCAATACTTGAAATTCAGAATTTTGGCCTACCAACCTCATCTACCATCTTCTTGGTGTATAGATTCAACATTTGTGCACTTCCAAGCTCCTCAATATTGCAATGTGTGAAAACCCTAACATCCTCAATATGCAAAACACTGTGCGGTACAGATGAGAGTGCACTCTTCGAATCATCTTCCATTGAGATAAACAGATGTTTCTTGAAATCTGGCCAAGCTCTCTCAATAATGTCTACAACTAACGGGGTTGCAATTCCAAAGGCAACCATTTTAGAAATTCAAACTTCAAACTTGAAAGGTTTCACTAAAAAATACCTTGACAACTGGATTAGGGTTCCTTGTCGAATCGCCTTCTCGCTTTGAACTCGCTGAAATAATCTCTCAGAGCTCACTCAAACATTGTCGCTTCAAATACAAAGTGACAATTGAAGTGATTAAGTCACCTTTTATCTTCTGCATACCTATCTTTTATGTATAATAAATGCACTTTGCCCTCATACTTCTCAGTACCCTACATACATAGACTTGATCGACAAAAAACTTTTGCGGACCTTCAACACTACTCAAGCTCTTCTGAAAATCCTTTCAATAGATCAATAATCATCAAGTACAACTTCTGCAACCTATCGGAATCAGGCACAAATCTCAAACAGGGGGTTTATAAGATTTTCATGAAAACTCCCTCAAGCCTGGATGCCTCAGCTTAGTTACCGGATGAAGTTCCAGCACCGGAATTAGGTGCGGACCTGCTTCCAGTATCTGAATCACTATTCTTTACCCATGTCTACTTCATCTGGTCTCTGATCTCTTCAACTTTCGCTTTCCCCTTTTCATTTGCCTTCACATTATTATTCTTGTCTACCGAACTATTCCTATTCATATTTTTTCTTCTGCAATATCTTCTTTCACTATGATGTCCTCATGCATAGGGTCAATTCTGCAAGAGGAAATAACACTATTTATTGATGCTTCATCTCTAGAAGGGAGAGCATTAATATAGGTGTTACTTAAATCATCCTCTTGCCTCGAAATGTCCTAAGTAGGATCGTTAGTAGGGAGTGAAGTGTTAGAACAAGGTCTAAGAAATCATTATGATGCAAAGACAAGTCGATTGAAGGCCAATGTGTCACCCTAAGATTGATGGCATGGAATGGGGAAAACAAATTTGGCAATATGAAAAGTTTTAAAATTATCCTTTTTTTCACACAATGCAATGAAAGAAACAATGCAAGAAAAGAAAGTAAAATAAATGTCTAAGGAATGAAGCAATTATGTGATTAACTAAGTGCAAGCATATGAACTAACCAAGACAATTAATGAAAGTACATAAGTTGTATGTGTAAGAAATTATTGCAAATGGATGTTAAGTGCGTACAAATTAGATCCAAGACCATAAATCAAACATGATACAAATATCATAAGGTCAAGTTCATCAAAATGTGATGGTGAAAAATGGGATTGGGTAGTTTAGGACCTAATCCCACTTTCATCCATACATTGGAATATAAAAGAGCCTACAAAAGTGATTCACTTTGACTAAATCTTGTAAAAGAGAGCCAAGAAATACTTTTAGGGTTTTTATTCCTTCACTGATATGAAAGGGAATATGTTAAATGTAGGAGAATGCAAAGATATGTTAATGCAACTATTACAACAGTAATAACAAATTGATAATTCAATCAAACTGAAATAATAAGTACATATCTAAGGATGGAATTTTGATGTGTACCTAATACTAAAAACCGGGCTTGAATTGGCAGGACTAGGGTGTAGGGATCTCTGGTCCTTGTAACTGTGCTGAGCTATAAACTAGAAATCTACAAATTGAGTTGATATGGACCCTATCTGCCAAAAAACTTGCACTTGATTGAGGAAGACCAGGACGTTGGGCGCTCTAGTCTTGAGGACCAAGGTGTTGGGTGCTCTGATCCCTGAGATTTGGGACCAAATTTTGGAAATGGGTCTATGACAAATTGTTGAGATCTCCTAGAAATTGCCCTCTCCGATGGAAACCTATACTTGTACCTACAAGCTGGAAAATGGTGTGTTTGTGGCTATATAGGGTTTTTCCTTGGTCAAACCCCTTGTTTTGGTCATTTCCACCTCCACAAATAGCCAGTAACGTATTGAAAAGTGTGTGTGCCCTCAAATATCATGAGTTTGTAAGATTCCTATGAGCTAAAATACAAAATTATAGTTCTATCCTATGTTTTGAGTAAAATCCCTAAATGAATGTAATGTAAATGCTTTAAAACACAAATCCAATGTACATCTAAAGCAATAATGTAAATCTAAAAATGAATAATGTGTAGATTTGAAAACTCATATAGAGATATGAAATTAACATGAAACCATACCAAACCCTAAGGGAGAGGTACAAGCCAATCAATAGTCGGTGATCTCCTTATTATTCTTCAATATCTCCTAAGCTTTCATGGATGATGAAAAAGGTTGATTAAGACTTAATGAATGATGAATTTGATGATTGTAAACTCTACATAAAGCCTGTACTTTCACTTCATAAGAGGTCTCCTTTAATTATTAGGGAATGGATCCTTCAAATGAGGAAAGAAATGGTTGCTGGCAACAATGCAACAAACTGAGAGGGGGGTGAATCAGTTTGCTCAAAAACTTTACTTAACTTAAACACAATTTCGAATTTAATTAATAATAGTGAAAGCACAAATCAACACCACATCAATAACACACATAACACCAAGATTTTTTATTTGGAAAACTTGGTTAAGGGAAAAACCACAGTGGGAACCTACCCACAATGAGATGATACCCTGTTAGGAGTTAATGAAAAATTACAATGGGGAACACACATGCATTCAGGCACATTGCCTAGATCTCACTGCTCAAAACACAATAACAATAAGGGCTACAACCCTAGGGAAGACTCACAGTCTTACAAAAACATTCAGATTATATTTGAAAGATCATGAATTGATAAAATAGCATCTCCTCATGCCTGGTTACAATTCCAGTTAAGCACACAATTTGATATGCTCTACCACACTTCTGAAAGATCAAAACATATGTTCACACACACAGATACCCCACAAATACATCCGCAACATGATTATTACATGTATTTATACAAATCATCAACCTATATTTCAAGGTCGACTCAACCCATAACACAAATTATAAAATATGACCATACACGCTACAATATTACATGCAAACCAAAACAATGTCAAATAAGACATATTATAGACCCAAATCAACTCCTCAAACATGCAACACCTCTAAGGATTATGCCTCGAACATCCCTAACACGCTATATTCATCTGGTCACCCAAGAACACTGCATAACATGAACATACCAAGGAAATCATCAATAACGCACACAACGATCAATGCAGACAACCGACACAAATAGAAAATGGTCTAGAAACATCCACAAGCTTAATGAATTACCATAACAACAACTGCAACATCACCACTTACTAGAATCTTCATCAATATTATATCGAACCTCAAGAACACTCACTGAACTAACTATCAAACTAAAAGATTCACTTGTGGAACTCCAAATCACAAACCATCTGAATTGAGGACACATATGAATGTCCCAAACACTTTGCCAAATCCAATATATTGCAATTATAGAGTAATGTGAAGCAAAATCTAGAACATTGTTCATCACAAGTAACTAAAATCCCAACTGCAATACCAAATCTCATAATTTGATCAAATCACCATGCAGACCACTAGAACTTCTGTTGAATCAACTAGAGATACTTATCTCAAAACCCGTTAATCCACAATAACTCATCTATAACACACTGGCCAAACCAACTCATCCAATCTGATTGCAACATTGAAACATATAGAGGAATATGTTGACATCAATGACAACACATCATTACAACAAACTTCTCAATAATATCTAACAATCTCCCCCTTTGGCATTGATGGCAACATATGAATGTGAAAAAAAATCAATGGAAAGAAAGAATTCGATATCCAACAATCTTCTCATAATTCTCAACAATCTTCTCCAAATATCAAGCATATGATATAACAGTTTTTCACATGATTCTCTCCCCCTTTGACATCAATGCAAAAGGCATATATGCAAAAAAAGATAATCTCTCCCCCTTAGAACTAACTCACAAAACTGAATAGCTGAACCACAACACTGACTACTCCCCCTGAGTAGTAGCCTCACTCATCAATCCATATCACAATATTTCACTATGAAGTCCACCAGACTGATGCAAAGCCATGCATCTTAGATCTCATTAAGAGGGGAGATTACTCCTAGCTTCTCTCTAAGATACTCGAAGGTATCTTTAGGCAAATGCTTCATGAAGATATCTGCAATCTATTCCTTTGTAGATACATACTCTAATCTAACTTCCTTCTCATTGACCTTCTCTCTCAAGAAATGAAACTTGATTGATATATGCTTCGTCTTTGAATGCAACACCAGATTCTTAGAAATGTTGATAACACTTAAATTATCACAATATATAGTAGTAGGCTCATCAAAAACAACTCTAATATCTTTCAGCATCTACTTCATCCATATCACCTGAGTACAATTGCTAGTAGCGGCAACGTATTCAGGTTCTGCAGTAGATAAAGATATAGCATTCTACTTCTTACTCATCCATGAAACCAATCTCTTACCCAATAAAAAAGCACTACCACTAGTACTCTTTCTTTCATCAACATCAACTACCCAATCAACATCTATAAAAGAACTCAAAGTAAAATCATCATCTTTAGGATACCACAAGCCAAAATCAGTCGTTCCTTTTAAATATCTGAAAATTATTTTCACAACAACAACATGAGATTCCTTAGGATCAACTTGAAATCTAGCAACAAGACAAACAACATTCATAATATCCAACTTAGTCTGAGTCAAATATAACAATCTACCAATCATAGACCTGTATCTAGTCTGATTTTCTTTCGAAGAAACATCATCCTTATTCAACTTACATCCAATCACCATAGGAGTACCAACTGGTTTTGCATTATCTAAACCAAACTTCTTCAACAAATCCTTCACGTACTTAGATTAAGATATGAAAATACCTTTCAACCACTTAATCAAAAGAAAAATGCAAGAACATAAGAAAAACATCCTCATCATCATAACATAAGGATTTACTTGAATTTCAGACTCTTGAGCTCTTTCTTCTGCACTAGTACTTTTACATTCTCCTTCATTCACAGGCTTTTCCAGATCAATCTGATTTTGATTATGGGTTTGCACTTGCTTTCCTTTATCTGAACTGACATCTTAATCATCTGAATCATATCTGCAAGATCTGATTTGTCTCACATTTCTTTCATCAACGTTCATATTAGCACTCTTAACTATCTCTCTCAATCTCTTATTATAACACTGGTAGGCCTTGCTCTTAGTAGAATAACCAAGAAACATTCCTTCATCACATCTAGCATCAATTTTTCCTAGATCTTCATGTCTTCTGATATAGCATTTACTTCCAAAAATTCTGAAATATCTAACAATAGGAACATGACCAAACCATAACTCATAAGGAGTCTTACCGGTATCACCTTTAATATGCACTTGGTTAAGAGTATATACAACAATACTCACATATTCTCTCCAATAGATATATGGAACATTTCCTTCAATCATCATGGTTCTAACATCTTCCTAAATTATTTTGTTATTCCCTTCCACAACACCATTTTGTTGAGGGGTTCTAGGTGTAGATAATTTTCTCTTTAATCCATTCTCTTCACACACAAAAATTAAACTCAACGAAAGTGAATTCACCACCTCTATCAAATCTCAAACACTTCAGCTTCAATCTTGTCTTAGTCTCTACCATATCTTTGAAAATCTTGAACTTCATCAATGCTTTAGATTTCTCCCTCAAGAAAGTAACCCACGTCATCCTTGAATAGTCATCAATCAACAACATGAAATACCTATCTCCCTGCAAGCTTCTCACTCTAGAAGGACCACACAAATTAGTATGCACAAGATCCAATAATCCATTAGAACTATATTGTTTTATTTTGAAAGAAACTCTTGTCTGCTTACCTAATTGACATTCCTTACATACTCGATTAGTAGGCTTTACCAACTTAGGAAGATCTTACACTGCTTTATAAGGAAATTATCTTAACCAAGCAATCAAAATTCACATGACACATTCTTCTATGTCATAACCAACCTTCATCAGCCTGAGCAATCAAACAACTTTTACCACCAAAATTCAAGTGAAAGATATTACCTTTAGTCTTTGTTCCTGATGGAATCTCAATTCTGGAGCTACTCAAGATCTTATATTTGTCATTCTTGAATTGCAAGTCATATCCCTTATCAACCATCTATCCGACACTCAAAAGAATATGCTTTATACCTTCAACATATTAAGACATCATCAGTTTTATGCTTACCATCAAGAGAAATAGAACCTTTACCACGGATTATACCAGCTTTATCATCACCAAATCTTACTACACCACCATCATACTTTTCCATAATCACTAAATTACTCTTATCACCTGTCATATGATGAGAGAAACCACTGGTAATAACCCATTCATCTTTCTCTTCAACTTTAGCAGCCAAAGCTTTGTCCTCATTAATGTGGCTAGTAGAATCAATAGTAACTGGATCATCTTCCTTGATAGCAATTAAATACCCATTCATCTCTTGAATTTCCCTTCTTAGATTCATCATATGTCACCCCTTCATTAGAATCATCATAACACTTCTTCTGATATTTAGGCTTTTATGGCTTAAATGGCTTCTTGAAAACTCTTTTTGGACACCTTGAGGCAAAATGTCCTATCTTATTACATGAAAAACATTTAAGAGGCAATTTAATTTCATACTTACCATAACCTTTAGGCAATCTTCTCACAATAAGTGCTTCAAGCTCCTCAAGATCTCTTTCTTCTTCTTCTTAAAGCTCTCATTTCCTTCTCATATCTAGACACCCTTGTAGAACTTTCTCCCGAATCATATTTTTGCTTCTTGAAAATAGTAGCTTTGAATGTAGATTATGACTTAGGAAGAGATTCACAAAATTCACTCAACTTAAAGGCAGAAAGTTTACCCATCAACATGTCTCTAGTCACTTCAGTCATCGTCCAGATCTCTTAATAGTAACAACTTTGTGTTTGTAAGCAGGAGGAAAGGATCTCAACACTTCAGCCACAATCTCTACTTCTTCCAACACTCCACTGGCATATTTGATATTCAGCACAAGCTCATTCACTTTCTGTATAAAGGATGTAATATTCTCATCTTCTCCCATCTTCAACATCTCATACTTTCCTTTCAGACTCCGCAACTTAGCAACTTTCACATGATTGTCACCTTCATACAAAGTCTCTAGCTTCTTCTAGATCTCATGAGTGGTCTGCAAATCCATCATATTAGTCATCTCAAAATCAATCAAGGCACTCAACAATGCTTCCTTTTCCCTAATATTGTATTCAGCTTCCTTAATCTCGTCTAGAGATGAAGGACCATTTGGAGGAACAGTATACACATTCTTAGTAATCTTCCAATAATCTTCATCAATGCATCTCAAGTGACACTCCATCTGGTTCTTCCACAGAGAGTAGTTTGTTCCATCAAATCTTAGATTATCCTTCTTGTAAATATAGGTTGTCATCTCGGATCACCTCAAGTAGTCAAGCTTCTTTCGAAGGATCTAGCTCTGATACCAATTGTTGGCAACAATGCAACAAACTAAGAGGGAGGGGGTGAATCAGTTTGCTCAAAAACTTTACTTTACTTAAACACAATTTCAAATCTAATTAATAACAGTGAAAGTACAAATAAACACCACATCAATAACATTCTTAATACCAAGATTTTTGATGTGGAAAACCCGGTTAAGGGGAAAACCATGATGCGAACCTACCCACAATGAGATGATACCCTGTTAGGAGTAAATGAAGTATTAAAATAGGGAATGAACATGCATTTAGGCACACTTCCTAGAGCTTACTTCTTAAAACACAATAAGAATAAGGGCTACAACCCTGGGGAAGACTCACTGTCTTACAAAAACATTCGGATTACATAAGGAAGATCATGAATTGATAAAATAGCATCTCCTCATGCTTGGTTACAGTTTTGATTAAGCACACAATCTAATATGCTCTACCACACTTCTTCACACTTCTAAAAGATCAAAACATCTATTTGCACACGTATATACCACACGGATACATCTGCAAACATGATTATTACATGTATTTATACAAATCATCAACCTATATTTCAAGTTTGGGTTAACCCATAACACAATTTACAAAATATGACCATACACGCTACAATATTACATGTGGACCAAAATAATGTCGTCTAAGACATAGAATGGACCCAAATAAACTCAAACACACAACACCTCCAAGAATTATGCCTCAAAGATCTGCAACATGCTATAATCATTTGATCGGCCAAGAACACCGCATAACATGAACATACCAAGGAAAACATCAATGACACGCACAATGATCAATGCAGACCACCAACACAAATAGAAAATGATCTAGAAACATCCACAAGCATCATGAATTACCACAACAACAACAACCGCAACATCACCACTTACTAAAATCTTCATCAACATTATAGCGAACCTCAAGAACACTCACTGAACTGACTGTCAAACTGAAAGATTCACTTGCAGACCTCTAAATCATGAACCATCTGAATTGAGGACACATATGAATGTCACAAATACTTTGCCAAATCCAGGATATTGTAATTCCAAAGCAATGCAAAGCAAAATCTAGAACACTAATCATCACAAGCAACTGAAAAACCAACCACAATACCGAATCTCATAACTCAATCAAATCACCATGCGGACCACGAAAACTTCTGCTGAATCAATTAGAGATACTTATCTCAAAACCCTTTAATCCACAATAACTCATATGTAACACATTGGCCAAACCAACTCATCCAATCTGAGTGCAACACTGGAACACACGGAGGAATATGTTGACATCAATGACAACACATCATTCTAGCAAACTTCTCAACAATATCCAACAAAGGTTATATATATGAAACCCTAAATTTAATTTTGATCACAAGCCAATCTAAAATTAATAAAATTTCACACAAAGTGAGATTTGTACATTATAATACCACCAAATTAAGATCCCAAAATTTAGGAAGAAGTTGGGACCAGTATGGTGGTTATACTAGTTCAGCTAACTTTTTCCCAAATTTATGAGGCAACATATCACGATGACAAAGTCAAATCCAACTCAGTGGGTCAATCCAATGATTTTAAATATGCAAAAAAGTGCCTTGAAGATGGGAAATGGTACTTTATTAGGATTAATAAAAACAAAATAAAAAGGATGTGCTTAGGGTTAAGGGCCCAATTTTATAAAATGTGAATCGATGAGAGAGGACTTTAGATTTAATTAAATTAATAACTAAATGCTTAAAGAAACCTTGAAAATGCAAAATGCAATGAGACACACTAAGGCAGGTGCTAACCTATGTGTGGAATTGGACAACCCTAATTCAGGGTGTACAATTTATGACACTACAACCACTAAGTGGGGAACCTTCACTTATGCAAAGATTTCCTTTGGAATCTAAAATGCTAGTACTACTTTCCAACATGCAATAGATATTGATTTCAAATGTCTTATTAATGTGATAATTCTAATCTATTTAGATTACCTCACTTTGTTTTCAAAGAAAAATGAAGATCATTTTGATCATTTGAAAGAAATTTTTCAATGGTGTCAAGAATTTGAGGTGTCCCTAAACCCTAAGAAATGTATCTTTGGAGTCTCATAGGAGAACTCCTTGGTTTTGTAGCATCAAAATAAGGAATTTTCGTTGATCCTAAAAGAGTAAAGGCTATCAAAGAAATCTCTTCACTTGTTAACAAGAAAGGGTTACAATTTTTCCTTAGGAAAATAAATGTTGTAAGTAGATTCATCTCTAATTTTGTTGGATTGGTTAGACCAATCACTTTAATATTGAAAAATGATCAAGCATTCAAATGGAATTAGGAAGCTAGGTCTTCTTTCAACAAAATCAAAATCCATAGCCTCAGCTCCTATGTTGGCTAACACTGACTTTTTAAAAGAATTCATCATGTATGTTTATGGTAGTGAGCATAGTATTGTTGTGCTAACTTAGAAGGATGAATATAAGAAAGGTGAATGCTTGATCGCTTTCCATTCAAGAACCCTACAAGAATATGAGTCCAAGTATGATTGTGTTCACAAGTAGGTTTTTTCTATTGTGAAAGGGATTAAAAAGTTTCAACACTTAGTTGTCAGGAGTAAAATATTGATATATGTGGCACATCCAAGTGTTTGATAATATATCATGGAAGGAAGAATCATAGAAACAAAGGCAACTGGATCATGAAGATAATATAATATGATGTAGAAGTTCAACTAACAAAGGTCATTTGTGGAAAAGGGCTATGTGAATATTTAGCTTCAGAGAGTAAATCAAGTGAAGTCAAAGATGAACCCCAAGAGGTTATATTAGTCAACCAAGCAGAGTCAGCATATGAGTGGATAGCTGACCAGATAGCTTTCATGCAAATAGGTAAATATCCCTCCACCCTTCTAATTTTGAAGAGAAGATTCTATAGGTTGCAAGGATCTAGTTATGTCCTTATTGAGGGAGTGTTGTTTAAAAGACACTTTGACAGAGTCTTACTTTGTTGTGTTGAAAATGATCAAGCCAAGAAAGTTCTAGATTAAATGCATAATGGTCCTGCTAGAGGGTATTATTCTAGAAAGACCGCAACCTTGAAAATCATGCAAGCTAGTTACTTTTGGCCTAACATGTTTGTTGATTGTCACCAACTTGTTAGGACTCGTTAGAAATGCCAATATTTTGTTGGAAGAAGGATGAATTCAGCAATGCCTCTGAATCCAATCACGATAGACAAACCTTTCACCCAATGGGGATTGGACTTCATTGGAATGATCAATCCTAAATCTAGCTCAGGACATCGATGGATATTGACCATGTCTAATTATTTCACTAGATGGTTAGAAGTTGTTCCTTTGCCATAAAATATGAGATCACAAATTTCCTTGAAGAATTGGTGACGAGGTTTGGTACACCCAAGATTGTTATTTCAGATAATGCAAGAGCATTTGTGGGCTCTAAGGTGATATAATTTTCATTATCACATGGTATTTTTCTCAAAACATCTTCAAATTATTACCCATAAGGAAATAGATTGGCTAAATCAACGAACAAAAAATTGGTTAGATTGATTAAGAGAATGTGCTCAGAACATCAAAAGGATTGGCACAAGTATATAAGAACAAGCTTGTGGGCTGACCAAATAACTCCCAAGAAAGTATTGAAGACATCTACATATGAACTTGTATACAAAAAAGAAGCAATAATGCCCAGCTCTGTTGAGATCCTCGCATTACAGTTGTTAAAATCTCTAGAGATAAGAAAGACAATGGTATGGAGTTAGAATTGTTGAGTTAATGAATGTTCAAGAAAAAGGAGAAAAGGATTTTGACGCATTGGTAAATCACCAACAAGTTATCAAACATTGGTTTGATTAAAAGTCATCAAACCCAGGTTACAAGGAGGGAGACCTGGTATTAAATATGATGAGCACATTGTCAAGCCAAGTCAACACTCTAAGTTTGGTGCACTATGGGGAGGTTCTTTCCACATCATTATATGCAAAGAGAGTAATTCTTTTGAATTAGAAGACATGGAGGGTAACACTCTTGGGATTCCCATCAATAGAATCCATCTCAAGCATTTTCATTAAAGATTTTGTCCCCTTGGGATTATAAGTATTAGTTAGATTGCATGTGTTTCCCTTTTAAATAAGTATTATGTGGTACATCTTGCTAGGTGTTAGTCCAATTTTTTCTCATCACTCTTCCCCTTTGTTCAAATAATTAAGTGAAGTTACCATTATCAATTGTCTTTAATTTAGGTTTTAGTTGCTCACCCTTCTTGGGTTGTTATACCATTTCTCAAGGCATTACTCTTCCCTATTTGGTAGCATAGTGGGTTGGTTATACAAACACATTTAATTAAGGCATTTTTTCCAAAAAAGGTGGTGGTTAGAAATATTCATGCAAGAGTCAGTATTCTTTCTTGCCTTTTATCTCTTGCATGCACAAAGCTAACTAATAAACTAGTACCCAAAATTGTAGATGGAAGATAGCGAAGTGCACCAAAATAACATAGTTCAATGATCCTAATGGTTGTTTAAGAGAAAAGAAGTTCACCCCGCACCATCGTCAAAGATAGTATTGGGAGGCAAGAAGGAATCCCATGGAGTATAATGAGAAAACTCTCATAGATTTGTCCTGTTTAGGCATCCAATAGAGGCCCTCATGGCATAAATTTTATATTGTTGCAGATAGCACTAGGGCTTCTCGTAAAATTCCTCCAAGCACAAAAATAAGATTAAAAGATAATAGATGGAATGATGAGAAAATTATAGCCTTTTGGATCTATCATCAAGAGATAGGGGATAAAGTTTCTTAGATAGATGACATTGATCAAGAGGTAGAAGATATTTCTCTCAAGTATTAGTAGAAGGTCAGAGAGGAGGCACCTACACCAAGACAAGAGGCCAAAGAGAAATGTGCACAAATAATTGAAGCATCTATAGCAACCCTGAGGAGTGGCCCCTGTGAGGCCCTACCCCGACCCATCCTAGCATTTTAGTGATTTTCATGTTGGAACTACTATGGATGCTTTATTTTTATGCATTATGGATATAGAACTTTATATGATCCCAGGATTGGATAACATTGATATATTGATGCTTCATTTTTATGCATTATGGATATAGAATTTTATATGATTCTAGGATAGCATAACATTGAGATGGTGTATGTCATTTATTTGATTTGTAGGACTTTATATGATGTTAGAAATATGATGCATATCTTATGAATGGATTAAATTTATGAGGATTATGATAAATTGCTTATGTGGAGTGCTTTGATATGTGGTAAAATGATTTGTATGATGTCAATTGTATGCAGAGTGATTGATTTGTATTCTTATTCATATGTTTAATATTATATGAGGTTATTTGGGAATTACTAATGTGTAATTAAGATGCACAGGAAAATTATCCATGTCACCATGGAAATATTATGGAGAATCAAGCCTAGACCTATGTACATTTGTAAAACCAGCGGTTGTCTATTTGGAGAGACAACACCCCGTATGTATCGCATTTTATTCATAAACGTAAATGGTTGCATGTGTGTTAAATTGTATTTATTAATTTGTTTAAATGTTACAAGAGACAATTGCCATGTGTGTATTTGTGATATGGAATTCTTTTTGTAGTGTCACTTGACACATGTATTGTATGTTGAGTTGGCATTGTCGTGCCTCTTTTTTGAGGAATTTATCTTACCAATGTTATATTTTCCAATTATCCTTGAAGGTCCCAAGTAAACTTATGATACTGAGCCATTAGGAGGGTCAACTCAGAGTTGACCCGTTAGTAAACTTTGGGTGGACTTTCAAAGGGTTAAACCGACTCCTAGAGTTAGTTTTGGAGCATTTTTAATGGGCCTCATGGTGTACCTATGGGTGAAGGCCAAATTTGGCCATGTGTTCACTCCCTAGGACTTGTTTAACCTCCCCAAAAAGTGAGTTTCTCAAGATGGCCGAATTCCATTTTTAGGAGATCCATCCTTGGTTAGATAACCTTCTTGGTATGTGTCATTCATTTTCCCCATTTCATTCCCCTTTTTGAGGTGCCTTGGTTAGGGAGTGTGTAATACCTAGGGAAGACCAACCAATGTGAGCTCTCACTCTATCCAAGAGGTTTGGAAAGAGTGAGAGAAGCCTTCTTAGGCAAGGGATTGAGAATTAGGAAGTTAATCACCCACTCTCCACTTTTGGAGACTAGATCTTGCAGTTTTGAAAACAAGTTTAGGATAGAATTTTTGGCTAAGTGTGGATTTGGGCTGCTCTTCTCCAAACTATCCCTTGCAAACCCTTGGCAGATTCAAGATTTGTTCAATCTCTTACTTTGTATGTTGAAACTTTGTTTTGAAAGATTGCTTGAATGTAGTTGTTTTCTTGCCTTGTGTTTTATTTATGAAGATATATGTGATCTTTCTCTTATTTTTGGTATGCATTTACTTGTGTTTTGGGAGTATCCAAGGCCATTTTACCCTTGGGAGGGTAGAATGGTCTTGGGGGTGGAAGGTTGTCTAACAGCCTTAGAGTGAAAGGCTCTCTTTAAGAGAGTGATCTCAAGGGTTTGTTTATGTGACCTTTGCTGCATAGATTTGTTTATGCATTTGGGGGTCATAAGGGGAGATATTATGGCATGTATGCCTTGGGGGTCATAAGGATGTTGGGTCAAGATAGACTTGTGATGTGTTTCTTGGTTGCCATGAGATGGCTTGTGATCTACTATCTTGCAGTTCTCCTCAAGGTACTTGGTCCACTTCCACCCATGTAAAAATCACATTATGTGATGATGTTTAGCCTTGGGATGGGAATGTATTTGTTTGAGTTTTCCTTGTTTGTTTGTGTATTGTTTGAGTGTAACCCGTCTAGGTCTTGGTTATCCAAGCTCGAGGGTGGCTTCTAGTAAGCCTAGATTGGGAGGTGAGCCCTCCATGGTCACAACCCTAAGATTTTGAATTGTAGGTTGCTTTGAGAAGGGATTGAAGGAAAAGCTTTGGAATTGTTCCTATTATGGTATCTTAGTTGCAGAAATGAAAGAGAAGAGTTTTATGTTGTATTATTTTTGAAAAGGAAATGTATTTATTTATTTAAGTCCTCATTTATTAGGAATGAGAGGCTAGTTGGGTATTTCACCCATTTGTAAAGTTGACATACTGTATTCAAAGTATTCTTTTAAGTAATGCATTATTTTGTTAAGTTGATATTGCAAAATATGGTTGAATGGATATTAGAGGAATAATAGTTCCACATTTTTAATATTTCTAAGTTTTTTCTAGACTATATTAATGTTGTTGTAATTTATTTATCTCTGTCATTTATTCAAAAAAAAAATACAGAAAATATAATGGAAATAAATGAAACAGTAAGGCATGAATGTTAGTAAGAGTAAAGTAATCATTTAGTTCTATTTATCTAATTTCAAAATGCAAAATATGGTAAAATAGCTTCTAATGTGAATAATAGTTTTGCATCAACATGATGGTAATGTTTTAAGTAATTCTAGGCTATTATAGTTGCTACTGTAATTTATTTATTTCTGTTGTTTGTTTCTTTTTAAAATGCAGAAAATAAATCTAGGAAAAAAATACATCTAACTCTAAAGATTAACTTTATGACATTCTAAAGAGGAAGAAATGCATTTACTTGAATCTGATATTTTACAGTAATCTGCCTTTACGTGATTTGAAAATTTAGATTTAAAAAGGGGAGACTAAATAAGATAAATCCAATATTTGCTAAATAGATTGATGTTTGATTTTATTGAAGAAATGAACTATTTAAAATGTTTAATATGTTGTTTTAGAAAAAAAAAGGATGACTGTCATAGTATTTTCTTTATGCTCAATATCTAAATGTATAATAATACATATATACATATATCTGTGTGTGTGTGTGTGCATGTTGAAATGTATATATGTATATATATAACTATATATATATATATATATCCTTATTATATTAATCTAAGTTTAAAACCTTTAAAATAAATAACAAAAAAAGAATTAATTTAAAAAAAATTACCATCGCCGAAACCCTAGACCCCCATGGGTCACCCCAGGGCCGAGGGCTCCCCGGGCGGCGCGGGCCCTCTGTGGGCCGCGACCCACAAAGGCGCCGTTGTGGGCCGAGGTCCACAAGGGCGTCGTGGCGCCGCAGCCCGCTGGAGCGGTCGTGGCCGCCACTATGGGCCGCATCCCACAGGGACGCCACGGTGTCATTGCGGGCCGCGACCCGCAGTGGCGCCCATGGAGCCACCCTCTCCCGCGCCCCCCACCCCCCCCCCCCCCCGCTTTAAACACTCAGTCCCCTACGCTGCCGCCTGCACTTGGTAAACCCACGGCCAAGAAACAAATAGAAATCGCCTCCGCCATTTCTCAAGCCCTGCATAACACATAAATTTTTTTTAAAAAAAACCCTAACCCGGTTCGGGTTAGGGTGGAAGTTAACAAGGAGTTTGTTTGGTGATTTAGTTTTATAGATTCCATGAATTCATATATATATATACACACGAATGTATAACCATGAATTTAGATTAATTAATTTCTAATTATATATGTATATATTATATATACACTATATTTAAACATATAGGTATATAAAAATATATATAGGAGGTTTAAGTTGAAATCAATTTGGTTTTATTTTTATTAATAAATATTAATAAATGTTTTATTAATATTTAGACCTTAGGAGTCTATTTATTTGGCCAACATTAATTAAAGTTTATAGGACAAATTTTAATAAGGATTAATTTAACCCTTTAGTTGAATTTTAGCCGCATTATATTTATAGCTCAATTGATTATTAAATTTTAATAATCTAAGTGCTAGAATTGATTTAATTAATTCTTAGAGCAATTAAAAGATTATTTGAGGTTAATCTTATCCCTTGTCAATAAGTTGTAGATTATTGTTTAATTAAATTTATTAATTGATGATAAAATAATTATTCTTTTGGAGAGTTAATTTTCCGCATTGAATTTAATTTTGCATGCTTGTTTAAGTTAACTAGTTTAACTTTAGTAAACAACTCTCTTAAAAATTTCCAGAGTTCAAACATAGTTAAGACAAGACCTATTATGGCATTTTTATCTTTATTAGTTTTATTAGGTTGTTTCAAAATTTTAAAAAAATTGTTTTGTTTTTGCCCAAAAGTTTTGGGCACCACATTTTGGTATCGGAGCAAGGTTTCCAACACTAGGAACCTTTCTCCATTACATTTCATTTTACTTATTTAATTAATTAATTTTTTCTCCAAAAATCATTTATTTATTTCATTTTATTTTATTTTCTCATAAAGATGCCTTCGACTATGCGACAAGCTCGCAAGCACGGTAGGGGTCCTAGGCGTGCACATATGGCACACAAAGATGTTGATAGGGATGAACCAATTCCAGAAGGGAACCCAGAGGCTCCTCCCGAACGACCGATTGACTCAAACCGAGACATCTTATTAGCGCTTCAGAACCTGATTGGGATAGTACAGGATAGGCTTCCAGCAGTTGACCATCATGCAGAAAACCAGAACTCAGGGAGCCATAAATTAGCAGTTAGGGAGCAGAGTAGGAGTCCACCTCCTAATCCCTTAGAGGGCCAGGCTGAGCATGAGCCTGAGTCCGTTCATCTACCCGGACCACCTCCAATAGCAGCACCTATATATTTTGAGAGAGCACATCATGATCGAGGAGATCTGATCAGAGAGGTTTTGCGCCTCCAGCCACCATCTTTTGGGGGATCTACCGATGGGATAGAAGCTGAGGCTTGGCTTTTGAGCCTAGATCGATGCTTTGCATTGCATTCCTACAAAAGCAATCTGAAGGCATGAGTATCAGTTCACCTTTTGAGAGGAACGACCTCCACATGGTGGAGACAGGAGGAATACAAGTGTGGCCTAGTTGCAGACACCCTCACATGGGAGATCTTTACAGAGAGGTTCAGGGAGAGATACCTATCGGAGCACTTCAGGAGTGTAGGATAGATGAGTTCCATGATCTCTAGCAGAAGGGTCTCTCAGTGACCCAGTATGAGAGTAAGTTCATCGAGCTCCTACCATATGTGGATTACCTGAAGGATGAGAAGCTTCTCGTCCACCGTTTTATCAAGTGACTGAATGTCAAGATAGTAGGACCGGTGAGGATGACCGCTCCAGGAAGCCTTTCGATTGCCGTGGAGAAGGCCTTGATACCCAAGGAAATTCATGTCAGGCCTCAAGACACGAGGGATCGGTTTCAGAACTGAAACCCTGCACCCCAGTCTTTTGGATTTCAGAAACCCCACTGGAAAGGCAACCACAGGAATACATTGGGGTCCTTTAAACCCCCTCCTCCACAATAGTCTCAGTAGAATCAAAGGTAGAGGCCCCCTCAGGGACAGTAGGGCTTTAAGCCCAAGCTGTGGCATTCAACAGGTCCTAGGCCCAACCAGAGAGCACAGGGTACTTACACACCTTCGACATGGACTCGGCAGTCCTCCAGGGGTGGGTATAGTAGTTCGAGCAGGACAGGTGGACAGTCTTTCTCTAGGCCTTAGGGTGTACAGTTTCAGGCACGCAGTGCTTGTTTCACATGTGGAGCCATGGGGCACATGGAGAGAGAGTGTTTGCAAGGTCAGATGGCAAGTAGTCAGAGGATGGTAGCATCAGAGCCTACGATTCGGGATATGGGCAAGTCCCATAGAGTCTTCGCAGCGGTTGACAACTGCCAGGCAGAGCACCAAACCATAGTTATTGAGGCTGCAGGTATGATCAATGGTATCAGTGTTTCTATATTGTTTGACTCGGGAGCTACTGACTCCTTTATATCTCCATTGGTTGTGGAGCGTTGCGGGAAAGTGGCAATTAGGTAAGTTGTTAGTTGGGAAGTGGAGTTAGCTTCAGGGGCTAGAGTGTTAGTGCATTCAGAGGTTAGGGGATGTCAGCTCCAGATTGGTAATACCACCACCTTAGTAGACCTTAGAGTTACACCACTCGGATCTTATGGCATCGTACTTGGCATGGATTGGCTTTATGCCCACAGAGCCAAGATGGATTGTCGCCAGAAAAAGATCGAGTGTGAGGATGATCACGGTTCCCCCATAGTAATCACTGGGATTTAGAGGCCCGTGTCTCTTTGTATGATTTTTGCTATGCAGCTTAAGCGAAGCATGCAATGTTGGCAAATGCACACTCCAATGAGACATTGTAGGTGATTGAAGGTATTGTCGTTGATGGCAACCTTACAATCATGTGATATCAGCACCGACAAACTCTACACTGGCATACAGTTCACCGGCACCCAAAAAGATTGATTACCGACACCTTGGCCGACAACAATTTTGTATAAATGTATTTTGTAATTAATTGTAAAATGTTTTGTAAGCCACCTTGCCAAAAAAAAAAAAAAACTTTTGTAAGCCGACATGGCGGAGTGTAATATGACTCATATATGTTTGAGATCATTGTAGATCATTTATGAGATGATATGTTATAATGCGAAGCATGAAAAGAAGGTAGCAGACCTAATATGCGAATTATTGGATAAGGGTTTATGTATATTGCAGAGCTTAAACCGGTACTGAATCTAGCATAGTAGATGTTGATCTGAAGCAGTACAAGACATTGGATTAGTATAATCCATTTTTGTAAGTCGGTGTGACTTCTTTTGTAATTGAGCAGTGAGCCCTAGGCACTTGGCCTTCCTGCATGTGCAGGCCCCTATTGTAAGCAGTAATATTCACTTATTGGCTAGTAAGTGAATATTGTGGGTCACAAATCCCACCGAGGTTTTTCCCACACTGGGTTTCCTCGTTAAAATATTGTGTTATGGTGTGTTTTTCATGTTGTGGTTGTTGTTCTTATTTGCTGCATTATTTCTGGTTTACTGGTACATAGTTTTAATATGTTTTTCATGTTATAAGTTAAGAAAATTATTATACTGATCAGATACTGATTCACCCCCCCCCCCCCCCTCTCAGTATCTTTGGGAATCCTAACAATTGGTATCAGAGCCTAGTCCTCTATATTCAAAATCCTAACAGCTTGAGGAAGATCTTGACACTGGTAGAGATGGAAAATTTTAGAAAGTAATTGGAAACAACTCTTTCAGACTATGATGCAGAAAAAGTAAAGAATATCAAACTTGAGGATGATCTAAAGGCTGCTCAGGATATTATTCGAGGACTTCAAGAAAATTTCACCATAGCAAGGAATAAAAGAAGAGAACTGTGTGAGAAGATGTAGAATGAGGAAGATGAAAAGAAAACTCTTAATGATCTGGTGAACCAACTGAGACAAGATAATTGTACAATGAAGAATGAGATGCGGGATATGACTATGAGATTTTGTAAAGAAATTGAAGATAGAAAGAAGAATGAAGATGATTTGACTAGAAGGTTAAATGATGCTGGAAATGAAAACACAAGACTCAGTCATGAAAATGATATGTTGAAGACAGACTTGATGCATACACAAAATGACAAAACTAAACTCATAAGACAAAAAAGAATCTTGGAAAATGAACTAACTGCTACAAATCAACACAAGGAGAAATTCAAGAAAAGTTCAGAAGAACTTGTTGACATGTTGAAGAATCAGAAACCTAATGGTGATACAAATGGCCTTGGCTTTGAAGTTGGTGAAAGCTCCGGTACTACAAACAATCATGATCATAGCAAACCGGTAAGACAACCTAATGCTTACAAATTCAATGGGAAATGCTTTAACTGTAACAAGTGTAGTCATAGAGAAAATTAGTGTAGATCTAGAAATTATCAGAACACTAATACACCCACCGGTCAATGTTCTAAATGCAACAAAATTGGTCATAACTTAGAAAATTGAAGAATGAATGTAAGATGTTATGTTTGTGGAATATTTGGACACCTATCTAATCAATGCAGAACACATACTGGCATAGGATATGGAAAGGCTATTCAGAAAAACAATGTGACTTGTTATGCTTGTAACAAAATTGGACATATTGTAAAATTTTGTAGAAGCAAGACCCCACCAGCAAATAACAAAGGTCCTAGTTTGAAAGGTAAAGAAAAGGTTGAAGAGGTAAAGAAAGAATTCTCAAAATAATGGATCAGAAAGTCAAATCAGAATGTTGATGGGAATACTCCTCCATCGGTAGAACAAAGTAACACTCCACCAGCAGGAGACTCTTCATCTAACTGAAGAAAAATCCTTTGGGGGTTTAGCAACAAACTGAAAAATGTGCTATTATACCCTCGGTTGATGGTGATAAGTTGAATTACTTCTTTACCGGCAGATGAGTTAAGTTGTGACTTAACCGGCAAGCATTAAATGCGGTAGTTGGATAAAAGAACATTGTAAAGCAAGTGTTTTGGCTCTTTTTTACTCACCGAGAATTCAAATCTTCGAGAGTGTAAAAATTCCCGAGCGAAGGCATTCTTAGAGAAGAAGTGAAGCAGTTCATCCAAACACTCATCCCTAAGGCAGATTGAGGTATTTATAAATATGGCTTCCTCCTCTATTCCTAAATTTATAGCAAACCCTACTATAATTGAGGTTATCAAGCGCCCTAGACCCGTTTTCAAACTTGCTCCCGAAATAGCTAAGAAAGATGATAACATAGGTACATTCTCTCAAATTCCTAAAGGAGTAGTATATGTTGAAGATCCTAGAATATACATAAACTGTCATATAGAGGAATTTGGAGATGATGAAATCAAGAAAATGTATAGCACTGTGATTTGTGATGAAAATGGCAATGTCAAGCCAGAACACAAGGTATTAGAAACCCTAGATTTTTTGGATATTCTTAGCATTCTGATTTTCCCGAAGATGTGATAACAATAATCCTAAGCAGAGTCCATGGTGAATTCTTTTGGTTGGATTCGATTCATAAAATCACAAAAGAAGTTGTCAAAGCAGTAACAGGGTTACCTTCCACCGGTAGCAGACCTGATAGAACTAAAAGGGTCTCAAATGACATAGTGATGGATCTAATCGGTGCAACATTTGACAAAAGATCTCTAAGGGTAAATGATGTGAAGGACATTAATGTCAGATTTATTAGTATGATCTTAGGCTACAAAGATACACATGCAAATAAGTTAAACTCGGTATCTAGCCTATGTATTAAAAGTGCATATGACATGGTTAATGATAATGCTAGAATAGATGTGTGTGAATGGCTCAAAGATGAATTGATAGACAATCTGAAAAAGATCAATGGAGATAAGAAAGGAACCTTTAGATTTGGAAATTTGCTTGTATGTTTAATGTTGTATATTACTAAACAAGTACCCGGTATTGGTAGAAAAGATTTTGACTTTGATATACCGGTAGGAAAGCAACTATTGGATCTATTAAACAACATGGGAGAAAACAGAGAGAAAAACATAAACGAACATTTTCAAGCATTGAAGGCTCGAATGAAGACAAGAATAAGACTGTCACAGGTGATTGTAGATAAAAATCAGAAGGAAATATGCTTTGTAATTAAAAAGGATGAAATCTGGATGGAGGCAGTTGTCCCTAGGACAATCTGGGTAACTGAAATGGGATATGAAACAGATGATAAAATTATTGAAACTTATGCAAAAGCCCTCCTTGAAGCACCAAACGAACCCTCTAAGAAAGTCTTTGGTAGTGCTGAAACAATAGAAAGTGGTATTCAGTCTAGAAAAAGAGTCAAGAAAGTTGAACAAATAATAAGGAAAGGCACTAGACAAGAAAAAGCACTTAAGGAAGATGTATTGAAGCAAACTGGTATCAAAGAAAGTGAGTTGGAAGGACTTCAACTGGAAACTCATCTTTCACCAGTTGCAACTTCCTCTAAGAGTGATATGCCAGCGGTATTCAAAAGTGTAGAAAGGAAAAGAAAACCCTCACCAGTACCCTCACCCACTCCTAGAAAAACAAGACAAAAGCAACAGGCAGTGAGGCCTCCAGCTAAGAAGTTAACTCTTAAGAAGAAGAAGAAGGTAAAACAAGATATTGCTCCACTGGATAAACTCCTTAGTGAAATAACAGAAGATGGAAAGTTGAAAAACATCAGCAAACTGTACAACACACTTTCCGTTGATGACAAAGAAAGCATTGAAAATAGTGTAATTTTACACTTAGATATTTACAAGAAATTTTTGATGGAAATTGTTGATGAAATACCCAATGATTTGTATAGAAGACTAGAAGCTAGAAGGGTAGCCATTGTTGAGCTGGACAAGAAGATAAAAATTGAAAAATTACTTGCAGTGCATCTAGTAAACTCACCTTATGAGATAGACAAATTAATCAGTGAGGCTAACCAGACAGTATTTTCAACTACTCACCAGCATGTAGCACTGATGGGAGGAAGAGTGAATGAAGTCTCTGAAGAAACAACAGATGCATGGGACATATTCTTTGTAGAAAAAGAGAAACAAGAAGAGCAGCTAACACCTAAAACCATCAGGGTATACCAAAAAGACAAGAATAAGGGGAAAGGTAAGGTAGGTGGACCTCCAAGCCTAAAAATAACTGATAAATTACCCCCACCTCCTTCGGATACTCCATTGGTAGAAACTACAGACAATCAACCGGCTACTGAGAGTATGGAGACTCCTCTAGAGGATACAAATCCAGAATCCAAAATTTTGTACACTATGAATATAGACACATAGGAAGTAAATGTTGTGGTTGACAGAGAAACCACTAAGGATAAAAAGAAAGATGTGGCTACTGAGCCACCGACTGCAGATGTTGAGGTTGAGGCTAATGTTACTGTAAACATAAGCACATAAAAGCCTACTCAAACAGAGCAATTGACAGAGGACACCATTGGTAAAACATTAGATGAACCGGTAGATAAAACTGAAAAACAATCAGGAGAACCGGAAATGGACAGTGCAAAGGTACAAACTGAGAAACCAGAAGTGCATACAGAGACTACATCTGAGAAACCAGTTGTTGAGAGCTCAGAGAAACCTTCTGAGACATAGATGGAGAAACCAGAACAGAAATAGGTTGAGACGCAGGTTCAGACTAAGACAGTGCCACCAGCTAAAACTGAAAAGCCTAAGCCTTTGCTAATAGAAATGCAAACACAAACTAACCTACCAGAGGTCGAAACAAGCAAGGTTATCACTATAACCGGCAGCATGGATATTGTGAAAATAGATGGGTAGACATCTGGTACTTCAATAGCAGAATTTCGGCCTACAAATGTGACAAAGGTCTTACTGGATTCAATAAAGAAAATCACAGAGTGTAATGCACAAGCCTATAAGGCTATCGATGACACAATTCCTATTCTCAAATTGATAGCACCCAAGTGCATTGTGGATAACAAAGATTCTTTAGGTCAACTAGACACGTTGTCTAAATACATCACCGGCAACATTTTGGTAGTTGATCAAATAAATGAAGACATATTCAAAGAAAGGATGATTAAGGAGAAAGAGAAATTCTTTGAGGAAATAATAAAGAAAAATAAGGAACAAAGAGAAACCTTATTACTGGCACTAGGAGAGACAATTTTGGATTTCAAGAAACTGTATAGAGATACTTGTAAAATAAATGTTCTGACAGAAGACCTAGACAAGGAAATCAGCAAAGCACAAGATGAGATTAACAATATTGCTAACAATTTGATAGGCACATCAGATTCATTTTTGGAGATAGAAAAGAAAATTGTAGATCTTGAAGAGAAAATTGAGAAGTTAGAAAAAGATAAAGAGAGAATAAAGGATAAGGCAAAGAGCTTAACATGTAAACTTGGTCCTAAACTAGATTACCTCATTTCTTTGAGAAAAGAAATTTCTAAGGCTCTAGTTCCCGGAATTAAGACACCGGAAGAGTAAATGCACATACTCACCGATACAGTTCAAAGAACACAAGAGGCATTATAGGAAAGCAAAAGATTCAGCGACAGTTTAAATCTAGTTTTGGCAGATATATTTTAGATTGTAACCCACCGGCTACAAAAATCTAGGCAGGAACCACACTCCACTAACAATGAATGACAACCTTTGCCATTGATATCAAAGGGGGAGTAGTGTGATGAGAAAAATGATCAGAACAGGACATCATCAGCTCAGGGGGAGCATACATTTTTGGGCACACGGTTTTGGTAAGACAAATTTTGGCAGATTCTTTTTGGACATCTTTTTGGACACTTTTTTATTTTTCTCATGAGTGTTGCCATCAATGCCAAAGGGGGAGATTGTTGGCAAATGCACACTCCAATGAGACGTTGTAGGTGATTGAAGGTATTGTCATTGATGGCAACCTTACAATCATGTGATACCAGCACCGACAGACTCTACACCAACATACAATTCACCGGCACCTAAAAAGATCGATTACCGACACCTTGGCTGACAACAATTTTGTATAAATGTATTTTGTAATTAATTGTAAAATCTTTTGTAAGCTGACATGGCGGATTGTAATATGCCTCATATATGTATGAGATTATTGTAGATCATTTATGAAATGATATGTTATAATGCAAAGTATGAAAAGAAGGTAGCAGACCTAATATGTGAATTATTGGATAAGGGTTTATGTATATTGCAGAGCTTAAACCGATATTGAATCTAGCATAGCAGATGTTGATCTGAAGCAGTACAAGACATTGGATTAGTATAATCCATTTTTGTAAGTCAGTGTGACTTCTTTTGTAATTGAGCAGTGAGCTCTAGGCACTTGGCCTTCCTACATGTGCAGGCCCCTATTGTAAGTAGTAATATTCTCTTATTGGCCAATAAGTGAATATTGTGGGTCATAAATCCCACTGAGGCTTTTCCCACGTCGGGTTTCCTCGTTAAAATATTGTGTTATGGTGTGCTTTTCATGGTGTGGTTGTTGTTCTTATTTGTTGCATTATTTCTGGTTTACCGGTACATAGTTTTAATATGCTTTTCATGTTATAAGTTAAGAAAATTATTATACCGGTCAGATACTGATTCACCCCCCCCTCTCAGTATCTTTGGGAATCCTAACATGAGAAAGGGATGCTAATTGTTTTCTATCACCATCAGTGATAGAGAGGAAGAAATGAGAAGGAGCCTTCCCTAGATGATCATCCCATCCTTGAGGAGTTTGCAGATGTTTTTCCAGCCGAGCTACCTGGTATGCCACCTAGCAGAGAGATTGACTTCCACATAGATCTTGTACCAGGAGTCGAGCCGATTTTGAGAGAACCTTATAGGATCACCACAAATGAGCTTAATGAGCTCAAGATGCAGCTTGAGGAACTCTTAAAGAAGGGTCACATTCATCCTAGTGTCTCCCCTTGGGGCGCACTAGTCATCTTTGTGAAGAAGAAGGACAGGTCCCTTCGGTTATGCATTGATTATAGGTAGCTGAACAAGTGACCATCAAGAACCGTTATCCCTTGCCCAGGATAAATGATTTGTTTGATCAATGTTAGGGTGCTAAAGTGTTTTCCAAGATAGATCTGAAGTCAGGTTGCCATTAGTTGAGGATAGTGGAGAGTGATATCCACAAGACCGTGTTTCGTACCAGATACGACCACTATGAGTTCACCATGGTCCCTTTCGGTCTTACGAATGCTCCAGTTGTATTAATGAGTTTCATGAAAGGGGTATTCCACACTTTCCTTGACCAGTTTGTGATTGTGCTCCTCGATGACATATTGATATATTCTTGAAATGAGAAGGAGCACGTGGAGCATTTGAGGCACGTATTGTAATGCTTGAGGGACAATCAGTTGTACGGTAGTTTGTCAAAGTGTGCTTTCTTTAGATCAGAGGTCAAGTACCTTGGGCATGTTATATCTGGTGATGAGATCTCAGTTGACCCATCAAAGATCAGAGCTATTATGGATTGGCCAGCGCCAACCAGTGTGACAGAGGTCAGGAGCTTCATGGGTCTAGCAGGGTACTACAGATGCTTCGTTGAGGGATTTTCCAGAGTTGCACATCCCATTACATCCTTCAGCAAAAGGGAAATAAATTCAAGTGGACAGAAAAGTGTGAGAGGGCTTTTCAGGATCTGAAGAGGGCACTCACTAGTGCACCTATTCTTATTGTGCTAGTCCCCACGACTAATTTCATGGTATGCACAGATGCATCTTTGGATGGATTAGGAGCAGTCCTTATGCAAGAGGATGGAGTTATAGCTTATGAGTCTAGGAAGCTTAAGTCTCACGAGCTTAACTACCCTATGCATGACCTTGAGCTTGTAGCAGTAGTGCATGCACTTGTGAGGTGGAGACACTTCCTTTCGGGTCATCATTTTGAGCTTCATTCAGATCATCAGAGCTTGCAGTACATCTTCATGCAGCCTAATCTTAATGCCTGTCAGAGGAGATGGATGGAGTTTCTATGCGAGTATGATTTTGATGTCCACTACATCAAGGGGAAAGAGAACATAGTTGTATATGCCTTGAGTAGGAGACGTCATGAGGTATACTCCATATCTATGAGCACAGAATTGAGAGATCGTATATTGCAGTGGTTGCCAAAGGATGGATGGTATTTAGAGGTTTGTCAGGTGATTCGATCACAGGAGACACTAGAAGGGAAATATGTTGATTATTCCTTAGAGTCTAATGGACTATTATGCCATAAAGGGTGCATCTATGTACCTTCTTCTAGGGGATTGCAAGAGTTCATTGTCATAGAGGCTCATAGAGCTCCTTATGTAGCACATCTCAGGGTTAAGAAGATGCATGTAGACTTGAGATAGTTATATCTTTGGCCAGATATGCGGCAGCTTATTACTGAGTTAGTAGCCCGATGTCTTGAGTGTCAGAGAGTCAAGGCGGAGCATCGCCATCCTGGTAGGTTGCTCAAGTCCCATGCTATACTAGAATGGAAGTGGGATACTATATCCATGGATTTCATCATTGGCCTTCCCATGTCATCTCATCACCATGATGCCATCTTGGTGACAGTTGACAAGTTGACCAAAGTGGCCCACTTCTCACTAGTTCGGACTACATTCACAGCACCAGCACTGGCACAGGTGTTCTTGCGAGACATTGTCAGACTTCATGGCGTTCCATGCAAGATTATTTCTTATAGGGACTCCCTCTTTACTTCTTCCTTTTGGAAGGCGTTACAGGCAGCCATGGGTACCAGACTCAACTTCAGTATAGCCTATCATCCGGAAACGGATGGGTAGATAGAGAGGGTAAATCAGGTGTTAGAGGATCTGCTCCACATGTACGTCATGGATCATCAGACCAGATGGGAGGAGTACCTTCCTTTAGTAGAGTTTGCCTATAATAATGGGCATCACACTTCTTTGGGGATGCCACCGTTTCAGGCTTTGTATGGCAGACCTTGCAGGACACCTTTGAGTTGGGATCGTATTAAGGATAGAGTGGCCATAGGTCCTGAGATGGTTCATTATATGGAGCAGTGGGTGATTTTGATTAGACAGTGCCTTAGAGAGGCACGGGATATGCAGAAGAAATATGTCGATGCAAAGAGGATAGACCGGAGCTTCATGGTTGGGGACAAAGTTTTCCAGAGAGTGCGACCGCATAAGAGTCCAATCCGTTATGGAAAGGGTTCTAAGTTTGCACCTCACTTTGTCGGACCATTTGAGATCCTTGAGAGGATAGGACCACTTTCTTATCGCCTAGCTTTGCCACCTAGCCTGTCACGCATCCACGATGTGTTTCATGTATCAGTTTTGAGGAAGTATATCTATGATGAGTCTCATATTTTAGATTGGGATGCCTTGCAGGTGGAGTCGGATGGGCAGCTAGCTTTGGAGCCCATTCGCATTTTGGCTCGCCAGAAATTGGCCCTTCGAGGTCGAGAGCTGGACCAAGTTAGGGTCTAGTGGGATTGTTATGATGAGGTTATAGCTTCATGGGAGGACGCAGCACGTATGAGATCACAGTACCCTCATCTTTTTGATGAACTCCAGGAGGAAGTTCATGCCTAGAGAGGGAGGGTGTGAGGCCCTACCCCGACCCATCCTAGCATTTCAGTGATTTTCATGTTGGAACTATTATGGATGTTTTATTTTTATGCATTATGGATATAGAACTTTATATGATCCGAAGATTAGATAACATTGATATATTGATGCTTCATTTCTATGCATTATGGATATAGAATTTTATATGATTCTAGGATAGGATAACATTGAGATGGTGTATTTCATTTATTTGATTTGCAGGACTTTATTATGATGCTAGAAATATGATGCATATCTTATGAATGGATTAAATTTATGAGGATTATGATAAATTGCTTATGTGGAGTGCTTTGATATGTGGTAAAATGATTTGTATGATGTCAATTGTATGCAGAGTGATTGATTTGTATTCTTATTCATGTGTTTAATATTATATGAGGTTATTTGGGAATTACTAATGTGTAATTGAGATGCACAGGAAAATTATCCATGTGACCATGGAAACATTATGGAGAATCAAGCCTAGACCTATGTACATTCGTAAAACCGGGGTTGTCTATTTGGAGAGACAACACCCTGTATGTATTGTATTTTATTTGTAAACATAAATGGTTGCATGTGTGTTAAATTATATTTATTAATTTTTTTAAATCCTACAAGAGACAATTGCAATGTGTATATTTGTGATGTGGAATTCCTTTTGTAGTGTCACTTGACACATGTATTGTATGTTGAGTTGGCATTGTCATGCCTCTTTTTTGAGGAATTCATCTTACCAATGTTATATTTTCCAATTATCCTTGAAGGTCCCAAGTAAACCTAGGATAGTGAGCCATTAGGAGGGTCAACTCAGAGTTGACCCATAGGTAAACTTTGGGTGGACTTTCAAAGGGTTAAACCAATTCCTAGAGTCAGTTTTGGAGCATTTTTAATGGGCCTCATGGTGTACCTATGGGTGAAGGCCAAATTTGGCCATGTGTCCACTCCCTAGGACTTTTTTAACCTCCCCAAAAAGTGAGTTTCCCAAGATGGCCGAATTTCATCTTTAGGAGAGCCATCCTTGGTTAGATAACCTTCTTGGTATGTGTCATTCATTTTCCCCATTTCATTCCCTTTTTGAGGTGCCTTGGTTAGGGAGTGTGTAATACCTACAGAAGACCAACCAATGTGAGCTCTCACTCTATCCAAGAGGTTTGGAAAGAGTGGGAGAAGCCTTCTTAGGCAAGGGATTGAGACTTAGGAAGTTAATCACTGACTCTCCATTTTTGGAGGCTAGATCTTGCAATTTTGAAAACAAGTTTAGGATATAATTTTTGGCTAAGTGTTGAAGAAAAGAAGTGTGGATTTGGGCTGCTCTTCTCCAAACTATCCCTTGTAAACCCTTGGTAGATTCAAGGTTGGTTCAATCTCTTACTTTGTATGTTGAAACTTTGTTTTGAAAGATTGTTTGAATGTAGTTGTTTTCTTGCCTTGTGTTTTATTTGCGAAGATATATATGTGATCTTTCTCTTATTTTTGGTATGTATTTACTTGTGTTTTGGGAGTATCCAAGGCCATCTTACCCTTGGGAGGGTAGAATGGTCTTGGGGGTGGAAGGTTGTTTGACAGCCTTAGAGTGAGAGGCTCTCTTTAAGAGAGTGATCTCAAGGGTTTGTTTATGTGACCCTTGCTGCATAGTTTTGTTTATGCATTTGGGGGTCATAAGGCGAGATATTATGGCATGTATGCCTGGGGGGTCATAAGGATGTTGGGTCAAGATGGACTTGTGATGTGTTTCTTGGTTGCCATGAGATGGCTTGTGATCTACTATCTTGCAGTTCTCCTTAAGGTACTTGGTCTACTTCCACCTATGTAAAAATCACATTATGTGATGATATTTAGCCTTGGGATGGGAATGTGTTTGTTTGAGTTTTCCTTGTTTGTTTGTGTATTGTTTGAGTGTAACCCATCTAAGTCTTGGTTCTCCAAGCTCGAGGGTGGCTACTAGTAAGCCTAGGTTGGGAGGTGAGCCCTCCATGGTCAAAACCCTAAGATTTTGTATTGCAAGTTGCTTTGGGAAGGGATTGAAAGAAAAGCTTTGGAATTGTTTCTATTGTGGTATCTTAGTTGCAGAAATGAAAGAGAAGAGTTTTCTGTTGTATTATTTTTGAAAAGAAAATGTATTTATTTATTTAAGTCCTCATTTATTAGGAATGAGAGGCTAGTTGGATATTTCACCCATTTGTAAAGTTGACATACTGTATTCAAAGTATTCTTTTAAGTAATGCATTCTTTTGTTAAGTTGATATTGCAAAATATGGTTGAATGGATATTAGAGGAATAATAGTTCTACATTTTTAATATTTCTAAGTGTTTTCTAGACTATATTAATGCTGCTGTAATTTATTTATCTTTGTCATTTATTTTTAAAAAAATGCAAAAATATAATGGAAATAAATGAAACAATAAGGCATGAATGTTAGTAAGAGTAAAGTAATCATTTAGTTCTATTTATCTATTTCAAAATGCAAAATATGGTAAAATAGCTTCTAGTGTGAATAATAATTGTGCATCAACATGATGGTAATGTTTTAAGTAATTTCTAGGCTATTATCGTTGTTGTTGTAATTTATTTATTTATGTTGTTTGTTTCTTTTTAAAATGCAGAAAATAAATCTAGGAAAAAAATACATCTAACTCTAAAGATTAACTTTATGACATTCTAAAGAGGAAGAAATGCATTTATTTGAATCTGATATTTTACATTAATCTGCCTTTACATGATTTGAAAATTTAGATTTAAAAAGGGGAGAGACTAAATAAGATAAATCTAATATTTGCTAAATAGATTGATGTTTGGTTTTATTGAAGAAATGAACTATTTAAAATGTTTAATATGTTGTTTTAGAAAAAAAAAAAAGGATGACTGTCATAGTATTTTCTTTATGCTGGATATCTAAATGTATAATAATACATATATATATAGTTTAAAACCTTTAAAAAAAATAACAAAAAAAATTTAATTTAAAAAAAATTACCATCGTTGAAACCCTACACCCCCGTGGGTCACCCTGGAGCTGAGGGCTCCCGCGGGCTCCTCGGGCGGCATGGGCCCTCTGTGGGCCGTGACCCACAGAGGCGTCGAGGCACCATTGTGGGCCGAGGTCCATAAGGGTACCGCTGCGGGCTGCAACCCGCAAGGGCGGTTGTGGCCGCGACCCTTAGCGGCACCCATGGTGCCTCTGCGGGTGGCACCACCCTCTCCCGCGCCCCCCCCCCCCCCTTTAAACACTCAGCCCCCTGCGCTATAAAAATTGTCGCCTGCACTTGGTAAACCTGCGGCCAAGAAACAAATAAAAATCACCTCTGCCATTTCTCAAGCCCTGCATAACACATAAGAAAAACAAAAAACAAAAAAAAAACCCAAACCCGGTTCGAGTTAGGGTGGAAGTTAACAAGGAGTTTGTTTGGTGATTTAGTTTTATAGATTTTAATTTTAGGTTTTCATGTGATTATTAAATAGTATAAGTGAATAAAGGGGGGAACCCTATTCAAAATTTGAATAGGGTATCCCATGTTTGTTTTCGTAATTATTTGATTTATTTGAAAATATTAATTCCATGAATTCGTATATATATATATTATATATACACTATATTTAAACATATAGGTATATAAAAATATATATAGGAGGTTTAAGTTGAAATCAATTTGGTTTTATTTTTATTAATAAATATTAATAAATGTTTTATTAATATTTAGACCTTAGGAGTCTATTTATTTGGCCAACATTAATTAAAGTTTATAGGGCAAATTTTAATAATGATTAATTTAACCCTTTAGTCGAATTTTAGCCGCATTATATTTATAGCTCAATTGATTATTAAATTTTAATAATCTAAGTGCTAGAATTAATTTAATTAATTCTTAGAGCAATTAAAAGATTATTTGAGGTTAGTCTTATCCCTTGTCAATAAGTTGTAGATTATTGTTTAATTAAATTTATTAATTGATGATAAAATAATGATTCTTTTGGAGAGTTAATTTTCCACATTGAATTTAATTTCGCATGCTTATTTAAGTTAACTAGTTTAACTTTAGTAAATAGCTCTCTTAAAAATTTCCAGAGTTCAAACATAGTTAAGACAAGACCTATTATGGCATTTTTATCTTAATTAGTTTTATTAGGTTGTTTTAAACAAAAAAAAGAAAAAATTGTTTTGTTTTTGCCCAAAAGTTGGGCACGACAACCCCATAGTTGTGATTCATAACCCTCAAGGGCTAAGAAAAGAATTCCTAAATTTGAGTGCCTCTTGATAGAAATACTCCAAGAAATAAAGAAAAGAAAGAGTGAAAATCTTAGGCATTCTTGAAATTAAAAACAAGTCGTAGGAGCATCACAGGCTTCCTTATCTTCCCTGATGCATGTATGTTTCTCTTCCCCTCTTCTTTCTTCATCTCAGTCTTTGGTTTCTTCCTCAGTGCTTTCTCAATCCCACATTTGTCATCCTAGCCACCCTAAACTAGTTTTTGATGTCTACTTCTCTTACTCCTCTAGTATATTTCTAATTATATATGTATATATTATATATACACTATATTTAAACATATAGATATATAAAAATATATATAGGAGGTTTAAGTTGAAATCAATTTGGTTTTATTTTTATTAATAAATATTAATAAATATTTTATGAATATTTAGACCTTAGGAGTCTATTTATTTGGCCAACATTAATTAAAGTTTATAGGACAAATTTTAATAAGGATTAATTTAACCCTTTAGTCGAATTTTAGCCGCATTATATTTATAGCTCAATTGATTATTAAATTTTAATAATCTAAGTGCTAGAATTAATTTAATTAATTCTTAGAGCAATTAAAAGATTATTTGAGGTTAATCTTATCCCTTGTCAATAAGTTGTAGATTATTGTTTAATTAAATTTATTAATTGATGATAAAATAATGATTCTTTTGCAGAGTTAATTTTCCGCATTGAATTTAATTTCGCATGCTTGTTTAAGTTAACTAGTTTAACTTTAGTAAATAGCTCTCTTAAAAATTTCCAGAGTTCAAACATAGTTAAGACAAGACCTATTATGGCATTTTTATCTTAATTAGTTTTATTAGGTTGTTTTAAAAAAAAAAAAAATGTTTTGTTTTTGCCCAAAAGTTTTGGGCACGACAGCCCCATAGTTGTGATTCATAAGCCTCAAGGGCTAAGAAAAGAATTCCTAAATTTGAGTGCCTCTTGATAAAAATACTCCAAGAAATAAAGAAAAGAAAGAGTGAAAATCTTAGGCATTCTTGAAATTAAAAACAAGTCGTAGGAGCATCATAGGCTTCCTTATCTTCCCTGATGCATGTATGTTTCTCTTCCCCTCTTCTTTCTTCATCTCAGTCTTTGGTTTCTTCCTCAGTGCTTTCTCTATCCCACATTTGTCATCCTAGCCACCCTAAACTGGTTTTTGATGTCTACTTCTCTTACTCCTCTAGTCTATTTCTAATTATATATGTATATATTATATATACACTATATTTAAACATATAGGTATATAAAAATATATATAGGAGGCTTAAGTTGAAATCAATTTGGTTTTATTTTTATTAATAAATATTAATAAATGTTTTATTAATATTTAGACCGTAGGAGTCTATTTATTTGGCCAACATTAATTAAAGTTTATAGGGCAAATTTTAATAAGGATTAATTTAACCCTTTAGTCGAATTTTAGCCGCATTATATTTATAGCTCAATTGATTATTAAATTTTAATAATCTAAGTGCTAGAATTAATTTAATTAATTCTTAGAGAAATTAAAAGATTATTTGAGGTTAATCTTATCCCTTGTCAATAAGTTGTAGATTATTGTTTAATTAAATTTATTAATTGATGATAAAATAATGATTCTTTTGGAGAGTTAATTTTCTGCATTGAATTTAATTTCGCATGCTTGTTTAAGTTAACTAGTTTAACTTTAGTAAATAGCTCTCTTAAAAATTTCCAGAGTTCAAACATAGTTAAGACAAGACCTATTATGGCATTTTTATCTTAATTAGTTTTATTAGGTTGTTTTAAAAAAAAAATGTTTTGTTTTTGCCCAAAAGTTTTGGGCACGACAGCCCCATAGTTGTGATTCATAAGCCTCAAGGGCTAAGAAAAGAATTCCTAAATTTGAGTGCCTCTTGATAGAAATACTCCAAGAAATAAAGAAAAGAAAGAGTGAAAATCTTAGGCATTCTGGAAATTAAAAACAAGTCATAGGAGCATCATAGGCTTCCTTATCTTCCGTGATGCATGTATGTTTATCTTCCCCTCTTCTTTCTTCATCTCAGTCTTTGGTTTCTTCCTCAGTGCTTTCTCTATCCCACATTTGTCATCCTAGCCACCCTAAATTGGTTTTTGATGTCTACTTCTCTTACTCCTCTAGTCAATCCAAGAATGAAATTGTTCTTGATTACAAAAACTAGGACACACGTTGTCATAATACTAGATGTTAATACAATATTTGTTTCAATTGGGGTTGAAACCCTGATCTTCCCACAAGCCCTTGTTTTTGAACTATCTTCCCCTACAATAATCCCTAAAGTTGCACCGTCCATAATATTTGAGCTCCCTGTCTTCACAAGCTCCCCGTTGATCCCATTAGCTATGGCAAGTTCTTCCATGGTGATATTCACATCACCATATATTTCAAATTTCTCTCTAGGAACTTTGAGCTTGCCAAGACCTACATCTTTTGAAGCCTGAGCTCAAGCACTAATAGTCCAAGCCTCATTTTCTTTGTCCTATGGATCTCCTTTTGTGGGACAATTAATAAGCTCACTAACTAACGTGGATAATTATTTATGTGCAACAAAAAATAGTGTGATTGGCGAGGGGAACAATTAGAAGGAATCAGGAAATTGATAAGTTCACCACATCAAGAATGTAGACTATGTTTGATGAAGACCAATGTGTAATATTGATCATGTCCAAGATGCCCAAGGTGATTAAAGTTGAGGCACAGACGCACTCATAATATTATATAATCTAAGGAGTTGGAATTGGCATGCATACAACATGCCCCCAAGATAGGGTTGAATTTATGAAGGAGACCCAAAAGGTAGTCAAATCTGACTATCTTAAGCTGAGTCAAAATCATGCCAAATTGGAAGAAAATTTGAAGAATATTGAGTGGACTGTAAAGGTGAAAGAAGTCTAGTTCAAAGCCAAAGATCTAGAAAATAGTGAGCTAAGGAAAATGATGACATCCATCCAAGAAGCAAGAGTAGAAAGAGATAGGCTGAGCATTGAATTAAAATATTTAAAATTTGTCTATGTCGTTGGGAAAAAAGTAAAAGAAGAAGTGAGATAGCAGTTGTTGTTGTCGAAGTAAGAATTGCAAGCTAGCCAATCTAAGGTAGATGATGCTGAATGGGGTAGGCAAAGCATGAAGGTTACTCTCGAAGTAAGGATCAAGGAATTAGTCAAATCCACTCAAGAAAAGATCTCACTCACTATAGAATCAATCAGGTTAAAAGATAACATCAAGGATAAGGATTCACAGATTCAAAATCTACAAAACCAACTAGTAGCCCTTACTTGGCAACCAAGTTTCCTCCCAATGTTCCAACAATTATATACTTTGTATTGGGATAAGATCAAAATTGTTGTTGAATCCTTCTGACCTACTTTGCACTTTATTGCCAACACTCAAAAGTTGAAGACAGAGTTGAGATTTATAGCTAATCAAGTGTTACAGACCATTTCCCAAAAAGTAGTAAGGTCAAGGCTACTAATTAAGAAGTTGTACATAAAGGATGATAATGCCTCACTTGTTGCTGGTATTAGCTAGTGATTGAAGACAAGCTACTAGAAAATCAAGTGGGTTTATTGAATGTCACTCAACAACTTTGTAGAGTAAAGAGTGTATCCAAGCTCTTGAAATATGATTTTGCAAGTAATAAACAAAATAGACTAGTTGATCCAATTAGGCCTCCCTATTCTTTTTTAGTCAGATGGATCAACTCTTGATGTAGAGAAAAAGAGGCAATTATTGGAGTGAAAACAACAAGATCAATCCTTCATAAAAACCATTGGTCCTGATCCCAACATGACTGAGATAGAGTAGATCATTCACCCCTTGGCGCGACTGAATTTCCACATAGAGGCTACTCTTTCTATATCAAATAATTTATCTTTCTGGGAAATGATCAAGTTGGACAAGGCTTAAGGATCTTTGCAACTTCATGTTCTGTCATTAGTTGCAGACTAGTAGCCTTTGCAGTCTGCACTCAAAATTGTGATTAATTCTCTTCTCATCCCCAACTAGTAGTTTTTTATGTGGAACTAGAATTTTGTGCCAATTTTCCCTGCAAGCGAGGAACCCCATAGAGTCACCAAATCTATAGATTAATCTACAAAGGTCCTTAGGCTTCTCCTTTTGATTCACTTCGTGTTTTAACTTTTCCTTTCCCTTTGTTTTGTTGCAGAATGCACACTAATGCCACATGTTGATCAAGTGAACATTTGAAGAGCCCTCTATCTAGGCTTTTCCCTAGTGGCACACCAAGCCACCATGTGTCCAAGTGATGCATTAAGTTTTAGTGATAGCAAAGTTCCCAAAATTTGCCTTGAGATGCCACCATGTATTATTGCCTCGTGTTTTTTTAGATCTTCAAAAGGAAAATGAATTAATGAAGTCCTACCATCCTTCCATGTGTCCAGATAAAGTCTTTAACTTTGATAACCAAGTATATGATGAATACTAAGAGGGGGGTGAATTATTATACCCAAAAAATTTACCAAACACTTAAGTAGTTTTATTGCAAACCGGTATAGTCCTTTGAACAGTAAACCGATTAATACACAATCAAGCCAAATAGCAAGTAAAGCATTCACCCACAATAACACAATCACCATAACACAAGATATTTTGATGTGGAAACCCAAATGGGAAAAACCACAATGAGTAAAACTCACAAGTCTACTATCTGCAAAATAGCAACCAGACCAGTTAAGGCCTTACAATGTTCTTCACCAGAACAGATCCTGTTAGGAATCTTGATCTCTGTTAGGAGATAAGTCCTGTTAAAGACTACCTTGTTAAAGGATTTCAGATCCACAACTATGAACCACCTTGTTAGAGGATTTGGAACAAGCTTAACTGAGCCTACCTGGTTAAGGGTTTTTGACTTGTCGAAGAGATTAGTAATCAACAAGTAAGTGATCTACAAAGTAGCACAAAATGCTTAGTTAGATCCTTGATTGCTCTTTGTTAATGCATTGCAGCATTACTTCAGTCTTCTATCCTTGGCACATTCAATCTCTGTCGCAAGATACCTTCTTGCAAAGACCTAATCTTCTTATGCAATACTTCTCACACCTCTCTCAAAACCCTAGACATGATGTCCTCATATAGGAATCTGATTTCATGTTGGGCCAATGAGATTGGATTACAATTTCCTAGGTACAGTGCATCTAGACATAATTTTTAACATGGCATAGAATCATTGCCTCGATGTCGGTGGATGATAACTCATCACACTTTACAAGTTTGTTGGTTAACAAAACACAGTATATCGATTACCGGTTCATAAACAAAGATTGGAAAACTGGAACATAGTGTTCCGGTCTTAAAAAGATTTACTGTCGCTTGGGGTCCTTGTATCACTTTGAGGTCCTCGGTCATGCTTTGACCGGTAAGCTCCTTCTGCAAACACCGATAGTCTTCTACAAATAAAGAATATGCATATAATGGCATATAATACCGGTTTGAACAATACATCACATAGTACCGGTTGAGAATAACTCAATAAGTGTGTGTCCATCAATGACAATCACAACTAAACATCATCAAAATGCCAACAGTATAGAGCTCCTTGTCTGCAACAAGTTGATGATTATTTTTGTCCTTGAAGAATCGGATGTCGACGAGCTTCATCTTCATATTTTTATCTCCTCACATCTATTCTATTGCAACCAAAAGGTGAGGAGTGTGATAGAAAGTTCTTCTATTAATGAGGTGGTAGGCTAAGATGGAGTTGTGATCATTTTTGCAAAGGCAGTTACAATGGTCATCATGATGATGTGCCATGTGACAAATATGCAAGAATTTTTTTTGTTTAGGGTTTTTTATCAGTTCTAGGATGGGGATTCTTTAAAAGGGTCTGCAAGCTTTGGTAAAATAAAAAACTTATGGATGATTTAGAGGAAGAAACTAATCTTTTAACAATATAGTAATAGTCATTTCTCATACTTTAATTCTAATTCATGAATGAAAGGAGGCATGTCAGATTGTGCTATAAATCGCCTTTGTTGTGTGTCTAGATCTTAATGATAGGCTTAGAATTTTATGTGCAAGTGAGTATGATAAATTGATTGAATGTTGCATAACTCTTATGGTTTTTGTTTAATCACATAGTTCTTGAATCATGTTGTTTTCCACTCCTTCATTTGCTTATATTGATTAAATGGATGTTAGATCATGCTTATTTAGGAAAATCGGTAGAAGATCCCGGGACAACCATTGACATGTTATTCTCTTTAGCCTTAATAGAAACATCTCATAGAGAGATCTAAAAAATGTGTTATGTGTCTGAGTGACCTTATATGATTTTTTTTCTCTCCAACAATGAGGAGATTGTGGTATCATGTGCTCTTGTTATGGGATAATATGTCCTTTTCTTTTGGTTGGTACTTTAGAGCATTTTAGTTTTGGCACATCGCCTCAAATATGAATTACCTTCCTTATATTTAGACCTTCTTCCTTTTTCTTTCCCCCACTTTTTGAAGGGATGAATTCTAGAATACCATAGGTTGCTCAGTGGAATGCACTATGCCCCCATTCACTAAACTTCCCATAAGTTTGTTCCCTAGAGTGCAATTTTTGGGATCGACAGAAAGAAATTCTGATACAATATTGGCTTCTTGAAAAACATGTGAGAAGGTGAATTCATCCATCTGATCCCTATAAATCCAAACCAATAATTTCCAATTTGAAGCATCTCGATTAGTAATGGAATTAATTACAATTAGAGAGTCCCCTTCCTTATCTATCTACTTAGCGTTCTTTTCTAGGAACAACTTGATGTCATCATGGAGGGTTGCAAACTTAATATCAATGTTTGTTCCCATTGGAAGTTTAACTGGCCCAATGTATATAATTGAGCCTTTATTATTGTAGATAATAAAGCTTGCCCCTGATTCTCCTAGATTGTCACAAGAAGCCCCATAAAAATTAAGTTTGAGTCTTCCTTTTAGTGGTAGTCTTCAATGGGCACTATCCCTTTTTGAGATTGGTTTGGGGGGCTAGTTTTTAGTCATTTTTATTGTCCCATGAGGAAACTAATTTGCATTGTATTTAGGAAATCTTTTTGTTCAAATGTTTTGATATCCCAACTTTGATTTTGCTTAAAATTGTTTTTATTGATGATTATTTTTTATTAAAGATTATTTGATTTCTCTCTCTCCATAGTTGACATATAATTCATGTAGGTATTTCATACCATAAACCTTCCCAAATGGCAACTCTAAACATGTGTGACCATGTATTCAAGATACTCATTATATTGTTTTGGAGTGGTCCATACCATTTTATTTCTTTACAAAAGTGGGTCCAACAATCTTGGACCACCTTGCATTGCACCAATAGGTGGTTTTTGGCTTCTTCTGCTTCCTTACATAACACACATCTTTGAGGGCTAGCAATAGCAATCATTTGTAATCTATCTCCAATGAGAATTATCTCCAATAGAGAAATCCATGTGAATGTCCTACCTTCATTAACACATTATTCCCCCATCAAAAATCTTTGGTCCATGTCCCAATTGTTTGATCTTATTTGATAGCCAAGTATCCAAGTATGACATAATAGAATCCAAATTTGGCTGCACACCAAATTATTTTCTTCACTCCCTTTAGTCAAAAAAATCCAATGGTTCTACTTTGAGAAGGGACTTGCACACTTGTTCAATGTCCTTGAATTCCTTCTATTTAAGATTTGGGACTCCGTTATAATGGTTCAATGTGAATTAATTGCTCAACTTATCACTACAAGTTGTTACTACTTATCAAGTTGCCATTAGTTTTATATCCAAATTCATTCTATATACTCTAGTCGGTTACTACTACCGAAACATTCAGCCGGTATGCACAGAACAACCAGTTATAGAAGAAAGTAGTCACAGAGCCCAGTATGCACCGAGTTGTCTACCGAGTATCATTCCATGTCTACCAAGCAGAAATAATGATACACCGAGTTGATATACACCAAGTGAAACGTGTTACCGGATTCATTGAATCTAGACACACATGGGAAAATGTGTTACAAGATCGAGGAACATAGAACCGTTATCACATTAGAAATTGCACTTAAAGATTGTGTATGATTTTGAGGTCATCTAACCAATGAAATATTTTATATAGTTATTCATTCGATAAATCATGTTTGTAAGATTGGAGCAATGAATCAGATCACTGACATAAGAGATCTATTTATACAAAGGTGTATGAAGCAAGACGTGTGTGATAGATAGAGATATACAGAGGTGTATGAAGCAAGACATTTGTGATACATAAGAAAGCACTAAGTGTTATGACTGTTATAGAGACACAGAGGTCACCAAGAAGGATTTCAGAGAACAGTCAAAGAACAGAGTAAACTAAAGGGTTTACTGAGTTATTATATGGGTTACCGAGGTATTCTATAAGCAAGGTAATCTTATTTTGAGCACATAGAATCTACTATAACATTCCAGATGTAAAGTTGCAGATATTTGTAAAGATTTTATTGAAATATTTTGAAGTTGTAAGAGAAACCTTTAACAGGGTAAAAGACTCTAACTAAGTCTATAAATTGTAAAGCCTCTAACCAGGTGCAACATTTAGTTTAAGTGTTGTAAAATCCTTTAGCAAGGTAGATCTAACAGATCTTGATACTCCTAACAGGGTAAGCTATCAGAAATAGCTGAACATGTAGCTCTAACCGAGCAACCTTTATTATTGTTGTAGTGAAGTTGTGGGTGCCATCCCCACCGCAGTTTTTCTCTCTAACCAAGAGTTTCTATGTAACCAAAATATATGTGTTATGGAGTGAATCATGTATAATTGTTATCTATTTGTTTTAGCTTTATGTTATGTTGCAGCAGTTTTTGGTTTATGCATAACAGTAAAGTTATTGTTGATAAAAAGATTTGAAGTACTAATTCACCCCTCCCCTCTCAGTACATTAGCTTTCCATATTGGGCCTAACAATTGGTATCAGAGCCTGAATCTTGGAAAAAGGTTTAACAACCTAAAGAGAAAGATCTTATCAATGGAAGGCTATAAACAATCTCAGAGAATTGTGTATCTGCAAGAAGAGTTGGATCATGCTAATCAAGTGATTGCAGACATGCAAAGATAAATGCAAAAATCATTGAAAGTGAGAAGAAGATTATCTGATGATTTGCAGGACTCTCAAGAGTTAGTGGAACAAATTGAAACATCATCTGAGAACAGTATATATGAAGAAACTGAAGAAATGATTGGAGTATTGAAAGAAAAGAACAAAGCACTGGTTGGTTAGCTAAAACCAATGAAAAGAGGACATGAACATTTCAGCACACAGATGACTGAGAATCTTGATACATTGAGGACAACTGAAGATAAAATAAGAGATCTAGAAAGAGAAAAACAACAGCTTGAAGCTTTAGTATCTGAAAAGAATGAAGAAATCACAAGGTTGACTGGGATTCAACAAAATCTGTCAAATCAATTAGGTTATGCACATCATGAAGCAAAGCTGAAGGATGATGAGAATCAAGCATTGAAACTTGAAATATCAAGGTTGACCAATGAACTTGAAATAGAAAAGAAATCCAAGGAAACACTGAAGAAGAGCTATGAAGCATCAAAGATGTTGGATGAGCAACTGAATACAAGAAGACCCAACAAAGATGCAGGACTCAGTTACAAAGGAAAAGACTCTATCGAGAAGGGAATTCATTCAACCGAGAGAGGAGAATCATCAAAGCAAGCTGGAAACAAGAAGCACATCAAAAGAAAGAAGCCTATTTGCAACTACTGTGGAAATCAAGGTCATACTGCTAGCATGTGCCAAATCAAAAAAGGTAAGCAACCGAATGTCACTAAGTCTAATGGTTATTGTTACAATTGTAATAAATATGGTCACACATTTAACCAATGTAAGACAAAGTCTGTTAACAATTATCAGAAGGCAAAATTCAAAGGGTTTTGTAAAAACTGCAATAGATATGGACATAGTACCGAGAACTGTTGGCTTAAGCAAAAGAACTATATGTGGTCTGCACACCGAGCAAATACTAGAGGTTACTGAACTCACACAGATCCTTACCGACAGGATTCTGCAGTACCATGGGATTACAATACAAGAATATGGTGTGAATGTTGTGGAAGATATGGACATATAAGTGCCAACTGCTTTATAAGGTTTGGAATGAACAACCGAAGACCATGGAGAAATCCTGGTATGGCATGTTTTCATTATCACAAAGTTGGACACTTGGCTAGAGATTGCAGAGATCAACTTAGAGGAGACACTGAAGAAATAAAAGGCAAATTACAGATGATTTGGAAAAAGAAGGAAATTGTGTTAAATGAAGAAAGCACCTTACCTACCAAGTTAGGTGCACCTATTCCAAATTAATCAGTAAAGGTATGAAGGGACTTCATTCTCTCAAAGATTTAATCTTAACAGTTCCTATTTTATCATGCACTTAATTCAAAATCTGCATAGTTAAAGATGCATTAGAAAGTTTGAAATTCTATCAAAGTCTTTTGGAGCACTATACAGGAAGACTATCAAGTCGGTGAATACAGGAAGCCTGTCAAGTCGGTAAATGAAGAAAGTCTGGTTACTCGATTAAAGTGCAAAAAGGAAAGAAAGTTTAGTGAAATCGAGTGCATTTAATGTTTTTTTACCTAACTTGCACGGAGCCCGATAAGGTATATTGTGTACTTAAAGCATTTACGCGGTCATTTTTCACTCACCAAGTTTTCAAGAGAGCAAAGCAAAGCGAATCAAAGGCGATCAAACCACCTCTCGAGCGAATTTCAAAGGTATTTACATCAATCTTAATGCATTGTTAAGCTGGTTTACCAATCATATCAAGTTGTTATTATCTGCTATGTGTGAAGCATCTGTCGTTTGAAAATCTTCAAACCCTAAGGATCTTGTGTTAATTCTTATCTGAAATCTGCAATGGCACCTAAGATCCAAAATCTCGTTGTTGTTGAGAACATCGAAAAGCCCTCACTGAAATACTCTTTAACTCCCAAAATTGCAATTGAACCGGATGACAAAACTGCCTTTTCACTCATTTTGGATAGAGTTTTATTAGTCGAGGATGTGAGATTCTTCACTAAATGTCAAGTTGAAGAACTAGGTCACATTGAAATCAAAGACACATATGATGAATTGTGCACCGATGGTAAAATGGATAGCAAGTATGAGCACATTAAGATCAAGGGATTGACTGAAGCCCTAACCTTTCCCCGTGTCTTCAAACCCTAGTGGGTCAAGTTTGTTCTGAGTAGAGTTCATGATGACTTCATGTGGCTAAAAGAGAAACCATTTAAGATCACCAAGGAAATCATTCATTTGATCACCGATTACCCTATTTATGATCATGCCTGAGCTCAGAAAATGATATCACAGAAGGAATTGATCAGTTTAACCGGAGTAGAATCAGATTGCAGAGGACTGAAACTGAACAATGTCACAGATGCAGAGCTAAAGTTTGCCATTAGAGTAATAGGTTATTGTTTCTTCCAATTAGCAAGGGAAAACAGTGTACCCTGTGCAACAGTAGACTTAGCATATAAAATTTTGAAGAAAGGCATGAAAATTGATTTATGTGAGGTATTGCTGAAAAACCTGTTTGAGAATTTGAACACCATAAGGAAGCCAAAGAAGAACAATTCAGCCAATACACTAAAGTTTGGATCACTGTTAATATGCATGTTTTTCTATTTTGAAAAATTATTTCCATCAGTCGGTAAAGTTGTTTGGGAGCTACACCGACCAATCACCCATCAAATCAATGAGTTCATCAAGAAGCTAGGTGATAACTTTAATGATATTATGGATTATTACTTTAGCAAGTTTTAGGAAAGGATGCATAACAGGTACCGGATTCCACCCAAGCTAGTGGAGAAATACAAGGATGACATATATTTTGAAGTGGACACTGATTACTGTTATGTGAATGTTGTGGAACCAAGAACTCAATCTTTGCCACCTATGGGTTATGAGATTGATTTTGACATCACGCAATAGTAGATAGATGCATTTCTGACATTACCAAGGCATGCTACCAAGCTGAGGTATGGAACATATGAAGAAGTGAAGGAAAAAGTAAAAATGAGCATTTTAGTACCCAAAGCTACAAGGAAGGCAACAAAGATGATTAAGACATTAACAGAGAAATTTGGAGAAGGTTCTTCCTCCACACCTGTCAAAGGCACTATAGTAATCATCGAAGAGGAATCTGAAGCCCAAGAGGTAGATATAACATTGAGCACCGAATTGCCTAAGGGAAAAGTGTTGAAAAGAAAGAAACAGGATACATCAAAAGTATCACCAACTCCTCCAGCAAAGCGACCTAACACAAGAGCATCTGCAGCTTCACCGAGTAAGAAAACAAAGAGTGTTGCCGCACCCAAGGTAACAAAAACTTACAAGAAATCTACTCAGAGACTCATTTTGACCAAAGAGTCTAGTGACACTGAATCTGAAGATGCAAGTAAATTTCAGATTGTCAAGAGCAAGAAGGTAAATGTACATAGTGTTGAAAATTTTTGTGCTAATCTGAAGCAATATGGTGGATTTGGAGCATTCAAATATTTTAAGTATGAATCCAGATCTGATGATGAAAAGAGACAAATAGAAGAAGTTGTCATCTGCACACTATTGAAATTCTGATTGGCCCCATTGGAATTATCTAAATCTCTTCCAAATGAATTATACTTACATATTGACAACCGGTGGAAGTATGCAATGGACTTAGAGAAATAGATGAGAGAAAGAAGTCTGGTACATCTTTTCCCAGACATGTTGGTAGATGAGATCACCGAACATCTGAAAAACTACTACACAAAATTCCTAGTCAAGCAAAGAGCTTTGAAATTGATGAATGGCCTTTATTTGGATGTAGAGAATGAGACCAAGGAAAAATGGTAGGAAATCTTTCGAATCAAGAATGTTGGTGAGCAAGCTGAAGTTGAAATAGTTGATGTCACCAAGCAAGATCCTAATATCACCGAGAAGGACCCTACTAACACCATACAAGTAGATGAAGATATCATGGACACAGAGGCACCGAAACAGGAAATGATAGAAGGGAATGCTTATGCCAAACTGGTATCTAGTGAGTCAGTTTTGGAGCAAGTTCAGCCCTATCCTCCGGTCAATCAGCCTATTTCAACCGAGGCCCCTAAGGATACGGTGCAAGGCACAGAAGGTCACAAGTCAACAGCAGGAGAAGCTACTTCTCAAGAACAGACCTCTTAAGCTCCTTACAGCACTGAAAATGTTGCAACCGAGAGACCAAGCTCAGAGACACCAAAGGACACTACAAAGGCTAAAGAAACCGACCAAAGTGTTGCCTCTACTGAGCAACCTACCGAGGGTCAACAAGTCTCACAAGCCATTTTTTTAGTCCAACCGATGAAAGGCAAAGAAAAGAAGATGAAAAAGCATAGTTCAAAATTAGATTTGTCAAAACCAATAGTGTTGCCCAATGTTGATATATCCAAATTAAAGGGGCAAGCACTCATTGAATTCGGTGAACTATGTAAAGCCAAAGCTGAACAGGAGAAGCAAATGACTATTCAAAAGAAAAATAAAGTACTTCAGAAGGTGAAAGCACTCTTAACCGATATGCTACTTGAAGCTACAGTAACCAAAGATGCAGCCATCCACATTCAACTGGATGAACTCCTAACCAAGATAGAGACATCTAGAGTAGATGCATCCGAATATTTGAGCAAGTTAAAAGACAATGAGCTCACTGCAAAAATGATTGAAGAGGTACAGAAAGCTATTGCCATTGGCAAAGTTAAACTTGTCAAATTTATTGCTGAGTTGTCCCCTCAACTCAAACACATTCTTTATTTATTTCAGAAACTCTGTACATTCTCTCTATTCATTAAGGACATCAAAAATAAAACTGAAGTGATTGAGAAAGAGATCACCAATCTCTCTAATAAGTTGACCATTGAGCCACATTCCATTCAGAATTTTTATACCAAGCTACAACAGCTCATGGCTCAACAATTGGAACTAAGGAATGAAGAAAACAAGATAAGGATGGACATAATGACACTTCAAACATTATTCCTTCCTCATCTTTCATCCGTCCAAGAGCAGATCAACAAATCTACCTCCCTATCCACTCAGCAAGAGGGAAGCACCTTAGATGGACTAATTTCACTGTTAGCTGACATTACAGCTCAGAATTCACTTATGGACAGTGTTAAGGATGCCCTCTCTACCGCCCTTACCGATGCCAAGACAAAGTACAAATCCATTTTTGACTAGTTGCCACCACTGAATGGTAACTAAGTTTAGATGTTTGTTAAAAAGGGGGAGTGAGTATCATATCAAAGTATACAGGGGGAGTATATATCGAGCAAAATAGAGTATTCAAATATAGAGTCAGAGTCAATTTTGACAAGGAACAGAGAATAGAGCAGTGAACCGAACAGTTAACACAGCACATTGATCATCAAGCATACAAAATCAGAGTTTTGTACAGTATATTGATAAGGGGAGTATATCTAAATATACTATTTCATTGACTAATGTATAGACTGTCTGTTTAGTCAAATTTTGTAAGTATATAGATTATTGAGTTATGACTTTGAAAGTAGTTTTGTCAAACATATCAACTAATGTCAAAAGGGGAGATTGCTACTACTTATCAAGTTGCCATTAGTTTTATATCCAAAGTCATTCTATATACTCTAGTCGGTTACTACTACTGAAACATTTAGTCGGTATGCACAGAACAGTCGGTTATAGTAGAAAGTAGTCACAGAGCCCAGTATGCACCGAGCTATCAACCGAGTATCATTCCATGTCTACCGAGCAGAAATAATGATACACCAAATTGATAGACACCGAGTGAAACGTGTTACCAGATTCATTGAATCTAGACACACATGGGAAAACGTGTTACAAGATCAAGGAACATAGAACCGTTATCACATTGGAAATTGCACTTAAAGATTGTGTATGATTTTGAGGTCATCTAACCAATGAAATATTTTATATAGTTATTCATTCGATAAATCATGTTTGTAAGATCGAAGCAATGAATCAGATCACCGACATAAGAGATCTATTTATACAGAGGTGTATGAAGCAAGACGTGTGTGATAGACGAAGATATGCAGAGGTGTATGAAGCAAGACATGTGTGATACATAAGAAAGTACTAAGTGTTATGACTGTTACAAAGACACAGAGGTCACCGAGAAGGATTTCAGAGAACAGTCAAAGAACAGAGTAAACTAAAGGGTTTACTGAGTTATTCTATGGGTTACCGAGGTATGCTATAAGCAAGGTAATCTTATTTTGAGCACATAGAATCTGCTATAACATTCCAAATGTAAAGTTGCAGATATTTGTAAAGATTTTATTGAAATATTTTGAAGTTGTAAGAGAAACCTTTAACAGGGCAAAAGACTCTAACTAAGTTTATAAATTGTAAAGCCTCTAACCAGGTGCAACATTTAGTTTAAGTGTTGTAAAATCCTTTAGCAAGGTAGATCTAACAGATCTTGATACTCCTAACAGGGTAAGCTATCAGAAATAGCTGAACATGTAGCTCTAACCGAGCAACCTTTATTATTGCAGTAGTGAAGTTGTGGGTGCCATCCCCACCGCAGTTTTTTTCTCTAACCAAGAGTTTCTGTGTAACCATAATATATGTGTTATGGAGTGAATCATGTATGATTGTTATCTATTTGTTTTAGCTTGATGTTATGTTGCAGCAGTTTTTGGTTTATGCATAACAGTAAAGTTATTGTTGATAAAAAGATTTGAAGTACTGATTCACCCCTCCCCTCTCAGTACAATAGCTTTCCATATTGGGCCTAACACAAGCATGTATTGTTGTTTGGATGCAATTGGCCAACTCGGGAATGGAATCCAATGGGCTATACCCATTCCATGGGTCATGCTACAAGGATGTAGATTCACCATTCCTTATATTCCAATTCAGATGATTTCTGATAATATTATTACATTTGATTATAAAATTTCATATGGAAAATCCCTATGGTGGATTAGCAATGGCTAGAATTTTGTTTGGATCTTCCTCATCCATGCATTTTGCTTGTAGAAACATGCTTCACACGATACCTGATTGTTTATATATCCTTTAGTTCAAATTTGTGCCCAATTCTAGGTTATGCATATGCAAGTTGTGGATGTTGGCACCTCCAATCGATTTATCACTAGTTGCCTTATCCCACACAATTAATGGTATGTGTCTCTTCTCATTTGGTCCTTTCCACAAAAAATCCCTATGTTGGGAGATAAGCTTTTGATGTGCTTGGCCTGGAAATTCTAAGCATGATAGAGTGTATATGGGTATAGCCAATATGACAGATTGGATCATTGTGATCCTACCTGCTAGTGTGAGGCAATGCCCCTTTCAATAGTTAATTTTCCTAGAACATTTGTCTATTATTTCCTTTCAATGATCACTATTAACCTTCCTAGTAAATATAGGGATACAAAAATATAGTGAAGGGAGCCTCTCAATGTTCAAGCTAAGCATATTAGATATTCTCCATTGAGTTTCTTTTGAGGTGTTGAAGAATAAGATTCTTGATTTTTCATTGTTAATTAATTTTCCTAAGGCTTTGGAGTATTTTGATAATGTATTGTGATGCATTGTGCTTCCTGCAAAGTTGGGTCACCATACAGTAATGTATCATCTCCAAAAATTTGATGGGTGAAGGCTAGAAAATTGTGCATTACTTTGATACCTCCACATAATTCAAATGTCACTTTTCTATGAATTTTTCTACTTAAGGCATCAACTAATATGGAAAAGAGGAAGGGGGATAGGGGATCCCTCTATCTTAATCCTTTTCCACTTTGGAAGAATCCACATGGGGTGCTATTTATGATCATTGAATATCTAGGAGTGGAGATGCAATTGTATATCCAATCATATCATTTTATTTTTTTTAATTGAATTTCTCCATTACTTGGAGTAAAAATCTCTACTTGACTCTATTGTAGTCTTTTCTCATGTCTAACTTTATGATCATACCTTTTAGATTGGATTTTTGAATAGAGTACAATACCTCATGTGTGATGATTATCTCTTTTGTCATGTTCTTTATTGGTACAAAACCACTCTACTCTTTTGTTATTAACTTTGGTAGGAGAGTTTTAAGCCTATTAGCCATGACCTTTGAGATAATTTTGTATGTGGAGATGCATAAAGAGATAGGTCGATAATCTGCAAATGTAGAGAAATCTCCTTTTATAGGGATGAGTACAATATTGGTATTGTTGACTTTTTTCTTGATTCTTCTACCAATTGTCATACCTCATTCCTAATAAAATCCCAACATGTTTGGAAGATTATTCCCAAGAATCTATTGAGCCATGGGGATTTTTCTAAATGAAATTTGAATGCTTCCTTTATGACCTCCTACATAGTGGTCAATCTTAGCAAACAATCATTATCCTCCTTTGTGATTACATTGGGGTTGCAGTCTTAAAATTCGTAATGCAAAGCATCTACTTCCTCGTCACCTCTGAGTAGATTCTGAAAGTGATTGAGGTCCAATCTTTGAATTTCCATTGGATCTGCCATTAAGGTGTTATTCCTTCACTTGATTTGATTTTTATTTATTCCTCATTTGGATTTTGTCATATTATGAAAAAAAATTGTATTTAGGTCACCTTTAGCCAACCATGTTCCCCTTGATTTAGATCTCCAATATGTTTCCTCTCACACAATAGTTTGTTGGTAATTTTCCATCAACACTTTCTCTTTATTTATTGAAATTGTGTCATGGCCACATGCATCACAACTTCACTTAGAGAAAACAATTTTGATTTGATCCTTATTTTCTCCGTGAAAATGTTTCTACAGACTTCCTTGTTCCATATTTTTTGTTTTTCTTTCTGTTTTTAGCTTCTTGTAAAATATATACATTTTTTGTGCTAGCATCACTAATTGGTCCTTCCCACCATAGTTTTATTTTATCTGTTAGATCCATATGTCTAAGCCATAATTTTTAAAACAAAATTGTGACTTGGGCCTAATAGCATCTTTTTTAATTTCCAATTCCACAAAGAAGTGATAGGAGATGGGGGTCAAACATGTGAAAGGTATAGGCAGGGTTGGCCAATTCATCCAAGTATTGAAAACTAGGAAATGGTCAAGCCTTTTTGCTATGTTAGTAAAACTGATTCTGTAGTTGTTCCGTGTGAATTTTTCTTTTGGAGGTACATAGTCGATAACTCCATTGTTCTCTACCAATGATGAGAAGTATTTTTGTGGAGATGGGTAATACATCCTACTCCTCTCATCTTCTCCTTTAGATTGAGTATCACATTGAAATCACATCCTAGCTCGCATTTACCTTGGGTAATCAAATTTTGATTGCTTAGATCCATTCATTGTCACCTCTTATCTCCTATCTTTATTGATCCATAAATGTTAAAAAGAGTGAAATCCAAAGTGGAGTTTAGGCTTCTTGCCTTTTCCATTTGCTAGTTTGTGGAAGAACTAATGATATCAATATTCACCTTTTTTGGATGCCATAAAATATTGATTCCACTAGAGGCACCTGTGGCCTCTATGAAATTTCCATTCCATCCCTTGCAATGTTTTGTAAAAATTTCTGCTTCTCTAAGGGTTAATTTTTTTCCTGAAGGAGTACCAATTTTGTCTTGCTTGTTTCTAGCTAATGCTTGACCAAGCACCTTTTTTCAGGGGTGTTTAAGCCCTTGACATTCCATGCGATAATATTCATTTCTCTCCAATGGAGGGTTTTCCTCCCTTGAATCCATATCTTAGCATATAGGATTTGATTGATGTTTTTTTCAATGCGTCTTCATCCCTTTTTTGTTCATCTGATTTTCTTCCTTTCTTTTCTTGATCGGGCTATTGTTTAGGAAATTTGTTGTATTTTGGCTTATGTATCATGAATCAAGGATATCAATGGTATCTAATGTGTCTTCCTTATTAGAAACATCTTCTTCCTTGTCCAAGTCTTCTCTTGAAAGATTGTGAATCGTATTGATTTCATGATTTGGGAATGCTTCTTGATTTGTAACTTTTGTATTCTCTAATATTGGCAAATGAGAGGGTCTTATAGTCTTGATTTTCCTATCCCAATTTCTTAGATCATTTCTTCTCTACTGTTGAATGAATAGATATCTCATTGTTGGTGGCAATTGCCTCTATGGTTCTCATTTCTATTGGTGTTTCTTTAAAAGAGTCAATTATTATTGCTTGGGGATTTACTTCCCTAGGATTATCCTTCTTATTTGAATGCAAATATTTCCTTATCTCTTTTAGCGAGGAGATGTCCTTTTGGTATGATTTGTTTTATTTTGGGATCCATCTTTGTGATATAGGTTTAGGGCATCCTTTCTTCAAATGATTTCAACTTTCGCATCTAACACAATAGAATTTCAACGTCTCCACTTCAATCTCTTGCTCCCATTCTCCCCCATCATATGTTAGTTGAAGTTTCTTGGGTAGTGAATTGATGGTGATTAATTTGATTCTAACAAATGAGGCTAAATCATCTTTTCCCATCCAAGCCTATACTGTTGGCAATACGGAGGAATTAATTATGTGTTGCATTGATGTTTTGTCATTGATGTCAATGCTAGTTGCTATGGTTGGTTACCAGCAGACATGTTTTGGTTACCAGTAGAAGAACTAGCATTACTGGTAAGGGTTTAAGGTTTTACTGATAGAGCTTTTACTGAGAATCTTTGACAGGATGCATAAGTGGTGTTGGTGCAGCTTCTAGATGGAATTTAGGATGCAGAAGGTGATCCTTGATCATGCCTCGACTGATTGGAGACGTCGCTTTGGTGTGGTGGACCCATATTAGGTCTGGTACCTATCTAGGTTATGGATTGGTATCATGTTAGCGTGTTCTCTACATGTTACCAGGATGTTTTATGGATTGGTTATTGTTGTTTTGGTCTAAAGCCGACATGACATATCATTGTAATATGGATGTATGTAATGATCTTATTGTAATATCTTTTAGGTGGCCGACGTAATTGGTTTAGGCCTTTGGGTTTGTATAAATTGATGTAATATCTCATTGTAGATCATGATGAAATATTTCATGGTCATGGAATGAAATATCATATGTGAAGGAGATTTGGGCGATCATAGGTGATCGAATTGGGTTTATGTAAGAGGTCAAAGGCCTCCGGTATTGAGCTTAACCAGGACTATAATCAGGCATGGTAGATGCTATCTTTGATAGTTCATTCTTTTGGATTGTTGTCCAATTATCTTGAGGTGGTTATAACCTCTCTATAGTCAATGAGACTCCTTTGTAATGAGCAGTATGTTGTAGGCAGTGTGCCTTCCTGCATGTGCAAGCCCCTTATTGTATCACATACTTTCTGCAGAAGTATCATCTAACTGTGGGTAGGCTTCGCATCATGGTTTTTCCCTTTACTAAGTTTTCCACGTCAAAATAATGGTGTTATGTGGTATGGTTGCATTGTGTTAATTCTCTGTTTCATTCTTAAGTTTTATTGATTACCGGTATATGTTTCTGTTATTCCGGTATTCAATGTTTATGTGCTTCAATTAAAGGTTATAAAGTGGTTTGATTATTTTAATCTATTGACAACTGATTCACCCCCCCCCCCTCTAAGTTGTCCACCGGTTATCCTAACAATTGGTATCAGAGCTTTGGTCCTCTTTTGCAAAAGCTTAACCGCTTGAGGTAGATCCTATGGCAACTAATACTTCAAATCCATCGGCAACTATTTTCAGAAGAGAAATCCCTAAGCTTGATGGAACAAACTATGGGATATGGAAAATTCGAATGGAGACTCATCTTAGATGTCTTGGCAAGGATATTTGGGAGATCACTAAGAAAGTTTATACACCTTATGATTCGGCATCTGACAATCCTACTCCTACAGACTTGGACAAGAATATTGAAAATGATTGTAGAGCAAGAGAAGCCCTCTTGTGTGCACTCACTGATCAACAAATCATGGGATTGACTGATAAATTATTTGCAAAGGTTATGTGGGATAAATTGAAAACTCTGAATGAAGGTGACCCTACTGTCAAAATTGCTAAACTTGATGGTTACGGGGTAAGATATGAGAACTTGAAGATGGAAGATAATGAAAGAATTGCTACATTTATGGAAAGAGTAAATGAGATTGTCATGGGAATTCAATGTTGTGGAGGATCTCTAAGTGAAGATGAAATAGTTTCCAAAGTCTTGAGAGCCCTTCCACCGTCTTACAAGATGAAGGTGACTACAATTAATGAATTGAGAACAATGGCAAACACTTCAGTTAACAGAGACATTCTGATTGGGAAATTATCTGCTTTTGAGCTTGAAGAATTAGGACCCTCTGGAGCTACAAAATCTGAACCTGCTTTTCATGCATCATCATCTACCAGAAAAAGTGATTGGAAAACCCTATATGCAAAAGAATTGGAAGATATGAGTAAAGAGGATGAAGAATTTGAGCAACTTGAAGCCTTATTTGCTAGAAGAGTACCTAAAGGACCGACAGGAATTAAGTATGAAGGAAAAGCACCTTTTAAATGTTTTGCATGTAATAAGATTGGTAATTTTGCATCTAGATGTCCTGAAAGGAATGCAAGATTTGAAGAAAGAGTTAAGAAATCATTTACACCTAATTAGAACATATATAGATTCAAGAAAAACAAACAATACTACATAGTGGATGAGGAAGGAGTAAGTGATGATTCAGATGATGAATCGACAACAGACTCTGCTAGTGGATCCGACAATGGAAAGGAATGGGTGTTCTATGCCTTAAAGGAAGATGAACCAGAGCCGGCTATCAAGAATGAAGAAAAGTCCCAGGCAGCAAAAGTTGAAGACAAGGATGAATGGGTAATTGATAGTGGATGCTCACATCATATGACTGGAGATAAAAGAAATTTTTTGTCCCTGCAAAAATACAATGGCGGTCAAGTCAAATTTGGGGATGACAAAACATGTATGATCAAAGGTAAAGGTATTATTTCTCTGGATGGCAAACATAATACTGATAATGTCTATTATGTAGAAGGTTTAAAGCATAATCTTTTAAGTGTTGGTCAATTGGTGGATAAGGGATTCCAACTTCAGTTTAAAGATAGAAAATGCAAAATCATTAACAAAACTGGTTTGGAGATTGCAACTGGTACTCGGACTGGAGGTAATATCTTTCACTTGAACACTGGTAATAAGACATGTTTGATTGCTCATATTGATGAGAGTTGGCTATGGAATAAGAGGTTGTATCATGTTAATTTTGATTATATTGTTAAGATTAGTTCAACAAAGGCAGTTAGAGATATACCTAAGATTATAAAGCCTCATGATCCGATATGTAAGGAATGTCAATTGGGAAAGCAAGTTAGAACTTCTTTTAAGAGCATACATGATAAATCTAATGATGAGCTTGATTTGATTCATACTGACCTATGTAGTCCAACAAGGGCCATAAGCTTTCAAGGTGATAGATACTTCATGCTGATAATTGATGGTTATTCTAGAATGATGTGGGTAACTTTTCTAAGGGAGAAGTTTGAAGCTTTTGTAAAATTCAAGATCTTTAAAGCAAAGGTGGAAATAGAAACTAGATTGAAAATCAAATGTCTAAGATCATATCAAGGCAGTGAGTTCACTTCTCATGAATTTAACAGCTATTATGAGACAAATGGAATTAGGAGACAATTATCTGCACCTTGGACTCCTCAGCGGAATGGAGTAGTGGAAAGGAAGAATAGAACCATTTTGGATGCAGCAAGATCCATGATGATGGAAGCCAAATTGCCTCATATCTACTAGAGAGAAGCAGTGAGTACAACAGTCTACACATTCAACAGAGTTCATATCAAAGGTGAAACCGGTAAGAATCCTTATGAATTATGGTTTGGACATACACCTACTATTAAATATTTCAAATTTTTTGGAAGTAAATGTTATATCAAAAGGGATGATTCAATTGGGAAGTTTGATCCTAGATGTGATGAAGGGATATTTCTTGGATATTCAATTCAGAGCAAACCATAAAGATGTTATAACAAAATATTGCATAAAATTATGGAGATCACAAATGTGAAAGTGGATGAGCAATACAGAGATCAATCTATATCATATGACAGGGAAGAGACAATGGAAATGATCATAACTGAACCGAAAATGCCTCAATCGGTACAAGACACTAAGACAGTTACACCAGTACAATAAAAAAATTCAAATGTGACTGGTGATCAGAACAGTGAACCTGAAGTTCAGAAGACACCAAGGTATGTAAGGTTAAATCATTCTGAAGATCAAATCATTGGAGATAGGAACAAGGGAGTTATGACAAGAAGAAGACTAGCAAATGAATAGGTATGTCTTATTTGTCAAATTGAACCGGCATCTGTTATTGAAGCTTGTAAAGATAAACATTGGTTAAAAGCTATGGAAGATGAATTAGATCAGATAGAGAAGAATAACACTTGGACTTTAGTTCCCCGACCTAAAAATAAGAATGTTATTGGAACTAAATGGGTTTTTAGAAATAAATTAAATGAGGATGGTCAAGTTGTAAGAAACAAGGCTAGATTGTTTTGTAAAGGATATTCTCAAATGGAAGGAATTGATTATGGTAAGACATTTTCACCTATAGCTAGAATTGAAGCCATTAGACTATTTCTTGCATATGCAGCTTATAAGAACTATAAGGTCTATCAAATGGATGATAAATGTGCATTTTTGAATGGTGAACTTGAGGAAGAGGTATACATTAAGAAGCTTGATGGATTTTCACTGACATATGACAAAGATATGGTTTGCAGGTTAAGGAAATCATTATATGGATTGAAACAATCTCCTAGAGCTTGGTATGCAAGGTTGGATAAATATCTTTTGAAGCTTGGTTTTACTAAAGGCAGTGCTGACATTAATTTATATTACAAGATCATTGATGATGATATTCTAATTATTGAATTATTTGTTGATGATATCATTTTTGGAGGTGAAGATAAATTGTGCATGGAATTCTCTAATAATATGAAGAATGAATTTGAAATGTCCATGATTGGTGAGATGAGATTTTTCTTAGGTTTGCAGATTACTCAAACTAACAAAGGCATTTTTATTTGTCAAACTAAGTATCTAAGGGAATTGTTGAAGAAGTTTGGTATGTATACTTCCAAACTAGTAAGTACTCCTATGGTGACAAGTGAGAAATTATCTATCAAAGACACATCTGCATCGATAAATTCGACAAGGTATAAGTCTATGATTGGTGGCTTGTTATATCTAACTCAGACTAGACCAAATATTATGAATGTAGTAAGTATTGTTTCAAGATATCAAAGAAATCCTAAAGAAAATCATGAATGTGCAGTAAAGAGGATATTCTGGTATTTGAAAGGAACAACAGAATATGGCTTATGGTATTCTAGAGATGATAACTTCACTTTATGTGCATATACAAATTCAGATTTGGCAGGAGATATTGTTGATAGGAAGAGCACTTCTAGTGGAGCTTTCTTTCTTGGAAAGAAATTAGTTTCATAGATCAGAAAAAAATAATCATGCATTTCTTTATCTACTGCAAAAGCCGAATATGTTGCAGCAACAACTAATTACACTCAAGTCTTGTGGATGAAGCAAATGTTGAAGGATATCAAGGTAAATTGTAGTGAACCAGTAGTTATCTATTGTAATAACTCTGTAGCTATTGATATGTCTAAGAATCTGGTATTTCACTCTAAGACACTTAGATTTTTCAGTTTTTCATTGTTATATCTTCTATGAGAAATGTTTGGCATTTCTTGGCACTTAGATTTTTTCTTTTTCACATTTAGTGTTACCATCAATGCCAAAGGGGGAGATTGTTGGCATTGTGGAGGAATTGGTTATGTGTTGTATTGATTTTTTGTCATTGATGTCAACACTAGCTATTATGGTTGGTTACCGACAGACAGGTTTTGGTTACCGGTAGAAAAACTAGTGTTACCGGTAAGGGTTTAAGGTTTTACCAACAAAGCTTTTACTGAGAATCTTTGATAGGATGCATAAGTGTTGTTGGTGTGGCTTCTAGATGGAATTCAGGATGTAGAAGGTGATCCTTGATCATGCCTTGATTGATTGGAGACATCGCTTTGGTGTGGTGGACCCAGATTAGGTCTGGTACCTATCTAGGTTATGGATTGGTATCATGTTAACATGTTCTCTACACGTTACCGGGATGTTTTATGGATTGGTTAATGTTGTTTTGGTCTAAAGCCGACATGGCATATCATTGTAATATGGATGTCTGTAATGATCTTATTGTAATATCTTTTAGGTGGCCGACCTAATTGGTTTAGGCCTTAGGGTTTGTATAAATTGATGTAAGATCTCATTGTAGATCATGGTGAAATATGTCGTGGTCATGGAATGAAATATCATATGCGAAGGAGATTTGGTCGATCATAGGTGATCGAATTGGGCTTATGTAAGAGGTCAAAGACCTCCAGTATTGAGCTTAACCGGGACTATAATTAGGCATGGTAGATGCTATCTCTGGCAGTTTATTCTTCTGGATTGTTTTCCAATTATCTTGAGGTGGTTATAACCTCTTTGTAGTTAGTGAGACTCCTTTGTAATGAGCAGTATGCTCTAGGCAATGTGCCTTCCTGCATGTGTAGACCCCTTATTGTATCACATACTTCTGGCAGAAGTATCATTTAACTGTGGGTATGCTTCCCACCGTGGTTTTTCCCTTTATTGGGTTTTCCACGTACAAATCATGGTGTTATGTGATATGGTTGCATTGTGTTAATTCTCTATTTCATTCTTAAGTTTTATTGCTTACCGGTATCTGATTCTACTATTCCGATATTCAATGTTTATGTGCTCCGATTAAAGGTTATAAAGTGGTTTGATTAATATAATCTGTTGACAACTGATTCACCCCCCTCCCCTCTCAGTTGTCCACTGATTATCCTAACATATACCACTCCTAGTTTTGATCCAACCAGTTGAAGACACTCTATTGACTAGTATTCAAGTGGTAGATTATAGAGATGGATCCAAAAAGTGCAATTTGATGAAGATTTCAACCTAGGGTTAAAAGCATTAACCCATTTTTGCACATAAACTAGGTTTCATTTGAACTACCATGGGGGTGCATTAGTGACTTCATCCCTTTCCTTTTCTGAATCAAATTCTACAATTAAAAAAAAATCAATATAAAACTAATCTTTGGCTTTGTCTTCCAATTTTGTGTCACACATGCTCTTATTTGTTCTTTGCTTGCATTTCTCCCAACGATTTCCCAATTATGGTTGCATGAGCCAAATATTATGCCTCTTTATTTACCACACATGAGACATTGATGGTGTATGTTGCTTTCTTCACTTTGCTAGGGTTTTGGTCTACAAGTTTCCTAGAAAGTCTTGCCTTTTTTTATTTATGAGGAGCCCTCAAAGTAGGCAAGTATTTCTTCACTGGAACAATTTTTGTTGGTAGATTGATTGGAATATGATTTGGCCATGTCAAATAGTATAGGATAGGATTTCGATATCTCACTTGACATATTTCCCACCTTCCAACTTTCTTCTCTACTTTTGATTTTTCACTATTTTCAAAACTTGGCCACTTTCACACCTTTCTTGTGCATTTTCGCTTCATTAATCTACTTTAATTTCACATACATCCTTTTTAAAAATTTAATAATTGTAATCCTTGAAGAGAAATTTCCATATCTTTAGTCCAGATGTTTATTTCTTGAATGGAAACTATATCCTAAATCTGATCCCAAATAAAATCTCGAGTAGCCTTTTTTTGAGGGATGCTACTTAGACCCCTTGCATTCCAATATCACAATAATTTTAGGGGGTTAGAAAGGTGTGTATCTAATGTCTCAGTGACACAATATTCCACTAGTAGTTCCCTTATCATATTCACTTTTTCTTGATATTTTTTCCTTCCTACCTTTGATACAATATCAATACCTCCTTGATGTTCTTTTGTTGGAGCCCTAACATAAAATAATCTTTTTTACCATCTTCCTTTGTCCCTATTTCTTGCATATGATCTTGCATGACATTGGATTCATTTGAATCTATTTGATTATCTATTAGAGGGATAAAGTTTACTCTTACATGTGTCTCTAAAATGTCTCGTTTCCTTTCATTTATCTCAAATTTACTAGAGACAAGAGTCCCCCCTTCTTTCAATGACCTTGCATTTCTAAGGAAGTCTTTGAAATATATTTAATACCCAATCTTGAAAGATGCATAAACCAACCATGTTGTTATCATGCTCCATCGTATTGAAACCTTCAAAGTTTTTAAGAACATCAAATCTATTATATGAGACCCCTTTAGAAACAACTTTATATTGGTGATTAGAAGACTTCAAATTTGAATAATATTTTGTAAGAATGAATTCATGTGAATTTGGCACGTCAAATTGGATTGAGGCCTTTTATTTTTCTCTTAGGTTGTTTGTTTGTGGCTCTAGGGTGGGATGAAGAGTTTTAAGACCCATTTTTGTGTAGTTTATTTGTATGCGGCCATATTCATAATATGCATTATAGCGAAAGGGAAGTGCTACATATTTAATTTGTTGGATCCAATTCATGCCACCCAATCTTATCTCCAAGGTTTTAGGAAGTGAATTATTCATATTAATTTCAACATAAATAATTGCAAAAGTGGCTATCTTCCATCAATGGTTTGGTAGGATGGATCCAAGGGTTTCTTAATAATCACCATTATAAATTATAAATTATTAAGCCACTAGAACTTTATTAGAAGTTAAGGGAGATAATTACAAACATGAATTTTAGATGTTAACTCCTCCACCTAATCAGATCCTTTATGCCTCGAGGTTTGATAAATAAGTGCACTTGGTTGTGAAAATAGGGACCTCCTTCAAAAATGTTATTTTGATCTATCATCCTATTGGAGTTGAGAAACACAACACCACAAGAGCCTAAAGATCTTCTGCAAGCTAAAACAATCTACTATGAGGAGAAGTAATGAAGCAAAAATAATTTGAAAAACAAAGACACACGAAAATATGCTTAAAAGAGGAGAGCTCAATATTCACCAAAATGTGTAATGTCATAATGATACAAAGAAAAGAAAAATAACCTCTTGTAGCGTCCTAAAATTGCGACACTTGCAATTTCGACTGCATTTGGGTCTTCACGATGGCAGTGCAACGTTGAACCTAAATGGAGACCCTGAAACCTGTTTACGACATCAAAAACTACATATTTCTGCACCTTGGCCTGATCCTTCCTTGCACCTTGCTATCCCAGGAGGTGGGACCATGGCGCCCAGCGCCCTGGTCCCTGGCCCTATTTTGGGCCCGGTCTCTTATTGGGCATTGGGTCTTTAAGTTTGCAATTCGGAAAATAATGTTCCTATGTCGGCCTAAGGTCGGAAAAATCAGTCTCTCAACCCTAATGGACAAGTATATAAACTACTTTTCCTCTCCTAGAAAGGGAGAAAAAAAAAAGGGCAAGAGCAAGACGCGAAAGCAATATTCAAACATTCAAACATTCAAGCATTCAAGCAATTGAGTATTCTAAGTCTCCATTCAAGGATAGGTGTTGCATTCAAAGACAAGGATTCAACCATTGAAGAGGAGATCACTTACAACATATAACATACAACATTCATTACACCTTCACATGTAAGAATACAAACATTCTTACAACAAGGTATCAGTACTTGTTTACATTACAAACATTTACATTTACAGCATTCTCATTTCTTGGTTAATTCCAAAATCGGGGTTTGACCTAAAGGCAAACCCCTAATCCCTAACCCCCCAATCGTCCTCTCTTTTCTGTGTGTAGGTTGCAGGTATGCGGCTGTAATTGAAGATCTGGAATCCTTGTGCAGAGATGAATAGATCCCCCTTCATTTCGCGGATTTTTTGGAGGAGCGTGTGCACTCCGGGCCCCATCATCCCGTCAACTTTCGCTCAAATTTGCAGAACAACATCGTCTCGACATTTTACTGCTAATTTCAGGTCCGTAGCTTCATCCCGTATCCCTATCTCTGTTTATAAGCGAATCTTTCTTACTTTACATGCATTCCTAGTTCAATCATTCTATCTACATTCTTTACAAAAGAGGGTATCCTTGATGTCTTAACCCTTGAAACTCATTTAGAATTCAGTCTTGCATTGTGTGGGATTGGATCTTGTGGGTTTCAACCCCTCTTTTGAATGTAAAGTCTCTCCTAAGTGAAAACTGTCAACCCTAGTGACCTCCCTTCTCTCTCCATGGGGTGGGGGAACAACTAGGGTTCGATTTTCCGCTTTACATTTTGGTGAACCTGACGTGAACATCCTAATTCTGATTATTCGTGGTTAGATCTGAAAAATTTGCTTCCTTAATTACATTTCCATGTTTGATCTTTTGCAAATTTTAGAGGTTAATTGCATAAAAACCCTAAAATTTTCTTTTTAGTAATTGAGCTTGTGAAATGTTTAATTGTTAATGCTTGTTTCAGATCTACCCTTCTATTGCAAATTGTCAAATCATATTTGTACTTTAATTTTGAAAATTAAGTGGTTAAGTGTCAAAACCCTAATTTTTAAAACCCTCTTGATTCAACCTTTGACTGATAATTTCACTGATCAAAACACCTCCAAATCGGCTGTAACTTTGGATTCCACAACAAAATCATAATATCTCTCATCCTTGAAAATTTTGAAAAAAGTTGCGAGGACCGTGTGCACCCCGAGCGCCATTGTCCCTGACATTTTTTCCAAAATTTCGGGAGCTAGATTTTACTGTATTTTTCTGCTAAAATCCAGAATCTTGGCTGATTTCATTAATTCTAACACTTTCAAAATTAAAGTCAAAGTTGGTCTAGTGATTGCTTGGATAAAGGCTTATAATCATTCAAAAATTGTTGAAATTAAAATTCATATCAAAATTGTGTTTCTTACAGTCTTAAATCTGAAAAGTGTGTTGGCATTCATTCAAAATTTCAGTGCTTTATTCAAATTTTTGCAGTTTGTGACTTTTGAAATTAAGTGTTCAATTGCAGCAACTTTGATTTCCGCTTTCAAATTTGAATTTTGCATGAAATTGAGTCAACTTTTAAATTTCAAAGCCTGCATTGCTTTCGGTATTCCCTCTAAAATCATAAAATTCAAAATTTCAGTTTCCCTCTCTTTTTCAAAATTCAAATTTTGCATTTTTCAACAATCTTGGTAGGGTTCAATTTTGAGATTGCGACTTTAATTTGGCCTATCTACAGATCGTAAAATCACTCAATTTTTTCAGATTAGCTTTAAAATCATCATAACTTTCATCTCTGAAAATTTCAAAAAAAGTTGCGAGGACCGTGTGTACTCCGTTCGCCACGGTCCCCGACATTTTTTCTGAAATTTCGGGAGATTGTCGTGATTGCATTTAACAGCTTAAATCTAGAAGATTGGCTGATTTTATTGAAATTTTCTACCTCTAAAATTCAAGATCTTCTCTCTCTCTTTAGTGCATGAGTTTTACAACAATAAGCCCTACTTACACTATTCCCGTTAGACGAAACCTTAGAATTAAGTCCTTCCAAGGTTTAATTACCGAGGAGATGGAACCTAATTTGAATGGCCTTTTTAATGAGGACACGGGTAATTCCTCTAATCCTCTTAATGATGAAGAAGCTCTCCATGAGGTTCCTATAGAACAACTTTCGAAATTGGATAACCAATTTGATGATTTTCAGCGATGGATGTCTCAAGAATACCCCGATAGTCAAGCTCTTTCATTAATTGAGGGTCTAAAACGTATGGTTCAAAGTGATAAGAATGGAATTGATATTTTACGTGGTATTGCACACATTGTGGATTCGAATGTGATGCCGATGAAGAGTTGTGCCGAAACTTTAGGTTATACACAACCTCCTACTCAAGTCAATCATTCTATTCCTTTAACAACTTCTAGTGCTAGTATACCTACTTTTACATCAAACATAATGACTACTTCAATACAAGACATTCCACCTATGATCACCAGTCATGGGGGCAATCCTTCTTCTTCAATCAACCCTCTTCCTTCATTCAATCCAACTTCTTCATTCATTCCTTCAATGAGTGTTCCTATTTCATCTCCACAAATAAACACGACGCAAGGGGGAAATTCATTTAAACATTCCATTCCTCCTTGTAGTGTTCCTCCTTTCCAATCATCTCCTATGACTAACTATCATAGTGTCCCACCACCTTACTCTCAATCAATACCTTCTTTCAATAACATAATACCTCCATCACAATCTAACATGTCTAATATGAACTCTTCGACTGAAGCGACCATTAACAATCTTGCACAAACTATCTCTTCTTTACATCAACAAATTGCCTCTATGAATCAATCTAAGTCTAGTGTGCCCACATTTGATGTTGCGAGCCCACTTTCTCTTGACATTGTTCGAGCTATTCCCCCTAAGCATGTTGAAATCCCGCAGTTGGAGCTTTATAATGGTAAAGGTGATCCTCTAACACATGTTAAGACCTTTCAAACAATATGTACCGATTTTGCTCATGACCAAAGGTTGCTTGCAAAACTGTTTACTAGAACATTAAGAGATAAAGCCCTACAATGGTATTGCTCGTTGCCTTCTTATTCTATTACTTCTTTCCAACAACTTGCAAATGCTTTTATTCAACAATTTCAAAACAATATAAGTCCTAAAGTTACTTTGATTGATTTAATGCATTGTAAACAAGGTGTTAAAGAAAAAGTGACTGATTTCATTGGTAGATATAAGCATTTGTATGCTCAGATTTCTTTTCCAGTACCTGACAATGATATCCAAAGAATCTTTATTTCTAATTTACAAAAAGATATTAGAGAAAAACTTCTGTTTTCTGAGTTTACTTCTTTCCAACAGTTGTGTGCAACTCTTCACAATTATCAATTGACTATGAGTCAAATGGAACAAGCAAATCCTATGGCTCCGAGTGATAAGGGTGATAGTAGTCAACAACCATTTGGGAAGTTTAAACCGAACAGAGAGTCCATTAAGTTCAATGAAAACATCATCAACAACAATGTGAATGCAACATCAGGTGTGCCTCCTATTTCTAAGTTTTTCAAGAAAGAAAGAAGGTTTACTCCTTTGAATGAATCATTGCATAGTATTATGAATAAGTTATTGGAACAAAATGTGCTTACTCTCCCTCCTATAAGGCAAATAGATCCTTTAAAGATTAATTCACCCTATTTTGATAACAAATCATTTTGTCAATTTCATCGTCAACTTGGGCATGATACCAAAAAATGTTTTGCTTTAAAGGGTAAAATTCAAGATTTAATTGATAATAATACTATCTCTGTTTCTGGTGTGAATGATAAAGGCAACACATCTATAGCTCCTCCTAACCAAAATCTTAAGATTTTTACTGATCCATTACCTTCTCATACCTCTAATGTGATTGAGACTAATGATTCTTCTTTCTCACCTGATAGTCTTGTGTCTATGACTCTGAATGTGATTAACTTTGTAGAGCAGCAGAAAATCCTTAAAGAGCCTTCCATCACATTTGATTCCAGTGAAACTATCGGGGCACCTGATGGTCCTTTATATATAGTTGCAAAAGTCAAGAATACACCTTGTCGTGGAGTGCTTATTGATCCTTCTTGCATGGTTAATGTCATTACTGAAGAATTTCTTTTTACTTTGCAATTGAATCAAGTGATCTATGACGAAACAAATGTGGTTGTGAAACTATTTGATGAATTTTCTTCTCCTGCAATTGGTTCTATTACATTACCTATTGAGGTTCATAACAAATCCCTTGATGTCAACTTTGCTATTATTCCATCATCCGAACAATTTCGTGTGAAGCTAGGCTATCCTTGGCTATCTTCCATGAAAGCTATTGCTTCTCCTATTCACAAGTGTTTGAAATTTCCCCATAATGATGAAATTGTTACTGTCAATCATAGTCTCTTTAAACCAGCTGAAAGAACTTCTAGCGTTCCTATTGATTATTTTTGGCCTAAACAATTCCAATCTCTTCCACCGCGGAGTGATCATCTTTTCAAATCTTATCAAAAGTGGAAAAAAGATATGATCCTATCTCTAAGTGAACCTAGAACACCCAAACTTGATATTCCTATCATTCTTGAGAATGAAGTTCTTCCTTTGAAAGATAAAACTAATGTCTTTCCTCAAGAAGATTCCCAACCCATCCCTATGAATGTGACTATGCCTATCTCTAATAAACTTCCTAAAAGTAGACCTATACCTTCTCGTCATGATGGACTTGGTCTCCTTCCTAAACCAAATATTCCTCCTTTATATGGAGCAGTTCCTCCTCCTTCCTATTATGGAGAGAAGAGACCTTCCTCTTCTCCTATTGTTCAACCTAAGAGACCACAACCTAAACACCCAAGTGATAAGGATGAGAACATTCCTCCTCCTCAATCTTCTCAACTTCCTACTAAGACCAGACGAAATCGTTCTGCATGTGAACACCGACGAAAGCGTCGTCTTAGAGCTCAGGCAGCTGCTTCTCAAACTTTGCAATCCCCAAAAACACCTTCAGCTAGTATTATTCCATTTTCTCCTCAGCCGAAAATTGAGCCAAAATCTTCTAAACATAAGATGCATGATGGTCTTGATCCTGTGCGAGTTAAAGATCCTATTTTTATAAATCTTGATGATGATATAGATGAAAATGTTATTCACGATGAAAATGTTACTCCTCTTTCCTCTGATAGTGAATATGAATATGTTGATGTTGATAACCATTTATCTAACGAATTTTCTAAAGCACTTATCCTAGCTCCTAGACAAGAACAATGTGGCTCGGAACATGAACATAGCCCTTGTTTGGATCTTGTGATAGCTCCATCTGTTGTGTTGGATGTTCCTCCTCTAGCGTGTTTCCTGCCTTCCTGAAATATTGATCAACAAGATCGGGGGGTGGATGACGTGCTAGACTAGTACCATTAGCATAGCAGACTCTCTCCTCCTCTCTTGATCTCTTTTGTTACTTCTTCTATGTGTTATTCTCATTCTTCTATTTTTTGTCCTTAGTGTTGTCTACTTGAGGATGATGCAAAGCATTGAGATCTCTTTTGGTCTCTCTCATGTTGACTCAAAAGACACATGTGTTCCCTTCTTCTAGGTGACTTTCCTTGATTGGGGAATGAAGAACAATTATGCATACATACATATGATATACATGAATTATCATACAGCATACTGACCCCAAGGAAAGCAAAGTCACCTTATGCTTTGTGTTTTGTGTCTATTATCCTTGGGCTTATCTCACACTTGGGGGCTAAATCCTTGTGATAACGTGCTCCTTTCCCTTCTCATTTCTTATGTATCACTACCTTAAAGCAATCACCCCCAATGATGCGTGTGCGATCGCTTTAACGTAGGGGGGCATACACCCCGTTCATATCTCTTCAAGATACTTGAAAGTTTCTTGGCGAATTTAGCTTTGCCTTGAAAATTTTTGGTATTTTTCTTGCATGACTCATAGTGAGGGAACCTTACTACTGACAGTCATGGTTCTCCCTCATGATCTTCCCTTTTACTTTGTCAATCGAAGTCGTAAGTTCCTTAGTCTACTGGGGGCTTGGTGTATCTTGCCTCCTTGATGTGGTGAAAGTTTTTCAATGTTGTTTCCTTGTACTTTACCGGAAGTATGGGCGTACGCTTATACTCCCGCTAATGTGGGGGCAAAATGTAGCGTCCTAAAATTGCGACACTTGCAATTTTGACTGCATTTGGGTCTTCACGATGGCAGCGCAATGTTGAACCTGAATGGAGACCCCGAAACCTATTTACGACATCAAAAACTGCATATTTCTGCACCTTGGCCTGATCCTTCCTTGCACCTTGTTGTCCCAGGAGGTGGGACCATGGCACCCAATGCCCTGGTCCCTGGCCCTATTTTGGGCCCGGTCTCTTGTTGGGCATCGGGTCTTTAAGTTTGTAATTCGGAAAATAATGTTCCTATGTCGGCCTAAGGTCAGAAAAATCAGTCTCTCAACCCTAATGGACAAGTATATAAACTACTTTTCCTCTCCTAGAAAGGGAGAAAAAAAAAAGGGCAAGAGCAAGACGCGGAAGCAATATTCAAACATTCAAACATTCAAGCATTCAAGCAATTGAGTATTCTAAGTCTCCATTCAAGGCTAGGTGTTGCATTCAAAGACAAGGATTCAACCATTGAAGAGGAGATCACTTACAACATATAACATACAACATTCATTACACCTTCGCATGTAAGAATACAAACATTCTTACAACAAGGTATCAGTACTTGTTTACATTACAAACATTTACATTTACAACATTCTCATTTCTTGGTTAATTCCAAAACCGGGGTTTGACCTAAAGGAAAACCCCTAATCCCTAACCCCCCAATCGTCCTCTCTTTTCTGTGTGTAGGTTGCAGGTATGCGGCTGTAATTGAAGATCTGGAATCCTTGTGCAGAGACGAACAGATCCCCCTTCGTTTCGCGGATTTTTCGGAGGATCGTGTGCACTCCGGGCGCCATCGTCCCGTCAACTTTCGCTCAAATTTGCAGAACAACATCGTCTCGACATTTTACTACTAATTTCAGGTCCGTAGCTTCATCCCGTATCCCTATCTCTGTTTATAAGTGAATCTTTCTTACTTTACATGCATACCTAGTTCAATCATTCTATCTACATTCTTTACAAAAGAGGGTATCCTTGATGTCTTAACCCTTGAAACTCATTTAGAATTCAGTCTTGCATTGTGTGGGATTGGATCTTGTGGGTTTCAACCCCTCTTTTGAATGTAAAGTCTCTCCTAAGTGAAAACCGTCAACCCTAGTGACCTCCCTTCTCTCTCCATGGGGTGGGGGAACAACTAGGGTTCGATTTTCCGCTTTACACCTCTAATAGGTCAAGAAACCCTAAAAGGGAAAACCTAGGCTTGCACATAATAATTAATAAAAGAATTAATTATTATGCACCTAATGTTAGCTTAAGTGTAAAAAGATAATAGGGAACTTAAAGAATTAAACAAATATTGTTTAATTAATCAAGTAAATACCCAATTACTCTAACACCCCCCTTAAGCTAGACTTAGGGAGAAGCTAAAACCTAGAACAACTACTAAAAGTAGGAAAGATGGGTCCCGACAAGAAGGCCTGATCGGGTACCCAAATACAATGAAATCTCTATGAAACAAAGAAAAAGGAGAAAACCCAGTGGGAAAAAACTACTCTCCAAAAAGAGATAAAAGAACATGTTGAAAGAAGAAGGAGGAATGAAGGCCTCATAAAGACCCCCCTAGGACAACTTCCTTCACCCCAAGCATAGAGCGCAACTGAAGATAGCACGACGATGAAAAAGGTTTCGTGAAGATGTTTGCAACCTGCTCGACAATGGGAATGTACTCCATAATGAGAACACCATCCTAAATCAACTAGCGGATGAAATGCATGTGAAGCTCAACGTGCTTCATCCGTTGATGCTCTACCGAGTTGCGGGAAATATGAATAGCACTTTGATTGTCACACCAAAGAACAGTGGGACTATCAGGAGGCAAACCAAACTCAGTCGTCAACTGTCGAAGCCATAAGATCTCCTAACTGGCGAGCACAACAACTCAGTACTTAGCCTCTGTAGATGATAATGCATGAGCGGTCTGCTTCTTGAAAGACCATGTGATAGGACCAGAGCCAAGATAGAAAACAAAGCCAGAAGTAGACTTCTGATCAGTGACATCACCAGCCTAATCTGAGTCAGCATAGCTAACAATGTGAGGGTCCCCTGATGTATAGTGAATGCCATGAGAACTAGAGCCCTCAATGTACCGCAAAATACGTTTGGCTGCTTGCCAATGACTCTCATGATGATCATGGGAGAATCGAGAGACAAGGCCAACCGCAAAGGAAATATCAGGACGGGTGTGAGTCAGGTACAACAAACTGCCAACCAACTGCCTGTAAAGTGTAGAATCTACTGAGGGAGTGGGGCAAGTGGTGGTCAAAACAACCCCTGACTGAAATGGAGTGGGAGCGGGCTTGCAATCAAGCATGTCGAAGCATCGAAGCACGTCAAGAGCATACTTCTGCTGGTAAATGTAGATCCCATCAAAAGATTGAATCACCTGAAGACCAAGGAAATAGTGTAGAAGACCAAGATTTGTCATCTCAAACTGATCCATCAAGGCTCGTTGAGTATGTTGAATCATAAAGGATGAGCTACCGGTGATGAGGAGATTATCAACATATAGCACAAGAAGTAGGATCTCACCCTCCAGAAGCTGAATGTACACTGTGTGATCAGAATGACTGCGGGTGAACCCAGTGGACAACAAGAAAGAATCCATCTTCTCATACCAAGCCTGAGGGGCCTGTTTGAGACCATACAATGAATGCCTAAGTCTACAAACCAAAGATCTATCCTGCACAAATCCCTGGGGTTGCTCCATGTAGATTTCCTCTTGTAGATCCCCATGCAAGAAGGCACTCTTCACATCCATCTGAAAAATAGGCCAACCCTGAGAAGCTGCAAGAGATAGTACAAAGCGAATGGAGTTCATCTTGGCGATAGGGGCAAATGTCTCAGAGTAATCAATACCCTCAACCTGTGAGAAACCCTTCGCAACAAGACATTCTTTGTACTTATCAATGGAACCATCAGCAACATACTTGGTGCGATACAACCAATGACACCTAACTATCTTTCTGCCCTTAGGAAGAGGACATAGATCCCAAGTATGATTCCTCATCAAAGAAGAATACTCCTCCTCCATAGCACAATCCCACTCAGGGTAATCGGTAGCCTCTGAAAACTTCTGAGGATCATCTGAAATAGCATGACTCAAAAGACTAGAACCCATAGTATGAGAACGAGTCCGACGAGAATCTGAAGGATCACCGGCCAAAGGACCTGCCACCTCAACAGTAAAGCGAGCCTACTTGGGCATCTGAGGTGGTGTAGGTGGAGGTGGGATGGTGGATCATCAACACCATCATCAGAATCATCCTTAAAAATATCTTGAAGAGATGCACTGGAAGGAGTAGGCAGAGGAGTAGACACTGGAGTCGAGGTATCCACTGTGGGAAGGCGCTCATTAAACTGAACATCCCGTCGAAAAAGGAGCTCTCTAGAATTAGGATCAAACAACCTGTATACCTTAACATCCTCACAGTAGCCAACAAAAATGAGTGGTCGGCTCTTCTGCTCCATGGCTTTCCTCTGAGCATCAGAAATAAAATCTCATGCCTCATTGCCAAACACTCAGAAAAAAGAAACATCAAGCTTGTTATGAGACCAAGCCTCCTCAGGAGTCATATGTCGAATAGCCTTGTGAGGCATCCGATTCTGAATATAGTTGGCACAATTGACTGCCTCATCCCAAAAAGACGAATCCATGGACCTGGACTGAATCATACAATTCGCCATCTCCTGTAAAGTTTTGTTCTTGCACTCAGCGACACCATTCTGCTGAGGGGTGTAGGGAATAGTAAACTGATGTTGCAAACCATGCTTAGTGCAAAAATCTTTGAAAGCCTGATTCACATACTCCCCCCATTATCTGTATGTATCCACCAAATAGAACAACCTGACTACTTCTCAACAAATGTCTTGAAGATTATGAATCAAAGACATCAGGCTTGTACTTAAGAAAGTACACCCATGTGCATCTGGAGAAGTCATCAATAAAAGTGAGCACATACTTGGCCCTAGAAAAAGGAGTGGGAAATGACATGAGATCACTGTGAATCAACTCTAAGGGTGCCAAAACACGAGGGGCTCTTCCCTTCAGAAAGGGATCTTTGTGATGCTTGCCAAGCACACAACCATGACAAACACCATCAGTGAAGGAAATATGTGGGAGCCCAAGAACAAGTGCCTGTGTACTCATCTGCTGAAGATATTTGTAATTGACATGGCCCAAGCGCTCATGCCAAAGTTTACTCACTGAATTTGCATGTGCTATAAGAGACGAACCAACACCCACAGAGGGCTCAAATCCATCAAATCTGTACAGACGAGAAGCAGTATCAACACTTCCAGTAACAACAACTAAATCGGAATCATGGAGGTCCCGAATAACCACATCATGTGATGAGAACTCAACTGTCTTACCAGAGCCAGAGTGACAAATCTGATAAATGGACAGGAGGTTCATCGAGATGTCAAGAACAACCAGAACATCCTATAGAGTACCCCCATCCAATGAGACAGAACCTGAACCCAAGACTGAAAGTTGAACTGAGTCACCCACTGCAATCTATGAAGTACCACAAGATGCAAGAGAAGTAACCAACTGTTGAGTGTGAGTCATATGGTGAGAAGCACCAGAATCAAGTATCCATGTGGACCCATAGGTCGAAGCTCGAGCAGTGAGAGCATGACCTTTCCCTGTGGAAGGAGAAGATGTCTGTGGTGAGGAGATGTGATGCTGCTGCATGGCTTCCTCTAAAGCCTCTAAACGTTTCCAACACCTGGAAACTAGATGTCCATCCTTGCCACAAAAACTGCAAGTATCTCCTGATTTCTTCTTAGTCTTGGAGGAAGACTCACCAGACTGTGAAGATTTCCCATGCTTAGGAGGAAATGGTGGTTTAGATTCAGACTTAGAAGCAGGCTTGGAGGAATGCTCAATACTTGGAGAAGGCTTCTTCGACTTTAGTTTCTGCTTTTGTTTCTTCTTAGAGGACTGAGCAACCAATGCTTTGTTCTTGGATCCTAAAAGCATATCTAGCTAAGAAAGATGAGACTTCTCACGAGACAAACACTCACAAAAGACATCAAAGGTAGGCATGTTGAAACGAGCACCCAAGCCATCCATGGTGGAGTAGAAAGCAGACGCAAAAAACTGAAAATAACCCCGAAGCTTTGAAAGAATCAAGTGAATGCACTCCGTGTCTGTCTTGATCTTGCCACATCCCTAAAGAACAGATCTGGTAGTCTTGAACTTGTTCAAGAAATCCTCAATGGTGGGAAAGGAATCAGGGGACAAAGAAACCAACTCTGCCTCAATCTGCAATACCTGAATCTCATTGACCCTCCCGAAGAGAGACTCAAACTTCAAGCACATAGCTCGAGGAGTGAGCAACTCATCAAGGTGAAACAAAAGACTATCAAAGACATGTAAGGAGAGAAAACCCATGGCCTCATCCATCTTGCTCCTATGCTAAAGAAGCTCATAAGGACGCTACTGTATAGGGTGAACCTCATCCAAACAAGACCACAAACCCCATGCCCTGAGAAGCCTCGTGATGCGGGGCTTCCAGGTTTGATAGTTGTGTGAAGTCAACAACTCAATTGAAGGATCTACCATGAAAACAAAACTCTGCACCTGCACCTGCTTGTTGGTTTTTTTTATTATGTGATCTTTCAGAATAGACAGAAGATGTAGAAGGGTTTGACTGTTTTGAGAGTTTTGGTGTTCTGGATTTGTGATATAAATGATAGAAAGTAAGAAAAAAAAAAACACCCCCCCACAATAGATAAACCCAAACCCTAGTACATATTGATGAGAAGGAAGTAGTGCATAAGAAAAGAAACTTCAAATTGATATCTCATGTACCTAATGAAATTCTGAGAAAAAAATCACAAATCTAAATAGAGCATGCTGAGAGCTTTCCAACGCCTATTCGTTTTCGAAAAACGGAGTCCGTTTGCCCATTCTACGGCCCTGGAAGTGTAGAAAAGAAGCCCGATTTTGACTAGAAAAAAATACAGTCAAACAGTAGATTCAGAAAAAAAAAAATCCAACTCCACAACATTCGGCTCAGAACCAGCTTTTCGATGCCTATTTGTTTTCCAAAAAACGACTCTGGATGCTCAAGATATGACCAAAAAATGAATCCCCCCTAAAAAAGGCTAGAGGGTGGTGGTCCGGTGGAGGAGCCAGGAGGAGGTGGCACTCCGGTGGTGCTCCGGCGGCACTCCGAGGAGGAGCGGCGGAGCGATGGGCGGTAGAGGAGGAGGCCGAGCAGAGGTGGAGCCAGAGCCAGGCAGCGGCGGCGTGGCTGGCGGGGGCCGGCGGGACCGAGAGGTGGGGGTTGGCAAGGGGTTGGAGAGGGTGTCGCCGAGTGCCGGAGCCGACAGGGATGCCGCCAGGGGCCGGGAGCCTGCAGGCGGGCCGGACTGGCAGGGTCGGTCTCTATACGACGACCAAACTGTCAATCTCGTACCCTTTGAAGCCCGAAAACCAAATATTGAAACCCCCTAATTTTGTTTTGCCTTTTTGGGATTTTTTTGATTTTTTGATTTTTTTAATGATTTTTTTGAAAAATCAAAATCCAGCCTGCATGCCGTAAAAAGGCAAAATTAAATAAAATTGTTTTTTTCTCGATTAGCGTGCTAGAGCCGTACGACCTGGTTTTGGAGAAAAAATTCACCTAGATGCTCAGGAGTCAAAAATAGACAAATTTATATGACTTTAGGGGTTTTTAGGCCTTTTGAGCACAATGGTGAGGTTCATTTAGGCCCAAAGTGATAAGAAAAAAGGCCTATCCCTAAGCACACAAAAAAATTGCTTGAAACCCTAGATCTGCTTCGAATGCAAAAATTCTCAAAAATAGGAACAAATAGCTGCAGATCTGAGCTCTGATACCATGTTGGAGTTGAGAAACACAACACCACAGGAGCCTAAAGATCTTCTGCAAGCTAAAACAATATGTTATGAGGAGAAGCAATGAAGCAAAAATAATCTGAAGAACAAAGACATAGGAAAATATGCTCAAAAGAGGAGAGCTCAATATTCACCAAAATGTGTAATGTCATAATGATACAAAGAAAAGAAAAATAACCTCTAATAGGTCAATAAACCCTAAAAGGGAAAACCTAGGCTTGCACATAATAATTAATAAAATAATTAATTATTATGCACCTAATGTTAGCTTAAGTGTAAAAAGATAATAGGGAACTTAAAGAATTAAACAAATATTGTTTAATTAATCAAGCAAATACCCAATTACTCTAACACATCCAAGAGAACATCACAAGAAATAACAATTGGTAGCCAAGATGATTTTTAGATCACCTTCAAGATTTTAATTCTTCCTAATCAAAGCATCCATAAAAGGCACATAAATTCAAAGACCCATGAACTTGAGAAAAAGAGCATGCTTTGACAAATGTAAGACATCATCAATAATGGCTTCTAGGTTAATAACCAATACAAGGCAATCTTTTCGTTTCTCCCAAAAACTATTAGTTCTTGGGTGGAACCCCATAGATTGAAAAACTTTGGATTCCTTAATTGTATGTAATAAGAAATTAATAGCGTTTGTATGACTTGACAAAGAAGGCTTGTCCCTATTAAGCACATTTTTAAAATGCAAACTAAGGGGTTCTCCTGGATCCCCAATGATTGCCATTTTCATAGCCACCCCTAAAATCCAAACAAAAAGAAAAGAAACCTAACAAAAAAAATTGCATGGGATAGATCCAGGCCCTTCTATACTGAGTCTACACTATCCTAATACTAGTTGACAAATGAGAAGAGGCTTAAACTATAATCGGGTTCATGTCGTGCAAAACTATATTAGCAACAACTTAAACCAACAAATAAAACCCAATCACTCCCTTCATCCCTAAAATACAAATCTAAATTAATATTTATTATATTAAAACATTTCCACAATATCAATACAAAATAATATGTAAAATTGCATGCATGGATATGATAATTTCCCATTACATTTGCATAGCTATCCAGTTATAATTAGTTTTATGATATTGTAATACTAAGCCCATTCACTATTACCAATGAATGAATGAAAGTTTTTAATGACGTTCACAAGACTAAATAGCCTATGGGATTGAGAAAAAACATCATTAATTTATCTTAATGCTCTTTTCCATGTCAGATCCCCTACCATTAATTAATGACTGAAGGAACTTTAATAACGTCCATGAGACCCAACGGTCTAAGGGACCAAGAGACACCAAATTAATATGTTTTCGAGTTCTTTTCTAAATTGTTTCTTCTGTTATGGATCTTGAGCAAGAAAAATGTTATTTTGTGAAGCCTTGTCTCTTCAAAAATTTCATTCAAATTGTCAACCTTAAAGCCACTATCAAATGGACTACAAATATCTTCATATGTTGCACAGTCTTTGATGAAATGCCTTCTATTTTCAATTACAAAAAGTGCATGTCCTTTCTTCATAGACTTATTTGGGCACCTTCCATCTACTAGTTTCACATCTCAAATGATGAGAGCTAGTCCTCAATTGTGCAATTAAAATTTTAGTTTTTCCCTTTATTGTATATTTCAAATAAACTTTTTCATCATGCTTCCACATGGGATTAAATTCTTTAATATCGTATGCTTTTTTTTGCTTAGTTGTTTTGTCCACACGACATTCATGAATTTTTCCAGCACACACTTTTTTATCTCCTCATTAGTGTTAGGACAGCCATGTAGTCCCCACTTGTTCAACCACTTGCTATTTTGTTTCTTCCAAGTCCTTTTCCTACGATTTAGCTCCTCTTCACTCATAATTTTAGGCCAACAATGCTTATTGATATTCTCAACCTTTTTTAAGTAGCATAACAACCAAATGATCACTGAAGCCTCAATTGGGAACATACCAGCCTTGACTAAAAGAATCTCATACGGTATCGTTGATTTGATTTTGAGGCTATTGTTGATAAGATGTTATGAATTCTTTCAATTTGTTGTCATTTGTGATTTGACATGCTATTCCTCGAAACCTCATACCCATAAAGGATAACAACACCACTAATAAACTGGAAAGGTTTTTCTTAGCCTTTCGATCCTACAACTCTGTTGTCCTACATCTATTCTAAAGAAGATATAAAGCTATCCACCCTCCTTGAATCCTCTTTGATCTACATGTCTCCCAACCGAGCTTGTTGTGAAAATCAATTCCTAGGTACTTGTATTCTATCACTACCTCCAAGGGGTCACCCTCAAAGATAAAATTAATCTATCGTTGCTTCTTTTTCAAAGAAAAGATCATGACTTTAGTCTTACTGGTATTTACTTGCATCCCAACCTCCTAACAAAAGAGCTCAAGAGATTTCAAATGCTCTTTCAAACCTTATGCCAATTTTGCAATAAGAATAAGGTCACAAGCATACAAAAGCAACTTCACCACGTATCCTACCAATTGGATGCCTTCTCCAATGGTATTGTTTAACCACTCTTCTAGTTTATCAATGTATAAACCAAACAATGTGGGGCATAAATGACACCCTTGTTTGAGCCTGATGTCACTATCAAAGCATTAAAACATGCCCTCTTTAGTTCTAATTGTAGCTCTGACTTGCTCATAGATTTTATGGACAACAAATCTAAACTCCTTTAGGACCCCAAGTTATTCCATTCTATGCCAAAGCTTATCTCTAGGAATGCTGTCAAAATCTTTTTTGAAATCAACGAAGCAACAAAAAGCTTCTCTACCTTGGATGTCCCAAACTTTTTTCAATTAAATGTTTTAGAGTGATGCAATGATCAATGATATAGTGTTTAGGTCTGAAACCAATATGCCCTCTTGCTCTTTTCCCTCTTTTTTTCTGTCCATCTATTGATTCTATGCTTTAGCATGCTCCCAAAAATCTTTCCAAGAAGAGGGTTGACTATAATAGTACAATAATTGGAAGGGTTATTGATGCCTCCACTTTTGTGAAGAGGTATAATAACACTAGTTGTCCATTCAACTGGAAATTTGTTTTGGGTAATTATGTTAAATATCTTCTTGATATCTGGATCTAGAAGATCAACTCCCCACTTCAAAAAAATTTCCTACAAAAACCATCAATATCTTGTGCTTTACCACTTGCCAAATTCTTTATACCTTGCTTGATGTCTACCACAAAAAAAGCTCAGTTGAAGTGCCAATTATGGGTGGATTACTTTTCTCATTTCTTCTTTAATATAGGAGCTTCACATAATCTAACCATTCGACATCTGTGATATTTTTTTCTCTTCTATTGTAGCTCCCTCCAAAAAACCTTTGGGATTGTGTTTCCCCAAAGTAACTAGTTTCTTCCTTCTTGAAATTACATATCTTTCTTTTTTTGATTTAATCAATTGCTTATATATTAGCTTGTTTTCCTCTGTTTGAATCACTTTTGTTAAGGGACTTTTAGTAGCCTTGCATTCTTCATCATACCAAGGACCAGTAGGAAAGATATTTGAAATCTTCTTCAAAGGTCTAGTTCTCTTACAATCCTTTAAGGCCTTGTGCATGCAGATATACTCTTTTTCTCCCTTGTATTCCTCACACACTACATTGTTTTTAGTTAGTTGTAGGTGCTTTTCAAGAGTAGCATTGAAGAGCTCTTTGTTTTCTTGATTTATTAGGATTTTGCCTTGCATGAATACCTTCTTGTGTGCATGTTGGATATGCTCTTTTTGTAGGCCTTTTGAATTTATGCCAAGTTTAATAAAAAGAGGCATATGATCAAAATTCAACTCCGTAGGACATCTCTTAATGTTGAAGTTCAACAACTTGGAAGTAGAGCTTTGAGAGCGTGTTACATAATCAACTACACTTTGCTCGTTGTATGTCTTGCAAATGATACCATAGGATCTCAACCATTTCTTCATGCCATTACATATAACCATGACATATACACTGCAAATGCCTAACAACTTTGCCCCAAAGTGTGATACACTCCCATTCCCATCCTATGAAGTCATTTTCCAAAGATGATCCTCGTTCTCCCCTAGCCATAAGGGATTATTGTCCTGTCCTACATCGCTGCTCAATTGAATAGATTGATTGTTCGTTGTCCTAACATTAAAGTCTCTAATTAAGATTACTTCACCCACATTGGTGAAAGTAGAGATATCTTTTTTTAACGCAACATAAAAGTCTTCATTATCTAGATTATAAAACTTTGAACTTTTTGAAACAAAATAGCAAGCAAGCAACCAACCAAACTGTAGCTTCATTATCTAATATTTTTAACCATATAGACTGTTTATTTGTTATTTTCTTAATTACATCGAAGGAGTCTCCTATTTGAACTGGATGAGCTAACTTTAACAGATCAACGGTTAGGCAATGTTTAATAGGCCTGCAAGACGATCAAACACTTGCTTGCCGTCGCATTTCACGATCACTGTTTTTTATTAAGCAATTCACTAGTGACTAAGTTTGGCCCTATTTCCGAACACCAAGAAAACTCCAAACAACGTGTAAAGTTAAAATTATTTAGTCTGAATCGATAAGCACTTCGGTTTCTATCCCTACCAAATATAGTGTGAAAAGATCGATGCAAACACTGGCATGGGCATAAAATAATTTGTGTCTGTAAAATTACTCCTTTTGTTGTCTACTATTTCTCCTTGGCATCTGTGACCACATATAATTTGCAAAGATGTGTCAGACGCTAGATAATTTACATGAGCCAAAATAATTTATTTATTATATTTGTCCTTTTTCTCTTTCATATTTATGAGCCTTCTTCTTTTTGTATTCCATCGATGTTATATAATAAGACAATTTTTTTTATCTAGCGATCATACAGACTTCCGATTTCTTCATCGAATTTCCACCTTGCTAAACAGTTTTTAAATAAAACAAATCACATCCTTTGAATAATAAAGGTACTTGTTGTTTATAAGGCCTTTTGTTATAATGTTGCCATGGATATTCATACCCCGCTCTAAGCACTGGTAGGATGTAAGCAAAGATTGCTATACTTGCTTGAAAGTAAGTAAAGCCTTACTACAAATCTATTTTTCGCTAAAACATGATAGAAGTTGTCTTTGCTTGAAAGGGCCTAAGGCTTGTTCGACAAATTCATTTTGTGCATTTCTTCATGGCACTCTATCAAAATAGTTGTGTCTTGTGTCCACCCTTTGCATACATATCTACAACATCTGACAAATTCTTTATGCGTTGATGGATGTCCATGCCCTGTTCCAAAGCTTCCACTTCACAGACCGATCATCAAAGAGCAGATGCCAACCAAAATTGAAAACCAAACTAAAATTGAAGGCAACAATGTTGATCACCAATTCGTCGTAGGTGCTCTTATACCAGATTCTTTTTATTTTTATTTTATGTTTAAATGTGACCCATATTTTCCTCATCTATTGAACTTGACAAGAGATTCATCTCCCAAACACACATTACCACCATTAGAGTAAGTTCTGAAATAGTGAGAAGTACTATCATTTGAGAGCTGTATGGAAAAATTTTCTTGAGTCCATGATCAATGCACCTGCATATGCACTAGTATACAGAGCTAAAGAAGAAGTATCACCACTATCAAACATTTATATTGTCAACTAACCCCCTTTTTTCTCCTCCTTATAAACCATTTTAACTTTATCCATTTTAACATTTTTAGCATTCTTTTTTAATTTAAAAAAAAAAATCCTTCTAATTAATCTCATTATAATATACCCCATGCGTAGGATATCTTATTTATTTCTAAAATCATATATTCTATAAAAAAATCAATGATATTAATAACCTAAATAGAATCCATCTAAGCGGATTAGATCAAACTTTTAATAGAGTCTTCTTCACATCTATTAAAATATTTAAAATTAAGTAAGGTTATTTCATATTTTTTGGGATCAAATGAAATCATTTGAAAATGTCATTTTGTAAGCATATAACTCTTAAGATTAGCTTTCCAAAAATCACAATATATCTTGCATTTCACTTAATACTATACATTTTTAATTTAATTATGAATGTAAATCCATAATAAAAATAATGTTAGGTTCTATTCAAGACACTAGAAAAAATAACAAATATTATTATAAAATATTAAACATGTATTACACTCCATATCAATTTGCTTATTTCAATGAAAAAATGATATATATGTTAGGAGAATAATGTAAATCTTAAGTTAAAGTGCGTACTATTCATCTTATCCTTCCAATTTTTTCCCAAAAAGAACTCACTAGATCAAGACATCTTTGATGAGATTCAAGTTCTTATCCTATCTCCTAAGAAAGTAATGCACCCACCATCTTAACAATATTTGGAATTTAAGTTGTAGTACCACTAATTAAGTTATCATGATATTTTCCCAATTATTTGGTAAAGAAACAATAGGGACAATATACTTGTCATCCTATTTAATCTTCATTTCTATGAATGATCAAAGTGTTGGGTGTATTCAAATTCTCTATCACTAAGTCACTATCACCCATCTGCAATGAATATACCATTTTCCATAGAAAATTATGACGCACTTGAAACTTTCTTGATTCAATCTCTCAACATTATCCCAAGCTTCTTGGTAATGGCGTCTATCATGATATTCAAGAGGATTGAATATACAAGACATATTGGTATGACATTCATGAAGGTAGTGGAGTAGAAGAAAGGTGATGGAAGAAGAGACATAGTTATCTAAAGACATCATTATTAATAGTAAGGAAGATCAAAGAGAAAATTAAATGGTATTAATTTTTTGTTTACCGATTTGTCCTATACGTCATTTGGATAATTTTTCTTCTATTAATTAGAATGAATATCGCGTATTGCTAATTCTATGGGGTTTTGAGTTTAAAAAAAATAATATTGATCTTTGTTTGATTTTCAGTTTTAAATTATAAGTAATGGGTTTTAAAATTTAATTAATCCATATTGAAACATTAAATTTTAAATTTTAATTAATTAATATTTTATTAATAAATATATTATATTTTGAATTTTAATTAATTCGTATTTATAGTCAAATGGATTGGATTTTGACTTTAATTATTAAATATTTATAGTAAAACATATTTAATTTTGGATTTCAATTAGTTTTATTAAGGATATTAATATCATAATTTAATCGTATAGTGTTGGAGTCTAGCAAGTAGTGATCCAAATTTCATGAGTAGCGATTCACCACTTTTATTAAGCACATGGAGTACTTGAGAAAAAAAGTGATGGAAAGGGATACATGATAGAGCGAAAACAACAGGGATGAAGCGTATGATAGTATGAGGAAGCACATGAAGACGCATGCAAAGATGGTAAATGGAAGCATGTGAAGGCTCTAGTTATTGCTATTATTAACCAACCCAACTACAATTTCCAATTACAAGACGATTCTTATACTTTGGTAACTCATCATTTTGGGAAACTAAATCTTATTTTTTGAATTGTCCATCTAGAGTTCAAGATGCACCATTGACTGTATTTATTTATTAGATGAAAATAAAAAAATAACTACATTTTGATTTTCAATTAGTTAAGGAATATAAAATAAATAAAGTCGGCGTTAATGCATTCTGATCTTTGAATAGACATTGCCTATTTTTCTACTATTAACAAATCAAGGACACAATGCCATAATATTTTGAGGTATTTTGTCAAAAAGTTGATGGGTTTAACAAATTCTTTCATGTTTTATGCTAAAAATTATAATGAAAATTTAATATAACTATTACATGTTACATATCTTAAAAATAATCTATAAAATATGATGAGATTTATCTTTTTCAAGTATTTTGTTTTCCACAATTCCAATTAAATTATATAACATAACTAAACATATGATATTTTTAATTTAAATATGCAATTTTATAATATAAAGTTCTACTAAAATGATATAAATATAATATTTTATATTTTATATAATTGTATTTTACTAAGACTAAAATATAAAGTTGTAAATTTGAAAAAATATCTATCCTTACCTATATAAAGAAGTAAAATATTATAAAATAAATAAAAATATAATATAATTTTAAAATTAAATGTACATTATCTAAAATACAATATATAAAAATAATTCAATAAAAAATATTTCTGTTATCTTATAGATAAATATTATGTCATTATAAAACACTTATTTCAAAATATAATCATAAGTTAGACTTGGATTAGAAAGACAACATCCCTAAATGCATGTGTAAAATAGTATGACCAAATTAAAAAAGCAAGAGGTCATATCCTAGGGGAGAGGGACCTGTAGTTGTACGGGGTCCAATAGTCGTTATAGCAATTGTGCATATAATATCCAGTCTTGCCACATATTTATACTATATAATGTAAATAAACAATCTACATGTAAATAAAAAAATTACCAAATGTTGATCAAAATGGACCAATACTTGAACATAAGAGAACTCATAAATGTTATATAAAAAAGACATAAATACATTAATTAACAAGTGAAATAGATCATTTTTTGTTTCAAATAAAATATCATAGCTATCCACTATAAGTATGTCATATATAAAATAAGATACTCACTTAAACAAGTACTCTTATCATAGTGTAAAAATATTATTCTTATGTGTACAACTATTGGGGTGGCAAAGTATATGAGTAGAGTATTTCATATTAGTAATTTGTCCTATCACAAATATAAAAGGTGAACATACTGAATACCTTGTTTTTCTCCATGAAATGTGAGGGATTGTCCAAAGATTTAAGTGTTCAACAATTGGTCCTTTTGTGTTCCTATAAGTTTTATTTTATATCATAATATGTTGTTTTTGTGTTCAACTATTGTTCCTTTAGTGTTGGATATAAAAGTTAGAGATAACACACATTTATGATTACTAACAGGTATTTGGTCCATTTAAGTTTCATATAAGTCATATTTTACATAAAAATACGGTATTATATTAATTACAAATGATATTTTTTTATTCAACAATTAGGGATTTTTAGATTAAGTTTTGGTTGAATCTTTAAAAAGTCATTTTTTTGACCTTTCGCATTAGACGTGTTATTTTGACGACTTGCATGACGAGTGACGCCTTCAAACCTTAGTTGTGGATAGTTAAGTGTCCATATTACATTCCTAAAAAAAAATGGAGGTCTTACGATATTCCATGTGACGGTTACATGTTGATGAAGTTAGCCCTAACGACTATTGGTTCCTCTCCCCTAGTCATAAATAATTTTGTCTTGTGCTTATAGAATGTAAGATTATCATTGATAGTTTGATATTTGAAATATGTGATATCTAAGTAAAGTGTTTCTATAATTCACATTTATCAACAAGTTGAACATTTAAGCTTACACAACCACTCATCATACTTCTATTTCTTTTTGTTTGATTCATGTTTGGATCTCTATAAGTGGCATCATTGATTTGAATATATCACTTCTCCATAAAGACCTTCATTGCACAAACAACTTAATTTACTAAATAATATATCAATTGACCTCATATATTATAAAAATATATGCAAAAAAATAGACCAAAAAATTCCATCTTTAACCTTCCATACCTCTTCGAGGTACCTATTGCACACCAAGATGAGAATGCTAGTTTTACAATACTGATCCATGCCCTTAAAACCCATTTCAGTGTCTCCATTCCAAACAGAAATTTTATTGCATCCTTCCAAGTCTCGGACTATACATCCATCACGTTCATATGAATTGCGCCTAGACTTTTAATCATGATAGCATCCACATGGCAATTTGACCTGTATTTCAGGAATATTTAAACACACAATAAAAACAACAGGAGGGCCGATGTACAGACACGCGTCCTTTGTCAAAGTCAGGAGTATTTAGATATAACCTTTGGGTCCGGTCAACTCATTTGTCGTAGGGTTTACACTGGTATTGGTTTGCATTGTAATGGTTACATTATTTGATTCAATTTGAAAATCCGACTTCGTTTAAGAAACCTACAAATTTGTTCTCTCGGAAATCAAGATTCGCTTCTCAGGGGTGTACTCATTTTCATAAGTGGGTATTCATTTAAACCTATTGTATTTGGTGGATTTACGTGTGTATTATTCAGTCGGGTAATTTTAGTGGTACTGATTGCAAACAGTCATGTCAAAAGTATATGTGGGTGGTTTGGATTCCCGTACTACTGAAGAGGAGCTGGAAGATGAGTTTCGTGCCTTTGGAGTTCTTCGGAGGTGGGTGGTAGTTTTCTTTTTGACTTTATTTTTCTTGAATCAATTATTTATTTTATCGGTTTGGTTTAATTTTAGGGACAAGAGAGTATTGAGTTTTTGTGGGTAATGATAGAGAAGATGAACTAGTGAAAAATTGAAAATGGTTGGTTGAGATGTTGAAGTTTTGACCAGACGCATTTTGATTTGGTGAAGGGGAGGGGAGGGAGGGGGCAATAATCGAGTTTGTTTTTTTAGTCTGTACAATGGCTGTATTTTATTTATCTACATGAATCTCCAAACCCTTCTAACTGGTGGGATAGTTTATATTTACATTTATGTTGTTGGCTTGGATTTGCATCTTGAGCTTTGCCAGCTACAAACAGTGTGCTACTTTTTTCATGTGAATGAATTAGGCGTGTTTTCTGGTTCCGAGCATTACTGTTTTATATGATTATCCCCATAAGTCTTGTAATTTGTGCCCTCATTTCTACATCTCTATAGTTGGAACTCAACCCACTTGCATTTCTAAGTCATATGCGCCAGTTTTTGATTTGCATGTGCACAGTGTTGTAAACAAGCAGTTGCTTTTCTTAGTTTCCAAAATGAAGCCACTCTTTAATATTTGCTATGCACAGCATTACGTTTGGTGAGGGCGGATGAAGAGTGTGTTGTTTACTTAGATGGCTATTGCACTCTCCTACTTCTCTACGTTTGAGAAATATTAAAAGATCGAGTTTGAATGTGGTCTATGTCACCCCTCTTACAGCATCACCAACCAGGAGGGTTTTAGTCGAGGCAATAAATCTTATAACCCTTCACTGCTGTAAAAGATATGTGTGATTAATGGTTTATCTATGAACATTGCTTCCTTGTGATCCAAAAAAATTGCCAAAATTTCCATAAACATCACTATTGAAGGTAAAAAATTAATAACAAATAAAATCAAGTTGAAGGGCCTTTTCCACTTCTAAATCTTCCAATAATATGTTATGTTCGACAAGTTATCCTTTGAATGACTTCAATATCATATTAATAAAGTCAAGGAGTCAGTGTTTCTTTCTCATTACTTCACATAGAAACCGTTAGCTAAGGTTTCTCTGCTAGAAATTTGAGGCATTTGGGGTTCTTTGATCACAACTTAGAACTTTGTCTAATAACTATGAGTTAAGAATCTCACTAGATGAATCTGTATGGTTAGGAAATTGAAAGACTAATGAGGGGCTTCATGAAAGTAAGAATTAAAGGGGTGTTTCCACTTGCATTTCTTATTTCTATAGGTGAAGCTTAACTAGCCTTTTCGATAGGATATTTCGATTATGACAAACTCATGAAATAGTCTAATGTCTTGTGGATATCTAATGATTTTGTTTAATTGTTCGATTATGAAATATTCTTATGTTTTTGATCCAGACAAGATCTATATTTGGTTATCTTCATGAATCTGCCCACTCTCTTAATTATATTGGATTGGTTAAGTCTTACATGTAAGTTGTAGGCTTGGTTTTGCCTCCTGCCAACTGTTGGATGTTAGCAATGTGCATCCCTTTCTCTTTAATGATTAGGGTATAGGTTTTGCTGATTTGGATAATTGGTTTTTATACAATCTCCTTCATTAGCCTCTCAATACCCACTTGCATTTCTTTTCTATATAAATGGAAATCAACTCCTTGTTTTTTCACGGTCATATTTGTTAGTTGTAGTAGGCTTGGATTTAAATCTTGCAAACTTAAGGGGGTTAAGTGGTGTGTTGTTTTCTTTCTTGTCATTGAATTATTGGGCCATTGCTGGTTCATAACATTTTTGTTCTTCATGATTGCCTTCATTAGTTTCTCATTACTCACGTGTTTTTCTTTTTCTTTTTTTTTTTTATATATGAAGAACTCAACTTATTTGCACAGTTGATATTTTAACAGGATATTTCAGTCATAATAAACTCATCAAGTAGCTTTATGTCTTTCGGATACCCACCCATTGCATTGAGTTATTGGGTCCTGATTTTTGCTTTTTCTCTTATGACTCATGAATTGTTTTAAGTTTTCTTTTACCTAGTTGATTAGGCTTAGGTGAATAATATTTTTTGTTGTTAGTAGGACATATGGCACAATGATGTGTTATGTTCTGAGTTGAGTTGGCATTTGATTTTTAGCAGATGGTGGTCGGCTGTACTTCTTGTAGTCTTTTTATTTTTAGGTTCAGGTACAGACTTGGGTAAGGTAGCTCTCTTCTTACCTGAGTTGAACATGAAGTCGTGATCTCTTCAATCTTGTTGTGCTTCACATGCAATTAAATTTGTTTCAGTGCACATTATCTTTCCCCTGATATCTTATGCATGACTATATATTTTGGAGGACCATGAGTATTTTTGAATGAATGTTTCTGATGTTTCCTAAAATCAACTTAGAATTCACTGCCACAGTTAGGAAGAATGTGGCTATGCTAATGTGTATGTATCCAGTTACATCTTCTGTGGTAGTGAGCAAATTGATACTAAGATTCTCATTTATATATTTAGGTCCTAGAGGGGCTCATTCTTAGGTTCATTGTTGTATTGAGATTCCTGATGTTTGACCATTAAACAAATACGTGAAGTTGTTTCACTATTTGCTTTAGCATCGAAAAGTTGGTTTTATCACCATTGAAATTTAAAGGGGTAATTTCATTAATCAAGGATTTTCAGGAAGAGTAGAATAATCGAACTAATAGTTCTAGAATATAAGTTCATACTGTTAATTTGTCAGCTAGAAATTTTGTGTTCTCGCTTGTTGAAAGATATAGGTTAATCGGCAACTGTTATTATGATTGCATATGCTAGGGTTCCTTGGAGATATTTATTTTACACAAGCTTTGTAGATTTGCTATAAGAACATTCCCGGTTGTTGCTGAAGCATACACTTCAAGATTTTTTTTTCAGTATTATAATGAGTGTACTGATAGTTTCTCATCATTGATTATTGGATCCTTGATTTCCTTTTGTATTTTGCAGTGTAAGTGTGTAATTATGAAATACCTATTTTACTTATTAGAGGCTTTTTTATTTTTAGTAGTTTTTTTGTCAATGCTAAGCATGATTACTAGTACTTTATGATAAGGCTTCACTCTCATCACATTTTTTGGCTGGGAAAGGTACCAAATACAATTTTCTCCAAATTTTCCTTGTGTTAGGTGAAATTCACAGAAATGATCATATGCCATGGAGGGTCATTTAAACTTACAATCTTGACCTTCATTTTTGGACAAAGACAATCTGAAGGTTCTTCTGGGATCATTTTTAAGGCAACGTCTATTTGTCACATTCATTAGCCAATAGCATACTTGTTCGTGCTTGGATTAAAGCTTGTCCTTGAGAAAGCAAAAGAGAAAGGGACTTTGAAGGGTTATTTCCGTAGACTCATTTTGCTAGCCAAGTTAACTAGGCATGAGCCTTGACAATTTAAATTGGAGTTAAGTGTATTGTTTGTATATTCCCTTATCTATGTGTAAAATGTGTTTAGTCTGCTATCTTTCCTTGATTAGATCAACTTATTTACTTTCAATGTTGCTCAAGTGTTAATTCTTTATGTTATCGGGTTTTACATATTTTATATGTCATTTGGTTTTATGTACACATATAAGATAAGCATTCAAAAGTCTAATGAAAATGCCCTTTTACTTGTTCACAGAATGCCTATCTCGATTTTTATAAACTTTCAGAGATATGTTGATTTGTATGTAGATGCCCTGCCAGGACGCATGCAAAAGGAGTGACACAGTTTATGATATACACAATTAACTAAGGGATTAGTCTAGTTTTTGAATTATTGTTGAGTTTGTGAATAAAAATCACATGCCCTTGTAAAATCTCTTTTCTCCATTATTCTCAAAGGTATGATAGTTTCAGGAGGTGTGCTCTGCAAAATATTTAATGATAGTATTTGAACTAATTTTTGGAGTTCCTTTATAATTTTTCAGGATGAATAAGAAATTTGAATTTTTAAGTATCAGCTTGTGTAGACTTTGGAAACCTGCATTTTTTCTTTGGCACCATAGGCCTCTCTTTTATCACTTTGGGCTGGCAAATGATACCCTTAGTCTGTCCCAATGGGCCAAGAGAGCTAGTTTGAATGGTTAGTAAAGGCCATCATCCTTGGTCTAATCCAAATTGGTTGTTATATTTATATTAACGGTTAAGTAACAGAAGACTGTAAGACTGAGTTATTTCATATTCCTTGGTGAAAACATTTACAGAGCTGACATAAGGAATATTGCAGGGCATGCAGTTTCCTTCATATCAGAAGTACTACAAGGTTTAACTTTTAACATTATATACCTAAGTTCTCATTTGCCAGGTCATATAACATATAAACAGGCATCCTGATAAGAACAGCAAACATAACAGCAATATTGCAGGAAGCAAAGAGGCATTAGCAGTTAATTGAGGAATTTTTAGTTTCAATTTCCACTGAAAGTCTAAAAGCTGAAAATTTCCAATGTGAAAAATTGGAAATATCTGTGGGATCCTTTTCATAATTAGTGGTTGTAATGGAGTCTGTGCTTGTCTTGATTTCCTTGGATCATTTTGGACATGGGATTAAGTCAGCAATTTAGACAATTTTTTGGTTTAAACAAATAACTAGTGAATGATAGGTTTATCATTGCTTCCTTTCATTGCCTCAACTTGGATAAATGTGCAGCAGAGGGCACGATCGATAGGATTGTAATGATCTTTTACATGCTAATAAAATGCACTGAAAATGAGACAAATTCTTAAATGCTTTTACTTTTGCAGCATTTAGTATTTACAATTAACAGGCAAATGCATGACATTATATATTTGTTCCATTTGGTGAATCACAATGACATTGTAGATCAAGCATAGCTTTCTAAGTTTAGTTTCAGTACGATCCTCAATATGTAGATTAGTTTACTCTAATAGTAATCTGTACTGACACTGGTTACTATGAACTGAATCTGATCTGGCATAGGAAAAATCATAGTTGGACTACTCGCCGAAAACTCTTCAAGGCGAGTTTTTACGACTTTTACTCGCCATAAAAACTCACTGAGTTTTTGGGAAAAACTAACACTGAAAAACTTGGCAAGTTTCTTTAAAAAACTCGGCAACACTAAAAAAAGAGGCCCAAACATGTCAAAAAATTATCTATTTTTGTTTCTTCAGGTCAGTTTCATTCTCTTCATCAGAATATATACATGAACTATAACATTTAAGTATAAGAGACATTTTTAAGTTATATTTCATGTATATATTGGCAGGATGTTTGAGAGTGGTTTCAGATCTCTAGGAGTTATAATGCAAATTCTAGATTTTAGAAGATCTTTTAATTTTTCAGACTTAGTCAAATTTTAGTAATCAGTATGCTCCTATCAACATTCTCTCGCTCTCTCTATCTCACTCACTTTATCTGCCTCGAATTTTAGACCTATCTATCTATCTCCCTATCACTCTTCCTCTATCCCCCTCTCCACCACTCTCCATCTCACTCTCTCCTCTCTCCCCCAAGATCTAGACCTATCTATCTACCCCTCTCTTTCTCACCCTCATACCCTGGCGAGGGGTGCTACCCTCAACCTAATTTTAATTTGCAGATGCTTGGTGGCAAAGTCGGGGTGGAAATAACCCAAATCTCAAAAAATTTGCCCTCAGAATCTTATGTCAACCTTGTAGTTCATCCAGTTGTGAGTGCAATTGGAGCTTGTTTGAGGCGATCGACGCGAAGAAGAGGAGCAAGTTAGCTCAAAAACGTCTCAATGACCTTTTCTTTGTGCAATATAATCTTCGGTTGTGCATAAAGAAGGTAGAGGAAGCACCAACTGGTCCAATTGATTTGGATGATATAGATCCTTACAGTGATTGGATATCACAGGAGTAGCCTCCATTGTTTATAGAGGATGACATCAATGATTTGGAGAGGTAGGCTACAGAGGAGGGGGTGGATTTGGTTTCACACTAGATGACATTGAGGAGGATGAGGAGGATGAGGAGTCATTGCCAGTGCCTGGTGCAGCTAGAGACAGAGCTATATCTAGGATGGAGGATGAGCCATAGCTTGAGCCAGTCATACCGAGTGAGGAGGCACAATCACGCCCACAACCGACTTCTAGGACTAGACCTTCTAGTTCCACCTCTCCCTTAGTTTTTACTAGAGTTGGGAAGAGGAAGATGTAATTGTATTGATTTATTTACTTTTAGTTCTACAAAACCTATTTACTATTTTGCTTCCAGCCATCAGCATTCCTCATGAGGATGCGATTTTGTACTCACTTTGCATTTAAATATATCTAGACTCAGCTTGTTTCTTTTGTGTTCTCATTTATTGACTCATTGGATGCATCTTCTCATTAAATTTGACAAAAAAAATGCATTTTTAATTAAATTTAAGCGTGTTTTTAAGTTGCCGAGTTTTTCACCGAGTTTTTTTTTTCAGGCCTTGGCGAGTTTTGCCGAGTGGTGAGTAGTTCATCTATTGGAAAAATAACAGTAATTACTCCATAAGTTCATCTATGGGAAGAATAACAGTAATTACTTCATAAACTACAAGTTGATGTCATAGAACTCAAAATTCTGTCCATCTTCCACTAATTTTCAGAGGACTATGAATAAGAGAAAAATAAGAAACATATATTACAATGTGTTGAATCTCACCTTGAACAAGTTTTAAATAAGCCAATTTCAAGCATATAGATCTACTGCTGCAGCTTAAAAACATGCCAATAGTCCTGCTGGAGAGAGTTGATTCCCATAATCTTGCTCAAGGATGATTATGAATTGCCTTCTCATACGAATGCCACTTGGAACATGGGTTACAATCAGGAAAGGGGATTGCCACCGGATTTTGCATTAGATACCTTTGCCTGAAAAATACAAACTGTGGCCTGAGTTTTTATTGAATTTGAACAAGTAATAAAGATTCCTACACTGGAAATATGGTTCTTAATCTACCCTTATTGGATATATTAAAGAGATAGGTTCTAAACCCCCTAATATGCATTTTTGGACATAAAAATACCAATAATTACTATGTCACGAGAAGTACAGATCCAAATGTAACTTGCCATGGCCACTGTAATTCTAGGGGAGAAACCTATGGCCTGATAGGCAGAATACATTTAAGCCCGGACTGTAGAATAGAAAATCTAAGTTCTGAAATGATCCTCAAATGCTGCAATGATTTTGTAATCCCTAGGTCCAAAACTTTAAATATAAGCTGATATAAACATGAAGTGTAGAATAGAGAAACTCAAATACTGGAATAATTTTTGTAATCCATAGATCTGAAACTTTAAACATAAGCCAAGAACTGAAATATGAATATACAACAGCTTTCAGAATGACAATACAAAATTACTTTTCCAGGACTTAGAACTGAAGAAAAACATTTCTGAGAAGGTATGGAAATTCACTTTGGTCAAGATGTCCCGAAGTGCAGTGTGGTTGCTTTCCTTGCTCAAAACCAAGTCTCAGACCTGTATGCAGGATTCTGAAAAAACATTTAAGTGTCTGTTTCTAGATAATTTATCCAAATGACTTGACCACTTCGTTTCTATTGGACAATAACTATTTACATATAAATCAGTTGCCTAACAAAAATTGCAGCTGATTATCATGAAAAATACAACTGACATTCAACTGCAATTAAGTGCTAGAAAAATACAATTAAATAATAGGATAGTCCAAAACTACAGAATATTATATTGTTCCACACAAATGCACAACAAACTGTTGACTATTAGCTTTTGATATCATAACAATCTTGTAAAGTTTGCTCATGATAACAGGAAATAATAAAATTAGGGCCATTTATATTGCTAGTTCTCTTTGGATGATACATTTTTCACATAGTTGTGGAATCCCAGTTTTAGCAAACTTGGATAAAAGATCACTTTATTTTATGCCATGCTTACAATCTTCGTTGCAAGACTTCACATTTTGATTTTATCTAATATTCTTGTTTCAACTCATTTCTTATGTTTTTTTGTGTACACACTTCCTAGCTTTCTCATGCCAGCTTAACTGTACTTCTTGGCGCTTGTCGTGGTTTCCAGATAAAAGGCATGTAATTTTTTTTTATAGCTGATTGAATTTTTTTACCAAATCAGAGGAAGATGCCTTTGCTTGATTTTTCCATTGGAAGACTAATGCAAAGTCGTGTGAATTGACAGCTTTAGAAAACCGATATTGTTCTTACTCCTCGTAATCCAAGAACATTGAGATAGTCAATCTTGATGTTATTGGTGGAAACAAACAGGAGCTTGATTCGGTAAATATTTCCATACTACTTCCAAATATTGCCTAATCCAGTTTAGCAAAATAGACTTCCATTTTCATATGAAAAAATACCTCTCAGGATCCAGATTTGCTAAAAGCTACCACTCCATTGTTTTCTTATTCAGGGTTGTGAGTGAGTGGAATTTAGCCCCTAAGTTTTACAAAATTTTAGAATTACAATGTTAATTGAATGATAAGTTTCTTCCAATGCTTAGTCTTTGCTATGCAAATGTAATTAAAAGACAGCATCTTTTAATATTTATGGTGTTGTTATCAGAACTATCGATTACTTATCAAGGTTGGGAATCAATCCCTTGGCGTACTTGTTTTTTCTAAATTGCAAATCATCCAATATAAGCAATAATTTAACTTTTGTGATTAATGATGAAAAACAATTTCATTTGGCACATCCTCCCTTAAAACAAAGAACTTGTATTTTTGCTTCTTTTTCCCCTCAGTTTTTGAAGTTTTATGTTCTTAATAAGTTCTTTTAGTTATTTTTCAGTTGTGGTTTTTTCAAACCCTTGCTGAATAATTGTGAGTCATGATTTTGGCAACATTGATATTTGGTGGATAATTATTAGGAATTTGGTTTGGAGAAACCATAGAGAAATAGTCAGCGTTGTACATCAACTCAAAAGTTGTGCCTTTGATTGAAAATGTACCGATCTATCAAATGATAAGATTTCAGGGATGTTAGAATTAGTCCTGGTTATTCGTGAAGGGAACAAACATAAATAAGGCAAGACATTGTATGTAGTACTAGAGAATGGGTTTAATAAACATTCTAAAAAATTAGATTGCTATGTCTTATTAGCTGCTTTGATTTTCCTCGAGAGTGTGCTAAGATAACTCACATTTATCAGATACAATTCCAGTTGATTTTAAAAGACTGAGTACATTTTAAATCCAAGTTGTTGTGCTCTCAGTTTAAACGATGTATACTCTGCTAGTTTATTCTATCTATTTGGTATTGTGGCTTCTCTTTTATATAGGGCTTTTTGTTGATTGCTTGATTATGTTTACTTCACCCTGATATTAGGACGATTTTTAACTACTTTATGCTTTGTTTTTGTTTGTAAGGAAAGTTCCTAACTCCTTATCTTCTGATTTTATAGTGTATGGGTTGCAAGAAAACCTCCTGGCTATGCTTTCATTGAGTTTGATGATCGAAGAGATGCAGAGGATGCCATACGTGCCTTGAATGGTAATGCGGTTTCTTATTTTGAAAGTATCAATTGATTCTTCAGACATGTTTGTTTCAACTATTTTAGCTATTTAATGATATAAAATTCAAATGTAGTACTGCAGGCACGCATATTTTTCTCAAAACAATTGTGTTGATGTTTTCTTATATTTTCTATTTGATGATATAGTCAATTTCATTTCACAAGGACACTAGTTAGGTAATAGTCACATAAGAAATAAGCCACATGCAGGAACTCTACAACACAACTTAGAATTTTTGTTTGTTTGTAGGGAGATCAGATAAGTCATTATCATGGTCAAGCAATTCTAATTTCCTTTAGTTATCTTTGATGAATGATAACCTTTACATGGTTGGGGAAAAATTTGAGTGGCACCACGATTGATCATCAACAAACCCCTAGTGGAGAAAGACTACACACAGAAATTTTAGGTAAAATTGCCTTTTAGTTATTATTTCGTTTTTCAGAGAACAATGTTGTATTCTAATTGGGAATGAAAAAGAATCGATAAGGTGACTGTAAGTCATGTGTTTGAAACTTTTAACTAGTGTTACAAGACTCAGTCTCAGCTTTGACTCGGCAAGTTGATTTTTGACCTGGACTCACATCCAAAACTGTTTTATTGATATTTATAAAGATTACAGTTAATCTCTGAATTCAGTTGGTCTAGTGGGCTTTCTTGACTCTGTTGGTCTGTCAGTGTTTTTCTTCTCTGATTTAAGTTGATATCTTTCTTAGCGTAGGTCTATTGTTTTGGAGATGCATGTGGCTATTTCAGATTCATGTGATATCTGTTTTGGGCCGTAACATAAATTAGTTTCTTAAGGATAACTTTGGTAATTCTTTGGTTCATGCACAGTTCATAAGTCATAATATATCTTCATTTTCAGTATTTTTGTTTCTTAGGAAATTCTTAAATTAGTTTTACTTTTTTGTTTGACTGTACACTGGAATTAGAGAACGCTGCAGCTACATCATAGAACATATTTACCTATTTAGTAGAAAGATGCTCATATAATCTAAGCCATTATTGATTTTGACAGGCAAAAATGGATGGCGTGTGGAACTCTCTCGCTCTCGTGGCTCTGGTGGTGGGGGGCCTCGTGGTGGTGGTGGCCGTGGGCGTGGTGGAAGTGATCTAAAGTGCTACGAATGTGGCGGGTCTGGGCATTTTGCTCGAGAATGTCGCTCAGGAACAGGCTCTGGACGTTCATCGAGGGGACGACGTGGCAGTCCTACTCCACAACATCGGCGTAGCAGTCCAGAATATGGACGGAGGTATGTCTAAGTTGACAATGCCATGGAACATATTTTTAGTGGTCTTAGTTTTTCTAGTCTGAAACTATACTCTTCTTGCCTTCTTTACACTAACTGTAAATTTGGCTGGGATGTGTGGATATTGGGTTCATGGGTGGTTTTGCACCCTGAGTTGGATCGATCACAATTCTCAACCTTATTTGGATGAACAATTCGTGGATGGCTAGTACATTGTCAATAGTTATGTGAATGAATGTTGCTGTTCTTCCATAGAAATGGGTTATCTGATGCTTTTGTTCTACAAGACTGCCTATAAGAGATGCTGCAAGAAATGGCTTCTCCATGCAGATCCAATGCAGATAATGTTTATTCATGTTAAAATGAAAAGCAATGGGAAAGACTGCTGTGATCTTCCATTCCTATGATGAAGGTTTTAGGAATGGATGCGGATTAGACAGGTAAGAAGAGGAGTTGATGCAGCAGAAGATGTTGGAGGCCAGGCAGGAATCACAATAGTTACCTGAAAGATAACCCAATTTTAAATCATTTAATTTAGATTGTTTTTTATTGTGCTCTAAGTTTGACTTTTTAAAATTCATTATTTGCTTATGTATGGAATTAATTACAGCCCTCCTCGCCGGAGTAGGTCTCCATACCGATCAAGTGTATCACCTAAGCGGGTACACAACTACAGCAAATCACCGCCATCTCGCCGTGAACGTGATGTCTCTCCTCATGCTAATGGGTAGGTGTTAAAAATTATTTATTCAAATTAATTTATTTTGTCAAATTTTATTGCTTGTTGAATACCTTGCAGCAGAAATTATAATGTTCAAGTGTTGGTATGCTTTTTAGATAGAAATTTGTTGTTGTTTGATTATAAGCTTCATAAGTTTCTTTGTTTGATGTTTGCAGAAGTGCAGTTGGTAGAGAGCGTCTCCGTAGTCGTAGCTGAAGTCTTCCAGTATGATAATAAGCCCCCAAAAAGTGTCTGGGTGATGTATCATAATTTATACTTTATTTCTGATTTTAATTTGTCTCTGGAAGAGTAACATGATTACAAACTTGGCTGCTATATTTCTGTTTTGGAAAGTTGTTTTAGCTCGTTCATAGACCTCACCGATTTTCTAGCTTTTTGCCAAGTAATCAGAGGGATGGATATGCTGCTGTTGGAGGAAAAGTTGGAACTTTACTTCCAACCTATTTCTTCCAGACCCCACACAGTTCTTTTGTTGCTTTTTTGGATGATTTCATTCCTGTATTTCAGCTTTAGTTTTTGTTGGCTATTTCTTTTCAAAAAGCAAGCCTTTGAATTTTGTTGCTAACATTAAAGTTAACAGTAATGACCTGAGGAAAAGTTGGAACTTTACTTCCAACCTATTTCTTCCAGACCCCACACAGTTCTTTTGTTGCTTTTTTGGATGATTTCATTCCTGTATTTCAGCTTTAGTTTTTGTTGGCTATTTCTTTTCAAAAAGCAAGCCTTTGAATTTTGTTGCTAACATTAAAGTTAACAGTAATGACCTGAGTTTGTTGGTAATCTCATAAAATCTCATTTCTACTTTTAATTTTGTTTCAATATAATGCAGAGTCGTGCTCAAGAATGGCACTGGACTTCCTTGTTCTCAGGGTAGTTTTTGTTTGCATTGTCTTCTGGATATCACCTTTTTTTCCCTTCTTATGGACAGTGAAATGGACTCTTCAGTGCATCATCAGTTTATTTACATGAATTTAACCTCTGTGAGAAGATTATTCAAAGCTTTGTAAGTCCCTTAGAATCTTTTCATGAAAATTCCTTCCCTGCTTTTAGATATCTTAAAAGCCATTGGATCCCACTGCCAAGTACCAACATGAGAATTATATTTTGCTTAATGTATTCTGGTTGTTGCAAAAAATATATTTTGTCACTTAAACAGTTAAACTCAACTAACTTTTGTACATATATTGATACATGATGCTCATTATTCTGAGCATCTATCTATTAAATTTAAAGTCCATGCTCGTTTGGAATTTTACTACTCTTTTTGTACAGAGCGGTCTTGTCTTAAGAATGTTTTTCTTTGAATTATCATTTTTGTTGTATCCCATCCTATGCTTATGTCACCATTTCTCTTATGTTTTTCTCCAAGGCTCAAACTCTGGTTTCCAATTTCTGAAGCTATGTGTTCATTTCTGTATGTTACTCATTATTGAATCACAGGTTCTTGAAATGTTTATATTTCAAGATTTTCATTCCATGGATGTTGATATCCATTGAGACATTTACTAATCCATATACTGAACATTCAAATTGCTGGTATCGAGTAATATATGGTAATGCACTCACAAGACAGGCTTCCTGACAATGGTTCATAGTATACTTATTGATATCTTTTTGATCCATAGGTTTGTTCTTCCGCTAGCATAACTTCTTCTTGTTACAGATCCATTATTATACAAAGTTTAAGGAAATAACTTTGTATGAGGTTTTAGGTTTCCCTTTATTTGTAAACTGAATTTTTATTTAACAGTATGTTTTGAACTAGGCTAATGATCCACTTTTTTTGATATTGATAAAAAATGGGATTGAAAGGCCCCAAACCCTTGTAAAACAAAATAGCCGAAAGACAAAGGGAACAAGTACCATTATGAACTATGGGACAAACCAAACCACTCAACAAGACTAAGAACAGTGAGATGCAACTGCAGCCAAGCTGCCTTATACAATCACAACCAACAAATATCTGGCTTGGGACCCTGGGGCCCCACTCAAACAATACCAGATCCGACTCTGTTTGGCCTCACATCTTTCAGTCAAGCATGAGTTTGGGAGATCGAGTTAAGAATATCTCTCTTCCTTCTTGTAACAACAGTCCAAGAGATATTATTCTGCAAGTCATCAGAATAGGGAGAAGCTTGTGGGGATTCCTCCATAGATTGCCCATTTAAGTGCAAAGGAGCAGATCGATGAGCTGCCACTGCACGAGTAGGCTGAAGCTGTTTTGAGCCAACGACATAACATGCTAAATGATTGAAAGAGGAGGTTCTCCAATTGGAGCTGATAGAGAAGTAGAGGATTGGGGCATGAATAGTCAAGTGGTTTTCATTGACATTTTTCAATAATGTCATTACACCGTTATGTTCAGAGAGGACAATCAATAGCTTTGAGTGTGATGGTAAAGCATCATCTACATCTGAACGGGAGACCCTCATATTCAAGTGGTTGTGTCCAATGCCTTTTCTTGAGTTGAACTAACTATCAAAACCATATCCTCATGAAGAGGTTTGGAGATATCAATGTTCACCACAGTACAAGCAAAATCAGAGTGCCCCATGTAGGAAGTGGTTGAGTGGACCTCCAGGAAGTGTCTGATAGACTTGCCTATGGCCTCATAGCATGAATCCTCAAACTGGAGAGAGAGAGAGATTTAAAAGTCTAACCCACACAAGTCTCACATTTAGAGGTTCAAAAAGAAGGTTAAAGGAGGCAGACCAATGTTTGATGGAGAGAGTGCTTGCCCGATAACCATAACTTACCGTCACGCTCCAAATTCCTATTCTTTGAAGAGTCAAAATACATGATGAAGAAACTCCTTGCACATGGGAAGAACTTGATCTTGCTCTCAACAATAGGCCTCGAAGAAGCCCATTTGTGTAGGTTGGGAAGACAAGGCCAAAGATTGCAGTAGCTATACACCAAGCCCTGTCGTTGATATAATGATTCACTATTATTTATTTTGTTCGTAACTAATTTGAATGCGTCTAAATCTTGACTTCCAATAAATCTTCTTGTAATACTTCACAACATACTGTCTTTAGTGAAGTATTTGAATATTTAAGTTTCATTCTGAATTTGAATTCTGTTGTTTTACTTTGGCTTTGGATGTTTGATACATGTGAAACACTGAATTACCATTACAAATGTGGGAATGTTAAACATGTATTTTAGTCAGACTATTACGTCTCTTGGAAATTGACTTGTTTCCAAATGCGAGGCCATTGAGACAACGATGAAATTCAAATTCATTTTTCATTTCTAATCACTTGATTTGTGACTTAGCCCACGATTAAATGGTAAACATCTGAGGGCAAACGTGCTTCTTTTGAACCAATAAAATGGTTTTGAGCCATTTGGGCTCCAATCACACTTTTGGAGTCTTGTTCATTGTTTCTTTTACTACAAAATCAAATCAGAGAATATTACTTAGCAACTGAAGTTTTAATATAATTTTTACTAGTTTTTACAAGTTATAGATGATGATAAATCTACTTTTGTGGTGATACGGATTGATTTTTGTTTTTAGTTTGAAAAAAATTACCTAGTTTGAATTTAAAATAACTTAGGTTCTGTCATCTATATAATGAACTTGAGCTCTGCATATGTTTATGTCCTAATAAATGTTCTGAGTCTTATTTACTTAAAACTAAAAGTATCATTGGGGTTTACCCAGATATGTACAAGGCTTTTGTATCCAAGGAGGGACTTGTTGTAATGGCTTCACGAGCAAAGCAGTGATGGCACTACCCTAAGGCCGGTCGGCCATCTAAAACAATTATTATGTGCCCATGAAAAAAACATCAGATAGGGCTAATTAGGTTTGTGCCGGCATTATGAGAGTGGTACAAGGGCAATGGTAGTAGCATTTGCAGGTGCCAATTTAGTGGGTTGGGTTTGGCATTTTAGTGTTGGATGTTAATTTTCTGCCCCATTTACCAAATAGGGAGGATTCTTAGAAGAGAAAGATGATATTCCAATCTTCATTATTTATGCCGCTATTTTTTAGTATGTGTTCGATATAATTTGGCAGTACGCAATCTATTTGAGAAAATTTCAAAATTTGCAAATTTCGAACTTCGATAAAAAGTTTTGCCCGACTTGTTTTGTATTTTGGAGTTTGGGAATTGGTTTGTATGGTTCTTATACAATTGAAGGTACTGGCGCCTTCGAGTTAATGTAAGGGTTTCTATATTGTCATTGTTCATATATATGTACGTGTTGAAAGGGAAATATGAACACACAAATATCTTGGAGATCCAGTATACACCTTTAGTATCCTTTGGCTTTCTTTTAAATCAGATGTTCAAGATCTTGATAAAAGCACATACTACTAAGCCATTAGAGTGGAACATAGATAAACGATGATGTAGTTAGCAGTTCTAACAAAATTTTGGTAGCTTACCTACATGTAAATCAACCCTTAAAAGAGTAAGAAGGAAGAATAGAAGAGAAGAAACACCGATATATATATGGGGAAAGCCCTTTTGAGTAAAAAATCCCACTATGAAGCATCAAACCACTGAATTGTTGCAATACACTTGCGGGCTTTAAGCTTTTACATGGTGTGGCTACATCTTGCTCTTCTAGAAGAAATCCAATAGCATAACCCTAAAAAGAAATATTTTCCTCCTCTTCTAAAACCCACATAGAAGACGTACAATTTATAGAGATTTACAAGTTTGATGTAGCTTCTAGATAAAGCCAAAAGAGGTGGGAGTCTAAAACCTTGTGGCACATTTTTCAACCACCTCTAAGCATGCAAATGCCACTTGTACATCACTTTCTAACCCCTCTTACATGCCTTTAGACTTAGTTGTCCATTTTTTTTGCATGCAACATGCCTTCTAACAATTGTTCAACTTGTCATGGAAAGTTGTCATAATCTGTCATACAATAATGACTTGCATAGGTTTCTAAGATGATACATGACAAAATATCTCGACTAAAGTGGGATGCTTACTTTCCCATATAGGGACGAAATACATCTTTGTCACCTTGCATGTTACCTCTTAGCAAGGAGACAAATCACCATGCCATGTCACACTAGATGACAAAATATGATGAGTAAGAAAATACAATTAAGGTATTAAATAAATAAATACAATGTTAGGAATGGCTAAAGTTGAGATGCTTTAATTCCCATCACATATGTAGGTTTGTAGGAAGGTTCATACAATTGTTCGTGTATGTACTTGCATACATATGATAGGTATGTAAATGTGGACATGCACCTATCTACATATGTTAGGTATGTAAATGTGGACATGCAACTACCTACATATGTTAGGTAGGTGGGTAAATATATATGCATGCATGCATGTTGTATATTCTATAAAATCCAATAGTTGAGGGAATCCATTCAAAATATCACATATGTAGGTTTGTAGGGAGGTTCATACAATTGTTCGTGTATGTACTTGCATACATATGATAGGTATGTAAATGTGGACATGCACCTATCTAAATATGTTAGGTATGTAAATGTGGACATGCACCTACCTACATATGTTAGGTAGGCGGGTAAATATATATGCATGCATGCATGTTGTATATTCTATAAAATCCAATAGTTGAGGGAATCCATTCAAAATATTTATATATGCATGTATTGTAGGTAGGTATGTACATACATAATGCATGCATGTATGTACATATTGCAGGTAGGTACATGTATACACATAATGTATGCATGTGTGTGTGTGGATACCCTCAACCATTGTGTTTTGTAAGAAAAACTATTTGGATTTGACAATCTTGAGCGGTTTTTAGTGAAATCTCGGTTGTTTTTTCTACTTAGTACAATAGCATGATTCTATGCTAAGCTAATATATAAATCAAATAGATACTACCCCTTAGTTATGTATTGGGTAGGGAAAATGACTTGGGTTAGACATAAAATCTCTCTCTCTCTCTCTCTCTCTCTCTCTCTCTCTATATATATATATATATATATATATATATTTGCCTATCTATCTATATCTATCTATCTATCTGTCCATTGATCTAACTATTTATCCATCCATTGATCCATCTATATGGAGGGTTTATGTAAAACCCAAGTTGTTTTTCCTACATAATATAGGAAGACAAGTCCAAGTTGAGAACTCTCTAATTAAGAGCAAGGATTGAGGTGTATCCATTTTACAAAAGTTACGTAAGACATGACCTTGACCTCGCCCCTTAGGGGATTTGAAACTTGGTGGATGATGCAAGCAAAAAATATATCATATTCCTCAATAATTGTGCCCAATTGATTGAACTACAACCCTTTCGGTGATGGAAAAAATTACAATTATAAGTTCAATAAATTTATTAGGGAATATAATTCATTATAGCACATACATGTCTATTTTTATTTATGATAATTTGATTTCAGAGCATTAACGTGCTTGTATAAATTTGGAAGGAAAAATAAATAACCTTTTTGTGTAGTCTAGTGTTAAATGATACATTGGAGCAAGCAACCCTAGCTATTTAATGAGTTGAGATTGAATGCTCTTGAAATAAATGTACAAAAATAAAATAAATGTACTTAATTGTAAACTCAATGAAGATATGATAGATGTTGCGACATAATTTGCCACTTTGACAAGACTTGTGTTTTGAATTGTGGAAATTCTCCATTTGTCATTTTGGTTCACTACTATAATTGCATAACTAACTTTTTTGCAATTATGGATTTGAATCTACCCATGAACACGAGCTTAGCTAAATATGAACATTTTGGGATTTGTTTGCCATGATGTTAGCCCTTGTGTTTTCTAAGAGTTGGGTGTTGGTAGACATTTTTTAGGCTAAGATAATTCTCATTTGGTTAAACCCTTTTTAATTTAATAATTTGGTAAAAGGGATTGAAGGCAAGAAGCATGTAGTGATGCCTAAGATGTTGATGTGAGTTAATAGTGCAATGTTGATGCGAGTTAATGGTGCAATGTTGATGCTTTAATATGCTCTCTAATTGATGTTGAAAGTTAGAAAGAAAAGCTTTTGAATTTTGATGATTTGAAATGAATTAAGGTTTGTTCTTAGATACAATGCTCTAGTACAAGTTTAACTTGTATAAGTTGATAGATAATGATTGGTTCAGGTAATTAGAAAGGGCCTAAATTTGAAATTGTATTTTGAAAGTGGGTTAGTTTTGTGATTTGACATGGGATAGTAGATGAATGAATTGGGGATTAGGACTATAGTTGTTGGGGATGTGTGTAGATGAAATTAGATTAGATTTATGTCACTTGTTGACTTTTACACTAGAATATGCCACTTGCACACTATATTTATTGCATGAAATTCAACTTGATGAAGGCATGAAATGTGCAATATATTTAATTTTATCATTACATTTTGCCTCCAATTTTACTTGTATGTGAATTGTTATGAAGATGCTTGCAACAATAAAACAAACACCTAACAATAAAGTAAAATAATTCTACGTAAAAATGATACAAGGATATCAATTTGGTACATTCTCTTTGTGTTGGGTGCTTTGTCTTGGAATTTACAATATTTAGAAAAAAAATCAAGACATCAGTCAAAAGATTTTTAAATAGGTATAAACCACAATTGCTTGAGATGCCAACAATCAAACATCAAAAAGGATAAGGTATTTGCTCTAATAAAGGAATTCAATATTTTCCAAAGAGGAAGAAATGTGATAATTGAACTCCATTGACATGAAAGGGATAATGAGCTAGTTAGTACACGAGTAACGCTAGTGATATTAAGTGATGCAAGGAATTAGGAGAAATGAGAGAAAGTTAGAAGCAATTAAAACTTTAGTGTTATAATGTAAAGATGTCATTGTGTGAGAAAGATAATAATACTAAGTTATGAACATGAAAGCATGTGTACAAGATGAAGCAAGGGTCTCTTATTGTTGCCTTTAATGAACATAAGAATCAAGTGATAAAGAGTTATAGTGCGAAATAAAATCACATGAAATTATGAACATGGTGTTGTTAGATAGAAGTGTGTTAGGCATAATTGAACATTTTAACCTTTATAAACTATCTAGACATGCGAGCATGATAACTTAAAACATCAACATTTTAAGCGCATGATCCGTGATATAATCATAAATGTACCATAATTAATTTACAACAAAAATACTTAGAATGAAGATGCACCTAATTCTTATTTCAGATTATAAATGGTGCAAAATTTTAGATTAGAATTGAAATAAAAAGGATACAACTAATTCTTTATTTAAATTAAATAAACACACCATTCTAAAATAAGTTTTTGAAGGAATTTAAAACTTAAAGAAAATTATCAAATATTAACTCTTTATTTGTTTTAGAATAAAAAGTTTTTCCTTAAAAGTAATTAATAAGTTAGAATTGAATTATTCTTATTATTATCATTTGTTTTTTTATTAAGGTAAGTAGGGATTTTAAAAGGGCCTAGACCCTTATACAAAGCACAAAAAGAAAAAAAATGGGAAACAAAGGTCTCGACTCTCAACAAAGTTGCCTAAAGGCAAGGTGAAGTAGGCCTAAATAGGTCATGAATATGAAAGAAACAACACCACTAAAAGAACATAATGAAGGGCTATTCCATTGAGCACTTGCACATAACACACCAATAGATATATTTGTTGGCAATCAGAGGAATTGATTATGTGTTGCATAGATGTTTTGTCATTGATGGCAAAATCGACTGTTTTGGTTGTTTACCGTTTTCCGGTAGGTTTTGGTAGAGCAGTTGGGTTATGATATTGATCCAATATGCTTCGGTATGCTTCGGTTTGTGGAATTGGTTTGGAAATGTCATTCATGCTATTCAGATGTGTATCATGATCAGTTGGTTCGTGATTTGATGACCCAAGCGCTATCATTTGTTCTAGTAAGCCTTTTGGTCACCGATAAGGATTTTATCGACAGAGCTTTGTTGAAGATCTTTTGATGCACATGATAAGTGGTGTTGGCGCGATTTCTAGAAGGCTTTTGGGATGCTGGTGGTTATCTTGTTTGTGTTCTTGTTGATCGTTGGTGTTGGATTTGGGTCCGGACCTAATGCTATCTTATTCGACTATGTTATGGACTGGTTTATGTAATGTGTTGGTGGATGATCCCGATGCGTTACCGGTTGGATCTATTGATTGGATTATGTTGTTTCGGTCTTAGGCCGACTTGGTTGATCATTGGATTGCAGGTTTATGTTATGAATTTATTGCTTTATCTTTTAGGTGGCCGACCTAATTGTTTAGGTCCTAGGTTGGTATAAATATGATGTAAGATCTCTTTGTAGATCATGGGGGATATTCATGGGCATATGGGTTTTTGGGATATAGGATTATCTGTGTGCGAATAAGGTTGTAATCATATGCAGAGGTTTTTGTCGATCATAAGTGATTGAATTGGGTTGGTGAAAGAGGTTTAAGACCTTTGGTATTGAGCTTAACTAGAACTGTATTCAGGCATAGGAGATGCTATTCTTGCGGTTCATTCTTCTTTCCGGATTGTAGTTTGGATTTATTTTGTAGTCAATGAGGCTCCTTTTGTGATGAGTAGTGCGCTCTAGGTTGTTGGCCTTCTTGCATGTGTAGTCCCCTCTTTATGTAATCACATACTTACTGCATAAGTATTATTTGACTGTGGGTAGGCTTCTCACCGTGGTTTTTACCTTTACCAGGTTTTTCACGTACAAATCTTGGTGTTATCTTTTGTGGATGGTTGGTAAATGTTTCGTGGATTATATTTATGCTTAACTGTTATATTAGCTATTCCGGTAATAAGGTTTTAATGCTTAAAGTTCTATAATCTGTTAACAACTGATTCACCCCCCCTCTCAGTTGTTCACCAGTTATCTGAGCTGTCTAACAATATTAACACAAAAAATGCAAGAAGGAAAACGACCCACTTTAAATTTCTTCAATAAGATAAAATTACAGAGTTATGAATTACAAGGATACAACCACATGGGCTTTACACATTACAATGAAAATCAACTCTCTAAGAAAACTCTATAATTTAGTCACAATTTGCACTAATGGAGCTATTTTCTGCAATCTCCAATCACCTCTTTATTTGCAACCAATAATTGCCTTAGGATGTTTTAGAAAGTGTAACTCCCATGTTTTGGCGTCCGACAGTCCAATTGTTCATTTTCCCATCTAGTAAGATTTTTCATTTGAAACTTGAGTTTTGGTATTACAAATTTTGAGAGCCATTAACTTTGACTTGGGTTTCCAATTGGCTATTATAATATATTTTTGGAAATCTTGCAAAGATATTTACAATGTCAAAAATAATTTAAAGATCATTTCATTCACTTTTCAAGCTTTTGCAAGGCTTCTAATGGCTTCAAATCTGAGTTTGAAATTGCATATGAATATTTTATGAGAAAAACTTTAATCTTTTCCAAACGACACAAGATATTGAGATAATTCTTTCACCATTCACTTTATTTTTAATTTCGCTTCTTGGGGTAAGTTTTCATGTCCATATGTACTCATATAGGTTGACTTAATAAAAATAGTAATTGATAATTTTTGGCCTTATCTAATTTTTGATCCTTGTGCACCTCATAATTGTCATTATGGGCTCCAAAGAAACTAAAGAAACCTACAAAACAAAAGGAAAATGCAATTCTTCTAGGTGATGCAAGATTTCCCTTATACCATTGGATTCTCTTGCACCTGAACAACTGTGCCAATCTGTTCAACATGCCTACAAATTGGGGCCATCCTAGGTTTGAAGCAAGTTGACCTTTCACCCACCACTTGAGCATGAGTTTGGGAAGAAAAAATAGAATGATCGTTCTTCCTTCTTCTAACAATAGTTCTAGGAATACTAGCATCCAAAATTTTGTTACAAGGAGAAGTAAGAGGATGAACCCCCTTAGAGAGCCTGCCAATGTGTCAATTAGGATGGTGAGGCAAATGGTGGCCTTCCACCATGTGAGGAGTTTGGAGTTGAGCTGAAGCTAAAGTTGAATCAGGATGAGAGTAATGAGGTTCACCAATAGGGTCTATAGGGCACGATAACACCTCACAAGAAACTAAGGACTCATCATCATTTTGAAAGGAGTCAACCAATGGAGAAGTAGGAGCCTAGATAGTTAAGTGAGGAGTTTGGAGTTGAGCTGAAGCTAAAGTTGAATCAGGATGCGAGTAATGAGGTTCACCAACAGGGTCTATAAGGCACGATAACACCGCACAAGAAACTAAGGACTCATCATCATTTTGAAAGGTGTCAACAATGGATAAGTAGGGGGCTAGATAGTCAAGTGATCATTATTAACATTCCTCCACCATGTAGCAACGCCTTTTAATGCAAGAATGGACAAGTTGTAGCCGAGACCAATCGAGAAGCAATAATGACATTTGAAAGGGAAAATCATAATCAAGTGGTTGACTCCAAGGCCTATCCTCAACCATCAAAACCACATCATCATGAAGAGGCTTGTAGATTTAAATATCCACCAGTATGCGAGCAAAGGTAGAATGTCCCATGAATTGTTAACCTTCAAGAAGCAATTGACAAAATTTCCAATGGCCTTGTAATTAGAATCCTACCAAAATTGAATTTGAGAGATTTAAGAGCCTAACCCGTGCTGAGCATACATTAAGTGGTTTGGTAAGGGGGTCATATGAGGTTGAATAGGGTTTAATTGAGAGAGAGAGAGTGCTCTCCTTAAATACATGACTCACCCAACACCAAGTTTCTATCCTTAGAAAAAGTAAAGGAAGCAACAATTTTTTTTTTAACATAAGATAAGAGCTCTATCTTATTAGCACAAGAGGTTTGGAGCAATCCAACACCTAATTATGCAGAAGAGAGGGCCAAAAGTTGGATAATCTACATAGACCTCTACATTGGTAGAAATCAACACTTCCCACCACATCCTCATCACAAATCACCATGGTTGGGATGAGATTTTTGAGACTTCTCCCTCAATGGGTGAGCATGAACAAACCTAGCCCCCTAAATAAAGCTTTGTTCATCGATAGTAGGTACTAGAGAAATAGAAACAAGAGAAATCCCAAGCGCATGTGGAGGCAAAACCCTACAAACACTAAAGTCAATCATATCAACAGGTGAAGGTAGAGGTGAAACCTTAGGGATGCTAGAGTCGACCAAATCACCAAGCAAAAGCTGAGCTAAAACCTTAGGGACAATAGGACTAGAACACCTTCAAACAAAGTGCCAAGAGTCATCAAAGCCAAGGTTGTAATAGAACGCATTTGAATCCGCTTCAAGCAAGATAGGAAAGCAACAAGTGGAAGAGGTGGAAGGCATCTTGTTGTCTTAAATTTTTTTGGTGTTTTAACACCAAGGTAAGCAATGTCCATTATTGACATGATAGAGAGTGGCCTTGTGAGGTTTGTACCTTTGTTGTTGGCACTATAGACAAGAAGCCCCATCATTTCACCAAAGGGTCTCGTCTTAATTTTTTTTTAAATGTGTAAATATCAAGGCAAGAAATCTCCATTCTTAACATGGTAGAGAGCAATCATGTTAGGATTGAACCTTGGTTGTTGACAATATATGAAAGAAGCCCCACTATTTCACCAAAGGGTCTCCCCTTAAAATCGGGGCGTTAACACCAATATAAGCAATCTTCATTGTTGACGTGGTAGAGAGTGACCCACAAGGTTCGAACCTTGGTTGTTGGCACTACAAGCAAGATGCTCCACCATTTCACCAAAATATCTCCTCTATCATTTTCATTTTTAAAGCTGAGAGAAGAGTATGAATTAAAAACATATTATTTTTTGATCAATTAATGTGACACTTTGGATCACACCCCTTTATTAATTCCCAATTTTTTTTACATAGTAAGCCCCAGAGATTAGTTTGAGACTTGCATATATTTTGTTACAACAAAGAAGCCCATATAGAAAATTTGGCTCATTCTCCTATACATATATTTAATGTGTGCATGTTCTTCTTATCAACTATCACAATTACTTAGACCTATATCACATCTAATTTTAAACCAAAACTTACAACTTTTGCTTGTTTCCCTTTCTTGTCATCATCCTCCACCATTACGATATAGTCCATTAGGGAAAATGACCAACTTATGTCTCTAGCCACAACCCCTTCCATGAAACTCTTAAGGAAGTTGATACCTATCTATGCATGGTTTCTTCACATATTGACATCCATCCCCACTCCCTTGACCACAAACTATACCAACGAGATGTTCTCCACTATTCCAATCTACGACCACATTCTTCTATCCAAAACCACTAGTCAAACTTGCATGTTGCAAATATCCTTTCAAATCTTCACACCATCGTGACCACACTAGTCAAGACATGATGGCTTCCACCATTTCCTTTTCTTCACTTGCATCCAACAACATTGCTAAAACCATCAGGGCAATATCTATGTTAACATAGTATCTATCATTGACGTTTAGGTATTCGTCTCCTAATACCATGTGTAGGGCATGGAGGACCACCCCAACCCTGGTTTTGAACACCTCCATGAGCCTTCTCTTCAAGATGTCCCCCCAAAAATCCATCTATCGCTTTCTAGATTTCAAACAAACAATTGTGTTCATCTGTCCTAGCCAAATCTTACAATGCGATAGGGGATAGGGACCAATAGGTGATAGGGGTATCAATACATGTTATAGTACATGGACACTTTTAGACCAATAGTGGTGCCCTAAAAATGTCATGTCAATGCTTATCCCCCAAAAAGAACCTTTAAAATTAAAAAAAAACCAATGATGTGATGCCACATCATCACACAAGTAAACATAACTTAGTGCACACGTATGGGTCTTATGACAATTTGGGACCATTTCGGACACCTTCACAAAAATGCATGCTGATGTGGCATCATATTTGACCGTGTGGACTTAAAATTTTGTTTTAAAATAGGGGACTTGACAAGTAAGTTGCTGTGTAAAATTGAGAAAATTTTGAAATGTCCACATATGATTTTGAGAAGCATGAAGTTAGGGTGAGCATGTACTGGCTCCTCTCCCCTAGTGTTAATCTTTTCATCAATATAAAAGCCAAGCCCATCATTTGACAACGTGGCATTGTACATCCCATAACTTTTCTTTCTTCCTCATTATGGTTTGATGTCCTTTCTTTTTCATTCAACCGTTAATGCAAGCTTGTGAACCCATGAGCTCTGCAATATTTGTGTCAATCACGTAGTGATTTGACCTCTATTTCCTTTGCTATCATTTCAACCGTTGTCTTGGCAATGCCATCAACCAATGCGTTGACTTCTTAAAACACACGGGATATGATGAAATCATTATACAATTTATTTAACTCCTTGATCTTTTGAATCCATTTCCTTAGCTTCTAGTTGGGTGTTTTCCCAATTTGGATGATGTTTACTATGAGTTGTGAATCCCCTTCCAAATAAACTCTGTTGCATTTTAACTTCCTTTCCATAGCCCTAGTAGTGCCATTTGAATGGTTGTTTTCCCCAATCTCTTTCTTGCCATCATCAAGATTTTCCCATTGTGGTTCCTAATGAGACACACTACCTCAAGCATTTTGAGGTTGCCCCATGCTACCCGAAAATTTATCTTAATCCACCTTAGAAAAAAAGGAATTTGTTTCATATCTTTTCTAACAATCGAAAGTAGATTACCTTATTGAACCTTATAAATGGGGGGAATTAAAAACATATTATTAAGAGGATTGTATGTGACTTTATTAGTATATTAAAGTGTTTTTTTTTGGGTTCCCAAGAAAGCTTTTATATATAATGGGATTTTATAAATTTGATGGTTTAGAAAAGAATAAATATACACACTTATAATTTTGTTTTATATAAGTTGGTATTTTGATTTGAGAGCGATGATTTTGAATGTTTTTGTTCCTGCATCTACCTCTGTAGTAACCATTGCATTTGCTCGTGCAGTGGATATTTTGATTGTGTCTACTCTTGCAACATCTCTCTCTCCCCTACAATCTCTGGCCTGCTTGGCTCTGGGCTTGTGGTGGGGTTGGGACTTCGTCTTTTGCAATTTTGGTTGGTAAGGATACTACACCTGCTGCTACAAATTGTGATCTAGCTAGGGCCTCTGATGATGCTAGTCTTGTGGATGCAGGGGTACCTCTAGGATCCTTTTCTACTGCTTTTGGGCATAGCTTTGTCCTTGTTTCCAGATCTATTGTTGTTTTGCTTGTATAGGGTCAACACCCTTGTTTTGTTGCCTTTCTTTTATGCTACCTACAAGTTGTTTGTATATAGGGTCAACACCCTTGTTTTCCTGCTTATAATAATAAAAAGCATTCACACTCAAAGATTTTGAATGGTTTTGAGGATTTCAAGTACCTTTGGATTTAAGAGTTTTGTACACCAAGGGTTTAACATCTACTTGGATTTTATAAGTTTAAGTTTGAAGATGTACACATCTAAATTTGAAAATGTTAGATTCTTGTGCATGAATTTTTTTTAGAGAATATTGCATTATGAAAATTAATGAATAAAATATTTTTTGTGAATCTATGTTGAATATTTTTTATTATACTAAAGTGTTATTAAGGGACCCCACACTTACAAAAGCTAAAGAGCCATAAATAATACAAAATCCTTACAACGGGTAAATAATCATAAATAATACAAGACCCTTACAAAAGCTAAAAGCCATAAATAATACAAGACCCTTACAAAAGCTAAAGATCCATAAACAATATAAGAGCTCACCTAGGAATCCTCACAAATAACAAAGGAATAACTAATCATGACATAATAAAAGACACTAAAATGTGCTCCCCTCAGATATTAAGTGAATCTTGAGCTTTTAATGAGTTTGGATCTTCATTGGTGTCATTTTCCATTGAATTACCTTTCTTGGATTGACCACTATTTCTTCTTCATGAATGTAACCATGCATTAGATGCAAACTTTTCTCAATTCCATCTTGTTGGATTGACCACTATTTCTTCTTCATGAATGTAACCATGCATTAGATGCAAACTTTGCTCAATTCCATCCCGTTGTTTACATATTTGTCCATATCTCCATATTTTATTTTCATAGAGAGATTTGTTACATGTAAAACATTCATTTTGTCTCATTGTTGTAGTAAATGGTGCAAGGGGAACCATACTCATTCTTCAACACTTTCACCTTTGTTTTCTTATCAATATATGTTGAATGAATTCTATGTATGAATTTTATGTTGACATGTTAGAGAAGAAACATAGTCTTGAATAATGAATTCTTTAGGGGTTCAAAAGTAAATCTATTTATGAATAAAATATAATATTAGAGAATGCTAAAGAATGATTTTAATCTTTATTAAATTGGATTATAAAATGCTCACATTTGGGATTGAGAATTAAAGTTAAAGCCTAGGTTTTGGTATTATTAAGGTATATTGTCAAATGTTCAAATTTGATATTAGGAATTAAGGTTAAAAACCTAGGATTTGGTCAAATAAGAAAGGTTGGGAGAACTAGGGAAAGATATAATCTTTTGGAAAAAAATGGATTTGTTTTTTATTGACTTGGATGAATTTGAATGCACGATAATTCTAATTTTTTTAATAAATGTTTGAATTTTAAGTTTGGGAATGTAAACCTTAGTTTTCATAATGTAGTGAAAGTTGTAAGAGAAATTTCATGTAAAATAAGTCATGGAGCAAATTTAAAAAAAAAATTGAACTAACATAAGTAGTGGAAAATGAGGACTTCTATCAACGCAGGGGTCTGATGTGTTGATTCTACTGTAACCTTTTCCCTTCTTTGCTTGATCTTCACAAATGGGTGCTATATTTTTGGAGGCCTCTTCTGGCAGATGTTAGCAACAACCAAGAAGGAAGACTAAGAGGCGGCGGGGGGGGGGGGGGAGAATCAGTCTTCACCAAAACACCAAACTTAATCACAAAACACATTTATGATAAACTGCAGTAATAAGACAGATAAGCAAATTGAAAGCACAACACACAACACCAAGATTTTGATGTCAAAAACTTGGTTAAGGGAAAAACCACGGTGGGAACCTACCCACAGTAAGATGATACTCTGCATTAGTACGTGAAAATATTATAATGGGGAATGCACATGCATTCAGACACACTGCTCAAATATAATGGCCCGAAAGGCTACAACCCTCAGGGAAGTCTCATTGACTTACAACAAGATTCAGACTACAATCTGAAAGAAATGAACTGAATCCAAATGTGTGATTATAGTTTCGGTTAAGCACAAATGTCTTCCCTACAACACCAATCTCTCCTCAATCACAACACCGAAGGATGAATCACTTGTTCACACATAAACCTCTCTCTAATAATGCAAATATAACCTCGACACCTAAATTACATGAATATATCACCTATATATACAAATAATCAACCTTGATAGCAAGGTCGGCTAAACCCTCAACCCTCAATTACAAAATTACAACACATGATACACAGATTGACCACCAGACCAATATAATGGTTTACATAGCATAACATGGACCTGAATCAAATTCCCAAATGCTCATCTCCACCGAAAATTGAGCCAAGATCAACCGCAACACGCTACACCACCAGGAAAACTGCATAACACAAAAATCATCACCGGTTCATAGAAACCATCAATAAATTACACAACGATCAATGTAGATCACCAAAACAAATAGAACACAACTAGGAAACACTAACAAGCATGTTAGAATCTTTAGGAACATTTGCACCAACACCACTTATCAAATCTTCATTGGTCAATGTTTGAAAGCTCAAGAACACAACCAATCAACAACTGTCACAAATAAAGATAAATTGCAGAGCACCAAATCACGATCCATCTGAAATGAAGCTATATAAGACCATCCCAAGAAATATCCCAAAAACTCAGCACAAGATCTGATCACATCGGAATATATTGGAGGATATACCAAATTCTGCAAAACAGTGATCAACAAAAACAACACTACAAACTGGATCATAAGATCTTCCCAGTTTGCAATTACCAGAGAAATACGCATGAATATGTTGACATCAATAAAAACATCATATCCTAGTAGAAACAATGACTAACAATATCCAACAATCTCCCCCTTTGGCATTGATGGAAACATATGAATGTGAAAAACAATCAATGCAAAGAAAGAAGATATCTCTAGCAAACTCCCCCTAAGATCAAGACATATAAAGAAGTTTTTCACATGATCTCTCTCCCCCTTTGACGACAATGCCAAAGAAAACAAAAAACCAAACTTACTCTCCCCCTGAGAATATAAAACATGAATCTCTCTCCCCAAAACACAAACTACTCTAGCAGAGGAGCAACACCAACACACCAATCCAGATAAAAACATAAGTCTGTGAAGTCCACCGGATTGATGCAACTTAATACATCTAGTTCTCATCAGGAGGGGTGGATACCCCTAACTTGTCTCTCAAGTAGACAAATGTATCTGTAGGCAAAGGCTTAGTGAAAATATCAGCTATTTGTTCCTTTGTAGATAGATAATCCAGCTTCACCTTCTCTTCACTGACTTGTTCTCTCAAGTAATGATATTTGATTGACACATTCTTAGTCTTTGAATGTTGCACCAGATTCTTTGACATGCTAATAACATTAAAATTATCACAGTATATAACAATAGGCTCATCATAAATAACTTTGATATCCTTCAACATTTTCTTCATCTAGACTACCTAAGTGCAATTACTAGCAACAACAATGTACTTAGCTTCAGCGGTAGATAAGGATACCGAATCTCGTTTCTTACTAGCCCATGAAACCAACTTCTTACCCAAGAAGAATGCTCCACTGATAGTGCTCTTCCGGTCATCAACATCACCAACCCAATCTACATCAGTGTAGGCACATAGCATGAAATCATCATTCCTCAGATACCATAAAACAAAATTCATTGTTTCCTTCAGGTATTTGAATATCCTCTTAACAATAGTGACATGACTCTCTTTCATATCAACTTGATATCTAGCAGCCATGCACACAACATGCATAATGTCTGGTCTAGTTTGAGTAAGATATAATAGTCCACCAACCATAAATTTGTACAAACTCTGATTAGATTTAGGAGATTCATCATTCTTAGACAATTTACAACCAGTCACCATAGGGGTTCCAAAGGTTTGGAGTCATCTAACCCAAACTTCTTCAACATTTCCTTCATATACTTAGTTTGAGATATGAATATACCTTTTCCAGTTTGTGAAATCTGCAAACCTAAGAAAAATTTCATCTCACCAATCATAGACATCTCAAATTCTTTCTGCATATCACCGACAAACTTCTTGCTAAAGTCATCATCACCTCCAAAGATATTATCATCAACAAAGACTTCAACAATCACGATGCTATCTTTTTCTATCTTAAAGTACAAATTATTGTCATCAACACCTTTACTAAATCTTAATTTCAACAAATATTTATCTAGTCTAGCATACCAGGCTCTGGAGGCTTGTTTCAATCCATAAAGAGCTTTCTTCAGTTTACATACCATGTCTCCATCATCTAATAGTGAAAATCCACCAGGTTGCTCAATGTAAACTTCTGCCTCAAGATCACCATTCAAAAAGACAGATTTGACATCCATCTAATATACCTTGAAATCTTTATAAGAAATATAAGCAAGCAACAATCTAACAGCTTCAAGTTTGGCCACCACAGAAAAGTCTCCTCATAATAAATTCCTTCTTTCTAAGAATATTCTTTGCAAACCAGTCTAGCTTTATTTCTGACAACTTCACTAGCTTCATTCAATTTATTTCTGAACACCCATTTAGTACCAATAACATTCTTATCCTTAGGTCTAGGAACAAGCTCCCAAGTATTATTCTTTTCAGTTTGATCTAGTTCTTCTTCCATAGCTCTCATCCAATTTTCATCTTTACAGGCTTCAACAACATCTTTAGGTTGAACTTTAGAAATCAAACATCTTCACCAACTAACCTTCTCCTAGTCATTACACCTTTATTCTTATCACCAATAATCCGATTTTCAGAATGATTCAATCTTACATACCTCAGAGTCTTCTGTTTGTTCTGATTATCAGATTCATGCACTCCTTCACCGACAACATCAACATTCGGTTTAAATGTCTCTACTGGATCATTCTTCTTAGGCTCTTCAATCTGAATAGGAGCAAAAACAATATGCTGTCCATCATCATAACCACATACTCTGATCTCTTTTCCAAGGTTCTCATCCACCTTTACATTTACACTCTCCACTATCTTTCTCAGTCTCTTGTTGTTGCACCGGTAGGATTTTCTCTTTGTTGAATATCCCAAGAAAATTCCTTCATCACTTCTAGCATCAAACTTTCCTATATCCTCATCTCTCTTGATATAACATTTTCTACCAAATACTCTGAAATATCTCATAGTAGGAACATGACCAAACCATAGCTCATAAGGGGCCTTACCAGTATCACCTTTGATGTGAACTTTGTTGAATGTGTAAACAACAATACTAATGGCTTCTTTCCAGTATATTTTCGAAACATTCCCTTCAATCAACATAGTCTTTGTAGCATCCAAGATAGTTCTGTTCTTCCTTTCAACAACTCCGATTTGCTGAGGGGTTATAGGAGAAGATAATTGTCTTCTAATCCCATGCTTCTCACAGAATGAATTGAGCTCACCGGAACATAATTATCCACCTCTATCAGATCTCAGGCACTTCACCTTCAATCCAAAATCAGTCTCAACCTTTGCTTTGAATATATTGAATTTCTCCAATGAACTGATTTCTCCTTAAAAAAGACAACCCACATCATCCTAGAAGAATCATCAATTAGTATCATACAATATCTATCACCTTGCACACTTCTAACATTTGTAGGTCCACATAGGTCAGTATGCACAACATCTAGCAGTCTATCAGATGTATACTATTTTCTCTTGAAATAAATTCTTGTTTGCTTACCCAACTGACATTCTTTACATACCGGATTAGCAAGCTTAACAATCTTAGGCATATCTCTAATAGCTTGTGTAGAACTGATCTTGATCATTGAATCAAAATTCACATGACACATTCTCCTATGCCACAACCAACTCTCATCAATCTGAGCAATCAAACAAATTTTCTCACCAACAATCAAATGAAAAATGTTACCTTCAATCTTAGTTCCAGATGTAATCTCTATACCGGAGGCATTCAAGATCTTGTATTTTCCATCCTTGAATTGTAGATCATAACCTTTATCAACCATCTGTCCAACACTCAAAAGATTGTTTCAAACCTTCAACATACAAGACATCATCAGTGTTATGCTTACCATCAAAAGAAATAGAACCTCTCCCATGGATCACACAGGCTTTGTCATCTCCAAATATAACTATTCCACCAACATACCTTTCCATACTCACAAATTTGATTTTATCACCGGTCATATGATATGAACAACCATTGTCAATTACCCATTCATCTTTCTCTTCAAATTTAGTAGCTAAAGATTTTTCCTCAATAGTACAACTAGTGGAATCAATAGGTATAGGTCCATCTTCCTTAATGGAAAGGAATACAACTTCATCTCCTTCTGATTCTTCATCTGTAATACCTTCATCAACAACATAATGACAGTTCTTCTGATTCCTATACTTCTAGTTAGGCTTGTAAGGCTTATCATATTTCTCATGCTTGTCATATCTATATATAACTTCATCTCCTTCTGATTCTTCATCTGTAATACCTTCATCAACAACATTTAACAGTTCTTCTGATTCCTATACTTCTGGTTAGGCTTGTAGGGCTTATCATATTTCTCATGCTTGTCATATCTATCATTCCTATCATGCTTATCAAACTTATCATGCCTGTCATACTTATCTCTGGGCATCTAGAAGCAAAATGTCCTATCTTATTACAAGAGAAACATTTCAAAGAAAATTTTCCATCATACTTACCGACACCTTTAGGTAATCTCCAGGAAATTAGTGCTTCAATTTCATCCAGCTCTCTTTCTTACTCTTCTATATCTCTTCTCTCTCCCCCTCTCTCATATCTAGATATTTTGCACTCATCGGGATCATATTTCTACTTACTGGATATAGATGCAGATGCTCTAAATGCAGTCTCAGACTTTCCATGTGATTCTCCAAACTCACTTAGCTCAAATGTAACAATCTTTCCAACCATCATATCTCTTGTTACTGTAGTCACACTCCGGATCTCATTAATATAAGCAACCTTATGTTTATAAGGAGACAAATATCTCAACACCTTAGCAACAATTTCATCTTCCTCAATGGTTCCATTGGCACATTTGATACCTAGGACAAGATCATTCACCTTAGCCATGAAAGAGTGTATGTTATCATCATCTCCCATCTTCAACATCTCATGTTTTCCTTTTAAACTCTGCAACTTAGCAACCTTCACCTATTTATCACCTTCATACAAAATCTCAAGCTTCACCCAGACCTCATGTGAGGTCTGAAGTCCCATTACATTTGTCATCTCAGAATTAGTCAGGGCACTAAGCAATGCTTCCTTCGCTCTAATATTATGTTCAACTTCCTTGATCTCATCAGGAGTAGTTGGTCTATTCAGAGGAACATTATAGGCATTCTTTGTAATCTTCCAATAATCTTCACCAAGACATTTCAAGTGCACTTCCATCCAATCCTTCCATATAGCATAATTACTCCCATCAAATCTTAGACCGTCCTTCTTAAAGATAACACCTTGAGCTGCCATCCCGGATCTCCTCAAGCAATTAAGCTTCTACTAGAGGATCTAGATTTGATACCAATTGTTAGCAGCAACCAAGAAGGAAGACTGAGAGTGGGGGGGGGGGAATCAGTCTTCACTAGAACACCAAACCTAATCACAAAACACAGATCTAATAAACTAAAGCAATAAGACAGATAAGAAAATGAAAGAACAATACACAACACCAGGATTTTTACGTGGAAAACCCAGTTAAGGGAAAAACCACGGTGGGAACCTACCCACAGTAAGATGATACTTTGCAGTAGTATGTGAAAATATTACAATGGGGAATGCACATGCATTTAGGCACACTGCCTAGAGCAAACTGCTCAAATATAATGGCCCTGAAGGTTACAACCCTCAGGGAAGTCTCACTGACTTACAACAAGATTTAGACTACAATCTAGAAGAAATGAACTGAAAGAATAACATCTCCAAATGCCTGATTACAGTTTTGGTTAAGCACAGATATCTTCCCTACAACAGCAATCTCTCCTCAATCACAACAATGAAGGATGAATCACTTGTTCACACAAAAAACTCTCTCTGATAATGCAAACATAACCTCGACACCTAAATTACATGAATATATCACCCATATATACAAATCAACCTTAATAACAAGGTTGACTAAACCCTCAACCCTCAATTATAAAATTACAATACACGATACAAAGATCAACCACCAGACCAATATAATGATTTACATAGCATAACATGGACCTAAATCAAATTCCCAAATGCTCATCTCCACCGAAAATCATGCCAAGATCAACCACAATATGCTACACCACCAGGAAAATCACATAACATGAAAATCATCACCGGTTCATAGAAACCATCAATAAATCGCACAACGATCAATGCAAATCACCAAAACAAATAGGAAACGAATAAGAAACACCAGAAATCATGTTAGAATCATCAGGAATAACTGCACTAACACCACTTATCAAATCTTTATCGATCAATGACTGAAAGCTCAAGAACACAACCAATCAACAACTATCACGAAGAAAGATAACTTGCAGAGCACCAAATCACGATCCGTCTGAAATGAAGATATACAAGACCATCCCAAGCAATATTTTAAAAACTTAGCACAAGATCTGATCACACCAAAATATACCAGAGGACATACTGAATTTTGCAAAACAGTGATCAACAAAAACAACACTACAAGCCAGATCATAAAATCTTCCCAATCTGCAATCAAAGGAGAAATACCTAGGAATATATTGACATCAATGACAACAACATATCCTAGCAGCAACAATGACCAACAATATCCAAGAATCTCCCCCTCTGGCGTTGATGGCAACATATGAATGTGAAAAACAATCAGTGCAAAGAAAGAAGATATCTCCAGCAAACTCCCCCAAAGATCAGGACATATAAAGAAGTGAGCTCTTCCCCTATGTTAAACCTTTCTTCATTGCTTCTTTTGCCTCTTTAGAGGACATAGATTTGGAGTTGGGTAAGCAATTTTTTTTTTGGGAGAGTATTTTCTCTCCAAAAAGCTTTGGTCAACTTCCTTTGATTCTCTTACTAAGCCTCCAAATGTGTATGTGGTGTGGGTTATAATTTGAATCTCTCACTCCAAATCTAGGAGGTTTCATGTTATGAGGCCTTAGGCAACTCTATTGATCGCTTCTTGAAGGTTGATGATTCCACTCCCTACGTGGGGAATTCTATTTTTTCTCACATTTTGGTGGAAATTGATATCTCCAAGCCTTTTTAAGGGGATGTGGTTTTGATAGTAGGGGAAAGACCTTTGACTCAACCTTTTGATTATGAGGGTCTCCTTTTATATGAAGACAATGCTTCTCCATCAATCGCTTAGATACAAATCATTCTCTTTCTAAATGCAAGGGCATTGCTACTTGTAAGAATGCTAATGATGATCATTTAGCTATTCACGCTCTCAATTCTCCATTAGTTCCTCTCACAGGGGCTTCATTGGATAGCAATATTATATCATGTGTGTTCATATTAGGGGGGTTTAATATCTTGAAAGTAATATATTGCAAAAATATTAAGGACGTAGGGGTTTTATAAATTTAACATCAGAATACGAATATACTAAGGTATTATTATTTGACAAATGTCAGAAGCACATCAAAAGTAGGGGCAAAAATTGAAAATAATCTCAGCATAGCCACAAATTAGCTTCACAGAGGACAAGTTGGATGCATATTTGAATTTATTTACACTTCAGTCAAATAATGTTCATTTAGAAGGCAGGAAGTGGCTAAGCAGTGAAGTGGAAGGAAACTTGCAACATCAAGCCATTATCATTTTATAGTCAAAGAGGACCAAGGAACAATACTTATATAAGTATTTAGAAAACTCTTATCCCCTCCATCGGACTATTATTCCCACTCATCTGTTTTGACTTAGTGATATGACAATATACAAAACTGGATTTTTTAATTTTTCGGATAAGTTTGCCAGTAGGGGGTAGTACCCTTTCTATTGATTCAAAAACTAAGATTACATAGCCAGAAGAACATTAGTGGTAGAGATAACCAATGTTATCTCTAATTACTTTTAGTCTCTCTATTATTTCTTGTGAGAGCAAGCCATTATTTTCCTCCTTGAATGCTAAAAAATTGTTCAGTGAGTATAATTGCCCTACTCTGTTCTCATACAACTTCCATGCCTTCAACATTTTGGTCTTATTACCCTTAATATTCAAATATAAGAATACCATCATCACCTAAGATACATGCACCATATCCAACTGGTCTAAGGCTATCATAACATCTAAGATGTTCTCCTCCCTGACTGTGCGTCACACTATCCCATTTGTATTGAGAGCATATCCTAGAGTTTGCATGATGGGGGAAAATAAATTTTCATACACTGATTCGTCACGCACATGGCCTCCAGACCAAAAATTTGGGCCTAGGATCTTTATTACGACCAATTTTTCTTCCTCATTTCCCTACTCAAACAACCGATACACCTGCTCCTATAGTGATTTTGCAACTAAGTTCGAACTTGCACACCTGCATATTACTCCAAAATATTTTGCCATTTTTGCTCGGGGGCTTGAATGAGAGATGGAATTGGTCTTCTATAAATAGAATCTTGCCTCTCTCTACGGTGCTATGACTATCCACATAAACCTACACGTAATATTTTATTAGAATCCCCTCATGATTTGTTCCCTATTTCTCTATTACCAATCTAAAATATGATCGTCAAAATCTAAATATCTCTGTTTGAAGAGGTTGCGGTTGATTTTATGTTGTATCACCTTGTCTTTTGGGAATTCCTCATGATGCCAACTCAAGGCTTATCCTAGAGGTACGCTGCCACTGAACTTCCCATGTTTACCCAACCTGACAACACCATACTTTTTCTGTCCCGAGAGATTTCTCTATTTTTGCAGTCAAGACATGTGAAAGATAAGGATCTGCCTCATTCTCTAGTTCTATCACATCCATCAATTAATCGAACCCAACCTGAGGTGGGTTAGTCATTACCCCTGAATCCTTTACTAAGATATCATCAAGCCCCGACCACATCTCCCTATCCCTAATAAAGCGTGATCTAGAAAATGTTGACAACAACATAACTCTTTAGCTTGCTACTATTTTGCTATTGTAAAGAGTGTAATCTCTCCCATTTCTAGGTGGTATGTATCCTATGCCAATGAATTGTGCTAACTGCAATCATGCTCTATTATGTTATTTGAAATGTGTTAACTGCAATTACATAATAAAATACACACACAAACACAAGAAGCCCAAGGGTTATCTCTATGGTTATCACCAATTTTGATGAGCATTTGGGTAGTTTTGTGCAAGTAGGTGCTTGGTTCAAGTCCATTACTTAACCAATTGATTAGTACATGTGGGTTGAAATGTAGATGGATCTAATGGTGGATATGGAATATGTAATTGTTACCAGTGAAGAAAATTTCATTGTTGTCATAGTCATTTGTCGAAAAGGTTGTACACTTCCTGACATCCGCCATGAAATTATGGATGATGAACTCATCGAATATCCTTTCGATTTTATCAGTGGGCTTGGACATCCTTTAAATATAAAACAAGAATAAAAAAGTAAAGCTACAACAACACTTATAAGCATTAAGAGGAAAGATGACACAATGGATTTTGAAACCCTAGAGTCAAATATAGTGGAAAGTACACCAAACCCTCAAAACAATAGAGATAGTATGGAGGAAGGTATGCATAAACAACTAAGAGTTGGATATGGGTTTGAGTCAGTGAAATACAACATATTTGTTGATCCTAATGTATTGGCATTTTGGAATAAAAAAGTGAATAGTTTAATGGAAGAATTTGTCAAGGAGAAACTTACTCTCAAAGTATATTCAGAAAAGGAAGAACCTAAAATAAAAATCCGTTGTGAAAGTTGTTGCATTAATTATGAAACAGGGTGTGAGGCCCTACCTCGAGCTTGTCATAGCACTTCATTTATTTTCATGATAGAATTATTATTTGATACACTATTTTGATGCATTATGAATTTAGTTACTTTTTGACAAGTGATTTGATATCAGTGGATATGATGTATCCCATCTTATGTTGATTTGAGTACTCATGTTGATGATGATATGATACATTTATGCATGTCTTATGGAGAGTTGATTTATATGATTCTTATGATGATGCAATTGAGTAATTGATTACATATGGATTTTCTAGGAAAAATGGTAATTGGATACTATCTTTATTGTTCTTCGATTTGGATCAATTTATGAGATGTTGTGAATTGGATGTTAAGTGTCTGATGTATATTTCTTTTAATATACTTATATATGCATTTGGTTTTCGACTACTGATGTGTGAAATGAGATGTGTAGGGAATTAATCCATGTGACCATGGAAATACACGAAGAACTAAGGCCAAACCTATGTGCGATAGTAAAACCAAGGTTTGTCTATTTGGAGAGACAATACCTTGTATGTGATGTGTTTAATTTCGTATTAGTGAATGCTTGAGTGTATGTTCAAATTTGTATTTGTTAATTTTAATTATTCCTTAAAAAGGACATGCCAAGTGTATTTTGTGATGAGTATTTCGTGGTGTCACTTGACACTTGTGATTTGTTGTGAGTTGGCATATAACATGTCCTTAGGAGGGAAATTGTGAAACCCTATGCATTTTCAAATATCTTATAGTATTCCCAAAAGACCACTTGGTTAGAGAGATTTTAGTTTGGTCAAATCAAGTTTGACCCGTAGATAAAATTTAGGTGGATTTTTGGGGGGTCAAAATAACTCCTATGGTTGAGGTTATGTCACTTTTGAAGGCCCAATTGATATACCTTTGGGTAAGGGTCATTTTTAGCCATGTAACCACTCACATGTGATTGCCAAGTCACTTCAAAAATGGGTTTTCCAAGATGGACGAAAATTCAGCTTTTTGAAGATTGACCCTTGGTAAGACAACCTTCCATTTCAGTGATTGATGCACTTCCCCACCTTACACTTACCTTTTCAGTTTCCATTTATAGAAACCATGTAAGAGGTTGGGAAGACCAACCTATGGGATCTCACATCCTTTCCAAGGAAGTTGGAAAGTGTGAGGAAAGCCTACTTAGGGAAGAAATTTAAACTAAGAATTTTGATCACCCACTCTCCAATCTTGGAGACTAAGTTTTTTGAGTAGGAATTGAGAAAAAGTAAATAATTTTGGCTAAGGAGACTTGTAGGGAGAATTTGGAAGCTCTTCTACAACACACAAACCATTGACAAGAGTAAAGGTTGGTGTAATTGTTTCCATAGCTTAGTTGCATTCATGCTGCTTGTGTGTTAATCTGATTTTTGGTTTATGAGTTGAGTGTGCTTCTATTTCCTTGTACTCTATTTTGAGTTGTTATTAGTTGATTTTTATTTGAGTTTTCTTGTATATATGTTCATGGGAGTCAAGAGTAAACTCACCCTTGGGAGGGAAGAGTAGTCTTGGGGTGAAGGGTTTTGGGACAGTCTTTGGGTGTAGAGTCTCTCTTCTAAGAAGAGAGGGATAAACAAGGATCTAGGATCCTTGCTACTGTTATTTTTGTATAAAATCTGGGGGTCATAAGGGGAGTTTTGGCTTGAAGCCTTTGGGGGTCATAAGAAATGTTTTGGGTCATATGAGAGACCAAGTAAGAGGTTGTTTTAGCCTTGTGAAGGCATTTGAATGTATTGGTTATTTTGTAGATCTCCCCTTAGATACTTGGTCCACCGTCATCCCTTGTTTTGAGTCACTTGATGACTATGTGCTAGCCTTGGGTTGACAGTTGAGTGTGAAAATATTTTTCCTTGTGAATTCTGAAAGTGTGTTTGTGTTTTGAGTATGCTGGTATCCCGTTTGATTCTTAGTTCTCCTAGCTCGGGGGTGGCCTCTTGTAGGCCTAGGTTGGGAGGTGAGCCTCCATGGTCACAACCAAAGCTACATTTTCTTGCAGGTATGCAACTTGTTTAGAAGATGGAGAAAAGAAAGACTTTTAAGTGGTTGTCAAAGTGTGATTGCAAGTGTACCTCATTGTTCATTTTCAGATTTATTTTCTCCTATTACATTTGGTTGTATTTCTAGAAAAGTTGTAAGAAGGAAAAAGACAATGAAATCTTTGTATTCAATGTATTAAAAAAAAGAGTATTACTTCCTCTATTTAGTTTATTCATTATCATGTAAAGAAGTTAAGGATGTAGTTCTGTTTTCAATTGTAATTCCTTATTGAGAAAAAGAAATAAAGAGATTAAAAGCTCATATGTGTTTGAGTTGATTCATTTATTATTATGAAAAAAAAATCAGTTGTAGATTTATTCTTACAAAAGAGAAAGGAGAAAAGAAAAGTGTAGCATTGTATATAAATAGATTCAGTTTTCTCTATATTCTATTTTGTGTTTAAATCTATTTAGTAGTTAGTCTAAACATTCAGATTTAAACAATATATCATTTCATTTATTTATTTATCAGCATTTCTATATGTTTAAACCTACAAGTAGTCAATCTGTTAGAAGAAAGTTTTTTAAATCAAAATGGGAAAGAAAGTTAAATCCTCCATTTAAAGCTAAAAAAATGTAAATATACATATGTCTAAAGTAATTAGATCAATAAATTGTAACTATTGCTCAAGTTTATTGTGTAGATAGACTCATATATATATATAACAAAACTGTACTTTCCGTATTATAGAGATAAAACAAAATATGAAATTGAATGAAAGATTACACAGAAAAAAAAATCTTTATTTTATAAAGCCTATATTTGTGCAAATAGAAATGTACATGTGTGTGTATATATATATACAAAATACACACACACACACACACACACACACACATAAATAAAAACCATCATTTAATCCTTGTATTTGGGAATTTAAAGACCATGCTGGATATTGAAATCTAAAATAAGCTTCATATTAACCATGTAGGTGTGTATATATATATATTGTTAGAGATATCATGTATTAGCTAATAATTATTTATTTAATTATTAGTCTATTATCTTCTACGCTTAAGCTAAACTTAGGCATTTAATAATATTGTAGGTCTAATTATTAAATACACATTATCCCTTTAGGGTTTCTTTCGGGTTGCTATTCTCCTTTTATAAGGATTGCATTGTACTTTTTATATTATTCCCTTTTTGAATGATAATTTTCTTCTTCAGAGCCATTATTGTTTTTTGCCTCCATTCTTCTCTTGCGACAGATATTTTTCTTGCAAGTGTTCTTGGGATCTCTGAAGTTGTATAACATCAACTTCTTCATGGTATCAGAGCCTACATCTGCTGCTACTTATTCCTAATTTTTCAGAAGATTTTTTGGATGAGGGTTTCAAGCTTTTCAAAGTTTTTTAATTTGCATCTGGGGAGATTTTTTGTTTTTGGGCATTTTGGACTCAAACGGACCTCATCATTGACCTTAGAACACCTAAAAACCCCCATTTTCATATAAAATTTGTCCAATTTGGACAACTTTAGCCTTTGGATATTTTTTTTGGTTTTTGCTCAATTTTGAAGAACTGAAAAAAAAAAAAAAGCAAAAGTGGGGGGGCATCTGCAGGTTCGTATGACCCACAATAGGCCGTGGTTCCTGCCGCTGCTTGCACGCCCCTCGTGCCTTGGCACCGTCGTCACCCAGGCCTAGGCCTCACCTCTCACTGGTCCTTTGCCTCTCGGCCAACGACTGCCGCAGCCATTTGTCATCGTCGCCTAGGCCCCCACCCTCCGATCCGCCGACCACAGACCGCTTCCGACCGCTACCACCTGCTACTCGACATGCAACTACTTTTCCGACCCTTCCACTTTTTCGGTCAACAGTCTTTTTTTTCGGTAGGCTTTTTTTTTCGGGAACCTTTTTACCAGCAGAGGTTTTTCATCTAGCAGGGGGATTTTTTCGGGCATTGGATTTTTTTCCAGTGCATTTTTCAGACGACCTATTTTTTTCGGTAGATAGGAAATATTCTTGGAATATTTTGCTAACGTCAGTTTTTGGGCAAACGAGATATCGTTGGAAAGCTGGTTTCATCTACTTTCCAAATTTGTGGGTTTCATCACCTAGTTTTTCTGCTAGTACATTATATAACCATTTGAAGTTAGAGGTACTATTTTCAGTCCCGAGCTCATAAATTTTTGCCAGTTTCTCTATTTTTCGCGATTCTAGCGGCGTTGGGACGATGTTTCAGAGCTCTTCATAGCCATCCATGCATTTTTTCTAGATTTTCATCCAAGTACATTTTATTCAATTTTTTGTGTTTTCACACTCTGGTGAATTACTTGGACATTTGAGCTCCTAGGAACTTCTCGTTTGGGTGGAATGACTTGTTGTTGGTTGTTTTTCATGTATTTCTAGTCTTTTGTCTTTTTTGAGCAATGTATACATCATTTTGTAAGCATTTTCTTTTTTGCAAACACACTGAGATAAAGTGCCACTATGCCTTGCATGCTTGAGATCTTGCACATCTTGTGCCTTATTGTACTCGCACTCCATTATAAAGTGCCATGTGGGGTTTGATGTTTGCCTTTGTTTTCCATCTACCTTTGTCACGTGAGTGTTCCTTCCATGACACTAGCCTTTATATGCGTTTGTACTTTCTGCTGCACTGTCGCTGTTCCTGGTTCTTCGTCATGCAGTTTTTCTTGGTATTTAGTTTCAGTGTACCTGTCACCTCTCCCTTGTCAGCATTATGGGGGGGTTTCTCCTATTGGTTGTTGGTTCTAATGCTTCCTTGGTTCGTTAGAGTGAGTTATGTATTCAATATTTGTTCCTATGTACTAGGCGGATGCAATGACTGGTTACCTATGCATTTCGGTGAGATGGATCATTTCCCATATGGACACTCTTTCATTCATATTTTTGGAGGGAACCTTCCATCTTCAATTGATCAGCTCTTCAGACTTTGGTGTTTTTTTCCATGTGTATCTTCGAGTTCAGTTCTTTGCCTTTGTTTACCATCTGATTCGAGTAGTGTTATTTGAGGGCACTCATGTAGATTACAATCTTCTCTACCTGATCATCTTCTATTTCAATGGAGGTTCTTCAGATCGATAGTTATTCTTCGATAGTGTTTGCAGGTTCTTCATGCTTTAGTGATTCTTCTGCTCTTCTTTTATTCCTATCTTTTGGAACATTCTTGTTTGGAGGCTTCTTCAATCCTTCACTTGTATTTCATCTCTTTTTGGCGTAGAGTTTTTTCCTATGAGGTTTTCTCTATTTCTCCGCTTTACAAAGATCTTTTGTACTTGGGTACCTCATCAGGGTTTGTTGTCGGGACCCAAATTTGCCTTCATCATGAAGTTGCATTTTTGCTTCATGCATTTAGTTTTTTAGCTACTCCCTAAGTTCATCTTAAAGGGGGGTGTTAGAGTTATCATGTATTAGCTAATTATTATTTATTTAATTATTAGTCTATTATCCTCTACGCTTAAGCTAAACTTAGGCATTTAATAATATTGTAGGTATTTAATAATTATTAAATACACATTATCCCTTTAGGGTTTCTTTAAGGTTGCACACCTTTAGGGTTGCTATTCTCCTTTTATAAGGATTGTATTGTACTTTTTATATTATTCCCTCTTTGAATGATAATCTTCTTCTTTAGAGCCATTATTGTTTTTTGCCTCCATTATTCTCTTGTGACAAGTATTTTGCTTGCAGGTGTTCTTGAGATCTCTGAAGTTGTATAACTTCAACTTCTTCATATATATATATATATATATAGTACATTTAATAAAAAAATGCTGCTGCGAAAATAAACTGTTATGAGAAAACAGTTTGTATATATCCTGTGTATATATAAATACACACACACGCACACATATATATTATACATTTAATAAAAAAAAATGCTTCTGAAAAATTAAATGGTCTTAGAGATCACTGTGTTTACACAGTGTGTATGTATATATATATGTGTGTGTGTGTGTGTGTGTGTATGTATATGTATGTATACATACATACATGTACACACACACACACACACATATATATATGCATATACATATATACATGTGTGTGTGTGTGTGTGTACATATATATATATATATATATATATATGTATGTATGTATACTATATACATGTATATATATGTATACAAGTATATATACATGTATACATGTATAGACATGTATATATGTACACACACACACAAAAACCACGTTTAAAAACCACATTCTATCTTTTAAAAAAAAAAAAATTTAATAACAAAAAAATCGCGGGCAACACAGCGTTGGCATAACTGATGGTGTAGGCACAACCGGTTCATCAATTAGTATTGTCATTTGTGAGGCCTCACCTCGACTCAGTCTGACATTTCAGTGGTTTTTATATTAAGACTATTATGGATACTTTATTTTGATGCATCTTGGAATTTAGAACTTATATGATTTCAAGATTTGCATAACATTGCTATATATTGATGATTTATTTATATGCTTTATGAGATAGAACACTAAATGATTTTTGAATAAGATGAAATTGTGGTGATAAATGTCGTTATTGAATTTGCAGGACTTTACTATGATAATAGAATTATGATGTATGTTTAAGTTTATGAGAATTGGGATGAATTGCTTATGTGAAATTGCTTGGATAAAAGATGTATTTAATTTGTTTAGATGTAAATTGTATGCAAGTGATGATGTGTATTATTATTCCTTTGAATTATATTATATGTGGATAATTGAAAGTACTAATGTGTAAATTGAGATGCACAGGAAGTTATCCATGTGACCATGGAAATATTACGGAGAACCAAACCTAGACCTATGTATGTTCGTAAGCCAGGGGTTGTCTATTTGGAGAGACAACACCTCGTTTGTGTTGTATTTTATTCGTAACAGTATATGCTGCATGTGTGTTAAGTGTATTTAATTGGTTTGTGTAAAATCCACAAGAGCCGATTTCATGTTTTAAATTGTAAAAATATTTTCTTTGTCACTTGACACGTGTGGATTTAAGTTCAAATTTTTATTTTTGTCTCTTGGTGGAAAATTGTTCAACTATAGCTTTTTCAATTAATGTAATGTGTTGTCATAAATACCTTGGGTAAAGAATCTTTGGGGTGGTCAACATAGGTTTGACCCGAAAATAAACTTTAGTGAGGTTTAAAATGGGTTAAATGAACACCTAGGGGTAGTTTAATAAGGTTTCCTAAAGCCCATAAGGTATACCTAAGGGTTAGGGGTAATTTTAGGCAAGTTTCTACTCCTAAGTGACCTTTTAGACACCCTAAAATTTGACTTTTTTGAGTTGTGCGAAAATTGAAATTAGAAGATTGAACCTAGTTGTAAACTTTCCTTTTCGAATGAGAGTTCCCTTTCCTATTCTATCTTACTTTCCTCTTTAGTTTTTAGAAACTTGTGAGAACTCTCACAATGAGCTTCTTAAACAAGAATTTGAAAATTTGAGGGTAATCATCCACTCTCCATTTTTGGAGACAAGAAATTTTGAAAAGAATAGAATAGATTTGGAATAGTAAAATTTGGCTAAGGGTAGAACGAGAAGATCCGTGGGATTGGACAACTCTTCCTCAACAATACTATCCTACCGTTGGGCAGATTAAGGTTGGTTACATTCTTCTTAAAATGACTTCTTTTTGCATGTGTTTGAAAGTATGTTGGTGTAAGAAATCTGTTTCCTTGTATGTCCTTTTTGAGAATTTCATTTGGTATTTTGTATTATGTTTTGTATGTGTTTTTGGGAGTCTTCAAGACCTCTTACTCTTAGGAGAGAGGAGGATCTTGTGGGTGGTAGCAGTGACAACCCTTGAGTGAGAGACTCTCGTTATGAGAGCGATCACAAGGGATTTTTGTGTGACCCTTGCTGCATGACCTATTTGTGCAATGGGGGTCATAAGGAGGGATATAAGGCTAGAATGCCTTGGGGGGCATAAGGAATAAGGGGTTGAAAATTCTTGATGTATTTGTTGTGCCATGAGGTGGCTACATGTTTTTCCATACTTGCAGTTCTCCTCAGGGTATTGGTCTACTACCACCCTTAAAAAGGTCATCACCAAAGTGTGGTGCAGTGTAGCCGGGATGGGAGTGTATTTGAAATCTGTGTGCATTCTGTCTTCTATGTGTTTGCATGTTTGTTTCCCATCTAGGGTTTGGTTCTCCGAGCTCGGGGGTGGCTATCAATTAGCCTAGGCTGGGAGGTGAGCACTCCATGGTCATAGTTGAGATTTAATATGCAGGATTTCGAGAGAAAAGAATAGGACAAGTGGAAGGTTGGAGGAGTCATTGTTGCAGAAATTATTTGCAATTGTAAATATTAGTTTTAAAAGGAGAAATATATCCTCCTTCATTGAAATGAGAGTCTAATTGTAAAATAGAAATAAAGACATGGGATTTCCTTATTTGTTATTTAGATAAGGAAATTATCTTGTAAATTTTGCAGAATACTTTTTGGATTGTAAAAAGCTAGATATATTCATCTTTCTATTTGAAAAGAAATGCTTTTGAATTGCATGCAATAGTCACTGAAATATAAAAATCATTTTATTTAAATATGTGATTTCCTTTTTAACTGAGATTTTGTTTTCATTTTTTTTATTTGCAAAAAATATGAGTTTTAGTTGTTGATAGATTTTAATAGAAAGTTATTATCTATTTAGTTGCTATAGTAATTGCAGATTTAGTAAATTCATTTCTTGCAGAAAAGAAATGAGTATTCCTAAATTAGTATTTCCAAAGTCAAAAAAAAAATCGTATATCCGATGTGTTTATGATAAATTGATTTGTAGGAAATTTATTCCATTCTTAAGCATTTAAAATTAAATAAAACAGGAAAGGCTTAAATTAGATTTGCATGCATATTGTAGATTGAAAATAAATTGTATATTTCTGTTTTCTGTAAAAGCAATATAGTACAATAAAGTTCTGGAAATTATTCTTTCATCTATTTTAGAAAGTTAGTATCTAAATAGATATTTCATCTAGTAAATGTAAAATTTTAACTTTTTAAATTTACTGTATAAAGTTAATTTAATTCAGCCAGTCACTGTATGTAGCCAGTCACTGTATGTAGAAGATAAATTTAAGGTTAATATAGTTCATCTATGTTTTAGCAATAAAGTATTTTGGTTTAAAAAAAAAACCAAAAAAAAAAACCCTTGTTGTGAAAGATCTAGGAAAGTATTAAACCATTTATATTTTTCTATCTAAAATAAGAATAATGGTCACCAAATTTCAAATAAGGTATTTATGTCTGCATGTAAATAAAAAAATGCTATATATATATATATATATTTACATATACATATATATATATATATATATTTACACACACACACACATATATACATAAATATATAATGAAATATATGTATGTGTATATATCTATATAAATATATATACATATTTATATATATATATAAATATATATAATTATATTTTTTTTTAAAAAATAAACATTTAACAAATTTTATTTTGTTTTAATAATACAAAAAAAATAAAATACATTTAAAGCAAAGTGGAATGGTGAGGGCCGCGTAGGGCTCGCAGTCCCTGTGCAGGCGGGGCTGCGGTACCCATAGGGGCCTGTGGCTCCCTGTGTGGGCCGCGCTCCGCGCCAGTGGCTATAGCCACTGTGTGGGCCACGACACACACAGCGGCCAAGGCCACTGTGTGGGCCGTGACCCCCATAGTGGGTCGTCCCACTGGCGACGCCGCCCTCCACCTCTACCATTTCGGCCGCCTCTCCCACATTCAGCCGCCCATTGTTAAAATCACCGCCTACCCTGCACAAAAACCCCTGCAACACAAAAAAAAGAATAAGATGAAACCTTAGCTCGGTTAGGGCTAGGGTAAATAAATAAAGAGGGAATATTAAAATAAAATAAGGGGGTTATTTTATAGAATAATTAAGGGTTAGGGTTTGCATGGGTAAACCCTTTTAGGGTGTAATAATTACTATAATTATATATATATATATATATATATATATAGTGCTGAATTATTTAATTTTATATTTTGAAAGGTTGAGATGTTGTAAAACAAATAATAATGAAGTAATATTTGATTTTAAATTTTAATTAAGATGAGATGTTTAAATATTAGTGAAGTCAATATTTATTTTAAATTTAAATTGATTGAGAAGTCCATGAACTGAATATTAATGAAATTAATATTTATTTTTAATTTAAATTGGTTTAGGTATTCATGAAATGAATATTAATAAAGTTAATATTGATTTCAAATTTGAAGAGCTTGAATGTTTATGAACTAAAACATTATGAAGTTGATATTTAATTATAAATTAAATAGATTGAGCGACAATAAGCTAGTCCCTTTTTAATCCGTAGTTAATCTTAAATTATTTTCTGTTATTTAAGTTAGTAGATAAAATTTTATTATAAACATAGTTAAAACCAAAACTGCTTAGTGCGTTTCGTGTTAGTGAACTTATTGTTATTTAGTTAGTAGTTAATTTTTTTTTATTCCATTCTAGCCCTAAATTTTGGGCATGACATTTTGGTATCAGAGCAAGGTTTCCACACTAGGAACGTTACTCCACTTATGTTTCGCCTTAGACTATTTAAATTATTTTTGTTAAATTGATTTTATAAGACATTTAAATTTAATTGAATTAATATTATTCTAAAAGAAATTAATTATTTATTTTACTTTATCTTCCTCTTAGGATGCCTCCGACAACGCGACAAACTCGCAAGCGTGGACAGGGTCCTAGACGTGTGCACATAGCACGCGAAGAGGTAGTGAGGGAGGCATCGGTTCCAGAAGAGAACCCAGGAGCACCTCCCAAACAGCCAAATGAACCTAACCGAGACTTCTTAGAAGCAATACAAAATCTTATTGGCATAGTTCAGGAAAGGATTCCAGCAGGGAACCCTCAGGATAGAAATCATGACTCTGGGAGTCATAGATCAGTTGATAGAGAACGAAGTAGGAGCCCAACTCCTATTCCTGTAGAGAGTCAGGGTGGAAATGAGCCAGAGTCTGTGCACATGCCAGGACCATCTCCAGTGGTGGAACCAGTTTATTTTGAGAGAGCTCGTCGAGATCCAGGGGATCTTATCAGGGAGGTCATGCGCCTCCAGCCACCGTCCTTCGGAGGTTCTACCGATGGGGTAGAGGCCGAGGCATGGCTTTTGAGTCTTGAGAGGTGCTTTGCATTGCGTTCTTATGAGAGCAACCTAAAAGCACGTGTCGCAGTCCATCTGTTGAGAGGATCGACCTCCACTTGGTGGAGACAGGAAGAGTACAAATGCGGATTAGTTCCTGATACTCTCACTTGGGAGATATTCACAGAGAGGTTCCACGAGAGGTACCTATTAGAACACTTCAGATAGCGTTGTATAGACAAATTTCACAATCTCCAATAAAAAGGCTTATCAGTAACCCAATATGAGAGCAAATTCTTTGAGCTGTTGCCTTATGTAGATTATCTAAAGGATGAGAAACTTCTTGTAAACCGTTTCATCAGAGGGTTAAATGCCGATATAGCCGGGCCTGTTAGGATGTCCGCTCCAGAGAGCCTTCGGGTTGCCATGGAGAAGACACTGATTGCCGAGGAAATTCAAGTCAAACCACATGACAATAGGGATCAGTTTTAGAACCGAAACCCCACACCTCAGACTTATGGATTCCAGCAACCACATTGGAAAGGAAACAACCAAAACTCTCAAGGGTTCTCCAAACCCCCTCCTCCGCAATAGACACCACAGAACCAGAGGGAGAAGCCTCCGCAGTATCAGTAGGGCTCCAAGCCCAAGCAGTGGTAGACTCAGGGACAAAGACGTGATTAGAGAGCACAGGTGCAGTACACACCTCCAACGAGGACTCAGTAGTCCTCTAGAGGAAGGTACAATGGATCCAGTATGATAGGAGGTCAGGCTTTCTCTAGGCCTCAGGGCGCCCAGTTCCAGGCATGGGGTGCTTGCTTTATGTGTGGAGCCATGGGGCATATGGTGAGGGATTGCCCTCAAGGTCAGGTGGCAGGGAATCAGCGGATGACCGCTTCAGAGCCGATAGTTGGTGATATGGGCAGGTCCCATAGAGTATTCACAGTGGTTGACAACCGCCAGGCTGAGCATCAGGCCACGGTCATCGAGTCTGCAGGTATGATCAAAGGTAACAATGTATATATTTTGTTTGATTCAGGAGCTACTGACTCCTTTATATCTCCATTGGTTGTGGAGCGTTGCGGGCTAGTGGCAACTAGACAGGGTGTCAATTGGGAAGTGGAATAAGAGGTTAGGTCATGTTAGCTGTAGATTGGCAAGACCACCATTTTAGTAGACCTTAGAGTGACGCCACTTGGATCTTACAAAATCATACTTGGCATGGATTGGCTTTATGCCCACAGAGCCAGGATGGATTGCTGCCTGAAAAAGATCGAGTGTGAGGATGATCATGGTTCGCCCATAGTTATCACCGGGATTCAGAGGCCCATGTCTCTTCGTATGATCTCCGCAATGCAGCTTAAGCGGAGCATGCGAAAGGGATGTCAGCTTTTGGCTATCACTATCAGTGACAGAGGAGAAGAGGAAGAAAAAGAAACATTGCTTGACGACCATCCTATCCTTAAGGGATATTCAGATGTATTTCCTTCAGAGTTACCAAGAATGCCGCCCCGTAGAGAGATTGATTTTCATATAGACCTAGTACCAGGAGCCGAGCCAGTTTCCAGAGCACCTTATAGGATGACCACAAATGAGCTTAATGAACTCAAAATACAACTTGAGGAACTCCTTGAGAAGGGTCATATTCGTCCTAGCGTATCCCCTTGGGGTGCACCACTCATCTTTGTTAAGGAGAAGGACAGATCTCTCCGATTATGTATGGATTATCGGCAGCTAAATAAAGTAACCATCAAGAACCGATATCCTTTGCCCAGAATTGATGATTTATTTGACTAGCTTCACAGTGCCAAAATCTTTTCCAAAATAGATTTGAAGTCAGGATACCATCAGCTGAGAATAGTGGAGAGTGATATCCACAAGACCGCATTTCGCACTAGATATGGTCACTATGAGTTCACCGTAGTTCCATTCGGACTTACGAATGCCCCAGTAGTTTTTATGAGCCTCATGAATGGGGTATTCTGTACATTTCTGGACCGTTTTGTTATTTTGTTTTTCGATGATATACTGATATATTCTCGTAATGAGGAGCATGAGGAACACCTGAAACAGGTATTGCAGTGTTTGCATGATAACCAGTTGTTTGGTAGTTTGTCAAAGTGTGCTTTCTTTCGATCAGAGGTCAAGTATCTTGGGCACGTTATTTCCGATGATGGGATCTCAGTTGACCCATCAAAGATTAGGGCTATTATGGATTGGCCAACGCCAACCAGTGTGACAGAGGTCAGGAGTTTCATGGGCTTAGCAGGGTATTACTGACGTTTTGTCGAGGGATTCTCCAGAGTTGCACACCCTATTACTTCTCTTCAGCGTAAAGGGAAGAAATTTGAGTGGACAAAGAAGTGCGAGAAGGCCTTTTAGGAACTCAAGAAGGCACTTACTAGTGCTTCTATCCTTGTTGTACCAGATCCCACAGTTGACTTCATGGTTTGTACAGATGATTCACTAGAGGGTTTAGGATCAGTTCTTATGCAGGATGGTAGGGCCATAGCTTTCGAGTCTAGGAAACTTAAGACTCATGAACTTAATTATCCCACTCATGACCTTGAGCTCGCAACAGTAGTGCATGCACTTATGAGGTGGAGACACTTCCTTTTAGGTCATCACTTCGAGCTGCATTCAGATCGTCAGAGTCTTCAGTACATCTTCACTTAGCCGAACCTTAATGCACGTCAGAGGAGATGGATGGAGTTCTTGTGCGAATATGATTTTGACGTTCACTACATCAAAGGAAAGGAAAACGTAGTTGCAGATGCTTTGAGTAGGGGACATCACGAGGTTTACACCATATCTATGGGCACGGATTTGAGAGACCGTATACTATAGCACTTGCCAGAGGATGGATGGTATGCAAAGGTTGGTCAGGTAATACGATCTCAGGTTACTTTAGAGGGCAAATATGTGGATTATTCTTTGGAGTCCCGATGGACTGTTACGCCACCGAGGGCGCATTTATGTACCTTCCTCCAGGGGATTGTGAGAGTTCATTATCACAGAGGCTCATAGAGCTCCTTATGCAGCGTATCCCGTAGTTAAAAAGTTGCATGCTGAATTGAGGCAGTTATATCATTGGCCAGGAATGCGGCAGCTCATTGCTGAGATAGTAGCTCGATGCCTCGAGTGTCAGAGAGTAAAGGCGGAGCACCACCATCTAGGTGGGTTGCTCCAGTCTCATGCTATACTAGAGTGGAAGTGGGATACTATATCCATGGATTTCATCATTGGTCTTCCTATGTCTTCTCATTGCCATGATGCTATCTTGGTGACAGTCGACAAGTTGACCAAAGTAGCTCACTTTTCACTAGTCTGTACGACATTCACAACTCCAGCAGTAGCATAGGTGTTCTTATGAGACATTGTTAGACTTCATGGCATGCCCCGCAAGATTATTTTTGATAGGGATTCTCTTTTCACTTCTTCCTTTTGGAAGTCATTACAGATAGCTATGGGCACTAAGCTCAATTTTAGTACAACCTATCACCCGGAAATAGATGGTTAGACAGAGAGGGTCAATCAGGTGTTAGAGGATATGCTTCGCATGTATGTCATGGATCATCAGACATGGTGGGAGGAGTATCTTCCTTTAGTGGAGTTTGCCTATAACAATGGACATCACACTTCTTTGGGGATGCCACCCTATCAGGCAATATACGGTAGGCCTTGCAGGACACCTTTGAGTTGGGATCGCATAGAGGATAGAGTTGCTATTGGTCCTGAGATAGTTCAGGATATGGAATAGTAGGTGGATTTGATTAGGCAACATCTCAAAGAGGCTCAGGATAGACAGAAGAAATATGCTAATGCAAAGAGGATAGATCGTAGCTACTTGGTTGGAGACAGAGTCTTCTTGAGAGTACGATTGCATAAGAGTCCAATCCATTACAGAAAGGGTTCTAATCTCGCACCTCGCTTTGTAGGACATTTTGAGATTCTTGAGAGGATAGGCCCAGTTGCCTACCGTTTAGCATTGCCACCTAGCCTGTCACGCATCCACGATGTGTTTCATGTATTAGTTTTGAGGAAATATATCTATGATGAGTCTCATATTTTAGATTGGAATGCCTTGCAGGTGGAGTCGGATGGGCAGCTAGCTTTGGAGCCCATTCGCATTTTGGCACGCCGGACGCTGGCCCTGCGAGGTCAAGAGCTGGACCAGGTTAGGGTCCAGTGGGATTGTTATGATGAGATTACAGCTTCATGGGAGGACACAGAACACATGAGATCAGAGTACCCCCACCTCTTTGATGAACTCCAAGAGGAAGTCCATGCCTAGAGGGGGAGGGTGTGAGGCCTCACCTCGACTCAGTCTGACATTTCAGTGGTTTTTATATTGAGACTATTATGGATACTTTATTTTGATGCATCTTGGAATTTAGAACTTATATGATTGCAGGATTTGCATAACATTGCTATATATTGATGATTTATTTATATGCTTTATGAGATAGAACACTAAATGATTTTTGAATAAGATGAAATTGTGGTGATAAATGTCGTTATTGAATTTGCAGGACTTTACTATGATAATAGAATTATGATGTATGTTTAAGTTTATGAGAATTGGGATGAATTGCTTATGTGAAATTGCTTGGATAAAAGATGTATTTAATTTGTTTAGATGTAAATTGTATGCAAGTGATGATGTGTATTATTATTCCTTTGAATTATATTATATGTGGATATTTGAAAGTACTAATGTGTAAATTGAGGTGCGCAGGAAGTTATCCATGTGACCATGGAAATATTACGGAGAACCAAACCTAGACCTATGTATGTTCGTAAGCCAGGAGTTGTCTATTTGGAGAGACAACACCCCGTTTGTGTTGTATTTTATTCGTAACAGTATATGCTGCATGTGTGTTAAGTGTATTTAATTGGTTTGTGTAAAATCCACAAGAGACGATTTCATGTTTTAAATTGTAAAAATGTTTTCTTTGTGTCACTTGACACATGTGTGGATTTAAGTTTAAATTTTTATTTTTGTCTCTTGGTGGGAAAGTGTTCAACTATAGCTTTTTCAATTAATGTAATGTGATGTCATAAATACCTTGGGTAAAGAATCTTTGGGGTGGTCAACATAGGTTTGACCCGAAAATAAACTTTAGTGAGGTTTAAAATGAGTTAAATGAACACCTAGGGGTAGTTTAATAAGGTTTCCTAAAGCCCATAAGGTATACCTAAGGGTTAGGGGTAATTTTAGGCAAGTTTCTACTCCTAAGTGACCTTTTAGACACCCTAAAATTTGACTTTTTTGAGTTGTGCGAAAATTGAAATTAGAAGATTGAACCTAGTTGTAAACTTTCCTTTTTGAATGAGAGTTCCCTTTCCCATTCTATCTTACCTTCCTCTTTAGTTTTTAGAAACTTGTGAAAACTCTCACAATGAGCTTCTTAAGCAAGAATTTGAAAATTTGAGGGTAATCACCCACTCTCCATTTTTGAGACAAGAGAAATTTTGAAAAGAATAGAATAGATTTGGAATAGTAAAATTTGGCTAACGGTAGAAGGAGAAGATCCGTGAGATTGGGCAGCTCTTCCTCAACAATACTATCCTACCTTTGGGCAGATTAAGGTTGGTTACATTCTTTTTAAAATGACTTCTTTTTGCATGTGTTTGAAAGTATGTTGGTGTAAGAAATCTGTTTCCTTGTATGTCCTTTTTGGGAATTTCATTTGGTATTTTGTATTATGTTTTGTATGTGTTTTTGGGAGTCTTCAAGACCTCTTACTCTTGGGAGAGAGGAGGATCTTGTAGGTGGTAGCAGTGACAACCCTCAAGTGAGAGACTTTCGTTATGAGAGTGATCACAAGGGATTTTTGTGTGACCCTTGCTGCATGGCCTGTTTGTGCAATGGGGGTCATAAGGAGGGATATAAGGCTAGAATTCCTTGGGGGGCATAAGGAATAAGGGGTTGAAAATTCTTGATGTATTTGTTGTGCCATGAGGTGGCTACATGTTTTTCCATACTTGCAGTTCTCCTCAGGGTATTGGTCCACTACCACCCTTAAAAAGGTCATCACCAAAGTGTGGTGCAGTGTAGCTGGGATGGGAGTGTGTTTGAAATCTATGTGCATTCTGTCTTCTATGTGTTTGCATGTTTGTTTCCCGTCTAGGGCTTGGTTCTCTGAGCTTGGGGGTGGCTACCAGTTAGCCTAGGCTGGGAGGTGAGCACTCCATGGTCATAGTTGAGATTTAATATGCAGGATTTCGAGAGAAAAGAATAGGACAAGTGGAAGGTTGCAAGAGTCATTGTTGCAGAAATTATTTGCAGTTGTAAATATTAGTTTTAAAAGGAGAAATATATCCTCCTTCGTTGAAATGAGAGTCTAATTGTAAAATAGAAATAAAGACATGGGATTTCGTTATTTGTTATTTAGATAAGGAAATTATCTTGTAAATTTTGCAGAATACTTTTTGGATTGTAAAAAGCTAGATATATTCATCTTTCTATTTGAAAAGAAATGCTTTTGAATTGCATGCAATAGTCACTGAAATATAAAAATCATTTTATTTAAATCTGTGATTTCCTTTTTAATTGCGATTTTGTTTTCATTTTTTTTTATTTGCAGAAAATATGAGTTTTAGTTGTTGATAGATTTTAATAAAAAGTTATTATCTATTTAGTTGCTGTAGTAATTGCAGATTTAGTAAATTCATTTATTGCAGAAAAGAAATGAGTATTCCTAAATTAGTATTTCCAAAGTCAAAAAAAAAAATCGTATATCTGATGTGTTTATGATAAATTGATTGGCAGGAAATTTATTCCATTCTTAAGCATTTAAAATAAAATAAAATAGGAAAGGCTTAAATTAGATTTGCATGCATATTGTAGATTGAAAATAAATTGTATATTTCTGTTTTCTATAAAAGCAATATAGTACAATAAAGTTCTGGAAATTATTCTTTCATCTATTTCAGAGAGTTAGTATCTAAATAGATATTTCATCTAGTAAATGTAAAATTTTAACTTGTTAAATTTACTGTATAAAGTTAATTTAATTCAGTCAGTTACTGCATGTAGAAGATAAATTTAAGGTTAATATAGTTCATCTATGTTTTAGCAATAAAGTATTTTGGTTTTAAAAGCAAAAAAAAAAAAAAACCCTTGCTGTGAAGGATCTAGGAAAATATTAAACCATTTATATTTTTCTATCTAAAATCAGAATAATGGTCACCAAATTTCAAATAAGGTATTTATGTCTACATGTAAATTAAAAAATGCTATGAATATATATATATATATATATATATATATATATATATATATATATATATATATATATATATATATATATATATATATATATATATATATATATATATATTTACATTTATATATATACATAAATACATAAATATATAACGAAATATATGTATGTGTATATATCTATATAAATATATATACATATATATATATATAAATATATATAATTATATTTAAAAAAATAAAAAAAAACATTTAACAAATTTTATTTTGTTTTAATAAAACAAAAAAAAAAAAAGCATTTAAAGAAAAGGGGAATGGTGAGGGCCACAACCAGCATAGAGGTCGCAGCCTCTGTGTGGGTTGCGGTACCCACAGGGGCCTGCGGCTCCCTGTGTGGGCCGCGCTCCGCGCCAGTGGCCGCAACCACTGTGCAGGCCGCGGGCCGCGACCCCCACTGTGGGTCATCCCACTGGCGCCACCGCCCTCCTCTTCTACCATTTCAGCCGCCTCTCCCACATTCGGCCGCCCACTGTTAAAATCGCCGCCGACCTTGCACAAAAACCCCTACAACACAAAAAAAAAGAATAAGATGAAACCCTAGCCCGGTTAGGGCTAGGGTAAATAAATAAAGAGGGAATATTAAAATAAAATAAGGGGGTTATTTTATAAAATAATTAAGGGTTAGGGTTTGCATGGGTAAACCCTTTTAGGGTGTAATAATTACTATTATTATATATATATAAAATCTTATATATATATATATATATATATATATATATATATATATATATATATATATATATATATATATATATATATATATATATATATATATATATATATATATATATATATATATATATATATGGCTGAATTATTTAATTTTATATTTTGAAAGGTTGAGATGTTGTAAAACAAATAATAATGAAGTAATATTTGATTTTAAATTTTAATTAAGATAAGATGTTTAAATATTAGTGAAGTCAATATTTATTTTAAATTTAAATTGATTGAGAAGTCCATGAACTGAATATTAATGAAATTAATATTTATTTTTAATTTAAATAGGTTTAGGTATTCATGAAATGAATATTAATAAAGTTAATATTGATTTCAAATTTGAAGAGCTTGAATGTTTATGAACTAAAATATTATGAAGTTGATATTTAAATATAAATTAAATAGATTGAGCGACAATAAGCTAGTCCCTTTTTAATCCATAGTTAATCTTAAATTATTTTCTGTTATTTAAGTTAGTAGATAAAAGTTCATTATAAACATAGTTAAAACCAAAACTGCTTAGTGCGTTTTGTGTTAGCGAACTTATTGTTATTTAGTTAGTAGTTAAAAAAAAATTATTCCGTTCTGGCCCTAAATTTTGGGCATGACATCATTGATGACCAAAACTTACCGGTGAATAAGGCCAAGCTCATAGGCAAGGAGGTGTGGAAAACCTCAATGGTTTACTCATGGCTGCAAACAATATGGAAGATTCAGTGCTTCCCTAATATGCATCATTGACACACTTAAGCAGTGTGTTGGTCGAAGACTAATCGGTTGAAGGATAAATAAAGTAGTTGACCGGTCAGGCAAGCATCCGATAGGTGTTGACATCAGTTTCTTAAACAGGTAGTTGAAATGATGATGCGGTCACAAGAGGTGACTCAAATTGCAGTTTAGTAGTCTTATGCTCGACCAGAACACTCTGGATAGATAGGTGATCAGTCTGGTTGATGATCATTGACTGGTGGCAAAAGATGAAGAGTTACACTGGTGAACCGGTGGTACAAGTTGAAGAATGCTACCCACCAAGAATCTCAGAGTAGTGACCAGTAAGCTAGATGCAATGACCAAAGGTGAGTCGGTCATGGTGAGATATTATCAAAACAAACTGCTAGTGAAGTCTACAATAGTTAACAACTAGTTAAGGTGAGATTTGTGCTGATTTTCCGGTTCGCATTAAAAAGGAAGAACATGACCCAGAAGTTGGTAGAATTATGAGTTGCGGTGGTAGATAAGGATGAGTTGCCAGCAAGATTGATGGAGAGCATGCAAATAAAGTGCGGGAAGATTTGAATTTCAAATCTACCGAGTGTTAGGCGTAAACTCATTTAGGAATCAACATGTATGTGTCAACAAAACATGGTATAAAGGTTTTTGGTGAAAACCAAAAAGTTTGATCGTAAAATTGCTAAGTGCAATTTTGAAGAGAGGTGATATAGCAAGGTGAGAAGAGTGTAGAACTGCTAAGTGAATAGCAGAGTGGTGAGGAGAGTGTGCAGAGCTCAGATAGTGTGAAGAGTAGAGAAAGAATGCAGAGCAAGTGAAATGCAGAGCACTAGTAGAGTGCATAGCAAGTGAAATGCATAGCACTAGTAGAGTGAAGAGCAAGTGTAACCAAACAAAGAGCTTCAATTGGATCTGATTAAGCTAAGAGTATCTACTATAGCAGATCATTCTCTTTGTTATTTTATAATAACTACAACAACAAAAAACCTTAACTGGGTGGACTTTAACAGGTCCCTTTGTAAAATCCCTTAACCGGGTGACATCTTAATTGATGATCCTAAGTCCTTTAACAAGGCTACCTCTAACAAGACTTAAAGAAAATCCCTTAACTGGGTGGCACCTAACAATGTCTTTGTAATCTCCTAACATGAATGGCTCCTCACTAGGCGTACTCTAGAAGATTGTAGATTTTGTGAGTTTCTACTCACACAGTGGTTTTCTCCCATTTGGGTTTCCATGTGATAAATCTTGGTAGTCATGTGTGTTTGATTTTGTGTGCATGTTTCTTATTAATGCTGCTTATATTGATAAGTGTTAAGTTTGAATAGAAACTTTGATTAAGGTTAAATTTGGGAAAAACCGGTATAGTGCTGATTCACCCCTCCCCTTTCAACACTGGTTGGGACTAACATGTAGGTGGGAGGTCAGTGGGCTGTGGGGGATGTGGCCACCCACAGTTGTAGGGGCTTACCCTTATGATTGTGGGGAGACCACCCCACAGTCACGGGGTCAAGGCTCCGTGGTGGTGGGGGGGCGTCCCCACAGCCGCAGGGGTAAACCCTGCATTGTGGGTGGTGGCTGCCACGATGGTCCACCTCCCCACATTCCTCCTTACTCGGTTGTCTACCCAAAAATGCGTCTCCTTCCCTGCCGAACCTACAACAAACAATAATGTCATTTGCCATGGTAAAAGAAAAGGCCCTGCAAAAATATACTCACTATGAAAATATTTCATGGTGAAACCCTAACCCGACTTAGGGTAAGGAGATTGTAAAAAGAAAATATGGGAAGGAGATAAGAATAACCCATGTGGTTATGAGAAACCCTAAAAAGGAGATTTTAAAAATAATAAAGATTAGGTCAACTTTTTTTTAAAATAGAAGAGGGTAAATTTAAAAATTAAGAATTGGGGGAAAAGCTCCCAAATTTTAAATAAAGGAAATGTATTTGGTCATTTAAATACAAATGAAAATATAGAAATAAGTTAATGTAAATTAAGAAATAAATGGGCATTTTAATCATGGATTTATATTAGTCCAAATGGGAAACAATATTAATGATTTAATATTATAATGAATTTTTAGGCCAATAAATACAATTGTTCTTTTAATTAATATTAATATAATTAATTTGTATTAATATTAATATAGTAGGTTATAGAATTGCTTTAATCATAAACAATTAAAATCCTTAATGTTAACATAACAATGTTAGATATATTTCAATTATTCCTTAGCGAAATTGAGTATTTTTATGGAAATTACATGTAGGAGTAAATAAAACTATTGTGAATTTATATTTAGATGTGGAACATTATTTCAAGTACTTAGCCCTATTTATTAGGCGAATTAATTAATCAAATTAAAATATTAAAGTCTACTCTAGGGATAGACTCTATAATTAAATTCTAAGGAGCTATCCCCTAATGAGGGAAAATTAGCGTAATGACTTAGGGGTTGAATTTACCCCGTTTAGTTTAATTTACTCTCATGTTACCCCTCTAGATTTGATTAAAAAAATATTTAATTCGCATTATAAATCTCATTAAGTTGAAATTAAGTTATCAAACTAGTGGAAATAAGAGAACAACCACACCTATACATTACGTAAATCACAAGTAATTAAGCGTTTAATTTTTTTTTTGTTGTTGTGTTTTTTACCTAGAAATTTGGGCACTACACAAGGGAATTATCCATGGTAGTGAAAACAGTTCGTAACTTTAGAAATAATCATATGAAAACAATATCCCATCAAAGTCACATTTTAATGGAGGCAAATGGTGAAAATAATTCAAGTAAAATAACAAATCAGACAACAATGGTTAGAGATCAATTTGAGATTGATCAAGTAATTAAAATTCTAGATGATTTGAATGACACAAGAGCTTAATTTGTTTAAGGTGGTGGAAGCAACCCTTGCAGGCTATGAGGATAAGAAAAAAGTAAGAGTGGAATGTACACAATGCAATAAATGGTTTTGTTTGGTGCCAACAAGTGGTAATATTGTCATTTCTCTAAATTGACACATGAAATCAAAGAAGCACACCATTACTACAAATGAGGCTTCACATGGCACAATCGGGAGACCCAAGAAGCCTACCAATGATAAGTCCCAACAAAGTTTGAATAGGTTCTTGGTCCCATCATCACCATCTGTATTACATAAGGGTTCTACACACATAGATCCTTCTACTTCAGATGTGTTAACTACACAACTTTAAATTTATTTTGAATATGATCTATTAGAATTTGTACATTATTTGTGTCACATTTGTGTTATCATGTAGTTATCATCTTATTAAAGGTCAATCATTGCCATTTATGTTGTAATGTTGGGGGTATTGGTACTCCCATATTAATATAAATGAGGAGAGATTAGACACAAAGGTCATAATTGATGATCAAAGGGGTAGAAAATTATGGGCCATAGAGAAGCATACCAATATGATGATATGTTATGAGAGTAATGAATATCGTATTGATGGCACATATAGGCATATTCATTGCAAGAGGGATTCTGAGATAGGAATCCCATTTGAATTATTGACATGCAACATTTGTAAGATGATTCCAAAATTCAATGACTTTAGGATGTGTTTATAGCATGAATCAAGGCATGTCAATAAAATATATGTGAGGGATACAGGGAGGGGGAGAAGAATAGACTATTTGAATCCAAATAAACTCAGAATAGCTACTAGGGTTTCAAATGCTAGCCAAAGATCAACAATGCAAGCTCTTTGGTGGGAAAGACAAAGGTTGCTATACTCTCTATTAGAATGAGATTCCTAAAGGAGAAGTTATTTGAATCAACAAAAAGGAAGGATATCTTTAGATTTTGCAAGGATGTGTGTGAGGCACATAAACAAGGACAATTACAAGGTAAAGATGCAGTTTGGGATTTTGTCAAGGATAGCTTTCATAACCTGATTCATCCAAAGGTAGAGAGAAGCTATAGTACATCCACTAAATCCCTTAATGAGATGATCAAGTTATGGGGAGGTCCTAGATTACATAGCTTTATTAGCTTGAATCTAGATGGTCCTTCAATTTCTACAACTTTAAGGCAAGTTAGAAAGTTATTGCCATACATCTTGAGGGAGCACGACTGCATTTTTTAGGTAGTAGGAAAAGTGTATGGTTCTTATAAACCAAGCATCATATTGCTTTGCAATTACTCTAATTAAGTCCATATTTACAAAGACATTTGGGACTACCAATCGAGCCAAGCCTAGCCTCCATGGGTTACACTCAGGATCTTCCCTCTTTTGATTTGATATACAAAATATTTAAAAATGTTGTGACCTCTGATTGACATATAAGCTTCTTTTCATTTCATGTAGGAGTCATAAAATCTCTTTGCATGTCCATGAGTTATTGGTCTTTGAGAAAAACCTAGTAATTGGGCAATTAGGTCATCATACAAGTTCCATTCCTTAATCTTTTGTTTGTATTTAGATGAGGTTAACATATTTTGTAGCTTCTTAATTTTATGGAAGAACCCTAAAGATTGAATCAATGCTATGGCTAGGGTTTCTAATTGTAGACGTCTAAAAATGGTCAACGCTTGCAGAGTCGTACTTTAACATTTGCGCATTGCCTTATTTTAGGGTTTTTGCGTTGCATTAACATTTCTCCTATGTCACGCACTTGGTCTTTATCATTTGCGAGCATCGAGTCCTTCTTCTGCATTCTTCATTTATCTTGCTTTCGAATTTGGTTTTGTCGATAACAATCTTCAGTCATGATTTTTGTCAATCCTTGTCCTTGCCAATTTTGTCATTTTGTGATCGATTCGTCATTGATCCTTGCCCTCTTTAATCATGTCAATTGGCGCTTTTCAATTTGATCTCCTTCTCAATCTTGGTCAATTTGTCATTGATTTTTGTCAACCAATTTTAATCTTTTATCAACACTGGTCCTTTGTTAGTCAGAATCATGATCGAATCGACATCAAATCAATCTTACATCAAGACCTAATTGTCGTCTTTGCATTTCTAATTTATCTTCTAGGGTTTCATGATTTATTCATTTAACCTTGTTTGTCATTTTCTCTCCATTTTCTCTTTAGGATAAATGATTTATTTATCTATCCTAAGTCTTCTTGTCACAATTAAATGTTTATTTAATTGGCTAATTAATTCCTCCTATTTTTGTAAATTAATTAATAAATGAGAAATTATTAATTAATTTACCTAATTTTTATCAATTTCCTAAATTCCAAGTCATCATTTCTAACCTAATTTTCTAATTTCTCCTAAATTCCTAAATGTCTATTTCTATTTCAAAATCTTGTCATAAATCCTTGCACAGCAATTTGTCATAAATTGTCATAACTTGTCATAAATCCTTGCATAGCAATTTGTCATACACATGTCATAATTTTTCTATTCTTGATTTGAATTTCCATTCGAATCACTTTCATGCTAATCTAATCTTTTCTCCAATTTGTCTATAAATTGGATGAATTTCTTCAATCAAAGCTACTACCTGGTCGAATCAATCACGCTTTGAGTATTCTTGTGCTACAATCTTGTCTACTTGCTTTCACATCATGCTTATGCACTAGTAGGTGAGAGCCACAAACAAATCTATTTGAAGGAGAAAGAAGGACAATGGAGCCACATGAAGGAGACATCCAAGTCTGCATTTGGTTTGCTTAGTTTTCAATCTTGAATTGATGTCTTGTTTTCATGTTTTCATTGAGTGTAATTAGGATTGGTCATTGCAATTGAGCTTTCGTGATTGAGTTAGATTAATATTGATTTACTTTGATGATTTCCAGATTCCTAGCTACATTAATTGGTGAACCCAATGTGAACTAACCCCCTAACCATGCTTTTGAGTGCTTTTGAGATGATTTGCAGGTGAAAAACCCAAGAAACAGGGTAATGCAGGCCTTTCTGGGCACTTCTGCACCTGTGTAGGAGCAATCTACGCCTGTGTCAAGCATTCTGTGCCTGTGTCAAAGAATTATGCGCTTTTTTCAAAGGGATTTGCGCCTATGTCAAGCATTCTATGCCTGTGTCAAGCATTCTGCGCCTATGTAAGGCCAGAAACAAAGGTAAAAAAATAGTTTTTATTACTTGCAAATTGATTTGTTTTGCATTCTATTTCTGCTTTTTGGTTTAATGGTAGTAATTCTTTGTGTAGCATCTTGGCATTACGCATGGTAAAGACAAAGATGAAACTACTAATGAGTTTTATGCAGGTTCGATAGTCAAAGATCAAACATATCAAACTTCTAACTGGGTGGTTTTGCAGGTTGCGTTGGATTACAACTAAACTTTGTGTTTGAAAGTCATATTTAGGCACCTAGTATGATTTCTAAATAGGTTGGAATGAATGTATGTTTGCTTTGATTGTTGAGTTTGACATTGGAGTAGGAGAGTATGCTCTCATCCTTCTTAGGGTGATAAAAAATCCAGATCTTCAATACCATTCTCATGTCTTGATTGTGTGTTACCTTTAGAGGGCCTGCCTTCCCGACCATTTGCTTTTGCAAGCAAGTGACAATCATGAGAAGGGAATGACCCAAAGTGAGTACGGCTAGAATACCTTGGCATTCTAACTCACTATAAATAAATACCTGATGAGTGAAAGCTTTGAAGGAAGGGTTACGTGGGAATTGTAGTTACTTGGGAAGTGATGACCCTTGGACTCTTTCTCATATCAACATCTAAGTAGGGCCTCGCAGTCTAAATCATGCTTGCATGACTACATTTGTTTGGTATCTTGGTGGGCTTATGTCTCAATCATGCTTGCGTGACACCAAGGAGTAACGCTTAACAGAAACCCTTATTAAACACCTTGTATTTAGAGGCCAAAAATCCTTCTAGTTGCTTGAGAAGGAGGAGTTCAGATACTTGGAAGAGATACTAAGTTCGCCATGGGGACTGATGCTTGGCTGCCTTGAGAAGTGAGTGCTGTGGAGGGGAGCCCGTGGGGTCAAGCATCTATGTATTCTCCTTGAATCTCATAATGAGTCTACCTCTCAAGTACCTGCTGTCCTTGCCATCCATAAGAAATGTGTGAATGAGCATGATTGTCTTGAGTCTAAGTTGAAATATCTTGTCTTCTTTGTTTGTCAAAAATTGAATTGTATCTCATTTCAAAAACCAAGACAAATTGATTCAAAACAAGGTTAAACACAAGAGCATTTCATCCAACAAAGTTCAAAACATCTTCAAACATGGTTGTCAAACATTGTTCAAAATCTTGTCTCAACATTCATGTCACTTAGATTTAGGTTCATCCTAGGTTTGCATTTTGCAAAGTTCATTGTCAAGTACCAAGATTAGGTTTCACCTAGGTCATACTCCTTTGCATATCAATAAGGGTCATCCATTTGCATGTGTCCTCTTGCATTAGAGTAATACCATTTCATAATTCAACCCTAGGTTTTGGCTTAGGTTGACATTGTCATACATTTGCATTTGCATCTTTGTTCTCATAACATTAGGTCACATTTGCATACCCCAGGTCTCTTCATTAAGTTTAGGTCATTATCATATCATATTAGGGTCATTTGCATAGGAATTGTCCCTTTGCTTATAGTGTCAAAATTAGGTTTTGTCATACTTGAGTAATGCAAATATTTGATAAACCCTAAGTCATTGTTAGGAAGTCTAGACCTTATCAAACTTTTATCTTTTTGTCATCAATGTCATTTGGTCAAACCTAGCTTAGTATCCAAGCATATAGGGGAGACATTGTCATTTTGTCCTTTTGTCACTTGGTCCTTTTGTCCTTTGAGGTCTAGACATCATTTCAATTTCCTAAGGGTCTCATTTTTAGAATTACATTCATGAGTTTGTCAAAATCTTGAAACACAACAAAAGCATAGGTTGCACTCTTGCCATAGATTGCATTTTCATCTATTTAGGTTGCATTTAGTTGCATATCATACATCATCCTTTTAAAATCAAAAATCCCAAAAACATTGCATAGTGACATGTCTATTGAAATAAGGTTCCAAGAACCAATGATGCAACAAAGTTTGACGTATCAACTGACAATGCAATCGAATTTTAATCCAAGGCAATCACAATTATATCCAACCCAACAACAAGGCAATATAGATCAAACTTTTTATGATGAAACAAGTCTTCAAATACAAAAACTAGAGGAGAAACTAGCTCAAGAAAATGAGATATTGGAACAAAGAGTGAAAAACATTTAGAAGAATAGATCACAAATGTCTAAAATGTTTAAAAAGTTTCCAGGTCGAAATCCAAAGATTGAGCCAATTGATGTAAGATCTCTTATCGAACAATTAGACATACCAACTCTCCTCTCACAAATAGAGATGATGAAACAATTTCAAGAAAGGAGACAACATCAATCTCAACATTATGTGCCTCCACAACAAGAACAAGAAGGTGTTTACTATCAATCAGATTTTCAACCAGTACAACCAATGGTTCAACCAATTGTTCAACATATACAACCAACACAACCAATGGTCCAATTTCAACAATATGTCCAACCAACTATACAATGTCAACAAATAGTTCAACCAATGGTGGAATATCAACAAGTTCAATCAACATATCAATGTCAACAACCACAACCAAACATTCAAAAACAAAACTTGCAACATGCACCAAGCCAAGTTTCAAACATGTCAGAACAATTGAACCAAGTCCAATATCAAAACATGACATTAGATTAGAACCAACTCCTTGCCAAACAAGTTCAAATTCCAGATACAACTATGTCAAAACCTCGAAAGAAAGGTGGCTTTATTGCAATGATCTTAAGGAAACTCCCAAGTGAGTTCTTTGAGGAAGATCAAGATAATACACTTATGTCTAGCAATGCCTCATCCCCCCACAAACAAATTGACTCTCCAGTGGCATCTATCCCTACACCTTTAGAAGTTTCACAAGAACCTTCTATATTGTCCTTATCAAACAATACACCCAAGGATGCAATTATCCAAGAGATATCCATAATTGATTGCCACGATAATCCAATTCATGATGCACATCCTTGTCATGTTTCAGAGATACAAGACCCAATGCAACCATGCACTTTATTGCCATTACCTATTTTAGAGGACCCCATTTGAAGTCCCTCTTCCTCAAGTTCAAGCATTGATTCCTTGCCAGAATCCATCACAAATGTTCAAAGTGCATTTCCTTCATGCCAAAACATTGATTCATTGTTAGAATCCTCCATGCATATCCAAAGTCCAACCTCATGTCAAGAGGATAATTTAGAGCATGAAGAAACATGTCTTAAAACAGATCAAGATCAAGATCTTGAAACCTTATCATCCCATCCAATTGTTAACCAGGATCCCATCTTCCCAGACACTCATGATGATTCCCCTATTCTTGTCCATCCTATCCAAAGCCCTATTGATACACCATTCCCTGAGCAAGATCAAGATATCCCAGTCCATCCAATCCCAAATGATCCCCTTCCATTTCATGAAAACAATGTCCTTTCAAATCCCATTGACATTCCACTTCCTGAGAAAGATCAAGATATCCTTTCCATCCTTTATGATGATCCCATTGAAAGTCAAGAGCAAAGAACCTTTAAAGAGGATTCCAATGATCTTCCTCCTTGTCAAGATCAAATTATTCCTTCAGATCCTCCACAAGATCCACTTGTTCCTCCATCTCCTTGTCTTAATGCTCCATATACACTCCAAGATCGCATTTCTTTTGATGATCCCATTATTTCTCCCATTCCATCTCTTGAAGAGCCTATCATTGAACCATGTCCACTACAAAATCCTAGTCCCTCTCATGATCCTAATCCCCTTCATGATTCTAACGTGTTAGTGCAAGATGTTCATGAACCCTCAACATGCATAATGGGTTCTTCCACTTTGGTGAAATCCGATCCACTTCAAGATCTCATTATTTCTCTCATATCATATCCACCTCATAATGGACTTGTGTCTTCTTCCCAAAGAAAAGAGTATCCTACAAGTCAAGATATTCATAAAGGAAAAGGAGTAGATCACCATAAGCAAGCATCCCTTCATGTTAAAGAAAATATTAAGGGTCATGGCCTCAGTGAAATTCCTCAAGACGTTGGTATCCCTCCATCAAAATCCAAACATATCCCTTCCCCATCATCCCTTCCATCCATCTTAGGTCCTTATATCCCTTTGTCCTCTATGCAAGGTCAGCAAAGGCATACATCCTTGAGTAAATTTCATCCATCCAAAAGAACTCCATTTCATTCATATCCATCCATGCATTCCTTTCCCCCTCCAAGCAATTTGGATGCCAAGTATAAAAGTCATAAGTCTAGCAATCCACATGTATTCAAAGATCAACATGTCCAATATAATCAACATGTCAAAACAAAGAACAATATGATCTATAAAGAAAAGGAAAAATCCAAAAGGTCACAAAGGCCCATTGCTCAAAAACAAAAGTTAAAATCTATATGGGTTCCTAAATCCCTTGTGCAAGCAATGCACTCCAAGGAACCACAAAAGCATGAAAAATCAAAAACCATGTGGATCCCTAAGCGGCTCCTTGAAGCACAAAAGCCTAAAGAAACATCCAACTTGGCATCCAAAGTTGCTATTCCTCCATCCAAACTGTCCAAGTCTATTCCTCCATTTGTTTTGGGCCCTTATGTCCCAAAATCTATAGCCTTTCCTTCGTCAAAATCTCAATATCCAAAATACATTTTTTCTCCATCAGTCCATCACCCCTCAAGGTGTGTGCCAATGTCGATCTTGCCTTCATTTCCATCCACTGAAGCCCAATTCTTCCCATACCCTACCTATTATCCAATGCATATTTTCCATCCTTCCATCCCTTTGATCCAATCCCTTGCATAAATCCTCACCTTAGTTTCATCTTATTTTCCATGTCCTTATCCTACCAACGTCTTTGAGCATGCTTTTAAAGGTCATGGTCCATTTTTTTTCAAGGCTACTATCCAAACAAAAATATGTTTGAGTCCTTCTTTCATCCCCTATCATGTGTCCATTTTTGACTAAAATGTCAAAACATGAAAAAAGAAAGAAAGAAGTAAAGCAAAAATAATTCGTCCACTGGTGAAAACCTGGCAAACAGGCGCTTTGGGCAAGTACCGTGATGAAAACCTGACAAACAGGCATCATGCATAATCTATGAACTTCTTGCATACCATACTTGGGGACAAGTTTTATCCTCTCATATCCTTTTGTCCTTCATTGTTCCATTATCCTATCAAACCCCTATCATTACCCTTCATATCCTATTGTCCTTCATGTCCATTTCCTCTTTCCACCTTTGATCTTGACAAGGCTGAGGATCTTCATGAGCATCATGCATCTTGTTTGTAGCTTTTAGTCCATCATAGCTTTTGGTCTTTATCCATTTGCTTATTATAACTTTTCATCCATATTCCCTGTCTTATTGCAACTTTCTGCCACTATCCCTTAGCCTACCCCGACCCTCAGTCCATGTCCCTTATCCATTCTTGGTCTTGCTTATCCTATCCATATCTTATCACTATCCATACACCTTTTCTGTCCCTTGATCTTGGTCTGTAATAAGGACACAAAATTTAAACATGGTTTCAAAAACCTCTTGACATGTCCCTCATGCCATGTTCACTGCTTTACATTGTCATATCCAGTCTCTTGTCCCATCACGCCATAGCCCTTGAAAATTGCATCCGCATTGTCTCCATGATAAAAGGCCTTTATCTTCCTTCTATCCACCAACATTTCAGAAAGCCTATTTAATCACCTATCATATTCCTTGCTTTGCTAGACACTGGGGGCAAAATCCAAAAAAAATTGAAAAATGTCCTGAAATAATCCAAAAAAAATTGAAAAATGTCCTGAAATAAATCCAAAAAAATTGAAAAATGTCCTGAAATAATCCAAAAAAATTTGAAAAATGTCCTGAAAAAAATCTCTAAAAATCAAATAATGTCCTGAAAAAATCCCTAAAAAGTCAAATAAAGTCCTGAAAAAAAAAATGAACACAAAAAAATTGTACCAACTCGAAAAGCAAAAAACAAAACAATATCCCCTTTGTGCATAAGACAGATCACTGAGCATCCCTCCAATGACATGCAATCACACATTGTGCTTTAATGAAATCACGCATTCACAGATGAACTTTTTCAATCAAACCAGACATTCCAACTGATCACAATTGTCATATCAATCGAATGTTAACATCACTATCATTCATCCTTGGCACATTATCATGAGTCTTATACAGGGTGTGGTATACTCGAAACCAGACTATGTCTTGTCTTAGACGAGGTACCGCATTCCTTGAAACCAGACAACATGATCGTCCTATCAACACTTTCAACTTTTGACAATCAAGATCAAGATGTTTGTTTGACTTGTTGGAATTAGCGAGTCTTATCATTTATTGATTTATCTTCGATCATGTTCCTATGTTGCTCGATGATGTCACTGAGTGATTTAGAGTGACCGGGATGGTTCATGGTCCCTTTTTTTTTTGTTGTTGTGATTGCTGTTTGTCTACAATGTGTCTGTCTTTTGCAAAAAGGGTTGCATTTCAGCTCTGGCCTTCAATGCCATGATGCTACGCATCCATTTTGCTACATTAAATAAAGGTTCTCACCTACAAAGTGCATTAGTGAAAGCAAGTTTTTCTTCGTCTCTAACTGTCCTCTGTCTCATTTCTTCTTACTAACCTTTCTTCCATCAGTTCGGATAGTCAGTTTGGTCTAGTGCTCCGATTTCCCCAAACACATATGCTGCATCCTGCATTTATCGGTTAGTACATTTTGCATTACATCAAACATCACATCAAACATTTTATCCATTTCATATTATAAATGCATAAAAAACACATAAAAAAAAAAATATCTATACATGTTCCAAAATAATACATCAACAGTGCATAAGCCATCCATACATGGAAAATAACATAAGTCATAACACATTGCATCCCATCATATCGATGCATATCATATCATATATCAACATAATATCGAAGTACAAAATTGGACTGTCTGTCCTAAGTATGGCCCGCAGACTGACTACATAATGTCAAACTACATCTGTCTCTGTCCTAAGGAGCACGTGCCTCTATCACTGGGTGCTCCCTCTGTCCTCCTCATCCTTGCCATGTCTCACAGATGATGTCCCTCCTGTCCAAGGTCCTGGCTGTGGTGGTCTCATAGGTCCACTCATCCCCATGTTGCTCATTGACCTCTGAGAGCGTGCCCTGCTCTTTGTCCTCGATCATGCCCGATATGAAGCTGCTCTCTGCTCTGGTGGAACTGCACTCTCATATAGTGTCCTCCAATGGCGTATCTCCTCTCTGGTCTCTACCAACATCTGTGCCATCTCACGTGCACTGGCATCCCTAATCAACCCAATATACTCAGTGACTCTCTATTCTTTTTGCTGTGCCTGAGCTATTGCTGTATCTCGAGCCGCTGTAAGTCTAGCTATCTCCATTCTGAACTGATCATGCTCTATCCTCAAGATAGAATTCTGTCTCTCTAATGTTGCAATATGATCATGCTGACTCGCTATGGTAGCCCTGCACATCTCCATCTCCTCTACGCTAGCTATCTCTGGCTCTATGGGTATATCCTGCAATGACTCCTGATCGGCTGAGTCTGACTCATAATCATCATCCCTCTCATCATCTCCATCCTTGTTGTCCCCCTCATCCTCATCCCTTCCCTTGTCCTCCTCATCCTCATCATCTCCCTCCTCCTCTTCTGCGAGTGGGAAGTCCTCCTGTCTCCTCGGTACCAGAATATCTGGATCTGTCAATGGCACTGGCCGTCATCATGCAAACCATTTCTCATACTCCTTTGTCATCCCGACGTCCACCACATCTGATCTCCAATCCCACTATCTCTGCTGTAGCTGTGTGAAGTCAGTATATGCTATGTGTGGCTGAATTATACTCCCCCACTGACTCGTCTCTCTATGAGATCGCGCAAAGTGTGCAGTCCTTCTAGGTACATCCTGCCTCTCTCCAAACTGTCATCTGACTCTCTTTGGCAGGTACATCTCAATCACTCTTTGGCAATTCACTGGTCACCCAATCAGGTACCTCTCCTATCTACAATACGATAGCTCATCACTATCATTTGACCATCTAGGGCAATCAAGATATGGCCTCCATGTGAACTCTCTCAATCTGTCTAGCTCATGTCGTCAGTATAATATATATCCAAAAGGACCCTGTCTCAGTGATCCCCCATAGCAGTACACATATGGTCAGTGTGGTACTACCTGTCTCTCTGTAATTGGTTGACATATGGCTATGTTCTCAAATGCCCATACCTGTAACAGTGTGACTCCACAGCTCAAAGTCTGCACTCCCTGATATGCTATCTGATGCAACTGAAAATATAGCATAGCAAGTACACATGGTCCCCATGTGTATGCCGTCTACTCTGTCGCCATCCGCTCTAGCACTCTTCCCCATCCAATAGGGAATCCATGTCCTCGTCTATCCCCTGCTAATAGACATGCTATCACCACTGCTATCACCACATATCGTCAATCATACTCTGATGCCATGGTCTCCTAGCCAATCTCCCTCTCTACGATATCCAGATCATCTGCGTCGCACTCAAATAATCTGCACAAAGCGTCTCTCCCTGTCACTGGGTCATACTCTATCATCTCTCCATGAATCGGAATGCGGAGGATACGCCATACATCCTCTAGTGTCACAGTTGTTGAAATGTGGCGACTGATCAACAAAGTACTGTACACTCAGCACGTATCCTCGAAATTTTTTTTTGCCGTTTTTTTGTTGATGAAAACTGACATTGTAATAAAACCCAAAAAAAGGCCGACTTTGTTTGTTGCCCTAAAAACGCATGTTATAAGCGGCTAGGATGCTTAAGGCATTGTAAGGTTGATGTACTATTTTTGCTAGATAATAAGAAAGATTGGATGACTGTGTATGGTGGATATAACCCATTCTAGGTGAACCACGTTAAATCTCTGTGTTATCTGTGTCCTATTTTATTTCTTTATCTTTTGTATTTAAATCTGCATATAATTGTTAGTTCATATTTGCTTTGGATCTGCTTGAAACCCTAACAATTGGTATTAGAGCGAGGTTTTCTGTAAATTTGTAGGACTTTCAGATTTGAGTGGGAGCAATGGAGGATTCCAAATTCAAGGTCGAAAAGTTTAACAGCCAGAATTATCAGTTATGGAAAATGCAGATGGAGGATTACCTATATCAAAAGGATTTGTGGCGGCCATTGGAAGGAAAGGCAAAGAAACCAACCATAATATCAGATGAAGAGTGGGACATTTTAGATAGAAAGACACTAGGATCCATTCGATTGTGCTTTGCGTCATTTGTAGCATTCAATATAACAGAAGCAAAAACGACTGTAGATTTGATGGCAACATTGGCTAAGCTATATGAGAAACCCTCAGCTTCGAATAAGGTATTTCTTATGAAGCGTTTGTTTAATTTGAAAATGAGTGAGGGAGGATCTATAGCGGAGCACTTAAATGAATTGAATACAATTACCAGTCAATTGTCTTCGGTAAAAATTACCTTTGCAGAAGAGGTTAGGGCTCTCTTGATTTTATGTTCTTTGCCAAAAAGCTGGAATAGCTTGGTTATGGCTGTAAGTAACTCTGTCTCTGGTAAAAATACTTTGGTATTTGATGATATTGTTGGTGTTATCCTACGCGAGGAAATGCAAAGGAAAAGAACAGGTGAGACTCCAACATCATCGGGTAGTGTTTTGAATGTGGAGAACAGAGGAAGATCAAAGGAAAGAGGAAAAGGCCCTGGGAATGAGAAGTCACCAGGGAAGTCAAAGAAAGGATGCTCTCAATCTAGAGGAAAGAAAAATTGCTAGTACTGCGGAAAGCCTGGTCATCTAAAGAAAGACTGTTGGTCTCGGAAAAACAAAGAAGGAGACAAAAATGAAAATGACAGTAAGGAAGCTAATATTGCAAGTAATACTTTACAAGATGCTTTAATCTTATGTTTGGATAATGTTAATGATTCCTGGGTAATAGATTCTGGGGCTTCATTTCATACTACACCCCATAGAAAATATTTTCTAGATTATGTTCAAGGTGATTTTGGACAGGTATATTTGGGTGATGATGAGCCCTATCACACTGTTGGAAAAGGAAAGATAAAAATCAAGTTGCAGAATGGTAATGACTGGTTTCTGCAGGAGGTAAGACATGTTCCTAATTTAAGAAGAAATTTAATTTCTACAGGGCAACTAGGTAGTGAAGGTTGCATAGTTACCTTCTCAGACAGTATGTGGAAGGTCACTAAAGGATCATTAGTAGTAGCTAAAGGTGCAAAGGTAGGCACATTATATCTGTGTACTGGTAACACTTACTCTACCTTAGCTGCTACAGATAAAGTTACTGCAGGGACAACAACAATAAATGTTGCAAGAACAGATTTGATAATGTGGCACCATAGGCTTGGGCACATGAGTGAGAAAGGGATGAAAATCCTTCACTCCAAAAATCTATTGCCAGGACTAAAGAAGATTGATTTAGAGTTCTGTGAAAACTGTATTTATGGTAAACAAAAAAGATTCAGATTTCTCAAGGTTGGGAAAGAGAAGAAGAGTGAGAAGTTAGAGCTTGTACATTCAGATGTATGGGGACCAGCTCAGGTATCATCTCTTGGTGGCTCTTGTTATTATGTTATTTTTATTGATGACTCAACCAGAAAAACATGGGTATATTTCCTAAAACAAAAATCCGATGTTTTTGAAACTTTTAAGAAATGGAAAGCTTTGGTTGAGAATGAGACAGGAAAAAAGTTGAAGTGTCTCAGATCGGATAATGGAGGTGAGTATTACAGCAAAGCATTTGAAGATTACTATTCCTTAAATGGGATTCGAAAGCAAAAGACAGTTCTAGGAACTCCACAGGAAAATGGTGTGTCAGAGAGAATGAATAGGACTATCATGGAACGTGCGAGGAGCATGAGATTGCATGCTGGATTGCCCTTACAATTTTGGACAGATGCTGTACATACTGCTGTCTATTTGATAAATAGAGGACCTTCAACCCCTTTGGATGGTGGTATTCCAGAGGAGGCATGGACTGGTAAAAAGGTAAATTATTCTTTTCTAAAAACTTTTGGTTGCGAAGTTTTTGTCCATGTTGATAAAGAAAACAAAACCAAACTTGATGCTAAATCTCAGAAATGTACCTTCGTTGGATATGGGATAGATGAATATGGCTATCAGTTATGGGATTTTGAAAATAAGAAAATAATTAGAAGTAGAGATGTTATATTCAATGAGAAGGTTATGTATAAAGAACAGATGCAGGAAAAGAAGCATGAACAGGACAAACAAGAATATGTGGTGTTGGATGAGATTCTTGAAAATGAAATGCCACAGGTACCTGATGCTCAGCAACAACAGATTGTTCCACAAAATCCTACAAGTGTTAGACGTTCTACGAGGACAAGTAGACCCCCTGAAAGATTTTCTCCTTCTTTGTATTCTATTTTATTAACGGATTCTGGTGAACCAGAAGAATATGAAGAAGCAATGCAGGTGGATGCCAAACAACAGTGGCAGCTAGGCATGAAAGAGGAGATGGACTCCTTGATGAAAAATAAGACTTGGGACTTAGTCCCTTTACCTGCAGAAAAAAGAGTCTTGCCTAACAAATGGGTTTATCAGCTGAAGGAGGAGGAAGGAGGTCAGAAAAGATATAAGGCCAGACTTGTGGTAAAAGGTTTTGCACAGAAAAAAGGTATAGATTATGATGAAATATTTTCTCCAGTTGTAAAAATGACTTCAATTAGAATTGTACTTAGTCTTGTGGCTGCAGATGATTTACATCTTGAACAATTAGATGTCAAAATAGCTTTTCTCTATGGAGATTTGGAGGAGGAAATTTACATGTTGCAACCACAGGGATATGAGGTCAAAGGTAAGGAGAACTTGGTGTGCAGGTTGAAGAAAAGTCTGTATGGCCGAAAGCAAGCACCCCGACAATGGTATTTAAAATTTGATAGTTTCAAGGCTGAACACGGTTATCATAGATGTCATTCTGATCATTGTGTATATTTTAAGAGATTTGATAATGGCAGTTATATTATCCTGTTGCTTTATGTTAATGACATGCTTGTTGCTGGGTCTAACATGCAACATATAAATGATCTTAAACAAAAATTAGCCAGGTCATTTGCTATGAAGGATTTGGGTGCAGCTAAGCAAATTCTCGGTATGAGGATTACACGGGACAGAAAAAATAGAACCTTGAATTTGTCCCAAAGTGAGTATATAAAGAAGGTGTTGAAAATATTTAACATGCAGGATGCAAAAGTAGTTAGTACACCTTTGGCTAGTCATTTCAAATTGACTAAGGAGATGTGCCCAAAGGCACAGGAAGAGGTTAATAAAATATCTAGCATCCTGTATTCATCAGCTGTTGGCAGTCTGATGTATGCAATGGTATGCACAAGGCCAGATATTGCACATGCAGTGGGAGTTGTGAGCAGTTTTATGAGTAATCCGGATATGGAACATTGGAATGCTGTGAAATGGATTCTTCGATATTTGAAAGGAACTACTACGAAGGCATTATGTTTCAAAGGATCTAATGCTGCTCCAAGTGGATTTGTTGACTTTGATCTGGTAGGTGATATTGATTCACGGAGGAGTACTACAGGGTATGTTTTTACTATAGGGGGAACTGCAGTCAGTTGGATTTCTAGCCTGCAAAAGGTTGTTGCACTTTCAACCACTGAAGCTGAGTATGTTGCTGCTACAGAAGCCAGCAAGGAGATGATTTGGTTGCAATGTTTTCTAAAGGAATTGGGTCAGACACAAGAGGATAGCCCATTGTATACTGATAGCCAGAGTGCCATTCATCTTGCAAAGAACTCTACTTTTCATTCAAGGACAAAGCACATTCAGCTCAGGTACCACTTCATCCGGACTGTTTTGGAGGAGGGTCAGTTATGGCTTGAGAAGATTCACACAAGCGAGAATCCTGCTGATATGTTCACAAAGGCAGTTCCATAGGAGAAGCTGATTTCTTCATCAGTTTCTGTTGGTCTTCTTGATTGATAATTGTGGAATTTATACCAATCAAGTCCTAGTGTTTTTATCCAGCGGATGTTGCATGTATAGTGGTGTCGTGTAGTATCAGTCTCCAAGTGGGAGATTGTTTGGTGTGGAGCCTGATCAGTCTCCAAGTGGGAGATTGTTGAAATGTGGTGACTGATCAGCAAAGTATTGTACACTCAGCACGTATCCTCGAATTTTTTTTTTGTCATTTTTTTGTTGATGAAAACCGACATTGTAATAAAACCCCAAAAAAGGCCGACTTTGTTTGTTGCCCTAAAAATGCATGTTATAAGCGGCTAGGATGCTTAAGGCATTGTAAGGTTGATGTACTATTTTTGTTGGATAATAAGAAAGATTGGACGACTGTGTATGGTGGACGTAACCCATTCTGGGTGAACCACGTTAAATCTCTGTGTTATTTGTATCCCATTTTATTTCTTTATCTTTTGTATTTAAATCTACATATAATTGTTAGTTCATATTTGCTTCGGATCTGCTTGAAACCCTAACAACAGTTGCCTCTCCAGTCACCAGATGGAATGAGGAAGTCTTCGAATGCCATCGCTCTGCCAATGCAGTGAGCAGTCCTGTGTTTGCCCTAATCTCAGGCATGAATGTGATATAGTATATTCCAAGTCCTGCTAATGTATCTCTGTCCGTGCTCCTGAGTCTATATCATAACATGAAGCAGTTAGGTCGGTTCTCCCACGTGATCAATGGATACTGTCGACTCTGCATCACAATTGGGGCACATTTTGTCAGTTTTAGGGTTTGCTCCTGCGGGCTGCGTTTCCTTGTTTCATGTCCAAATCAGGGTGTTTCTCATCTATTTTGACCTATCCTATTTTTATCCCCCCCTTTCGGATCATTCGCATGCCATTTTTGACCAAATTAGGGTTGCCAGAGCACAACTGCGCCTGTGTGATAAGTCCTGTGCCTATGTAGCACACCCTGCGCCTGTGTACCCTACACAAGTGCAAAAGACCCTACACAATCGCAGGATGCACTCACACAGGAGCAGAAGTCAGTTTCTGCATCCCCTGTGGGCCCCGCAATGTCCCGCAAGCGATCAAAATTCATAAAATTGACAATATGGGTTTTTGAGATACATACCGCTGCTCCCATGTCATCTGATCATCTGTAGGTGCGTACACGTTCTCCAAGGTGATCTGCCATTGGAATGTTCACCATCTCTCTGCAAGTGTCCTTTTCCAGAGCAACAAATTCTCCTCTTTGGCTAGTGTAAATGAGTAATTTTCTTTCTCCTTGTCTCATTTATAGATCTTTGTCAGTGCATAGATGGACGTGCACTCTCTCCATCTTATGTTGGTCGCAGTCTTTTGCACCATCAATTGCTTGTCCTTCATGCATCTGGTCTCCGATTGTCAGTCTGTTCGATCCTATCATTTTCTCTCATTATTATTGATCAATTGACCTCTTTCCTTGATGTTTCCGGCCAATTCCTCGAGGGGGCATGCATATGTCATTGTCAGTGTCTGGGGCATTTTCATTATTGTTCTTTGAAACAACACTTAATATCGCATTGTCTCAAAGAGGGGCAAAATGTAGACGTCTAAAAATGGTCAACGCTTGCAGAGTCGTACTTTAACATTTGCACATTGCCTTATTTTAGGGTTTTTGCGTCGCATTAACATTTCTCTTATGTCACGCACTTGGTCTTTATCATTTGCGATCATCGAGTCCTTCTTCTGCATTCTTCATTTATCTCGCTTTCGAATTTGGTCTTGTCGATAACAATCTTCAGTAATGATTTTTGTCGATCCTTGTCCTTGCCAATTTTGTCATTTTGTGATCGATTCATCATCGATCCTTGCCCTCTTTAATCATGTCAATTGGCACTTTTCAATTTGATCTCCTTGTCAATCTTGGTCAATTTGTCATTGATTTTTGTCAACCAATTTTAATCATTTATCAACACTGGTCCTTTGTCAGTCAGAATCATGATCGAATCGACATCAAATCAATCTTACATCAAGACCTAATTGTCGTCTTTGCATTTCTAATTTATCTTCTAGGGTTTCATGATTTATTCATTTAACCTTGTTTGTCATTTTCTCTCCATTTTCTCTTTAGGATAAATGATTTATTTATCTATCCTAAGTCTTCTTGTCACAATTAAATGTTTATTTAATTGGCTAATTAATTCCTCTTATTTTTGTAAATTAATTAATGAATGAGAAACTATCAATTAATTTACCTAATTTTTATCAATTTCCTAAATTCCAAGTCATCATTTCTAACCTAATTTTCTAATTTCTCCTAAATTCCTAAATGTCTATTTCTATTTCAAAATCTTGTCATAAATCCTTGCATAGCAATTTGTCATAAATTGTCATAACTTGTCATAAATCCTTGCATAGCAATTTGTCATACACATGTCATAATTTTGCTATTCTTGATTTGAATTTCCATTTGAATCACTTTCATGTTAATCTAATCTTTTCTCCAATTTGTCTATAAATTGGATGAATTTCTTCAATCAAAGCTACTACCTAGTCGAATCAATCACGCTTCGAGTATTCTTGCACTACAATCTTGTCTACTTGCTTTCACATCATGCTTATGCACTAGTAGGTGAGAGCCACAAACAAATCTATTTGAAGGAGAAAGAAGGACAATGGAGCCACATGAAGGAGACATCCAAGTCTGCATTTGGTTTGCTTAGTTTTCAATCTTGAATTGATGTCTTGTTTTCATGTTTTCATTGAGTGTAATTAGGATTGGTCATTGCAATTGAGCTTTCGTGATTGAGCTAGATTAATATTGATTTGCTTTGATGATTTCTAGATTCCTAGCTACACTAATTACAGACAAATACAAGAAAACAAGACAAGAACCAACTCACTGTTCAAATCCACTTGCTTGAAACTCTTCTTCCACTTCTCTGCAACACAATCTTTAGAGCTCAAGCTTGCCTTTTATTTTGCCTTCAATTGTCATTCTGCTCGAAATTGAAAAAATCTACTTGAATTGGTGCTTTTATCAACTATCTATCTACTATTAATATCCTTCATGTGAGCTTTCATTTCTTGGAACAAGCAATTGAGTAATTTTAAAAATCTACCATTGATTTAATTTTATCAACGATTGTCAATAGAATTTAAATTTTTTTGACTGTCGGTCAACTTTATAACATGACATCGCTGGGTAGCTGAAACATTTTAAAACCATCACTGATGAGTTTTGATTTCGTCAAAAACCAATCCAGAAACACCACCCTGTCTAACATTTTATCTCAACTAGATGCATGACTTACTCATATGTGTCACTGTCAGTGGGTCATAGGAGACAAAAATTATCTCCCAACGATCCCCCTACATCATCCTTTTATTTATGTTTTTTGTTGACATGGATGCCACATGTCTATTATGGTCCAACAACCTTCTACTTTGTTGAGTTTTTGGGATGCGCAAGAAACATCAATGACATCTTGAGGATTGTCTTCTCCATCTGATTTATGCACATGGACATCCACCTAGGCTTCCTCTTCTATGTCCAAGTCACTTGCAACCTTCTTGCTGGGTCATTGAGGTATTTCAAAAGTTTTAGCTCTAGCATATGGTTTTGCCAATGGTCATTCCTTGTGATGTGTCCATCCACATGTGCATTGGTGAGTTGGCAAGATGAATTTTGAACGCCCCTAGGACACAAAATTTCATCGATAATCCTTCTCCTTCTTTGAATGTTGTCCATGTTGGCATCGTCAAGTCATTGGGATCTAAGAAATTTTCCAGCAAACCTTCAACATCATTCCTTCACTGACTCCTTGTTGATAGGTGAACATTGTTATGTCGTTGAAGCTTCGAGAAGGGTATCGCCGATGTCAAAAAAAGCTGCTTCTATTAAATATGTGTCATGATGTGGATTTCCACATTGACTTGGTGGATCAATGGAATATGATATAGACTTCAACGATAACCCGATGACTCCCAGGCGAGACCATGACTTAAGATCAACTTAAAGCATTTGCTTTTAAGACAAAGTTACTATGACATAATAGGGGACCAATATGTGCTAACAATTGACTAAGGAAAAATAAAAAAAACATGAGCATGAAGACTTAAAAAAAATATATTGACCGACAAAATAAATAAAGGCTTAGGCACGAGGCTAGTTAATGCAACGATTTAGAACCCTTAGAGACAACTTAAGAAAAAACTTACTAAATGAGCCAGTCAACATAAAATTAGAAAAAAAGACCGCCTAAAGGTCTTTGAAATGCACATTCTCAAAACATCTTATGAAACCCTTGTTGGAATCAAGAAGCACTGAGAGGGGGGGGGGGGGGGGTTGAATTAGTGTTTTGCAATTTTTAACCTTATTAATTTGTCCTTTTAACCACATAATGCAAATGAAAATAAGAAAGATGAAGAAACACAATTATGTAGACAACGACAACACGATAACTCTAGATTTTATACGTGGAAAACCTGGTTAAGGGAAAAACCATGGTGGGGATGAGACACACAATATCAATATACTCTATAGAAGTATAGAAATATTACATAGGGGAATGCACATGCATTCAGGCACACTGCCTAGAGCTCACTATTCAAATTACAATAAGGGCTACAACCCCAGAAGGCTCACTGCCTTACAAAATGATTACAAAAGATAATTGGAATGTCTGAACTGAAAAACAACATCTACAAATACCAAAATACAGTTCTGGTTAAGCACAAAACTTTAATCTTACACTTCTCTGTTATGATGTTATGCTATATCCTGAAGCACAAATCATTCACTTGCGCTTGTGAAACTGTGCACAATCGATCACAAACACTTTTCACACATCCACTGATATCCAAAATGATCATATCCATTAGTCTTTTATATTTGCAACATCAAATTGGGTCTTCTACATGCTAGCTTCAAGAACACAGTACAAATGATGAAATGTGTATAGAAAGTCGGCTCACACTGAGCGCCAATGCATATGCGGACCAAAAAGAATTTCCCACACACTACCCATATGTCAGCTAAACATAATCTAACATAGAAATAATCACCAAAATTGCTTCACCAAATCGGTACAATGATTTATCACACATGTCGACCATACCAAACTATTCATCCTGAAAACCTGTACACCGGATCTTCCAACACACTTAAAAATCAACACCGGAGGCTAAGATTCTAGAATAAGATAATCTTGATATCTACCAATATTCCTCTAGATACACAACACAAGATATTCATTGAAAATGAAACACGAACCAAAATACTGCATACTACTAGATGACTTGTTCTATCTCACCAGACCTATCCAAAACTCAATTTGACTTCTGTTAGAATTAGACCACACACTGTGGATGGAATAGCTTACTTTAGTTTCTATCAATGAAAACATCTGACTACTTGTGCAGTGTCTCTTGCCAACAATCTCCCCCTTTGGCATTGATGGCAACACCTAGTGAAAAATGACTAAGTGTCAGAGCCAAAACCAAAACACTATACACTGCAACCAAAAATATAACAACCGGACTTCAAAAGTCAAAAAATCCCCCTAAGATCAACATTTTTCACCGATCTACACTCCCCCTTTGACATCAATGGAAAAGATGGGGTTCCGGAAACCAAAAGTATACACAAAATTCTATACAGAGGCATATATACACACATACCTAACTTACAAAAACTTGAAGATATCTCCAAAAGTGCTCTTTAATGAACACAAATGGCTATCCCAACCCTTCTTGAGGCACTCCAAGATAGATACAAGACCACTGAATAGATAGGCCTGCGTCTTTGTTGATTTTAGATCATATAGTTCATTGGCAGTCTGAGCATCCTGTGCATCCTTTAGAGCACTGAGAAATATGTCTAACTTGGGAGTGATGTGACTCCTACGTTCACCTACTCTGCCAATAATCCTTTCCCTGTTATGGGTGAAAAAATAGTCCTAACACATGTGTCTAGGGCTCCAACTTCAAACCAAGCCAAGTTAAATACCAGCTCTAGTTAATTTAGAACCCATCAATTAATATTTGCACCTTTCGCCAAATCTAGAGTTTTTCTTAAAACTCAACCAACTCTTTATCATAACATAAGATAGAAATATAAAGGGGCATGAAAAATGTTAAAGAGTAAATTGGTACATACAATATTTGGTGAAAATAAGGGGGTTTTTAATTCGGGTTGTGTATTGGGAGGAGGTGACAAGAAAGGATTTTAGGGAAACATTTTTTGAAAATAGGGGGATTCTTTAGTATGCCATGAATGCACTTGATGTAACCCAAGTTCACTAAGTGAATTCCTCATGGTTCCTCTTAGGATCATGCTGATTTCTTAGCTTCTATTGTGGCTTTGACATGCCTTTTGGACCCTAATGGGGAGCCTTTTGCCTTGATCTCACAACCCACATTGTCGGTGGGTTCAAATCAGCTTCATATTACCCATGTGGTGTAAGGTCACCTTTCACCTTATCATTATTTTTCTCTTTCTTTACACACTAATGAGATTTCCATGGGAGAATCCCCTCTACTTCCCCTTGTTCTAAGAATATAGAAGATAATATCTCTTGGACTTTTTTTAGGAGGAAGAAATGTGTTCCTAAATTATTTTATCAAACTCATGCTAGAGTGTTGGGTGGGAGTCCAAATCATTCAAGTTTTTTTTATTATCTAAGACTAACCTTGAGGGTTCCAACTCTATCATTTATTTGTAGTTGTTTTTTGGTAGCTTGGTTGCAATTGTACCTAACTTTGGGAATTGTTATTAAACTATTATTTTTGGCCAACTTGAACGTATTTTCACTTGTGTCATATTAGCCTTTGTAAAGAGTCGATACCCTATTATTCCCACTTAATTTAATAAACAATAAAATTAGTATATAAAATAGTCTAAAACAATGCATTTCACAAAAATAAGAACAATTTTAATTCTTACAATCTCAATTTGAGGTGTTTGATCTCTTGCCCCCTATAGCTAGCTGCATTCTCAAAGATTCCTAGAATTACCTTTACTCCAATTTACACACTAATAGTTTTGTTTATGCAATTTAACTTAGTCCACATACACTTCCAATAAACTTCTTATCAAGTTAATAATGAACATAAAGATACAATGTATAAATTATCAATTTGTACTAATCAAAGAAAATGGGCAGTGACTAACTTAATCATCTATGTACCTATTAACAAAAAACAAATAGGTAGTGGCTAATTCCAAGATCAATGAGCCTGCCATGAGAATGTAAATGGGTAGAGATAGATTCCATCATATATGTGCTTGCTTATGAAAATGTAATTGGGCATGCTAGGATTTAAGATAAAACATCACTATAGACTACAAACACAAAATCAATGTAGTAAGAAGATAATTTAAGCTAGCATGAGCCGTAGAAAATGAGATGGTCTCATAAATTAAGGATGAAAGGTCATTCACCAAGGGAATGATATCACACAACTAAGGGGATTTTTTTGTTGTTGTTGCAAATAACCATCATTACAATCTATACTAAATATCACTGCTAGGCATAATATCCATAAAAGTAATCTAAAAACATTATTATTTATCTTTCCAAAGTTCAAAAATAGAGATTCAAAAATACCCATTTCAGTAGCTCCTAGTAATATACATTGATGTCACATCCTTACTTTTTTCTAATTTGATACTAGTTATAAATAATTAATTTAATGATTAATGATTATACATAAATATGTTTTTGAAATTAATTCAATCATAACTGCATGGAATTTATGAAAATTGAAATAATGATGTAATACATGTATCTTCGCTTGAGTTATGGTTTTTTGGGGCTAAACTATTAATGGAAATTTGAGTGAGATTGAGAGTTGGTTCTGTCAAAGGTGAGAACATGGTTGAGGTAGAAGTGTCCTAGTCATTTGGTAATGAATGGTTTGAGGGATCTCGTTGCACACATGACATAAATACATTAATAGTTGCATTTTTAATCTAAATGTTTGCATTGGGTGATTTTATGAAAACATGTGTTAATAAATTTTATAGTTATGCCAATTAAATAAATTGATTTGTTGCATTTTAATACATATAATGGTTTTCATTGTATGAATGTTGTAATTATTTATTTATTCATAAAGAATCTTTCCCCTTTCATTTCATGTTCATTGTCTGGAGGAGAGTTCGAGCTCATGGTATTTGATACAATAGTGTTTTTCCAAAGGTTTTTTGATACTTTCTTTTTTGGCAGGAAGGTTTTTGACTCACGGGATTTGGCACAGGGCTTTGGAAAATTTTGTCTTCTTCCATTGATAGCAGCTGTGGAGTCTACTTTTGAAAATTATCCGATGGGTTTTTTTTTTGGCAAATTGTCATATGGGTTCTATGCAAAACTGATATTATATGTGTTGTGACCGTATTTTGTATGTGGTTTTGGGCGGGGTGTATAAACTGATCTGTTAGATACTATAGGTTTATTTTATGAGCTGTGACCGGAGGTTTTCTTCCCAGGGTTCTTTCCTCTGGTATGCTCTTTGAATCCTGTGTTAAAAAAAAAAACATTAATAAAAAAGTTTAGTGGAATAATCCACTTTTATTGAAAAATAAAAATAAAAATTGTATTGTCATAATTAAAATAGATCGATTTCATTGATCATTTAAATCTAATGTAAATAAAATAGATGTTTATACATACATACATACATACATACACACTTTAATATCTAAATAAAAAATAAAAAATATTATTTATATTAAATATATTGTTATTATGAAATTAATTTTATCAATAGATTAAAGATTTTATTGAAATTTAAATAAAATCTATAACATAAGAGTCTAAGTTAATAAGAAAATTAAAAAATCTTTAATAATTTTAAAAAATAAAATAAAATAAAATACTAAACTCTTGTACTTTAATATGAAAAAGCTTTCCTTCTAAAAACTATAGATTTAATAAAAGAGAGATAGTCTATAGAGCAATTTCAATTTAAAAAAAAACTAAGCCTATAAGGAAACAATAAGATTTTAGTTAAATCAAAATTTAATATGAAAAAGCTTGCATAAAAGAAAGCTATCAATTCTTTTAGAGGGGACAAGTTAGTAAGTTAAAATGAAACTTACGTTATAAACCAACTTTAATAAGAAAAAGTGGCATTAATAAAAACTATAAAATATTTATTGGAAATAGCATTTTTCATAATAAAAACAAAGTCTTCTCTTTTTCAGAGAGAGAGAGAGAGTAGGAAAGGAAATTTGAGAATAGAGAGAAAACATGAACATAGAAGGATAATTGTAGCCATTTCCGGTGCTGATTTAGACATATTTTTGATACATTTAAATATAGTTTGAAGGAAAAGCAGAAAATACTTTATAAAAATCCACGCAACACTCATATAGTGAGAGGATTTACAACCAGAAAATATAGTTTGGAGAAAGCCTTGCATAGTAGGTGTGGTTTGCTTGTTTTGAAAAGCTAAAACAAATTTGGTAGGTATTTTGTTTTGTATTTAAAATGATAAATCTTTTATTATGTCGAGAGGTATCTACAATGACATCAAAATGTCCGTAAACAAAAATTCAATTTTGAAACAATTTGACATGCAAATGACGGGTAAATGCATGAAATACACCATCTTTAGGTTTTTGTGGAGGTGTTATTTTATTAGTCCAAATAAAATAGAACCCTTGCCACTTGTCTTCAACTATATGAAACTATTGCATTCAAATGATAGTGGAAGAGTGCCATAATATTTAAAAGGGAACAATAATTATTATCCTTACTTAAGCAACTCTATTATTATCCATATTTTTGAAACTCTTGTGTACTACTAATATTGTTGCAATTGTCAGATTTCCTTCTATTATAAGATATCTCTCGGAAAAAAATCTATATTTTTTAAATATAGATATACTAGTTTATTTAAATAGTTGAATAATTGAGCAATTGTACATTTATTTTATTCACAAAGAAATAGACAATTTAATAAAGGAATACAGAGGTTTAATTTTTTTTTTTGATTATTAAAGCAGAATTAACAAAGACACTGACCTTTCACATAGTCAAGAGGCTATCAATAAGCATACAACAGTCCATAGGCCGCAAAAGAGAGACAAACTAAGTCAGGGTAAAAACCCAAAACCCAATTCAAGAGGGGAGAAACACCCAAAACTTGACAAAGAGGGGTTTGGGAAAGGCGGGCAGACTTCTCCTTTGCCTCTGACAAACAACCCTCGAGGAAACATTGTATGAGGAACATTCAAAGAAAAATCAGGTGGGGAACCAACATTACAGAGGTTTAAAAATTGTCAATTCATTGTTGCATGATTTTTTTTTGTCATTTTAAAATTTAAAACATAAATAGACATGTTTGTTTCAGAAAAGTATACCCAAACAATTTAAATGTATTGCATGCACATTCATTGTTTTAGTTTATTTAGAGATTTTTATTATTTGTAATTTACTAAAACGAATTAGAAATTTAAATACTTTCTTGATTAAAACAAGATATATTTTTATATATGCACACCCATTAATTTTAACAATAAAATTTGTTGGATTCTTGATTTAATTGTTTATAGTATCAATTGCACAAAACTAGTATGATTATTATTAGAATTTAGGAAAGATAGACATTGAAACTGAAAATGATATGCTTAAACACATTTACATCATTAAACAAATTGTATAGTTTTCATTATAGAAAGCAAAAGATCAAGTCACATATATGCAAATTATGCATTTATTATTGCATGGGGTAATATGTATGAGTAATTACATTAAAACATATAAGGAATGATTGAATTATAGTTATTATTGCAAAGGAAGAAAGTAGAAATGCATAATGTATGTTTTTAATTGCTATGCATGTGCGTTTGAGAAAGCTTACCTTCCAAGTTAGGGTGTTGAAAATGGGTATACAGAGAATGTGATCCTCTTTCAGGTTCATGGTTATATTTAAAGCACTTTGGCCAAAGTCAAGAGTTCATTGAAATAGATTAACATAGCCTAGAAATCTTATTAATAATAATTCTTTACATATCTCAATTGTTAGAGATTGCATATTCATGTTAAGAATTGCATGTGACTATATTAGGCTTGCACCGAGATACCCTCCTTTTTATTTTCAAGTAGCTAGGCTCTTCATGGAGGGTTGGGTGTTCTTTGTATTTGGAAGAAGTTCAAGGAAGTGTAAGGCTTCATGTTTGGGTGGAAAAGTGCCTCAACCATGTTCTCGTGCTTTGATTTACGGAAGACCTTGATGGTTAATGGTGATCAAAGACTTTATTTATTGAATTTCATTTTATATGTATTAAAGATGAATATCTTTATAAAGTTGTATTTCATTATTGATTAAATGTAAACTCATGGCATGTGAAGCCAAGATGTATCATCATACTTGTATATATATGTGCTTGTACCTAGATCTAGCTCACTTACATGGGAAATGTAACTTGTTTATATGTAATTTCATTTCATTTGAATTTTGTGTAAATTTGAGTATTTATTTATTGAGAAATTAGTCAACAAATTATTTGACCTTACTGATGCTCTGCAAAAATGATTAGAAAATCTGTTTGATGGCAACACACACAAGAGCACAAGAAACAAACGTTAGTGTTAGCAACAAAAGATTATCCTAAATAGGCATATCAAGAGAGATATTAAGCATGAAATAAAAAGCATATAAACATAGAATAAAATAGCTAATCAAGATGCTCATAGTTGCTCCTCCCTTGTTCCTCTCCTCTCCAAGTCCCAAATGAGTGTAGCTCTCAGCTTTTAGCACTAGCCATGGATGCCATATGGAGATTCAAGATAGTTGAATATGATAAGCAAATGCTATGCAAGTGTAGATAGTGATGCTATGAGAAAGCTCTATGCTAATGCCAGTATAACAACAATACTCTAATGCTTCTTCTTTTTTTGCTTGAGGAGAAGGGTTCTATTTATAGAAGAAATGGGGAAATGAAGGGTTAAGATTGAATGGTTTAATCAAGGGCCAAGTTTGAAAGTTGGAGATCCATGTGCACAATTGGCACCAATAAAATGGTGACAAGTGTCAACATAGGATTGGGTTGAGAGAAGAGGTTGGAGGCATTAAAGGCCTGAGAAGACCTCATGGTTATCTAGAGGCTAAGGGTCAAGTCCAAATTAAGATTACCCACTGGATTAAGAGTTAATCCAAGGATAAACCTTTGTGCAAATGTTTAAGAGATAATCATGGTCAAAGCATTAATGGCCTGATGAGACCTTTGGGTTGGGTAGAGGTTGAGTAAAAACAAATGTTTTAACCATGTGGGAGGGTTTGAGGTAACCATTAATGGTTATTCGAGACTTTGGGGATTAAGTGGTTGAAGGTTGAAAGCCTTCAATGGTTATCAAAGACTTTGAGCCATTTAGTGGTTGAAGGTTGAAAGCCTTTAATGGTTATCAAAGACTTTGAGGGTTTGAGAAGTGACTTCCCTTTTGCTTAGGAATGTGACAAAGTTTAGAGAATGGGTTAGGTTATTTAGAAGTGATTAGAAAATTCTAGAAGGGGTTTAGGCATGCAAGTGGATTTTGTAGGAAAATGCAAGTGGGAGAAATTTTGGTATTTTCAATTAAAATAAAATCATTTATTTCAATTAAATGGTGTAATTTGCATTTGGATAAATATTCAAATAAATATTAATTTATTTAAATGAGAAAAATGAAGATAAAGCATTAAAATGCTTGAAGACTTTGAGGGAAACCATTAAAGGCTTGAAGACTTTAAGGAAAACCATTAAAGTCTTAAGAAGACTATAGAAGGAAGCCATCAAGTTTGAAGACTTTAAAGCCATCAAGTTTGAATACTTTAAGGGAAACCATTAAAGGTTTCAAGTGGGTGAGGATAAATAGGATTTTAAATAAATAATTTATTTAAAATAGTTGTGCAACTTGCTTTTGTAGGAAAATACAAGTGGGTGGAGGATAAAGGTGATTTAAATAAATTATTTATTTAAAATAATTGTGCAACTTGCTTTTGTAGGAAAATACAAGTGGGTAGAGGATAAAGGTGGTTTAAATAAATGTTAATTTATTTAAATGTGAGAGGTGGGATTTAAATAAATATTAATTTATTTAAATGTGAGAGAAGATTTAATTAAACAAATATGATTTATTTATTTAATTAATGGTCTGAATTTGGTTAAGTGAATTAAATCAAATAAATTGAATAATTTATTTAATTAATAGGAGAAGAGGGTTAAGATGAATTAATTAAATATTAATTTAATTAATTCATTAATTGATGGTTAAATAATCAAATAAATACTAAGTTTTCATTTAATTAAGTGGACAGATTTATGTGACTACACTTACAATTGAAGCTCCAAACCATATCAAATAAGTTTCTCTAATTTTTGAGGAGATAAAGTAGAACTACCAACAAGGTGAGCTAAATAGATGAACACATATTGCACCACCTTGCCATCAATATTCGATAAAGAATTATTTTCCCTTTTATTTCACTTCTTTTCCCTATGCTCAATATCTCCCCTCTATAAAAGATTATAGTTTTTTGTTGAAAAGTCCTTAGAACTTAAAAAATGATGATTTTTATATTATTCCTTTTGAAATAATTTGTCCTTTCTCTTTTTAAAAATGAAATAAAAGTATTAACATACTAATATTAAACTATAATAATATTAATTTAACTTGTTTATCAAAATAGTATAAATATGTAAAATATAATGTTTTTGACTAATTTAAACATAAAACCAAGGTGTTGATCCTTTACAACCAAAGCCTCAAAGGAAAAGAAACACAAGCCAAAAACAAGCCACTTATAGTGCTACACATGCCATTAATAAACTACTAACAACCCTACCTAGGTTATTAACATACCACTTACAAACTACAAACAACCCATATCAAGAGTGGGTAGGAATTTTTCTCACAACTCGAGGAAGAGTTTGGGAAGAGGAGGAATAACGACCTTTCCTCCATCGAATAAAAAGAGTTAAAAATACTATTATCTAGAACACCATTACAAGGGGAGGCATTAAGGGAAACCTCCACAAAAAGCCTATAAGAACACGAAGAAGAAGGTGGAAGAGGAAGAACATTATCCATGAAAGGCTGGCGCTGAACAAGAGCAACATACAAAGTAGGAAGATCACATCGAGTTGGAGGTTCTCTAACAAGGACCAAAGGGAATGCATAGGTCACATCTATAGCAAGAGGCTCATCAAAATCCTAGGAGGAATCATTATCCTAGGAGGAGTCTTTAGAAGAAGAATTAGAAGATTGGATAGTCAAGTGATCACCATTAGCATCCTTCCACCAAGTAACAACACCTTTACAATGTGAGAGAGAACAATCTATGACCAAGTGAGTAATTCATAAGCATTGATGATATTGAAAGGGGAGGCCCTCATAATCAAATGATTAAGACCATTACCTATCCTCAACCATGAGAACCATATCTTCAAGAAGAGGTTGTTGGCAAAAATATAGAAAACTGAGAGGGCGGGGGGGGGGGGGGTGTGAATCAGTTTGCACAAAAACTTACTGCAACTTAAACTACAAATCAAATATGATAATTAACAGTTAAAGCGTGAGACAACACCACATCACTAACACACATAACACCAAGATTTTTAACATGTAATACCCAGTTAAGGGAAATACCACGGTGGGAACCTACCCACAATGAGATAATACCCTGTTAGAAGTAAATGAAAATATTACAATGGGGAATGCACATGCATTCAGGAACACTATCTAGAGCTCACTGCTCAAGTAAAAAACCCATAAAGGCTACAACCTTTAGGGAAGGCTCACTGCCTTACAAGAAGTCTCACTAACTTACAAAAGCATTCAGACAACAATCTAGATTACATGAATTATGAAAATAACATCTCAATATGCTTGAGTACAGTTACGGTTAAGCTCACTGTATGCTCTGCAACACTTCTCTTCTCTCCTTCACACTTCCGAAAGATCAAATCACTTATTCACACATACACTCGTAGACATACATTTTACATGATTATTAAATTCATTTATACAAACCCTCAACCTATATTTTAAGGTCGGCTAAACCCTCAATACAAATTATAAAATAATAACCTCACATGCTACAATAATGCATGCTGACCAAAAAAATATTAGCTAAGACATAGTCTAGACCTAAATCAATACCGCAAGGATGCAACACCTCCAATAATTATGCATCATCTGCAACACGCTACAACCACCAAAAATGTCACATTACATGAAGAACATCATCGGACAAAGAATCAATAACATGCACAATAATCAATGCGAACCATCGATATGGATAGAACACGATCTAGAGATATTCACAAGCAACTTTAATTGCACCACAACAACTCGAATCACTAGAATCATCATGATCTCACTACTAGAGCTCAAGAACACCATCATAATTGACTGTCAACCTGAAAGATTCACTTGTGGATTTCTAAATCATAAACCAATCAAACTGTGGACACACATCAACATCTAGAACACATCCCACACATTTGTAGCTAAAGATATAGCAATTCCTGAGAAGTATAGAGCACAAACCAAAATAACAAATAACATGAACACCTAAATATCAACCTCAATACTATATCTCATAACTTGATCAAAACAACATGCGGACCTCTACAAATGAGAATGAACCATCTATAGACAACATACTAGAAACCTTTTAAACCACACCATCTCATTTACAATACACATGCTAAATCAACTCATTCAACCAAACTGCAACACTAGAATACACAAAAGAATATGTTGACATCAATGAATACACAGGCTAAACCAAATCATTCAACCAAACTGCAACACTAGAATACACAAAAGAATATGTTGACTTCAATGAATACACAGGCTAAACCAACTCATTCAACCAAACTGCAACACTGGAATACACAAAAGAATATGTTGACATCAATGACAACACATTATTCTAGCAAATTTCTTAGCAACATCCAATAGAGGCATGGACCTATGATAATATTGATCAAAATGTGTGCAAATGTAGAATAATCCATGAAGGAAGTGGTATCATCAACCTTTAAAAAGTGACTAATAGAGTTTCTAATGGCCTCACAAAAGGAATTCTCCCAAAATTAGAGGGGAATATTGGGAAGACAAACCCACACTAGATGCTTATTGAGCTATTTAGTAAGAGGGTGAAAGGAAGTTGTCTAGGCTTGGATTAAGAGAGAGTTTTGTCATGCCCAACTTTTGGGCACAAAAAACGGAACAACAAAATTTTTTTTGACATCATGAATTCGCAACATATCCTACAATATAATAACTTTATTAGAGTTTTGTCTTATCTAGGATGTAAATAAATTCACTTACTAAGGTTAAGTTAATTAACCAACTCGAACGAGCGACTTAATGGGTGGAGATTAATTAGTATCACGGATTAGTTAGCTAGCTCAAATACCTAAATCAAGTTGTCGCTACTTAAAACAAGGGTTAATTGGTTATCTTGATGTATTAAATCATCCCCAACACATGTAATGATAATGCTATTAATTAATTGATGCACATGTAAATCTATTATTTAAATCCAACCGATGAGGGTTCGAATTTCTATAATGTTATTTGCTCACTAAAACCGACAATAAGCTAAAGCCAATTCTAATCTTCCCTAAACCCTTAGTTTTGACGATTTAATTTTGATCCGACCAAAAATCGGTCTCAAGGGCTTAAGGTTCATAAATTTATAAATTCCTCCTTTTGAATTTCCCATTTACATTATATCCTATTGTCCACAATTAAATTGAGGAAAATCTATTGACTAATTAAATAAATTAATTTGATTTAAGTTATAGTCTATCCAACTATATTAACTCTTCCCTTTTTAAATCCCTCTAGATTAATTTAATTTTATTTCTTTATAGATTATAAGCATATATTAACTCAATTATTTAAATAATCCTAATTATTAATTAAAGTTAATTTATTAAAACTTCCATTTAAAACTCCCATCTCTAATTTTAAATTTCCCATTTAAATAAAGAAATCCTTTGTTTAAAAAAAAAATGCTAACCCTAATTAAAAACTACATTTTAATGCTCCCATATATATATATATATAAATCCCTAAAATGCTAACCCTAACCTGAAATTGGGTTAGGGTTGCATTTCTATATACTCCTATTTTATTTTATTTTCTTACAAATTTTATACCCTAACCCGAAATGGGTTAGGGTTTATTATACTGTTTTTTTTTGTATTGTTTAGTGTGATTGCAGGTACGGCGGATAGGGCACGGCGGCCATGGGCAAGGTAGAGTTTTTTTTTTTTTTTTGCAGAGGGAGAAGAGTGGAGGAGGTGGCGTGGGGCTCTCCCGGACGCCACTATGTTTATACACAGTGACGGCGGTGCCGTCCACTGTGTATACGCACAATGGCGGCCGCGGACCGTCCACTGTGCTTACACACAGTGGCGACACCTCCCATGCCGTCCACGGTGGGTAAGCATAGTGGCACGGCCTGAGCACTGTCCACTGTGTTTACACACAGTGGCTCGGCATTTCCCGTGCCGTCCACTGTGGGTAAACACAGTGGCGCGGCCCGAGAGCCGTCCACTGTGTTTACACACAGTGGCTCGGCCAGTGCTACGATCTCCCTTTTTTTGTATGATATTTCTTTTTTTATTTAAATTTTATAATTTAGGTAAATAAATATATATATATATATATATATATATATATATTTATTTATAAATATACATATTTTTATATATGTATTTATATATTTCCATTGTCATGTTTCAAGTCTGTGCATATATTTCTCTTTTTTTTTTTTTGGCATCCCTGGAGTATGTTTTCAGACGCAGGGATATATATATAGGGTTTGGATTAGGAAGTTTGTTCTGAATTATTTTAATCACAGCAACATGCAATGCTTTATATATTTATTTTTTTGTTGCAGGGTTACACATTTAGAAATCTGTATATATTTACAAATATATATAAGTATATATATTTTTTCCAATATATATATATATATATATATATATTCACAGATATTTTTAAATAAATGATAAGACAATAGGGCTGGAAAACCTTATATTGTTTTTGGGATTCTAACATCTAAACATTCTGATTTTAGTCTTTTAACAGCACTCTGAATAAACCTTATTTTCTTTTCCTTCTCCTTTTTTTTTTTTTTTTTTTTTTTTTTTTTTTTCAGTTTTACAACTTGTTTTCTACAGCAATGTATAAATGCTAGATCCTTTTCAGCTGTGCCTAAATAGAGTAAAAAGCAATAATTTAACAGTAAATAAATTTTGCAAGAAATTACTCAACATAATGCATACTCCTTTCTCTTTTTTTTTCCTTAACTTATATTTATAGAAATAGACATGACAACAGAATCCCCCTTTTTTTTTTGAGACAGAATTTGATACAATTTACAGCAATCTAATAAACGTTCATAATTTAAATAAAATGTATTTTGCATACAGAATATTTGAATACTAGGGAACACATTTACAATGGGTGAAAGTAACCCCCAACTAGTCACTCATTCTTAATGATGAGGACTTGAATAAAAGAATGCATTTCTTTAAACTGAATTAAAAGAAAACACCTTAAAACTCTTTCTAATATTTTCTAAAAAGAAACACATGGTATCATCTCTTTTTGCTTTTCTGTATCTGGATAAAATCTGCAACCAAACAAATCTGCAACTCCTAGTCCCCTTTTTTTTTTCCCAAGCAACCTGCATGTAAAATTTTAGGGCTGTGACCATGGGATGCTCACCTCCCAGCCTAGGCTTACCAGAAGCCACCCTCGAGCTAGGAGAATCAAGACCTAGACGGGGTTACAACCAAGCAATACAACAAACAAGGGGAAAGAAAATAACACAATAGAGACACCCTTTCCCAAGCTGAAACTCCATCACAAAATGTGATGCCTTACAAGGGTGGAAGTGGACCAAGTACCCTAGGGGAGAAATCTGCTAAATAAAACTTACAGCCAACTCATGGCACCCATGAATGCATAACCAGAAATTCATCCTTAATCCCTACACCCTTATGACCCCCAAAAAGGCAACCATGCCATATTTGCACCCCTTATGACCCCCAAGTAGAAATAACACAAAAGAAAGCAGCAAGGGTCTCATGGACAGACCCTTGAGATCACTCTCAAAATGAGAGCCTCTCACCCTAAGGGCTGTCAAGCTCCTTCCACCCCCAAGACCAATCTTTCCTCCCAAGGAAAGGATGGTCTTGAAACACTCCCCAAACACAACATTACATAAAACAGATATAAACAAGAAACACATAAATTTTACAAATACAACACAATAAACAGTTACAGCAATTTGCATTCAAACATTCTATAACATTTCTACATTTACATAAGAGGGGAAAGGATAACACCAACCTTGACCTGCCAAGGGAAATCTATGGGAAGGCTTGATGAAGAGCTGCCCAATCCTCAATCTTTTTCTGCAATTCCTTAGCCCCCAAATCTGCTATCCTAAAACTGATTTTCTTTTCAAAATTTTCCAAAAATCTCTAAGGATGGAGAGTGGGTGATTAGCTCACTAAGCTTCCATTCTTAGCCTAAGAAGGCCTCTCTCACTCCTTCCAACCTCTTGGATAGAGTGAGGGATCCCCCATTGGATTGGTCTTCCCTAGGTCTTACACACTCCCTAACCTAGGTGTCTAGAGAAGGGAAATGGAATGGGGAAGAGGGATTACTCCCTTCAAGAAGGTTCTCCTACCAAGGAGGGCACTCCTATAGATGGAATTCATCCATCTTGGGAAAAACACTTTTTTGGGTGTTTAAACAAGTGCTAAGGGAAAGACACATGGCCAATTTTGGCCTTCACCCATAGGTACCCCATGAGGCCTAATAGAAATGCTCTAAAATTGACTCTAGGAGTTGATTTGACCTTCAGAAAGTCCACCTGAAGTTAACCTACGGGTCAACTCTGAGTTGACCTTCCTTGTGGCTCACTAACCTAGATTTCTTGGTTCCTTCAAGGATAATTAGGAGATATAACAATTAACAAAAATAAAACTTTCCAAAAAGGTGACAAGACAAATTGCCAACACAACATACTACATAGGTGTCAAGTGACACTACAAAATAATTCCACATCACAATACACACATGGCAATTGTCCCTTACACAATTTAAACAATCCAATAAATACCATTTGCACTCATGCAACATTTTACATTTACGAATAAAATACAGTACATACGGGGTGTTGTCTCTCCAAATAGACAACCCCTGGTTTTACTAATGCACATTGGCCTAGGCTTGATTCTCCATAATATTTCCATGGTCACATGGATAGTTTCCTACACATCTCAATTAAAGCATTAGTACTTCCCAAATAACCTCATATAATATATAACACATAATTAGAATACAATACATTCATTCTGCAAAGGCTCGTCATTATAAAATACGATTTATCAGAAATCAAAGCAATTTATTATAATCCTCAAAATTTGATCCATCTACAAGATATGCAAACATTTTTCTAACATTATAACAAATTCTGAAATTCAGATAATAACCTGCATCATCACAATATTACCCTAATCTAGAATCCTATAATATTCTATAATCCACAAGGCATAGAAATGAAGCATCCATATATATCCATGTTACCAAAATCATGGGACCATGTAAAGTTCTCTATCCATAGTGTGTCAAAACTAGCATCTAAAATAGTTCCAAAATGAAAATAGCTGAAGAGATAGGATGGATCGGGGTAGGGCCTCACAAGTTTACTCCCTAAGCCCATAACTTGCTCATTTCACGAAGTCATAATTACCAAAAGAAGCAAAAGATGTAATTAAAATCACTTAGCACAAGGGAAGAGATCACTATTACCAGAAACTAAGGGCTTCCAAGAATCAAACACCCAACGATGAAGATTCAGGAGAGAAGGCCAAAGACTAGTGAACCTAAACACTAATCCACATTGTTGGTACACATCCTCATTTTCCACTACATCTTGGTCACACAACACAATAGGAGAGGTCTTGGAACAAAGAAGAGGACAATATTTACCCTTGAGAGGATGAGAAACAACAGATGTGGCAACATGAGAAGATATCCAACCTTTGGTAGAAGAAATAGGCCTCAAAGGGGGGAGTCCAAAACCCACAACACCATACCCAACAAAAGTCCCAGGAGGAGGTTAACCATCAACAACAAGAGATCAAGACCCCAACACATTCACAAAGGGGAAAACCTTATCATGGGAAGCAACCATCACCATAGCAGGCACGAGCACAACCCCACTAGGCACAAACAAAGGGTTTGTAGGCCTAAGCAGAAGGGAAAGCCCCCCAACAAACGTATTCCTTCCCCCTCAACAACAAAACAACTGTAGCAAGATCCATTGAAAAACATTGGGTGGGAGGAGGAGCGAGAGCAACATTCAAATTCATCTTTTATTTAAAATCTAAGGGGGAGGGTATGTAAAATATAATATTTTTGATTAAGGTAAGTGTAGATCTTGAAAGGTGTTAGGAACTGGAAGACAACTAAGAGAGGGGGGGGGGTGAATCAATTGTCAATGAATTTCAACCCAATCATAACTTAATCAAACTTGATACTTAATATCGGTAAACCAAACTTAATGTCAGCTGACAGATTAACAGTTAATATCAATACCAGTGAAACTTAATGTATGAAACAGAAAGAGAAACAACATCCACAACACATAACATAGAGATTTTAACGTGGAAACCCTGTAAAGGGAAAAACCACGTTGGGAAACCTTACCCACAATCAGATGATACTATTGCAGATAATATGTGTATACAAATGGGGTCTGCACATGCAGAAAGGCTAACTGCCTAGAGCACACTACTTAAATGGGAGTCACAATGACTACAGTAGGATAGTTAAATCCTAGAATAATGTACTTCTCAAAATAGCATCTCCGATGCTAGATTCAGTACTGGTTAAGCTCTGATAATCACCTTCAAACCTTCCTTGAACCTTCTTTATGGTCTTCTCATATGATTTTCAATATTCTCACATACCATGTTACAATACCATACCATAACCTTACATACCATATCCCATCTCTCATCTCACAAATGAGATCTTACATATATATACAAAACCTAAGACCAAGTGTGTAGGTCGGCTCACTAAGAATATTACGATAAAATCAATTACAAATAAGTCTTGATGCAATACAACATGTCGACTTTATACATTTACAACAACATCCAATCAATAAATCATCTCCATAACCTGCCATACCGATCTGGAATAGATATCGCATACCGGTCCATAACCTAGACCAATCTGCCGGTAACAACAAATATGTCAACCCGATTAGACCAATAACCAAAACACCAAAACCAAGTATCCAAACCATGTCTTCGACATAATCAAGTGATCTCTAGATGATAACAAGTCATCATCAGTGCTGGTGAACCATATAACCTATCAGTGAACAATATACCATTGACTGTGCATAAGTCACTGAACTTGCCAGTGAACACAATGTACCGGTTCAATAGTAAACCAATATAACCATAGTGCCAAATCAACAATGTAGATCTCCAGAAGGATAAGTGTTGACATCAATGACAAAACTAATGCAACACATCCATAATACCAACAATCTCCCCCTTTGGCATTGATGGCAACACAAGATGGAAAAGCATCTAAGTGCCAAAACAAAATGCCAAAAACCAAAAACCAACAATCTCTAGAATAGATCAATACCAGAAATAAAAACCAAAATACAAAGAGTAAATAATTCTCCCCCAATGAATAATGTCTCCCAAATACAAAGTTTTTCCATAGATATCTCTCCCCCTTTGACATCAAATGCCAAAGCAATGAAAAAAAAAAATACCAGAACACATAATCAACTAATACAACCAACTACTCCCCCTGAGAAGTAGCTCTCCTCCATCAAAGCTGGAAAAAAGATTTCTTTGTTAGTTTCTGCCAGTTTGATGCCAATCTTCAACTATTTAAGTCTTTACCAGTGAGGGTATTACCCCAAGATTCTCTTTGAGATATTCAAAAGTTTCCTTAGGCAAAGGCTTAGGAAAGATATCTGCAATCTGCTCTTTAGTATTTACATAAACCAATCTTACTTCTTTTTCTTCAACATTCTCTTTCAGAAAGTTATATTTGATAGAAACATGCTTAGTCTTAGAGTGAAATATTGGATTCTTTGATATATCAATTGCTGCTGAATTATCACAATAAATGAATATAGGTTCTTTGCATTTTACCTTTATGTCCTTCAACATTTTCTTAATCCATAATACCTGAGTACAATTAGTTGCTGCTGCAACATATTCTGATTCTATTGTTGATAATGATGTACAACTCTGCTTCTTGCTTATCCATGAAATCAATCTGCTACCAAGAAAGAATGCACTGCCAGTGGTACTCTTTCTGTCATCTACATCTCCTACCCAATTTGCATCGGTGTATGCACATAAATCAAAATTTTCATCTTTAGGATACCATAAACCAAGATTTGTTGTGCCTTGTAGATACCGAGAAATCTTTTTTACTGCCGATTCATGATTTTCTTTAGGATTACTCTGAAATCTTGAAACAATACATACTGCAATCATTATATCAGGTCTTGTTTGTGTCAAATATAGTAAACCTCCAATCATAGATTTGTATCTTGTTGGATTAACAGGAGTTGAATCATCCTTTAATGTCAATTTATCAGTTGTAGTCATAGGAGTACTTACCGGTTTAGAGTTTTCCATTCCAAATTTCTTCAGTAGTTCCTTCAAGTATGTTTGACATATGAATATACCTTTATTAGTTTGTGAAATTTGGAATCCTAAAAATAATTTTATCTCCCCAATCATAGACATTTCAAATTCTTCTTGCATCTTGTTAGCAAAGTCCTTACAAAATCCATCTTCTCCTCCAAAAATGATATCATCAACAAAAATTTCAATAACCAAGATGTCATCATTAGTCACTTTGAAATATAAGTTGGTGTCTGCATTACCTTTAGTGAAACCAAGCTTCAAAAGATATTTGTCCAATCTAGTATACCAAGCTCTAGGAGCTTGCTTTAATCCATACAAAGCTTTCCTTATTCTAAAAACCATATCTTTAACATTTGTCAATGAAAATCCATTAGACTGTTCAATTTAAACTTCCTCTTCAAGATCACCATTCAGAAATGCACATTTTACATCCATCTGATATACTTTATAGTTCTTATGAGCTGCAAATGCAAGAAATAATCTAACTGCCTCAATTCTAGCTACTGGTGTAAAGGTTTCATTATAATCAATTCCCTCTTTCTGTGAATATCCTTTACACACTAATCTTGCTTTGTTCCTGATGACCTTACCATATTAAGTTTCTTTTTGAATACCCATTTAGTTCCAATTACATTTTTGTCTTTAAGCCGGGGAACTAATGTCCATGTATTGTTCTTTTCAATTTGTTCTAGTTCATCTTCCATTGTTTTAATCCAATGTTCATCTTGACATGCTTCAATAATAGATGCTGGTTCAATTTGAGAAATTAAGCATACCTCTTCATTTTCCAGTCTTCCTCTTGTCATATCACCTTGATACTTGTTACCAATTAGCTAATTTTTTGAGTGATTAAGTCTTACATACCTGGGTTTATTCACATGTTGTTGTTCTTAAGTCACTGTGGAGTTCTCTGATGATGTCGGTGTGACTGGATCCACATTTTGTACCCGTGCACTATGTATAGGTTCATTTATGATCATCTCAACTACCAGTTCAGAATCTATAGACCTTGAATTTCCTCTAAAGTGTTCATCTATCTTCACATTAGCACTCTCAATGATTTCCTGCAATCTTTTATAAAAAATCTATATGCATTTCTCTTAGATGAATAACCAAGAAATATTCCTTCATCACTTCTAGGATCAAATTTACCAACATACTCATCTCTCCTAATATAGAATTTTCTTCCAAAAATTCTGAAGTATTTAAGAGTAGGAGTATTACCAAACCATAGTTCATAAGGGGTCTTACTAGTTTCACCTTTGATGTGGACTCTATTAAAAGTGTAAAACGCTATATTCACTGCTTCCCTCCAGTACACATGAGGTAGATTTGTTTCCAATATCATGCTTCTATCTGCTTCCAGAATAGTTTTGTGCTTCCTTTCCACAATTCCATTTTGCTGAGGTGTCCAGGGTGCTGATAGTTGTCTTCTGATTCCATTCACTTCACAAAATGTATTAAATTCCTTAGATGTAAATTCACCTCCTTGATCAAATCTTAAACATTTGATTTTCTTACCGGTTTCAATCTCTACCATTGCCTTGAATAGTTTGAATTTTCCAAAAGCTTCTGATTTCTCCCTGAGAAGAGCAACCCAACACATTCTAGAATAATCATCGATAATTAGCATAAAGTATCTATCTCCCTGTAGACTTCTTGTTCTTGTTGGACCACACAAGTGAGTATGAATTAAATCAAGAACATTATTGGATTTCTTAGAAATACTCTTAAAGGTTGTTCTGACTTGCTTTCCCATTTGATATTCCTTACATATCGGATTATGAGGTCTCACAATCCTAGGTAAATCCCTTACTGCCTTAGTTGAACTGATCTTTACAATGCAATCAAAATTCACATGAAAAAGTCTCTTATACCATAACCAACTTTCATCAATATGTGCAATCAAGCATGTCTTATCACTGTTATTCAAATGAAAGATATTACCCTTAGTCTGATTATCGGTTGCAATCTCCAAACCAGTTCTGTTCAGGATTTTGCATTTACCATTCTTGAATTGTAACTGAAATCCCTTTTCAACTAATTGACCAACACTCAAAAGATTATGCTTCAAACCTTCAACATAATAAACACTGTTAGTATTGTGCTTACCATCCAAAGATATAGTGCCTTTTCCTTTGATTAAACAAGCTTTATCATCGCCAAATCTTACTAGACCTCCACTATATTCCTGAAAAGATAAGAATTTACTTTTATCACTAGTCATATGATGTGAACATTCATAATCTATGATCCATTCATTCTTTTCTTCAATTTTAGCTGCCAGGGCTTGCTCTACCGGTGGAACAATAGGTGCCAGTTGATCTTCTTTTATTGCAACAAAAGCCCATCCATTGTCTGCCAGTTCTTCATCAGAATCATCAGTAACTCCTTCATCAACATAGTAACAAAATTTATCTCTGTTCTTCTTAAATCTGTATCTCTGATATTCAGGGTTAAGCTTATATGTTCTTTTAGCTTCCTCTCTCAATCTTGCATGTCTGTCAAGACATCTAGATACTATATGACCAACTTTATTGCAATTAAAACATTTAAATGATGCTTTACCTTCATACTTACTTCCAACTAGACCTTTAGGCTTTTTCCTTGCAAATAGTGCTTCAAGTTCTTCCAGTTCTTCATTTTCCCTTCTGAAATCTTCAAGTTTTTTTGCATACAGAGCTTTTCAATCAGATTTGTCAGATGATGATGCAGATGATGCAGATGATGATGCTCTGAAGGCTAAATCTGTCTTAATTGTAGCAACAGGACCAAATTCCTCAAGCTCAAATGCTGAAAGTTTTCCAACCAAGGTATCTCTAGATACTGATGTATTAAGCATTTTTCTCAACTCATTAATAGCAGTTACTTTCATTTTGTATGCCGGTGGCAAAGCTCTTAAAACTTTAGAAATAATTTCATCTTCACTTAAGGATCCTCCACAACATTGTATTCTTAAAACAATTTCATTAACTCTTTCCATAAAAGCAAAAATTCTTCCATCTTTTTCCATTTTCAATTTTTCATACCTGACCTAGTAACATTTTAGTTTTGTAATTTTGATAGTGGTATCTCCAATTTATCTCAAATAGCTTTAACAGTAGATCAGTCCAATAATCCCATAATTTTCTGATCTGATAATGTGCTCAAAAGTGCTTCTCTTGCTTTGCAATCATTTTCTTGATCTTTACCCAATGTTGGTGGATTAGGTTGATTTGGTGTAGGACCAACATAGCCATTCTTTGTAACTTCCTATATGTCTCTTCCAATGTAATTCATATGTGTCTCCATTCTGATCTTCCATATACCATAGTTAGTTCCATCAAGTTTAGGACTGTCCTTCCTGAAAATGTTTGTTGCCATAGGATCTCCTCAAGCTGTTAGACTTCTGCAAAAAGAGGACTTGGCTCTGATACCAATTGTTAGGAACCGAAAGGCAAATGAGAGGTGGGGGGGCTAAATCAGTTGTCAATGAATTTCAACCCAATTATAACTTAATCAAACTTGATACTTAATACCGGTAAACCAAACTTAATGTCAGTTAACAGATTAAGAGTTAATATCAATACCGGTGAAACTTAATGCATGAAACAGAAAGAGAAACAACATCCACAACACATAACACATAGATTTTGACCTGGAAACCCTGGAAGGGGAAAAACCATGATGGGAAACCTTACCCACAATCAGATGATACTACTACAGATAGTATGTGTATACAAATGGGGTCTGCACATGCAAAAAGGCCAACCACCTAGAGCACACTGCTCAAATGGGAGTCACAATGACTACAATAGGATGGTTAAATCCTAGAATAATGTAATGCTCAAAATAGCATCTCCAATGCTAGATTCAGTACCAGTTAAGCTCTGATAATCACCTTCAAACCTTCCTTGAATCTTCTCTATGGTATGCTCATATGATCTTCAATATTTGCACATACCATGTTACAATACCATACCATAACCTTACATACCATATCCTATCTCTCATCTCACAAATGAGATCTTACATATATACAAAACCTAAGACCAAGTGTGTAGGTCGGCTCACTAAGAATATTACAATAAAATCAATTACAAATAAGTCTTGATGAAGTACAACATGTCGGCTCAATACATTTACAACAATATCCAATCAATAAATCATCTCCATAATGTGCCGTGCTGATCTGGAATAGACAACGCATACCGGTCCATAACCTAGACCAATTTGCCGATAACAACAAATATGTCAACTCGATTAGACCAATAACCAAAACACCAAAACCAAGTATCCAAACCATGTCTTCAACATAATCAAGTGATCTCTAGATGATAACAGGTCATCATCAATGCCGGTGAACCATATAACCTACCGGTGAATAATATACCAGTGACTATGCATAAGTCACTGAACTTGCCAGTGAACATAATGTGTCGGTTCAATAGTAAACCAATATAACCATAGTGCCAAATCAACAATGTAGATCTCCATAAGGATAAGTGTTGACATCAATGAAAAAACTAATGCAACACATCTATAATACCAACAAAAGGGTCTAGACCCTTATACAAAAGCAAAAATAAGTGTAAAATATGGGTCCTGATCCTATACTAAAGTTGCCAAAAGGATAATGAAATCGAACCAAATAGACCATAAGTAGTTGAGAAATAACGAAAATAGGAAAAAGAGGAATAGTTGCAAGTAGGCTGCCAAACAAAGGTTAGGGGCAAGTTGACCTTTCACTCATGACTCGAGAATGAGTTTGGAAAGAGGAAGGATAAAGACCTTTCTTCCTTTGATGAACAATAGTTCAAGCTATATGATTGTATACACCTAAAAATGGTCTGAAGATAATTAATTAAATAAGCAATTATTTAATTAATCCCCCTTCCCAATTTAATTGAATTCATTAGCAATTTGATTAAATTCCCCATTCACCTAATTATTAATAAATCTAAGGATTTATTAAATAAGTTCATTTCAATAATCCCTTTTGATTAATTAATCTAAATTCATTTCTTCTAATCCCCTAATTAATTAAAACAAATCAATTTATGAGTTTTTGAAAGTTAATTAGCCTTTTCTTATTATTTGAATTTTTAAATTCAAATTACCCACATGCCTCCTAACTTCTAACTACCTAACTTAACCACCCCCTAACCTAACCCATTCCACCTAATCAAGTGTTTACCTAACCGTATCCTATCTTGCACATCCTAACCTCCTTATCCTAATCTTGTATGGGTTGGATATTCTCCCCTTGAGACACATGGCACTTATGCCACATGTCTCCCCCCTTGGACACTTGCCCTCTTGTGAGAAAGGCTCCTTGACACTTGTCACCACAAAGATGACAAGTGTCCATCCCTCCAACCTCTTCTCTAACCTCCTCCAATTTGACCCTTGATATCGTTAGACTCAATCTTGACCATTGATTCCTGCCACCTCACCCCTGGTCTTGGAAATCCTATATATATCCCTCATTTTGGAGCACAAAGGATCCCATCCCAAGCATTGTTATTATAGGCATATCCCATATTGCATATCATTTAAGCATTGTTATTATATGTATATCATTTCTAGCATTCTAGTTTAGCATTGTTATGATGAGAAATTGCATCTTAGATCTAGCTTAATTTGATCATATTCTAGCTTAATTGCATCATCTTCTAGCTTAATTATGCATATCATTAGCTTAATTAGCTTCTTGGATCAATCTAACATAATCATACACTCATCAAGCTTGCATACCATATCCTTTTAAATCCTTCATCTAGGTGTAGTCAAGTCACTGGGATTGCTCATCCAAATTTGAGAGCAAACCCACACTCACATCTCTTAGGAGGTGATAGGTCACTTTGTCATGGTTTATCTTTCATTTAATTTGAATTTTCTAACATGCTTGTAATGATCTATTGAGTGTTTGCGTTGTAGCTACAGGTACCCTACTTCACACTCACGATAATGATCATCCAAAATCCATTTATAAGATGAAGCAATAGGGGAAACCCCCACTAAGAGTTTGTTAACCATGAAGAGGGAGGATGTCAAGGAAAATGACAGTCCTCATGAAAATGTAATGTTATTTATATAATATTAATTTTAATAAAAATAAAATAAAATAAAATGTTATTTTGCATTCCCATGTCAATTCTCATCTAGCTAGGATCCATTTTCAGAGAATGCCTAAATACATGTACATATCAACATATAATACAGTCTTGTGTTAAATTGACTCATATCCCAATATTAATTGGGTCAAAAGCGAAGTTTTTTTTATCAATACTCCAGAGAGAAGACAATAGAGAATCAACAAAATCCTAGAATGTCGGATTGTAGATCTTCCTGCCACTTATCTTGGCCTCCCTTTGGGCATTGCACCTCCTGATTCTTTCTAGAGCTCTCTAGTGGACAAATTTCATAAAAAGCTAGCTGGTTGGAAAGGTGCCCTTTTAAGTCATGCTAGAAAGCTTCAACTTCTAAAAGCTTCACTTCAAAGCATACCTATCTATGCCCTAAGCCTTTTCAGAATTCATGTTAAGTATGCTAAAGCAATTGAGAAAATTCAAAGAAAATTTCTATGGTCAGGGGTTGAGGACAAAGAAAAGAATGTCTCAGGTATGTAGACCGAAAAGTAAAGGAGGTTTGGGACTGAGAAGAATCCAGACCTTAAATGAAGCTCTCCTGTCCAAACAAGTTTGGAGAACGTTCCACTCAAATAGTGAATGGTGTTAAATATGGTAAAGTAAGTACTCTCTTATGTCCTCCTCTCTTTATTCTTTTATCAATTCTGAAGTCAGCATTAATGGGTCCCACATCTAGAATCATGCCTCTAAGTGTAGAGATAGCATTGCTAAAGGGGTTACTTGGAAAGTTGGAAATGGTAGGAAAGTTAAATTTTGGGAAGACCCCTAGATTTTTGATAAACCTTTGATTGATATCCCAGAATGGGCCCCCTATGCCTCCTCCTGTATTAGATCTTTCGGTCTTCTAGTTGAAGGGTATTGGACATGCAATAATTGGCAGAACATTGAAAGCATCCACCCAAGCCTCATTAAGCTTAAGAACCATTTGTCTTCAGTCTGGTTGAATAAAGAGGAAGACTCCCTAATTTGGAAATATGAACCCAAAGGTATCATTACTATCTCTTCAATGTATGGTGTTCTTTCCCTGCCCCTCCTGATAATCCTTTTTGGTCTAAAGCTTGGATAAAGGGTGTGACCCCCAAAATCAACCTTTTCTATTGGACTATTCTTCAAAATAAAATCTTGACCTTAGATAACCTCAAGGGTAGAGGATTTGCCTTTCCTAATAGATGTGGTCTTTGTCTTAAGGAGGAAGAGTCAGTGGACCATCTAGCTATCCATTGTTCCTATTCTCCTTCGATCTGGTAAAGATTTCTTAAGAGTTTTAGTATTGATTGGGTGTTTCCTAATACTATCAGTGAGTTGTTCTACTCCTGGAATTACCATTGGTCTAACTCCTTTTTGAGATCTCTGTGGTAGCTATCACTCCCTCACATTCTTTGGGGACTATGGAAAGAAAGAAAAATCGTATCTTTAGGGACACCACTCTTACTCAAGATATTGTGTTCCAGAAAATTCAATGGGTGATTGTGGAGAACATTGGGATCATTGGGGGCCCTTGTTTTTTGACCAACCCTCTGGAATCTCAAATTTTAAGTTCCTGGAATTTGAAGAATGCTGGCAGTTCTGATCCTAAGCAAAACAAAAGACTTGAAGCAAGGTGGCAAACTCCCCCTCATGGTTGGTTCAAATTCAATTTTGATGGTGCTGCAAAAGGTAATCTGGGCCCTATGGGATGTGGAGCTATTCTTAGAGATGACAAGGTATATGCAAGGAATTGAATGCCATTCCAATAGGAAGTCAAACAAACCACAAAGCAGAAGCAATGGTAGCACTTCAAGGTATTCTTCTCGTAAAAAGATGGAATTGCCCCTACATATGGATTGAAGGGGACTCAAACAACATCATCAAATGCCTCAAGAGGACCTCTAATCCTTCATGGTCTATTAATAACATTATAAAAGCAACTAAAGACCTCATCAACACTTTTGAGAAAAGCTACATATCTGATATCTACCGTGAAGCTAATGGGTTTGCTGATTGGGCAGCCAACGGGCGGTCAATCAAGATGAAATGATTACTTGGCAGGGTGAATAAAACCTCCTTGAGGAAGTAAGATTAATCATTTTCAAGGACCAATATCATAGCATCCCAAAGATTTTTGATGTACAAACTAATAATGAAACAGATTAAAAGGAGCACTTCGAGCAATTATAATATTGTCAGCACCATTTATTATAACACTCAATCAATCACTTCCCACGCTTTTTGGGTAAATTTGGTAGCTCAGAGAAACTTTCGGTGTAAAGTTCTCTGCAAGTCTCGACATTCTACTCTGAATAGCGAAAATATGGGTGGAAATAGATGCCGATACGAGCCTAGTAGCTACAAGGAATGGAAGCAAAAGGAGGCAGTCTAGAACATACCGCAGAAGGGTGGTTTTTTTGAATTCATGGAGAGGCTTCATGGACGGGACGCCACAGTCACTAATTTCTTTTGTAAAAACTAGAGAATGGGTATTTTGAAGATGGGAGACCAGTCTGTTGTCATAGATGAAGACCTTATTGCCCAGGCCATGGGGCTCTGAAGGGAAGGAAGCAACTACTACAGAGATAGAAAAGTGAGCAAGGAGGCCATTGATAGATATTCAAAAACTGAAAAGGAGAAAAAATGCCTGGTGAAGCTAAGTAAAACTTACTATCCCCCTAGGGCTTTTGTCAAACCATGGAGGGAGGTCCTTTTTGTTATAATGCGCTATATTACTTTAGATGGTAGATTCACTAAAGTATACAACTACCATTTTGTTTTGCTGAATCATTTTAGGCATGACGAGAAGGTTAACATTCCATATTTTCTCTTATGTTCTATGAATGCCACCATAGAATCCTACAAAGAGAACCCTACGGAGGACATTACCATGCATCAGTGTTTAATGGTTCTTATTTATGACCATCTCAAGGCTAACCAAATAGCTCGCCCACAACCCTCTATTTCTGAGTCTGAGGAGGATGGGTCAGACTCTGTTTTTTCCTTGGATGAGGGTTCTGATAGTGATCCAACGAGCGAGTCGGAGGAGATTATGGATGACTCAGAAGTCGAAATAGGTAAGAAGAGGAAATATTTGAAAACCAAGCCTTCCTTCTCAAAGGGAAAGAAACCCAAAGGCAAAATTCTCCAGATTAGCTCCTCCTCCTCCTCCTCAGAGGGCTCAGAAGATTCAGAGAAGGAGAAACCCCAGGGTTCTCAGAAAAAGAAAACTAAAGTCCATACACAGACCAGAAACAAACAAAAGAGAAAGGATGAGAATGTGAAGGAGCTGGAGGATCATAAGCAGAAAAAGATTTTGGAAGCTGGCCAGAACTTGGAGGAGGTGACCAGTGGAGAAATTCTTAGGGCTGATGACAAAGCTACTGTTGGTGACACCCCTAATAAGGAACATGACAACTCTAGAAAGATTGATCTCTCCGTAAACCCACCTCCTCAAGGTATGAAATATTTTATGGACACCATGGAATGGTTATTCACCAGTTGCAAGAAAGCTGTGGATGACAACAAAAAACTTAGCCACATAATCCAGATTGTAGAAACTATTAACACAAGGGAAGGGAAGACTATGGCTGATTATATGGAGGATTTGACAAATACTGTTGCTAAAGCTGAAAACATAAGAGACTCCTTCAACCCCAGATTCAAGCAAATCGAGAAAGACCTACTGGAGAGGAAAGCAAAAGCTAATGCTATGGATCAAACTATATTGGAATCTGTCAGTAAAGTTGGCAAAATTGAGGAATGTCTCAAAAGTATCCCAGAGAAAAGCTTGAACATTCTGAAGGTCTCTGTTGGCAATACTAAAACTCTCATCAACACATTGGATGAGGAGAAGGACACCCTAGACATTGACCCTAACACTGAAGGCACATGAGATGTTCAAGGGCCTAGAACCAGAACCAGAGGAAAAAAGAAAGAGAAGAAGCCTAATAAGGACCTGGATGAACTCAAATCTGTTGCAACCTCCCATGACCAGCTGGTGATTAAGGCAGAGGACCTTCTGAAGACTCTTTAATTGTATTCCTGGTTTTTGTTGTTCTGTTGTTCCTTTCTTATGCTGTCTTTTCTGTTTACTGGTTTGTTGCCAGTCGTTTTGTATCTGAATTTTATGTTTTGGAACTCTATGATGACATATCTTATATCCCATGTTAAAGGTTTTGGGTCCTAAAAACCTACTTTTCTAATTAATCAGAACATGATCTCTTCTTATTATTTAATTTATCTAGATTCATAAAAAGAGATTATATTCACATATAATAATATATAAGCACCATTCATAAAATAATGCAATTATTCAGATATAGGAACTCACTATTTCTAATCTTGTTCACATTCATGCAACTTAACTACTTAACTACTTATCTTGAGAGAGTGTCAATGGTTCCAATTGCATTGTCATAATTAGTTGTCATAATCATTCTTATTTATATTTTAAAAAGATACTTAAAATAATCAATCTATATAATTTGTTGTGTACTAATAAACAATTAATATAATATTTCAATAACTAAATTAGATAAATTAAATAGGATGTGACATTTTTCACTATAAAATGTATTCCTTAATGGAAATTGATATGTAAAAGCATTAATTTCAAGTTTAGAGGTTATTAAATTTCCATCAAAATATAATTTTTTTGATTAAAATAAGCAGCAAAACAAGGGTGCTAACCTTGTATACAAACAACCCATATGCGACAAAAAGAAAGCAACAAAACAAGGGTGTTGACCCTATACAAGCTCAAGTCAAACATGCCAATAACAACAGGTCAGAGGACAACTGCTAAAAGTCCTACCAAATCAACAACATCGCAATAACAAAAAGATATGAACCCAACTCAAGACTGGGGAGAATCACCCCCATGTTGGAGTATAGGGAACTGTTGGCATTGACACTCATCCGGTGATTTCTGGAGACTTTTGGTGATTGATTAGTTGTTTAGGGTTTTCATTGATGTCAACTCTTCATGGTTCAATTTGATTCAATAGTCGTGACTTAGCCTATCCAGAAGATGGAGGTAACCGGTAAAATAGGGCATTTTGATAATGTGTTGATCCAGAATCATCTCCGGTGTTTGCAGTAATTATTTTTGTAACCTTAGTGTTTGGTAGGACCTTTAGGAAGCATGTGGTTGCAATATTTTATTCCGGTGCTATGGTGTGTTTGAGATTGGAGCCGACTTCATCTACACGTTACATCTATTAAGGCCCACTTGAAGGAGATTATTTTTGTGGTGAGATCGGATATATAAGATCATTTTAGCGGTTGATTTTAGTAATGTGATGATGTGTTATGTGTGTAAGCGATCAATTTTGGTGCTATTGAGTGCAGTTTCACGTGCACATTTTTGTTTCAGATCAACCAATAACTATGTTGGGACTCATTAAAATTGAGTCAAGTTTTGAGGCCCAATTCAAATTTTTGCTTTGCATTTCCAAATGAGTCAGTTTGAATGGCCTAGTTAGAGAGAGGGCAAAATGGAGCTAGTTGATTTTCGAAGGGTAAGGCTCGAGAGACATGTCCTACACCTTTCATTTGGCCTATTTAGTGATGTGCAACTTTCAAAATTCAGTTTGGATAAGTTTACCAGGTACCCATTTCAAGGGGTGAGTTGAAAGTGCATTTTAGGCACAAATGCAGATTTTATTGAGTAGCCTACTTTGGGTGTTTATATCTTTTACCCTGTTGATTGTCATGATGAATTTAAAAATGGATTAAATTCTATGCATAAATATGAGTCAGCATGCAAAATTTCAAGTCTTCATGAGTCCATTTTCTCAGTTTACCAAGCTTGAACTGTTTACAGTTTGAATATTTTGACAAGTCCCTGTTTAAGCACCTAGTCGGAGCCCTGTTTCACATAAGTGTAAAAGTTGCCTCAGTGAGTGTTATGCCAGAATGTTTGTTCCATGCTATTGTTGGTATAAATTATGAGTCATGTTTCAAATTTCAAGCCTCTGCCAATCCGTTTGATCGGTTTTCAAAAGGGTCTATTGAGCCATCTATTTCAGGGATTTGTACATTTGTTGCCGCATCAATTAAAGCAGCCATTTTCATGAGTGCACCATTTGCACCCAGTCAGACTTTTGGTTGAATTGAGAATCCAAAGATTTAATATGTACTTCAAGGTACCTGTGTTTCAAATTTAAGGGTCTACGGAGGTCATTTGATATTTTTAAGAAAGACATCATGTGTTGCCAGAACATTGACTTCATTAGGTCCCCAGTGCCGACAAAGCCAGTTGGTCATTTTCAACAATTAATATCTCTTCGCTCGAGATTCATCTTGAAAAACCGCTTGGCAGAGTTCATCCTTGTATATTAGAGTACATGTCTGTCAGATGGTGAGGTCCAGAAAGGTGTTTTGACCGGTTGAAAAATACGTCTTCGCAATTAAATGCGAAAATGTGGCGTAAGTGCCTGAAAGTTGTAAAATTCAATTTTATGATCCGAAAATGGTGCCGATCATTTCCAAAGGTAAGTTTAAGATTCCTAAATCATTTCAGAGGTTAGTTGCATGAAAACAATTTTTTTTTTAGTCAGACCCACTTTGGGGCCCGACCCAGCTCTTGCCCGTGCATTAATTTTATGGTAAAGTGTTCTTCATGCATGCTAATGCCATTACCACCAGCTCGGTCTACATTATGATCCTTTATGTCTTTTTACCACGGTGAATTAAGCAAGGTGTAATTCTAGTATGCTCTTTGCATGGTTTTTGAAAAGGGTGTTTTTAAGGGATTCAAAATAAATGCAAATGGCATTTACAAGCAGCATAAACCCTCCTGTGCAATGGTTATTGAACACTCAAAAATTTCCAAGCAAATATATTGGCAGTCAAAGCCATTTCCCCCTCTCTTAAGAGCAGAAAATGAAACATTAAGCCTCACATGTGGATTAAAGGGGCAATAGCATATTAAAATGGAAATCAACAAATGCAAACAGAAGGAGCTACAGAAGACTTCCAAGGTGGACATGATAGCTGGAGAGAGGCATTTAAAACTTCAAAAAATGCAGATTGGCAGTGTGTTAAGCAATGTCTTGTATTAATTCTGGCTCCACGTGCCTCCCCATCTCCCTGCTGGAGAAGGCGTTGGAGTAAGTTTTTAGAAACTTCAGGAAATGCAATTGGCTGGTGTGAAGCCATCTTCTCCCCTGTGTAATGGCTGAAAGGACTCTAAACTTCATTTTCAATGCAAATCGCTATTATCCCCACCTCCCTCACGGTGCTGGTTGGGTATTTAAATTTGGAAGAGGTTGCAGAAGCTTTCAAAGTAAATATAAGTGTTGCAGAGCCCAAGTTCTACATTCCCTTGCCAAATCTTCCTTCCTGCCGTAAGAGGTGAGTTTGGTGGGCATTCAAAATTCAAGCAAATTCCATTACTTGGTGTAAAGCTACAGTTGCGTGGAGTTTGGAGAGTCTCAAAGTTTTAAAGCAAAAACAAATGGCAATGAAACCAGTCCTCCCTTCTGCGTGGTATTTGCAGAGGCTTCAAACTCCTTGGCAAAAGAATGGTGCCATTAAAACTCTCAAACAAAACCTTGAAAGTGCAGTTCCCAGGCTAATTACTTTATCCCACATTCGCTGGGCAAAGGAATTTTTTGATATGTACAACAAATAAGACACCCATCTAATATGTCAAAGCCACAAAGGGCTTTTGACACAAGGTTCTAAGGGCACCCAAGGTGGACCCCATGCGCGTGGGTGCACTTCCCAAGGTGACCAAGGAGGTTGATTGAGTGGAGACAAGTGGACCCCACGTAGGCACGGTTCTCGAGGCAGATGCATTTTGTAGAGGAAGGCCGACTTAATTGGTGAGTAGGTTGCAGGAGATTGACGGTCAGCATGACTTCGTGAAGGGGAGATGCTCATGAGTTAAGGTTCATGAAGTAGGGAAAAACCTAGGCAGATTGTGAAGGGGTTAAAGAGCATGCAAGTTTGATGGAGATCGACGACTTGCATGACTTCATGACCCGAAGATGCTCAAAGATTAGCTATTGCGAAATGGCGAAAGCTAGGTGGCAAGATGACATGGCGGTCCAGCTTGCAGGTCCCAGTGACATGGTAGTGACGTGGCAGACACGTGGCGATGATTAAGCAGCTTGGTGGCAGACATGTGGCGGAGTGATGAAGTGTCATCTGAGGTGGCACCCAGTGGACCCTGCGAGCCAATCAGAGACCACCACGTGGTAGGGTGTCAGGCCAAAATTAGAGGCAAAAATGGGTGAAAAATTAAAATTAAATGTATAGTTGAAACTATACAAGAAATTCAAAAAATTTAAATGACAGAGCCATATTCAGAATTAATTCACCCAGAGGTCCATTTTTGCCTGAAATGGCAAGTATAATATATTGCTGGAAAGCTCTCGAAATGAAGAATGCAATTATGAAGTTGGTTTCAACATAAATCATATATTTAGAGAGCAGTTTCCATGGAAATGAAGAATATATTTTTGCAGTTAGGGACAAAGGAGACACTTGGCAAATTTTGATGAAACCTAATCTTTTTCCCTCTCCTTCTTATTCCAATTTTCTTTTGATTGTAAGGGTTCTAGAAATTTGGGGGGAGGGGCTTCATTTTTTCATGGTTTCCATTTTTGAGTTCTCTTCAATATTGTATAGGGCAGGGTTTTTCTTTTGAGTAATAGACTACTTTCTTACTGTAGATGTTTTGCTGCAGGTTCTTGTGTATGTAAGGCATGCACAAATTCACATAGTATTTGTCTCTGAATGCATATCTCTTTGTTATAAATTGAAGCCTCAAGGAGGCTGAAGTTTGTCAATTTCAAGGAGATTGTTGTGGTTGTTTGCAGGTATTCTTCAAGGAAGAATTTAAATTCTGTAATAGATCATAGATAATGGGATATATATTTTTAGATCTGATGATTTTGTGAGTGAGCTAAGTAATGCATTTTTGTAAGGCATTAATGCAGGGATATTTAATGATGAAGGTGGATTTGCAGTACATGCTTTCATTTACAGTTTGATATATGACTCTATTGCCCTTGGATAAGGCACTGGTCTTGCAAGTTTGGGGATGTTTTCAGATCAAACATATTAAAAGATAAATCTATTTCCCTTTATGTTTAGGGGTTAATGTTCTATCCTTCCAAAGCTCTATTTCACTTATTATTTGTATAAGATCCAGCCCATCTGTACGTGTTACCTAATTTGGTGAGGTTGTGGAATGGTCTATTTGCTTATTGTTGATGCAGTCATATGTTTGTGATTGTTGTATTTAATGCATCAAAATGGTGTCCCCCCTAGGTCTAGCAGAACGTGAAGTGCAGGAGGATCAATTAGGGTCCTATGTTATGTTGTCCAAGCCCTGATGTGTTTCATAGACTAAAATTGGCCATTTCATAGAAGGATTGCAGGTGTACTTGGGTTTATCACTTTTGGTGAACAACAAACTGACTGAGACCGGAATAGGGTAATCAACAGAGCAGAGACAGAAAGTGACACCGAGCCTAACTAGAACTCAATTTTGCATAGTCAGATGCTATTTATAAGTTCATTCCATTGTACATTCTCATTGTAATCAAATTATAAGGCAATGATCCTTTCCTGAAGGTTGTATCCTTCTAGGCACATATACTTGAGCAGTGAGCTCTAAGCAGCCTGACTGCAAGTGCATTCGCCATCTATGTAATATTTATGTACTCCAGGCCATAGTATATGAATATTGTGGGTTCCAGCCCCACCATGGTTTTTCCCTTTCCATGTTTCCACGTAAAAATTTCAGTGTTGTGGATTTGTGCTTTTATTATTGCATGTTTTTGATTAAGAAAAAAAAGGTTTTAAGGGACCCGAAACCCGCTTACAAAATGAAAGATGAGCATGAAAGAAACAAGACAAAACAATTGCAAAAGACCAGCACAAAAACCAACAGCTAGGACAAAAAGATAGCAAGGAGCCAACAAGAAATTGGCATCCAAAACCCAACATTACATATCAATTGAACACTTTTATAGACTCCTCAACATTCTGAACCAGTAGCATCATCACCTTGGCTGCTTCCCTCAGATCATTGCTCTCCTATTTCAGCTAGATGTCTTTCATTTTGGCCTCCATCTCTGTGGTGTTCTACCTAGTCCTTCGCTTATAAATTTGATGGGTGGAGCTGGAGGTCGGTACATCTTCAATGATTACCAAGTTCTTATCCTGATTTTTCCTCTCTAAGTGATCCACCAAGGCATTCATATTATGTGACAAAACTTTTAGGACCTCAAGACTGTGGTTCATGAAACTTTTTAGAGCCTTCTCAGTACGAGCAACCCGGGTATTGATATTGTCTTTATCCTCCTCAGCCTGTTCTTTCACAATTCTGATAACATCCTCTAGATGTTTCAAATCCCCTTTAATTAGGTCTTTTTCCAGCCAGTCCTGCATTTCGATTTCCTCCTCGGCTTTATTGGTTTCCGTCTCCTCATTCTTTTTCCCTGAATTTGTTTCCTTAATCAAATTGTTTATCTTATTTTCCAAGTCCCTCTGTTTGCTCTGAATGCTAGTAATGTTGTCAATAACCCATTTCTGGAAGTTGAAGGATTCCAGAGTATAGTTACGGGCATTATTCAAAATGGTATTTGCTGAATCCCTACCTTGCTCAGTACCCATAGAATTAGGGTTGTCATCCTCCTTATAATTCAGGGTGACATTCTTGCTATCTGAGCCCATAGGGTTAGAGTAAGGGTTTTCAGAGTTAACCCCTTCTTCCTCTTCACCAACGTTCTCATACTTCTCACTCTCCATTTTTGTCTCAATATCCTTCCCCTTTTCCTCCTCCAAATCACAATGCACCTCCATTTCCACATTCTGTATCAACTCTTCATTTTTTATGGGTAGGGGCATTAGGTTGATCCTCATCCACTTCAGAATCTTTACAACTCTTAGAAATATGTGCATTAGTGACTAGGGGATCATCTTTGCTAGCCCTAGATTTTTCCTTCAGGTATTCATAAATGAGCAAGATGAGCCCTTGATGGGCTATATGGTAAGAATTAGGATTTTTAGTGTGATCAGCCAAACTCTCATTCAGAGAGGATGCTAAGTAATAAGGTAGGGAGATTTTAACCCCATGACGGAAGTGATTAAGAATTGCAAAATGATAGTTATAGATTTTAGTGAATCTACCATCAACAGTGAGAAACTCCATCAAAACCCTTAAAAATTTCTACCAAAAGGACTTTACCTGCTGGGGAAGGTAGTAGGAGATCTTGTCTTTCTTGACAAGCTTGACCTTCTCATCCTCCGATTTTGAGAAGTTTTTGAGTGCTTCGGCAACATACTTCTAGTCTCTATAGAATTTAGTGCCCTCCTTTCGAAGACCTGTGACCTCCGCAACCAGATCCTCCTCAATTTTCCATATCTCCCCAAACAAGGTGACTCTATTGTTGTTCTAGCATCTAGCAAAACCATGTGACACCGAATTTCTTCTTCCATGTAGCTTTTCCATATAGTCAGTAAAACCATATCTATGAAGCCTTCTCCATACTTTTCGTTCACTCTTCCAATTTTCGCAGCCACTTGGCTCATTCCTGTTTAAGTTACCACACATTTTGAATAGCAAGTAGAAGTACCCAAAGATGTATTTCATAGTCTGCAGGTATAACCCCAAGTTCTTGTGGAAAAATCTGGAATAACAAAACATAGTCTCTTTCATAGTTTTAAAGCTTATGTTAATGGCCGCACAAAACCATCATTTATTATTATAATCCTCCTCACACATTTGATCATATAAATCATGCCTAAAGGCAATCATTAACTGACAGTTAATTTGCCCCCAAACTCTGTCTTTGGAATTCGGACCCCAAAAGATAATCATGATATTAACTTGACCAATTGATGCGATCAAAAAATAATTGCTCTCTAACATCCTTTTTACAATGGGTCTCTTGAATATATTTAACATCCACCTCTAAATTGACCCCTTCATTAGCTAGGAGGTCCGCAACCTTATTGCCTTCTCTTAGAGTATGAGTTATGATAATACTAACATAGTTATTTTATATTTTTTTAGCACTTTCAACTAAGTTAGTAATATTCCAAGAAACAGAACTAGAACCTTTAAGGGCTTGGATGATATTTAGGGAGTCCCCTTCCAGCCAAATTTTTTTAGATTTGAAACCCTGAGCAAGCTGGAGGCTTTTTAGCATGGCCAGAGTTTCAGCCACATGATTATTTTGGACCCCAAAAGGAGAAGCAATAGCCGCAATACAGACACCTTGAGCATTTGTGATGACTCCTCCACCACCAAACTTCCCAGGGTTGCCTTTAGCCGCCCCATCAAAATTCACCTTTATCTAATCATGATCAGGAAAGTGCCAGACAATATTATCTCTCCTATTCTTATTGTCAGATCTGCAAACTTTGTGTATTAAGTTCCATTAAGTGAGGATGCCTTTTTCAATTTCATTCATATCAGTAACAAGCCATTACTTATTATTCATGTGAGGAATATTTATGTTCTCTTTTATAGCCCTACAAATTTTTTCAAAAACCACCTAAGAGGTGCACTTAGCTTCCCTAAATATTCTGTTATTTCTCTCTTTCCAAATTCCCCAGCAAGTCATGGGGAGGATCAGGGACCAAAGGTTCTTGATAAGAGGACAATTGGTGTGGAATGTCCATTGCCAGATAATTTCCTTGAGACTCTTGTTCATGACCCAATCAACTTTCCATTTCTCCCACAACTTACTCCAAATTTCCCAGGTAAATGAGCACTGGAAAAACAGATGATCAACTAATTCTTCCTCTTTCTGGCATAGCTCACACATGTTAGGGAATTTGAAACCTCTTTGGACCAAATTGTCAATAGTTAGGATCCTATTGTGAGTAGCAAGCCAAAGGAACATATTGACTTTAGGGATCGGAATTCTATTCCAAACTTTACCCCAAATGGGGTTACTGGTCTAAGAAAAAGTGTTTTTGTAGGCAGAAGCAACCGTAAAGTCACCTCTAGGATTACTTTTCCAGAGAAATACATCATAATAGTCTTTGTTAATAGAAAAAGACAGCAGCTCCTTCTGGAGTAGGGAAAATCCAGCATGAATAACATCAAGCCTCACCCATTTGTTCTCCTTCCAGTAGTCACGCACCATAGGTCCAAACCTCCTTTTACATTCCTCAATAAATTGACTGTTGCCTTGATCAAAGAGAGATTCATTATTCATCCAAGGATCCTCCCAAAACCTTATTTTGTCACCTTTTCCAAGGACCCATCTAGCTCCAGCTTTGGCCACTTTTATGGATTTGATAATACTATTCCAAATGAAGGATTCGACAGGGATGTCTTCAGAGTTAAGGAAATCCTAGATAGGCTGATGCTGAATATATTTGTCAAACTAGATTCGGTTCCAATCTTTCTTGATGTCATAAGGTCTCCATAATTGTTTTGCTAGGAGAGCTTTTATTAAAGGTTTTTAGAGCTTTAATCCAAAGCCCTCCTTTGCTCTTTGGTTTAAACACTTTGTCCCAAGCAACCAAGGATATCCTCTTTTTTTCTTCAACTACTAACCATAGAAATCTCTTCTAGATTCTTTCTAATGCTTCAACAAATTTAGCTGGGATACCAAATAAACTGAGAGCATAAACAGGGAGATTCTGGAGTGTAGCTTGAAGAAGCTGCAACTTCCCAGCCTGAGATAAAATGGATCCTTTCCATCCAACAAGTTTTTTGTTGAGTCTGTCAATAAGAATATTCCAGAAGGAGTTTGGGGGAACTAAATCCAAGGGGAGACCCAGGTAGGTGGAAGGGAGCATGTCCACCTTGCAACCAATAATTTTAGCAATTCTTTGTTGTCTTATGACCGGAGTGTTCATGAAGTATATAGCCGATTTGTCCTAATTGACTTGCTAGCCAGTAGCCAAAGCATAAAAATTAAGAGCAATTTTGAACGCATCAGCCTCCTCAATAGACAAATATCCCATAAGGATAGTATCATCAACAAACTATTGGTGAGAACAAAAAAAATTAGCAGAGGAAGGTTGAAGGCCTTTGATAATTTTATTCACTTTCAGATTATGGATCAATCTACTCATGCTCTCTGCCAAGATGGTGAAAAGAATAGGAGATATGGGATCTCCTTGTCTGAGCCCCCTTGACGATTTAAAGAATTTAGTAGGAGATCCATTAATGAGAATTGAAAACATAGGAGTGGAGATCAACTCTCTGATAATTTTGATTATCTTCTCATCAAATCCAAAAGCCTCCATGATTCTGAAAAGAACTTGCCAATCCACTCTATCATAAGCTTTTGGCAGATACAACTTTATCAAAAATCCTTCTTTATTAGCAGCATTGAGGGAATGAATATTCTCATGCACAAGAATGATAGAGTCCAAAATCTGCCTGCCAGGAACAAAACCTTTCTGCTCCTCAGAGATGATGAAGGGGTGGACAACCAAAATTCTCATAGTCAAAACTTTGGATATGATCTTATAGAAAGAGTTACATAGACTTATTGGCCTATATTTTCCCATTGAATCTGCCCCAACAACTTTAGGAATTAAGGCAATAAAAGTGGAATTGAATTCCTTAAGGATTCTTCTGGAGCCAAAAAATTCTTTTACTGCATTGACAGTGTCTTCTCCCACAATATGCTAGAATTCCTGGAAGAAAAACATAGGGAAGCCATAAGGATCCAGAGCTTTATCCCCTTGAAAAGAAAAGACAACTTTTTAAATTTCTCCAGCAGAAGGGATAGTAGAAAGGGCCTTATTCTGATTAGGATTAATGATCTTGGGAATGATATTAACCAAATCTTGTTTTTGGGTATAATCAATATCCTTGTTCCTAGTGAGGAGTTGAGAGAAGAAACTAACAACTTCATCCCTAATTTCATCCTTATTAAGAAGAATTTTGTCCTCAACAATTAATCTGGAAATTCTGTTCGCAGCTTTATGTTTCAAAGAAGTCATGTGGAAAAATTTAGTGTTTCTGTCCCCAGCCTCCAACCAAATCGCCCTAGATCTCTGCCTCCAATAGATTTCCTCCCTAGAAATGATGTTGTGAAGTTTGACTAATACATCATCTTCCATAGCTTTGGGATACTTTTTATAGCCATCTTTCTGTATTGAGTTTTGGATCTGTTCTAGTTCCTCCTTTAGCTTTTCTTTGAATCAAAAATATCACCAAAGACCTTCTTGTTCCATATCTTAATGTTGACTTTGATGTTTTTAAGTTTTTTAGCAACTTTATGTTACCACTTATTATAGTTACCATTAGTTTTATATCCAAAGTCATTCTATATACTCTAGTCAGTTACTACTACAGAAACATTCAGTCAGTATGCACAGAGCAGTTGGTTATAGAAGAAAGTAGTCTTAGAGCCCAGTATTCACCGAGTTGTCTACCGAGTAACATTCCATGTCTATCGAGCATAAACAATGATACACCGAGTGAATCGTGTTACCAGATTCATTGAATCTAGACACACATGGGAAAATGTGTTACAAGATCGAGGAACAAAGAACCGTTATCACATTGGAAATTACACTTAAGGATTGTGTATGATTTTGAGGTCATCTAACCAATGAAATATTTTGTATAGTTATTCATTCGATAAATCATGTTTGTAAGATCGAAGCAATGAACCTGATCACCGACATAAGATATCTATTTATACAACATGGATTGAGATCAGATAGAGACATATAGAGGTGTATGAAGCAAGACATGTGTGATACATAAGAAAGGACTGAGTGTTATGACTGTTACAGAGACATAGAGGTCACCGAGAAGGATTTCAGAGAATAGTCAAAGAACAGAGTAAACAAAAGGGTTTACCGAGTTACTTTATGGGTTATCGAGGTATGCTATAAGCAAGGTAATCTCATTTTGAGCACATAGAATCTGCTATAACATTCCAGATGTAAAGTTGCAGATATTTGTAAAGATTTTATTGTAATATTTTGAAGTTGTAAGAGAAACCTTTAACAGGGTAAAAGACTCTAACAAAGTCTATAAATTGTAAAGCCTTTAACCAGGTGCAGCAGTTAGAATAAGTGTTGTAAAATACTTTAGCAAGTTAGATCTAATGATCTTGATACTCCTAACAGGGTGAGCTATCAGAAATACCTGAACATGTAGCTCTAACCGAGCAACCTTTATTATTGCAGTAGTGAAGTTGTGGGTGCCATCCCCACCGCAGGTTTTCTCTGTAACCAAGAGTTTCTGTGTAACCAAAATATATGTGTTATGGAGTGAATCATGTATGATTGTTATTTATTTGTTTTAGCTTTATGTTATGTTACAACAATTTGTGGTTTATGCATAACAGTGAAGATATTGTTGATAAAAGGATTTGAAGTACTAATTCACCCCTCCCCTCTCAGTATATTAGCTTTCCATATTGGGCCTAACAATTGGTATCAGAGCTCTAATCTTGGAAAAGGGTTTAATAGCCTAAAGAGAAAGATCTTATCAATGGAAGGCTATAAACAATCTCGAAAAATTGTGTATCTGCAAGAAGAGTTGGATCATGCTAATCAAGTGATCGCAGACATGCAAAGACAAATGCAAAAATCATTGAAAGTTAGAAGGAGATTATCTGATGATTTGCAGGACTCTCAAGAGTTAGTGGAACAAATTGAAACATAATCTAAGAACAGTATATCTGAAGAGACTGAAGAGATGATTGAAGAACTAAAGGAGAAGAACAAAGCACTAACTGATCAGCTACAAGCAATGAAAAGAGGACATGAACATTTTAGCATACAGATGACTAAGAATCTTGATGCATTGAGGACAACTGAAGATAAAGTAAGAGATCTAGAAAGAGAAAAACAACATCTTGAAGCATTAGTATCTAAAAAGAATGATGAAATCACAAGGTTGACTGGGATTCAACAAAATCTGTCAGATCAATTGGGCTATGCACATCATGAAGCAAATCTGAAAGATGATGAGAATCAAGCATTGAAACTTGAAGTATCAAGGTTGACCAATGAACTTGAAACAGAAAAGAAATCCAAGGAAACATTGAAAAAGAGTTATGAAGCATCAAAGATGTTGGATGAGCAACTGAATACAAGAAGACCCAACAAAGAAGCAAGACTCAGTTACAAAGGAAAAGACTCTATCGAGAAGGGAATTCATACAACTAAGAGAGGATAATCATCAAAGCAAGCTAGAAATGAGAAGAATATCAAAGGAAAGAAGTCTATTTGCAACTACTGTGGAAAACAAGGTCACACTGCTAACATGTGCCAAATCAGAAAAGGTAAGCAACCGAATGTCACCAGGTCTAATGGTTATTGTCACAATTGCAACAAATATGGTCACACATCTAACCAATGTAGGACAAAGTCTACTAGCAATTATAAGAAGGAAAAATTTAAAGGGTTTTGTAAAAATTGCAATAGATATGGACATAGTACCAAGGAGTGTTGGTTTAAATAGAAAAACTATATGTGGTCTACACATCGATCAAATACTAGAGGCTATCGAACTCACACAGATCCTTACCGACAGTATTCTGCGGTACCATGGGATTACAATACAAGGATATGGTGTGAATGTTGTGGAAGATATGGACATATAAGTGCCAACTGCTTTATAAGGTTTAGAATGAACAACCAAAGATCATGGAGAAATCCTGGTATGATATGTTTTCATTGTCACAAAGTTGGACACTTAGCTGGAGATTGCAGAGATCAACCTAGAAAAGATACTGAAGAAATAAAAGAAAAATTATAGATGATTTGGAAAAAGAAGGAAATTGTGTCAAATGAAGAAAGAACCTTATCTACCGAGATAGGTGCACCTACTCCAAATTAATCGGGAAAGCTATGAAGGGACTGCATTCTCTCAAAGGTCAAATCTTAATAGTTCCTATTTCATTTTGTACTTAAATCAAAATCTGCATAATTAAAGATGCATTAGAAAAATTGAAATTTTATCAAAGTCTTTTGGAAGCCTGTCAAGTTGGTAAATGCAGGAAGTCTAGTTACTTGGTAAAAGCATAAAAAAAAAGAAGTAGTGGTACCGAGTGCATTTAATGTTTTCTGACCTAACTGCACGAAGCCTGATGAGGTACAATGAATACTTAAAGCTATTGCGCGGTCATTTTTTCACTCACCAAGTTTTCAAGAAAGCAGAGCAAAGTGAATTAAAGGCGATCAAACCTCCTATGAAGAAAATTCAAAGGTATTTACATCAATCACAATGCATTATCAAGATAGTTTACCGATCATATCAAATTTTTTTTTGCTAAGTAGAAAGTGTCTGCCTTTTGAAAGTCTTCAAACCCTAAGGATCTTTTGTTAATATTTATCTAAAATCTACAATGGCCCCTAAGATCCAGAAGCCCGTTGTTGTTGAGAATATTGAAAAGCCCTCACTAAAATACTCTTTAACTCCCAAAATTGCATCTGAACCAGATGACAAAACTACATTTTCACTCATTCCGGATAGAGTTTTATTAGTCAAGGATGTGAGATTCTTCATTAAGTGTCGAGTTGAGGAACTAGGTCATGTTGAAATCAAAGACACATATGATGAATTGTGTACCAATGGTAAAATGGATAGCAAATATGAACACATCAAAATCAAGGGATTGACCGAAGCCCTAACCTATCCCCGTGTCTTCAAACCCCAATGGGTCAAGTTTGTTCTGAGCAGAGTTCATGATGAATTCATGTGGCTAGAAGAGCAACCATTTAAGATCACTAAGGAAATCATTCATTTGATCACCGACTACCCTATTTATGATCATGCCCGAGCTCAGAAAATGATATCATAGAAGGAATTGATTAGTTTGGAGTAGAATCTGATTGCAGAGGACTAAAATTGAACAATGTCACAGATGCAGAGCTAAAGTTTGCCATTAGAGTAATAGGTTATTGTTTCTTCCAATCAGCAAGGGAAAATAGTGTACCCTGTGCAACAATCGACTTAGCATATAAAATTGTGAAGAAAGGCATGAAAATTGATTTATGTGAGGTATTGTTGAAAAACCTATTTGAGAATCTCAATACCATAAGGAAGCCAAAGAAGAACAATTCGGCTAATACACTAAAATTTGGATCACTTCTGGTATGCATGTTTTTCTATTTTGAGAAATTCTTTCAATTAGTCGGTAAAGTTGTTTGGGAACTACACCGACCAATCACCCATCAAATCAATGACTTCATCAAAAAGCTAGGTGATAATTTTAATGATATTATGGATGATTATTTCAACAAGTTTCAAGAGAATATGCATAACAGATATAGAATTCCACCCAAGTTAGTGGAGAGATACAAGGATGACATATGTTTTGAAGTGGACACTAATTACTGCTATATTAATGTTGTGGAACCGAGAACTCAATCTTTGCCACCTATGGGTTATGAGATTGATTTTGACATCACACAACAACAAATAGATGCTTTTCTTACATTACCAAGGCATGCTACCAAGATGAGGTATGGAGCATATGAAGAAGTGAAGGAAAAAGTAAAAATGAGCATTGTAGTGCCCAAGGGTACAAGGAAGGCAACAAAAATGATCAAGGTATTAACGGAGAAATTTGGAGAAGGTTCTTCCTCCACACTTGTCAAGGGTACCCTAGCCATCACCGAAGAGAAATCTGAAGCCCAAGAGGCAGCTATAAGACTGAGCACCGAATTGCCTAAAGGGAAATTTTTGAAAAGAAAGAAACATGATACATCAAAAGTATCACTGACTCCTCCAGCAAAGCGACCTAACACAAGAGCATCTACAGCATCATCGAGTAAGAAAACAAAGAATGTTGCCACACCCAAGGTAACAAAAACTTACAAGAAATCTACTCGGAGACTCATTTTGACTAAAGAGTCTAGTGACACTGAATCTGAAGACAAAAACAAATTTTAGATTGTCAAGAGTACAAAGGTAAATGTACATAGTGTTGAAATTTTTTGTGCTAATCTAAAGCAATATGGTGGATTTGGATCATTCAAATATGTAAAATATGAATCCAGATCTGATGATGAAAAGAGACAAATAGAAGAAGCTATCATCTACACACTATTGAAATTTTGATTGGTCCCATTTGAAGTATCTAAATCTCTTCTAAATGAATTATATTTGCATATTGACAATAGGTGGAAGTATGCCATGGACTTAGAGAAACAAATGAGAGAAAGAAGTCTGGTACATCTTTTCCCAGACATGTCAGTAGACGAGATCACCGAACATCTGAAAAACTACCACACAAAATTCCTAGTCAAGCAAAGAGCCTTGAAATTGATGAATGGCCTTTACTTGGATGTAGAGAATGAGACCAAAGAAAAATGGCAGGAAATCTTTCAAATCAAGAATGCTGGTGAGCAAGCTGAAGTTGAAATAGTTGATGTCACTGAGCAAGATCCTAATATCACCAAGAAAGATCCTGCTGACACTATACAAGTTGATGGGGATATCATGGACACTGAGGTACCAGAACAAGAAATGATATAAGGGAATGCTTATGCCCAACTTGTATCTAGTGAATCAGTTTTGGAACAAGTTCATCCCTATCCTCTGGTCAATCAACCTATTTCAACCGAGGCCCCTCAAGATACGGAACAAGGCACATAAGGTCACAAGTCAACAACAGGAGAAGGTACTTCTCAAGAACAGACCTCTCAAGCTCCCTCTAGCACTAAAAATGTTACAACTAAGACACCAAGCTCAGAGACACCAAAGGACATGATAGAGGCTAAAGAAACTGACCAAAGTGTTGCCTCTATCGAGCAACCTACTGAGGGTCAACAAGCCTCCCAAGCCATTGTTTTAGTTCAACCAGTGAAAGGTAAAGAAAAGAAAATGAAAAAGCATAGTTTCAAATTAGATTTGTCAAAACCAATAGTGTTGCCCAATGTTGATATATCCAAATTAAAAGGGCAAGCACTCATTGAATTCGATGAACTATGCAAAGCCAAAGCCAAATAGGAGAAGCAAATGGCTATTCAAAAGAAAAATAAAGTACTTCAGAAGGTGAAAGCACTCTTAACAAATATGCTACCTGAAGCAACAGTGACAAAAGATGCCGCCATCCACATTCAATTGGATGAACTCCTAACCAAGATAGAGATATCTGGAGTAGATGCATCTGAATATTTGAGCAAGTTAAAGGACAAGGAGCTCATTGCTAAAATGATTGAAGAGGTACATAAAGCTATTGCTATTGGCAAAGTTAAACTTGTCAAATTTATTGCTGAGTTGACCCCTCAACTCAAACACATTCTTTATTTATTTCAGAAACTCTATACATTTTCTTTATTCATTAAAGATATTAAAAATAAAACTGAAGTGATTGAGAAAGAGATCACCGATCTCTCAAATAAGTTGACCACTAAGCCAAATTCCATTCAGAATTTTTATACAAAGTTACAAAAGCTCATGGCTCAACAATTGGAACTCAGGAATGAAGAGCACAAGATAAGGATGGACATAATGACCCTTCAAACATTATTCATTCCTCATCTTTCATCCTCTAGGAACATATCAACAAAGCTACCTCCCTATCCACTCAACAAGAGGGAAGCACCTTAGATGGACTAATTTCACTGTTAGCTGACATTACAACTCAAAATTCACTTATGGATAGTATTAAGGATGCCCTCTTTGCCGCTCTCACCGATGCCAGAACGAAGTACAAATCCATTTTTGACTAGTTGCCACCACCGAATGGTAACTAAGTTTTGATGTTTGTCGAAAAGGGGGAGTGAGTATCGTATCAAATTATATAGGGGAATGTAGTATACAGGGGGAGTATACCAAGCAGTGATCACCAAATAGAACCCAGTATAGAATATTGATCACCGAGCATGCAAAATCAGTGTTTTGTATAGTATATTGATAAGGGGAGTATATCTGAATATGCTGTTTCATTGACAAAAGTATATGTTGTTAGTTTTGTCAAAATTTTGTAAGTATATAGATTTTTGAGTTATGACTTTGAAAGTAGTTTTGTCAAACATCTCAACTAATGTCAAAAGGGGAGATTGTTACTACTTATTATAGTTGCCATTAGTTTTATATCCAAAGTCATTCTATATACTCTAGTCAGTTACTACTATAGAAACATTCAGTCGGTATGCACAGAGCAGTCGGTTATAGAAGAAAGAAGTCATAGAGCCCAGTATTCACCGAGCTGTCTATCGAGTAACATTCCATGTCTACTGAGTAGAAACAATGATACACTGAGTTGATATACATCGAGTGAATCGTGTTACCAGATTCATTGAATCTAGACACACATGGGAAAATGTGTTACAAGATCGAGGAACAAAGTACCGTTATCAAATTGGAAATTGCACTTAAGGATTGTGTATGATTTTGAGCTCATCTAACCAATGAAATATTTTGTATAGTTATTCATTCGATAAATCATGTTTGTAAGATCGAAGCAATGAACCCGATCACTGGCATAAGATATCTATTTATACAACATGGATTGAGATCAGATAGAGACATATAGAGGTGTATGAAGCAAGACATGTGTGATACATAAGAAAGCACTGAGTGTTATGACTGTTACAGAGACACAGAGGTCACCGAGAAGGATTTCAGAGAACAGTCAAAGAACAGAGTAAACATAATGGTTTACCGAGTTACTTTATGGGTTACCGAGGTATGCTATAAGCAAGGTAATCTCATTTGAGCACATAGAATCTGCTATAACATTCCAGATGTAAAGTTGTAGATATTTGTAAAGATTTTATTGTAATATTTTGAAGTTGTAAGAGAAACCTTTAACAGGGTAAAAGACTCTAACAAAGTCTATAAATTGTAAAGCCTTTAACCAGGTGCAGCAGTTAGAATAAGTGTTGTAAAATCCTTTAGCAAGGTAGATCTAATAATCTTGATACTCCTAACAAGGTAAGCTATCAGAAATAGCTGAACATGTAGCTCTAACCGAGCAACCTTTATTATTGTAGTAGTGAAGTTGTGGGTGCCATCCCGACCACGGTTTTTCTCTATAACCAAGAGTTTCTGCGTAACCAAAAAATATGTGTTATGGAGTGAATCATGTATGATTGTTATTTATTTGTTTTAGCTTTATGTTATGTTACAATAGTTTGTGGTTTATGCATAATAGTGAAGATATTGTTGATAAAAGGATTTGAAGTACCGATTCACCCCTCCCCTCTCAGTACATTAGCTTTCCATATTGGGCCTAACAATTTATACATGGCAGTTCCATTCACATCAATATTCCACCAGTTGGCAATAGTTTTTTCAAGATAGGGGTGAGAAATCCACATCTTCTCAAACCAGAAAGGGAAACTCTGATTATTCTTAAATTTCTCAGCAACAAAAGTAATGGGATAATGATCCAAACCAATTCTATTGATGATAGACAGGGAGCATCTATGAAAAAGAATCCAATCAATAGTAACAAGGGATCTATCAAGTCTTACCTGAATGAGGTCTTCACCATCCCTGCGGTTAGACCAAGTGTAGGAAGCTCCATTAAGATCCATATCAATAAGAGCATTGCCATTGATAAAGTCCCTCAAGTTAGATTTGCTATCCGGTTGAGCTTGACTTCCTCCGGAATTATCAGTGCCTTGCAGAGGAGTATTGAAGTCTCCCATCACAACCCAACTGTTGTTACGAAAAGATCTTCTTTTTTGCTAGATTTTATCCCAAAATTTGCTTCTAGCAGATTTGGAATTAGGGGCATAGATATTGGTAATCACACATACCTTTCCTTCATATATGCTTTTAAATTTCATGGATATTATGTTACCATCTTCATCAATCATTTCTTTTGAAATAGTTTTCTTGTTCCAAAATATCGCCACCCCACCAGATGCCCCATTCGAGCTGCTACCACATACCCCTCCATTTTTAAAGAAGTTTAAATTCTCCACTTTCTCCTTACTCATTTTGGTTTCCTGAACAAAGATAATATCCGGTTTTTGGTCTGGAATGAGATTCCATAATATATCCTATTTATTGAGACCATTTAGGCCTCTGATATTCCATGATATTAACTTCATTTGGAAACTTGGGGGCAGGATTCCTTTATAGTTCGCTGCCTTCCATCAGCTATGTTTTGCTTGCTCTCCTGGTCCCTATGCCATTTCATAGTTTTACGTCCCGACGAGGATTTTGATGCACCAAAATCAGCCTTGGACTTGGTCCTAGTTTTCACCCCATTAAGGCCTCCTGCCTTTTTTTTTTTTTTCTTTTTTCCATTCCTTGTTATTTCTTCTTCTTGCTCCTCTCTGGGCTCATCTTGCATATTAGTCCATAGTTCTCCTCTTTTCTAGGGTGATGTGCACGTATCAACTCCAATATTATGGAATAACGCATTTAGATTAACCTGAGGTGATCCAAACTTGTTACTCCTTCCAAGTTTAATTTCATGTCCTTCAAATTCATCTAGGCACTATTCATCTCTTTTTGTTATAGAAACTTGAGGGACCTCATGATGAGAGTCAGTGATATTCTCAATCTCACCATCTTCAAGTGTCTCTTCACTGATAGCATTCTCCTCCTCCTGAATCTATAGAGCCTCAAAAGTATTGACTGTTTTGATCTCAAACTCCCTAATTTCATTCTTTTTGTATACACCTAAAAATTGGCTATGAGCAATTAAATAAATATTTTATATTTATTTAATATTTATTCTTCTATTAAATAGTTAATTCGAAAAGATTAATTAATTTAATTCATTTTCATGTCTTTCTATTAATTTATTCATCTATCTTATTCCTCTAATTAATTAAATATCTAATATTTAATTATTCCTCTAACCAAGTTAATTAAATATATAATGTATAATTATCTCCTCCAAGCAATTAAATATCTAATATTTAATAGTTATTCTCCTATCCTATAGTCTCAAATATATTAAATAATTCTCAAAATTATTTAATCTCTTTTCCAACTCACCCTCCATCTCCACTTCATCTTCCCTTTGCCAACTCATCCATCATGTGGCTAAGGAAATTAATATTTCTTAAATATCAATTCATGATTTATCTTCAACTTCCAAAACTTAATGAAAATTGTGTACGTACACACATTTCATAACCATTTCCTATATTCTCTCCAACACCCCTACATCTTAGGAAGGACTTGAGTCCACTTATCCTACCATGCCTAAATTTCCTCCAACCATCCCTAGATTCCCTCAGCCAGCAACCCAGTCAAGGTGAGATGAGTGACACTTGTCTTCTCCTTCCCCCTTTCTCTCAACCTTCACCTTTGCTCATAGCCATTCAAATGTGTAGATCTGATCATGACCGTTGATCTAAGCCACATCATCTAATCCTCTCAAAGTCTATAAAATCAAGAGCTTCAGTTGAGGGGAAGTTAGTCTTCAAAAATAGTCTTCAAGCCAATCTTATTCATCCGTGAGTTTTTGAAGCAAATAGCAAATATCATTTTAGCAATATAATCATATAGTATTATCTTCTTAGCATAATCATGTAGCTTTGCATATCATACTATTAGTTAACTACAAGTTATCAGTCCATTCTTCATATGCCATCTTGGAAGCCAACAATGCATTGTCTGAGAGCACACCATCTACAACCGGGAACAGTGAAGTTGGGACACAATGAGACATAAGTCATGAAGGTAAAATAATATTTTATTTTAATATGTATTTCATGTAGTTTCATTGGTGAATTTTGGATTTCCTGTATGCATTTCCATTGTATTTTGTGAAACTAACTTATTGCAGGTAACATTCTAAGGATGAAATTCAAGCTCACACACTTTTTATCCTCCTTCAAAGGGGGATTCTTAGGAGGGTCATTTCTATCTCCTTCTGATAGTTCTAGTAAATTACCAGGACTTCCGCTTCTTCCTTCTTCTTTGTTACCTTCCTTATTATTATTCTTTTCTTTCCAAACCTGTTTGTGGGTGTTTACCATCACAAGTTTTTTAGGGTTGCTAGGGCAGACCTTAGCCTAGTGACCAACTTTTTTGCAAGAAAAGAACACAAAGGGGAGTGATTCGAACTCTATTGTCTATTCCCATAGTCCAAGTTTGGAACTTATATCAAATTTATTATTGCATGTTTATGTTCATATTTGTTATGAATTATTAACCTGTGGATAAAGAATAAGTTTGCAGTTTTAATTTCCAGTATATCACCGATTCACCCCCCTCTCAGTGATCCCTAACTCCAACAATTGGTATCAGAGCCTAGTTCCTCAGAGGAAGCTTAACCGCTTGAGGAAGATCTGGGAGATTGATTCAATGGATACTGGTTTTAAGAGACAACTCAATTTGGCACTTAAGGATCTTGATGCTGCTAGAAGTGAGGTCTGTACATTGAAGAAGAATATGAATGCAGCTAATGAATTCATTAGTGAGCTTAAGGATCAAGCAAGTATCCATAGAGAAAAGAGAAAGGAATTAATGGACAAGTTAAAGGAGAAAGAAGATCAGATCATGGAATACCAGAACGAAGATGATGAAGTGGACAAGCTTGAGAGAGAAAATGCTGCTTTGAAGAATGAGATGCAATCCATTGTGGTGAGACTAACCAAGGAGATTGAGGACCAGAAGAAGAATGAGGAGAATCTAGCACAATCATTGAAGGAAAGAGCTGATGAATGCTTCAAGCTTACCTATGAGAATGATCAGTTGAATCTTGAGTTGAAACAATCAAGAAATAATGGTCAAGAACTTGAAAGACAGTTTGTTACCTTGAGGGATGAACTTACTACTGCCAATGAATACAAAGACAAATTCAAAGCCAGTTTAGCAAGATTTGATGAGATGATGGAAAGTCAAAGATATGGAAAGGATATGCGAGGTCTTGGATATGAGAAAGGTGAATCCTCCAGATTTGGACAAGGCAATGCTAAACCTGATCAGAAGAAGAGCAAGAATCCTTCAGTAAGACAACCTAATGCTCATAAATTTAATGGTAGATATTTTACTTGCAATAAATTTGGTCATATGGCAAGTCGGTGTAGAAGTAGGATGAATAATGGAATAATGAACAATAACAATGTGATGAACAACAATGTTTCTACCTTTATCGGTTAGTGTTTCATATGTAATAATTTTGGACACAAGTCAAATGTATGTAGAGATGTGATGAATAAATTTCAGAACAAAATATGCTATGCTTGTGGAATGTTCAAACATATGTCTAATCAGTGCAGGATGAGACAAAATCAGATGAACTTCAGATCTGTGAAGAATAATGTTGTTTGGAGGGCATGCAACAAAACTAGTCACATTGCAAAGTACTGTAGAAGCAAGAACAATGCTTCGGTAGATAAGAATAAATCAATTGAGAAGGGTAAAGAGAAAGTGGAAGAGATTAGAGACAAGCATGAGAAGATGTGGGTGAGAAAGGATGAATCTAAGACATATAATGGATCTGTACCTATATCCGGTGCAAAATCTTCATCTGGTAACTAGGGCTTTTGGCCTTAGGGGAGGCAAATCAATGAAAATATTGCAAGTACCCCATGATGAGATCCATGATCTATGGATTACAGATGGCAGTTGATATTTGGAACTCAGATGGTTGATTGTGGCATCCAGTAGCTGAATGGGGCATCCGGTTGAGTATTTGAGGTACATTTATCTCAAAGGGAAATTAGGGTTTGCAAAGTTAAAAGGGCAAATAAGAGAATCATTCTTCACCTTGAGAATTGTTTTTTAGAGCTATCAAAGTTTCCAAGCTATCAAAGTTTCTAGGTGATCTAAAAGCAAATGACAATCCGACAAAGCAATCCAGGGCATTCAACAATTGTTCAAGGTATTTATCGAAGGGCATTAATCTAAGTCTTATTTTATGAGATTTTGGAATGGCATATCCATCCTCTATCTCTAATCCATTGGTGGTCAAAGTGAAAGACAAGACTCATCCTGTATTCAAGAAAAATCCATACAAGTCCATGGAGGACGACCCGGTAGGTGCATTTTACTTCATTCTGCACGGTGTTCTACATGTTGATGATTTTTGTGTGTATATTTATTGTGAAAATGAGGAGATTGGCTCTGAAGATATTTTAGATCTATACATAGATAAGATCATGGACGATATCAGCAATCCCAAGATGAAATTTGCACAACTAAAAGAAAAGGGTTTTACCCAGTTTGTGAACTTCCTGACTTTCGATGAGAAGGAGTGGGTTAGGTGTTAGCACATATTTTTGCAAAATATTTTGTGCTATCTATTGATGTTTTATATGTATATTTTCATCATAAGAGCATTTAGTGCTGGATTGCATGTACAAGAGATATGTTGCTGTGTCAGAGAAATCCAATTGTAGCCTGAATCTATATGAACAAGTATCGCATGAGCATATGGGATGGAATTAAGTATGGTGACATTTTGATAACCTTCACCATGATAATTTTTTACATTGCAAGAGTACATTTTAGGGTTCATCATAGAAGCAGGGTCATGAGTGCATTCAGAGATATTTTCAGTGCCCTAGAAGTCCATTAGCATGGTTATGGAAAGTTAAATTTGTGAAAGAAAGCCTCCTCTTCATAAAATATTAAATTATGTTTATTGGCATAAGTCACCTCGATAAGATTGCCTAAGCAGAAAAGGGTGCGTGTAGATCAACAAAACTCAAACCGATGAGTCCGATGGCATTTTCTTAGGGCGGGATCGACAGGAAGAAGTTTGGCGAGTTAGTAATCCATTGGGAAGAGCTACACCGATAACATAACAAGGAGGCAGAGTCATCAGAATAGCGTTCACTATCAGAAGCGTGAAGAAAAGGTTACCCCAATATCCAATGAGGTTATCGGCTAAACTTATGCCGATGTTGGATGGAGTGGAATACTTGTTGGCGGTGTCATCAGGTCATCGGAAAGTGTCATCTTACACTACCCTGATACCCAATGGACTAGGTGGTGAAGGCGGTGTTATCGGCCTGAATTACTTCGATGAGGCGATACCAAAAGGAGGAGAATACTAAGTCATCAGGATAACTTAAAACATCGGGGAGAGGTGTTTCAAGTTATGCCGATACCTGATGAGGAAAACAAGCTTGGCATAGAGAAGGAGACTTGATCAGGATAAGTTACATTGATCGAAGTCAAAGTCATTGGGATATCATCGGCTCATCGGGAGGAGACATTTTTTGTTATACCGATACCCAATGAGAAAGTAGAGATGGGTGCGAGCAAGGAGATCTCATCGGGGAAACATACGTCGATAGACCAGAGAAGTAAAAAGATACACAAGTGTGAAGTCGATGACATCGTGTCATCAAAGAAACATAAAATGAGTTGTTCCGATACCCGATAAGGTGACCCGATGTAACAAATGAGATGCAGACTATGAAGGAGGACTCATTAGGATAAATTCTAACCATCACATGAACATATTTGGAGCTATACCGATACCCAATGGGCATAATGCCACAGAAGAATAGAAGGATGGTACATCGGAATGACCTATGCAATGTGACATAAAGGTGAAAGTAAAACCTAGCTAGAAGGTGGAGCCATCGGGGAAGCTATAACCATCAGAATGAGGGAAAATGAGCTATGCTAATGCCCGATGGAGTGATCAGGGAGATCTATGCAAATAAAAAAGACGGGTGGTGCCAAGTGATTGAATCATTAGGATGAGTTGTGTTGACTAGCCATTGTAAAATTTGATTTTAATGAATCCACCCACCATTATTAAATGCAGGCAATGGATAGGTCTGTGTTTTCATGAGGCAAATCATAGCACGATTTTAATTGAGTGAATGCTCCTGATGTGTTAAATCTATATATTGAAGTTCGTATAAGGAATTTGCATAACAGATTGAAGCGAATAGAGAGATTGAAGTGAAACTAAATTACAGAAAATTGAATTTTAGAAAGCTTGAAGGATTCAAAAATGAAGGGTTCTCATTCCAAAGGCAAGAGGAAGGTCATTGAGGTTTCTGAGAGTGCCTCAAAGAAGTCTAAAGGTGGAGAAAGTGCATAGAAGTGGAAGTTAAATCAGGACATGATTGACTAGATGAGCTCACCAAGAGCCAAGTCCTGAAGGTCTAAGGCTAATTTACCTATCCGTGACCAGCTAGAAGATTATTTTAAGGAAATTGGTGATGTCTGGACCAGGGTTAGAGGCCAAAAATTGTTCTTATATCATTATTCACAAAGGAGCAAGCTGACCCCAATCCCAAACCCATAGATGACTGGATTGGGTAGGCTAGTGGTCCCTAATGTCTTTGTAAATATTCGATTGTTGAAAACCCTAGCTAGGGCTTATAATTCCACGAAAAGATGTATCCAATTACCAAATGGTGATGCATGCATCCATCTTTCAGTAGCTACCATTCATGAGGTTTTTTGTCTTGGTTTCGAATCTGATGTGCTTTTGTCTTTTGAGAAGCTGAAAGAAGAATATAAAAAGATAGATACTGTATACAATGGGTGGAACTTGGCCATCCATAAGGCTGAGAAAGGGAAGTCCCACATTTGTCATCACCAATTTCAGATAGTACTTACAATATACATACATGGCATGTGGTCAAGTGGAAGGTGTTGAGGTTCCAGATGTGGCTCGAATATGACCTTTAGTACTTGTTGTAGATAGACAAATGCATGAGCCAAGACAATTTGATTATGCTGCCTCCATTGTGGAAAAAATGCATGAGGGTTTCTTAAATCTTCAGAATAACCCTGATAAGTCTTTTAAGTTTTATTCATTATTGATGCATATTATCTTATTTTACAGACGATCCAGGGGGTTGTGGCCTGAAGAATTGAAATGAAATGTTCATGGTAAAGATGGGTGGTAGCAACCAATACAATTGTGGGTATCACTATGGGATTCTCGGTTCATGAGATCCCATTACGTCAAATTTGAAGAGCTTTTTGTTCAACCATTGTACAAATATTTTGGGGTCTCTTGTGATAGATCATTCTCAGAAGAAATTAAAAGATTTATTAGACCCCATGAGCGTGGAGATGCAAGGTGAATCATAATTGGGGTGATTGGTATGTATGACAAGAATTCTCATATGTTAGGGTTTTTGGATTCAAAGGTGTTCCCTACGTGCTACCAAAGCCTATGCCAGACCGAATCGCTTACTTGGAGATTGTGAGACAAATGAGTGTCTCTAATGCACATCACTTTGGGGGTGCCCACAAGCAAGTCTTCTTACCTAGAACTCTGCATTTTGGTGATTTCACCATTGTATCAGCAAAGGCTTATGATGTTATTGATAGAAAGTTGATAGAGGATTATAACTTGTATGAGCACACAAGCAAAAAAATTATGACCCGGAGGGGTATATACACCAGTGCAGAAAAAAAGAAGAATCTTGGTGATTACTTTCATGAGCATATTGAAGCTTTGAATATCTTCAGGAACAAGGAGTCTGAAGAAGCTATGAATTTTTTTTAGGATTTGAATCAGAGTTTAGAAGAAAAAAGACAGAGGCTGCAGAAAATGGAGGAAGAAGAAGAAGTTGAAAGTGAATTAGGTGAAAATGAGGTTGTCTCAAGATTTAAAATGCTTGAAAATGAAGAGGAACCTGAAGCACATGACCAAATTGTTGCAAGGATGAATGCTGATTTGGATTCTATGCTAGAAGAACATACATCTTTTGTGTCAGATGATGAATTTATTAGGTTGAAGGAGTTCAAGTATTTTTTGTATCATTTTAAAGGAAAGAGGTTAAGAGAAGCAATGCCAGATGTGACACTAGAAAATGAGGTAGACATGCTCAGAAAGCTGACGATGGAGATTAATTCAGAGTTAGAAGGCATGACCCCTCAAAGGGGAAGGCAACTTCTTGTAGAGGCAGGAATCATTATTTTTCCAGGCTAGGACCTTAGTGCATCTTTTATTTTTGATAGATTATTGCATTCAGATAAGAAAGATTTCAAGTTAGACATTCAGGGCGTAGATGATATTTTTATTGGATCAAGACATGATCTAGATGATGAGGCTATGCTTTTGTGGGCCCTTTATCCTCCTAATAAGAGGCAAACGGTTATAGACGTGGACAAGGCCTTTGGACACATGATGAAGTTAAAAGTTGGTGAAGTGGATCCCATGGTCACGATGGATATGGGGATTGATATTTCCAAATTGAATAAGGCACAGATGAAGATGTTGGCAAAAGAAGCAGGGAAATACAAGTCATTGTATGAAGAGCTCTCGAGAAGTAGAGGTCAGCCTATACCCCAAATAATAGATGAATCAAAATTGAAGAAGAGGTGCGAGGAATTGCATAGAGAGAATAAGAAGTTGAAAGAGAAAATGCAGAACATAAGGGCATACACAACATGTGTCTTATTGTCAAAAAGATCTGAAAAGTTAAATGGAGTTCTTGAAGACTTCTGGATAGTTTACCAGAAGAATATGGATAACAATTTTTCACATGCGAGAATTTCTAACAGATTACATATGCTTTGGCAGGATAAGAAGGCTAGTAAGGTAGATAGTGCAATTAATGAGAAAATCCAGAGACTGATAAAAAAGCATGAGAAGTTTGATGCAGACCTAAAGGTTGAATATGATGATTGTCAGGAAATTGTGCAACACGGTATTCCAAAGGTGATAGATGAAACAAAGCAGATTATGGACAAGAATGTATGGATTACAGAATGCCAATCATCACTTAATGCTTCTCTAGGTATTGCATGGGCCAACACCTTGGACATGGAAAAGATAGTGGACCAGTTGGAAAGCTTTGTAACTATAGAGATGGTAGTGCAGGATATCATCTTCAACTCCAACACTTACAAGGATGAGGCTTACCTTCAGCATATTCAAAAATGTGGCTTGGTCCTGGATGGCCAGAGTTAATTTGTGTCAATTGTAATATGTTTTTTAATATTGTTAGTTGTTCTAGCAGTTAGGGAGTTCTTAGTTAGATTTTTGTTAGTTTTCATTTGTACTAATGAAAGGGTGTGTCCTTTTATTTGTGTCTTTTGAGTCGCATATGTATAGGGAGTCATTTTTGTATACAAGGGGTACACAATTAAAAAAAAAACTCCTATCTTTCAGATTGTTTGTTGGGACTAGTAGTGTTATGTAAATTAAGTTTGTAGAAATGAAAAGTCATTTTGTGCAGGCAAGAATATCATGAAGTACCTGTGAGTTTGTAGCTTTTGTATACATTTTTATTCCAAGATTAATATATAAGATTTGATGTCTTTAACTTTAGAGTATTTTATGTTACATGGTGTTGATGGATCAAGTTCTTTGGATAAATCTAATTAAGATTTGCTGCAGTGTGCCATCACATGTTGTTGTGTAGGAAATAAAATTGTTTTTGTTATTCTTGCAAAAGAGAATGAAACCATTGCATTGATAGTCTTGAATATTTGTAAGTTTTTCAAACTGTATCCAAAGTTGATTACAAATATTCATCCACTAAGTAACATATAAATTCTCAAATAAGGCACTGGTGTATTGTTAGTTTTCTATGAGTAAATTTGGTGTGCATAAGGTCCTCATTAGGGAAACATCTTATTTATATTAGTATTGTTTTTTCATAATTACTTAAGGTTCCAACAACATTCTCTTATAAGAATTCATTCACTATTAGTTACATTCAAGTTTTCAGATTAAAGCAAGTTAAAAGCACATAATAAAGCATAGTTGCAGGAAACATTTTGCCATTCTTGCAAACAACTAAATTGATAAGTTTAAATTCACTATAAAGAAGTCTCTTTGTGCTTTGGAGATTAAGGTATACCTTCCTAGGTCTAGTGGAGCCTAAAGTGTAGAGGAATTTTTTCTTTGACCATTCCTGTTTGTTGGCCAAGGTTGATTGAGAAATTAGTAGGAGATTTGGCAAAGCTCTAGGATTTCCAATTTGTGATTTTGGGAACCAACATTAGGTATGTGTTGAGCAGGGTTCATGCTAATTTTTTATGGCTGGACAAGCCATATAAGATCATTGGGGAAGAAATCAAAGCAGTTACAAACTGATGAGAATCCAGGGTTACAAAAGGTTACCAACCCTACCGCAAATAAACTAACTGGTGCAGAATTCTACGGATGATCAATGAAAATCAGTACCATAAGGGAAGATGATGTTAGGTTTGCTGCTATGGTGATTGGGTACAAGCTGTACCAATCAAACAAATTGAATTTAGTCTCGGACACTGTAATTCATGCTACATACAAAATGGTTAAGGAAGACAATCACTATGACCTATGCATTGTGTTGTTGGAAGAATTGTTGTTCAATTTGAAGAAGATTAAACAAGATAAAAAGCATGTCTTCAAGTTTGGATAATTGATTCTGTCTTGCCCTATATTTCATGAATCAAATCCCCAGAACCAGTAGAGTCCAGTGGTCTTATGACAGACTGGTGGTGCAACAGATTAAGAAAGGATTGGATAGTCTTGGTAATCAAGACAATCAGAATGCTTCTTTGTGGGCCTTCTTCAAAACATTTCAGGAGAAGATGAAGCAGAGAGTACGAATCCCTAAGGAAATCGTCAAGAAGTATGAGGGGACAATATGTTTTATGGTGAATAAATATGAATTATTGATGAAAGTTGTCCAACCCCGCACTATTTGGATAATTCCTATGGGCTATGAGGTGGATGAAGTTACCTTGGAGGCATATGCACAACATTTTCTCAACTCTCTGGAAGACAGCAAGGAGGAGAGTTTCGGTACCTGCAAGGAAAAGTCAATGGAGTCACACTCTAAATTTATAGAACCGATAAGGAAGAGGAAGGTGGTGAAGATAGTCAAGGATATTCTTGTTGAGGAGGGCCATCCTCTAGAGAAGGTGAGGGCTAATAGGGCAGCAAGGGATGCAATAGAGAAGGAAGAAAAACAAAAATCTGCATTTGCTCTTGTCAAGATAAAGGTAACAGGACCCTCTGCCACTCCGGTGAAGACACCTACTACTCAAGCTAAAACCTTCAGTACATCTTCAAAGGGAAAAGGTATTCTGATGAAGAAGAAGAAAACACAGAGGGAATATGTGGTGGTTACTCTGGTGGAATAAAAAACTAAATCTGATTCTGATGTTCACAAGGCACCTAAGAAGGGTGAATTTGCTAGGGTAACCTGGAAGCCCCAATCCGATGGTGAGAAGAGTGAGAAGAAGAAGAAGAAAGTATGATTTGAACCTGAACCGATAGGCTAGGCTAAGAAAGGAAAGAAGACAAAGTCAAATCTTGATGTAGCCATTGAATCCGGTAAGATGAAATCTTCAAAAACAAAGTATCACATGATTCCTCTGTTATCTACTCAAGAATTGATTGATGAGATTATACAAGATAGTAATTTAAAGAACATATCTATATATTATGTAAATATGGATAATAAAGATCAGAGACAGATAGAAGAAGTAGTAATTTTGTATATGGATGTATTTAGTAAGGCATTAATTGAGTTAGAAAAATATCTACCCAAAGATTTGTACAATCTTATTGATGCTAGAAGAAAACAAGCAAGTCATATGGATAGGGAAATAAAGGAGAGTGAGATGGTTAATCATTGCACATGTATCACCATAGAAGAGATTGAAAGATTAATTTTGTTGGCTAATAAAAAGGAATTCTAGAGTAAGCATAGGGTTAATAGTTTAATGGTCGAAAGAGTTGAAGAAATAAGGAGAGAGACCAACGAGATTTGACAGAAGTTTTTAACTGAGAACCGACTTGTAGATACTCCAAATAATGCCACTCAGTCAGATAACCCTCTGACAAAAACTATAAATAAAGATGAGGATATGTAGGATGGTGGTGATCAACAAGTTTTGGATTTTGTTGTTGATGAGGCAAAAAATAATAATGACAAACCAAAAGAGGTCATGGATGGTACACTAAGTGGTGACACCGGTTCACAAGAGACACCTAAGGAGGATAAATCTAGACCCGTTGAACTTGAGAAGAAAGTTGAGGAAAATAATGTTGAACCGGATAAGGATAACGACAAGGATAAAGATAAGGACAAGGGTATGGAAACTCTGGTATTAGTGGCAATTGACACTGATAAAAATCAGATCCTAGGGAGTTTTCCTCAATTTAACATCAATTTTGATAAACCTTTTTCTCAAATGTCTCTGAGTGAGAGGATGATAGCTGTTGCTGCTCTTCAGGTGCAAGCCAATCAAGAGTTAGCCCAGTCTGCATCAGAGGAGAAGAAACTAATTGAGAAATCGGTGAAAGTTTTGGGTCAGATGATACCGGAAGTGCAATTAGATGCAAGGACCAGTACATTCGGTAAGCTAAAAAATTTAATTGATCATATCTCCAGCAAATTTGATTCTTTGTTTAAGGCATTTGCCTTACAAGCCATGTAGAAGTTTAAGGACGCTAAAATTTAGACATTTTTACAAATGATAAATAATGATAAGGCACAGTTAGATAAGGAGCTAAAATTGGTTGATGAGGCATTAGTAGAAGGCGGTAAAATCTACAAGTCTTGTCTAATTTTGACCAATTTGACTACCGACATAGACAAGGAAATAGAGAACTGTAAAGGACAGTTAATTCAGATCTCTTAGGCCTATGATCCCACAACAAATCTAACCGGTAGTATAAAGGGACAAATTTTGAATATTAGTGAGCAGATGAAGAATTTTGAGAAGGAGAAGGAGAGAATAATAAGGAGAACAGGTGAACTCCAGAACCTAATTGGTCCCTGGCTGGACACCTTACTGTATCATAAAATGGACTGTATACAAAATATGTCTCAGGACACTCCTACAAACATTGCTGCTATAGAATTTCATGCCTATGTTTTGAATGGTTTTGTTTCAATTTTGGAGAAGTTGTGGGCAGGTTGGAACACTTATCTAGGGTTCCTTAAGTTATCTTATGCAGATATATTGAAGCATGTATAGAGTTAATCCTTCAATGAATGTGTATATATGTACAACAATTTTGATGGACACCCTATCTTTGGCATTGCTATCAAAGGGGCAGATATGCGGTGAAAAATGTATAGAGGGAGAGATGAGGTGACTGATTCTTTATATGGAGTGTACAACTCGGTGTATTAGAGACTTATGGATTGCTGATCTTTGGGGGAGTCTTGGAATTCTTGTATTATTTTAAATGTATAGAGGGAGAGATGAGGTGACTGATTCTTTGTATGGAGTGTACAACCGGATGTATTTCAGACTTATGGATTATTGATCTTAGGGGGAGTCTTGGAATTCTTGTATTCTTTTATTCTTTCATCCAGTTGTACAAATTTCAACACTTAGTCATTTTTCACAGGTGTTGCCATCAATGCCAAATAGGGAGATTGTTAGTATTGACACTCATTTGGTGATTGATTAGTTGTTTAGAGTGTCATTGATGTCAACTCTTCATGGTGATTCAATCCGACAGTCATGACTTAGCCTATCTGGAAGATGGAGGTAATCGGTAGATAGTTAACCGATAAAACAGGGTATTTTGATAATGTGTTGATTCCGAATCATCTTCGGTGTTTGCAGTGTTTGTGGTGATTATTTTGTGATCTCAGTGTTTGGTAGGAACTTTAGGAAGCATGTGGTTGCAATATTTTATTTTGGTGCTATGGTGTGTTCAAGATTGGAGCCGACTTCATCTACACGTTACATCTATTAAGGCCGACTTGAAGGAGATTATTTTGTGGTGAGCCCGGATATATAAGATCATTGTAGTGGTTGATTTTAGTAATGTGATGATGTGTTATATGTGTAAGTGATTAGTTTTGGTGTGATTGAGCGTAATTTCACGTGCACATTTTGGTTTCAGATCAACCGGTAATTGACTAAGACCGGAATAGGGTAATCAATAGAGAAGAGACAGTCAGTGATATAGAGCCTAACCGAAACTCAATTTTGCATAGTCAGATGCTATTTATGAGTGAATTACATTGTACATTCTCATTGTAATCTAATTGTAAGGCAGTGAGCCCCCCTGAAGGTTGTAGTCTTTCGGGCATATATAATTGAGCAGTGAGATCTAGGCAGTGAGCTTAAATGTAAGTGCATTCCCCATCTATGTAATATTTATGTACTCCTGTCCATAGTATATGAAATTTGTGGGTTCTAGCCCCACCGTGGTTTTTCCCTTTCCGGTTTTCCACATAAAAATTCCAATGTTGTGGATTTGTGCTTTTATTATTGTATGTTTATGTTCATATTTGTTATGCATTGTTAACTGGTGGATAAAGAATAAGTTTGTAGTTTTAATTTCTGATAGATCATTGATTCACCCCCCCCCCCCCCCCTCCTCTCTGTGATCCTTGACTCCAACATGAAGACTGAGAGGGGGGGTGATGAATCAGTGTTCCTAGTAAATAAAAATTTCATTTTAACTTTTCAAGACTGAATAAGAATTGCATAAAAACTAAATGATCTTTTAGTATGAACAAGTATGATGGAAAATAATCACATCAACATACAAAACATAGTGCTCATAGACAGATCATGACACAATGATTTCATGAGTGGAAAACCCTCATGGGGTAGAAAAACCACCCACAAAGTGCCTCACTGGCTTAATAAAAAATGCCTCAGTAGCAAATTACAAAAACCTCACTGCCAAATATAATGTGTCTCACTGATTGAATTCAGAGCACCAACTCTAGGAGCGCCAACCCCCTTATACATTTAGGAACACCCACTCCAAGGAGAACCAACCCCTTACAAAAAACTGAGAACAAAAACAAGTTTAGAGGGTTACTCTGTTTCCATTCAAAGCATCTAATACATATTGTCACATAGATCTTGTCTCTATTTCACAATCTTCTCTTCAGAACTTTACACCCTGGACTCTCATTCAAATATGCAATAACAATGACAAGCATGTCAACATACCATTGCATATACAACCTACTAAACATCTTAGTAATTTGACACAAGCACATGGACATGACAACATTCTAAACACATTTCTCTCTCCATTATACAGTGATGATATATCCCTTCCATTCACACTTACTCCAATCTGCCCATATACTTTGCACATTGTGTTCTTCTTTGCTCTCTAGGCATTCATATCCTCTACATTCCTTGTGTATCCTCACATAGATTCAATATAAAAAAATTGTCAATTCAATCTAACATCCACACGCACCAACTGTTTCTTTAGAAGCTTATATCTATCTTAGTAAACCGTTTTGATTCAATTTCCTCAGAATCCAACTCTCAGACTTCTCAGTTGTCAAAAACATGATGTGTAATATGTATCGAATCTCCCTAAGATGAATCCAACATGGACATATTGTTGGGTGAATATTCTTTCACCAGCGTACCAATCACAAAATATGTATTTCACACACAACTATGTTGAGACAGTCTCTCCTCTCATCAAGGGGAGGTTCCCTGATAGAATTTGGGTATTTCAACAACTTTGAAATTAAATGCCGGGGTAAGCTTAGGGTTTATAATTGTCTTTTTTTTCAGAATTCACATATATCCCCTTACTTGATGAAACTTATTACAAATAACCAACTAAAGAAACTTGCATACAATGACTAAATTATCTCTAAAACCAATTACAATTATAACTAATATAGCTTGAAGCTCAAAGTCTTAAAGATATATATATGAAACTTTTGATAATCTAAAGCAACCAACAATAGTACAAAGCCTATTACCTAATCACTAATTCCTAAATATGGAAATAGCTCAAAGTCTATTTGCAACAATTTAGGTGCTCCCTTAATCAAATGAACAAAAACACCACCAATATCAAGTAATTAAAGAATATATATAAGCAATGAATATAGGAACATCCACTCATATAAACAATCTTCAACCCAACATGAAGTTTGGAATCAAAAGGAATTGCTCTATTTATTTTCTTGATTCAATCTTCACAACAAAAAGCTCAAAGTCTTAGTTGAGGCAACAATTCAACAAAGTTTTTTCTTAGCATATAAAAGATAAATATTTGCAAATGAGGGTCCTCCTTTTATAGGAAAGGAGTGGAGAAAAATGTAGGCATAGTTGACTAATTCAACTACGGATTCCACTTGGCTACAACTATTGCGTAAAATAAAAATGCAACTACAAGAAAATTTGCAGTCAGAAAAGATGCAACTACATGAATTCTAATTAGTGTCAATGAGGACACTTTATTCTTCATTTTCTTCGCTCTGGATTTACTTGGAGAAAGATCGGTCATTTGTCAGAATCTGCAACATCTTCTTCATGAAAAATCAATATTCACCATCAGATTGTCGGCTTCAAAGACCCAGAATGATGCCTGCAGGATCAAAATTACCCTTTGACAAAAAGATAGAAATATCATTAGATCAGGTTTTAAAACCCAATCTGCACTTGGGCAAGTCAAGACTACAGGTCAGGTTTTAAAACCCGATCTACAGTTGGGAAAAACCTAGGTTGCAAGTTAGATCTTAAAACCTGACTTGCACATGTGCAGAAAAAGACTGACAGGTCGAGTTTCAAAACCCGACCTGCATTGGGGAAAACCTACAGGTCAGGTTCTGCGCCATGAGGTGAACCTATGGGTCGGGTTTAAAACCTAAACATGCACCAATGGGAAAACCTGTAGGTTGGGTTTTAAAAACCGACCTACATGATGAGGCAGACCTATAGGTCAAATTTAGGTCGGGTTTTAAGACCCGACCTGCACTACTTTGCAAATCAAAACTTCACTTCAAGTTTTAAAACCCGACATGCAGGAAAATACAAGAAGCACTGCATTTCGGGTTTTAAAACCCGAAGTGCAATTAAAAGATGAAATAAAAGATCAAGGCAAAAAATTGAAAATGAAAAAACAAAGACGCAAACTGACATGGCCTATGAGGAAAGTCAATCAACCTTGGAGGATGTAGGCTATGAAATGGACAAGTTTCATAGGGGTTTTACCAAGGTTAAAATCAGTGACTACACCTATCATTAATTGACAATGCGGTGAGTCAAAAACATCCATCATGGTTCCACCATCATCTAATGTCTTATCGACAAGAATCTTATCTTCAATTGTGACATGGAGATCCCTTATTGAACTCTAATGTCTTACCTAAATTCATAGTGTATCTCCCAGACAATTTTATGTCTTACCGATATTAGCTTTTTTGGCATAGGGAATGACTTTGACTTTCTTCTTTGAATGTCTCACCAAACATTGAAGTCACACCGAACTCCCACATGTCGCCAAGATCATTCAAAAGATATACCAATATATCCTTTTTCGTCAAGACTTGACAAAGTCTCATCATAATCTTTATCGCCAAGACCCGCTAGAGTTACATCGAAATAAACATTATTGGTGTAAAAATATAGCTTTGGCTAATTGCATAAAATGTCTTATTGACTGTGTAAGTCACAATGAAATAAAACACTTCATCAAGACCATTGTAAAATCTCCTCAAAACTTTGCTTTTTGCTTTGACAAAGCACTTCTCCAAGACTCTTAAGTCATTTTACAGATCACCACGATTATACCTATTGGCATATGGACACTCCAATGAGACATTGTGTGTGATTGAAGGTTTTGTCATTGATGGAAACCTTGCAATCTTATGGCACCAGCAAAGCATTACTCAGGCAACCTTGCAATCCTATGGCACCGGCAAGACATTATACCAACAAAGCATTACTCAAACAAAACAGTGCTCCGGCATCAACAAATCAATCTACACCAGTACAGAAGATGTAGACCGGCACAGAAGGAATATGTATACCGGCACAGAGGGCGACAGGATTTTTGATATGTAATATTTTCTTTATCATTGTAAGATGACTTGGCAAATTGTAAAATGACTCTTGTATATAAAAGAGATCATTGTAGGCATTTGTAGGATATGGATAGAAAAGCAATAAATAAATTATAAGGCAGACCTAATGTGTGAATTGTAGGTCAAGGGTATATGTAAAGAATAGAGCAAGAACCGGTACTGAATTTGGCATTGAAGATGCTATTGTAAAGCAGTACAAGATATTGGATTTATGTAAATCCTCATTGTAAGTCAGTGTGACTTCTTATTGAGCAGTGAGCTCTAGGCAATTGGCCTTCCTGCATGTGCAGGCCCCTATTGTAAGTAATATTCTCTTATTGGCCAGTAAGTGAATATTGTGGGTCACAAATCCCATCGAGGTTTTTCCCACACTGGGTTTCCTCGTTAAACATCTTGTGTTATGGTGTTCTTTTCATGTGGATGCTTTTGATTCTATTATTTGCATTAATTCTTGCATACCGGTATACTGTTACTTTATATTCTGCATGTTCAGTTTTAAGAAAATTACATTACCGGTCAGATACTGATTCACCCCCCCCTCTCAGTATCTGTGGGAACCTTAACAATTGGTATTAGAGCCTGGTCCTCTATTTTCAGAAGCCTAACAGCTTGAGGAAGATCTTGACACTGGTAAAGATGGAAAATCTGATGAAGCAACTTGAAGGAGCTCTTACTGACTATGATGCAGAGAAGTTGAAAAATATCAAATTAGAAGATGATTTAAAAGCAGCTCGGGACATTATTCAGGCACTTCAAGAAAATCTTACTGTTACAAGAAACAAGAGAAGAGAACTTTGTGAAAAATTGCAAAATGAAAATGATGAAAAGGAATCACTAAATGATATGATAAGCAAATTGAAACAAGAGATCATGACAACAAAAAATGAAATGTAGGATATGACTATGAGATTCTGCAAAGAGATTGAGGACAGAAAGAAGAATGAAGAAGAATTGACCAGAAGACTAAGTGATGCAACAAATGAGAACACAAGACTTAGCTATGAAAATGACATGTTGAAGATAGATCTAATGCATTCTCAAAATGACTCAAATGAACTAATGAGACAAAAAGAGATCTTGGAAAGGGAATTGGAAACTGCAAATCAATACAAAGAAAAATTCAAGAAAAGCTCAAAAGAACTTGGTACCTTATTGAAGAATCAAAAACCCAAAGGTGACACTTCTGGAGTTGGATTTGAAGTTGGAGAAATCTCCGATACTGCAAATACCCAGGATCAAAGCAAACCGGTAAGATCCTCTAATACTTACAAATTCAATGGAAAATACTTTAACTATAATAAATATGGTCATAGGGCAAATGAATGTAGATCTAGGAATTATCAGAACATCAATCCTCCCACCAGTCAATGCACCAAATGCAACAAAATTGGTCATAACTCTGAAAATTGCAGAATGAATGTAAGATGTTATGTTTGTGGAAGATCTGGTCATTTATCAAATAAATGCAGAACACAAACCGACATAGGTTATGGGAAAGCTATTCAGAAAAATAATGTAACTTGTTATGCATGTAACAAGATTGGTCATATTGCTAAATTCTGTAGAAGTAAAGGTACACCGGTAGATAACAAAAGTACTAGCTTGAAAGGTAAAGAAAAGGTTGAAGAGGTTAAGCAAGAATTTTCAAAGCAATGGATTAGAAAAGGTGATCTAAATATTGGGGTTACTCCTCCATCGGTAGAACCAACAAATGCTTCACCGGTAGGACAATATGATGCTACACCAGTAGGACAGAGCAATGCTCGACTGACAGGATGTTCTTCATCAAATTGAAGAAAATTATCTTGAGGGTTTGGCAATTTAATGACACATGTGCTATTATTCCCTCGGTTAGAGAAAAGAAGTTGAAAATCCTTCATTACCGGCAAATAAAGTTGAGTTAATACATTACCGGAAAACAATTAATGTGGTACGTAGCAGAAAAGACTTTATAAAATAAGGTTTTTGGCTCCATTTCATTTCACTGTGAATTCAAACTTTCAGAGAGTGCGAAGATTTCCGAGCTAAGGCATTCCGAGCAAAGAGGCAAAGCACTTCAGCAATCAATCCATCCAAAGGCAGAAAAAGGTATTTATCATCATGGCATCCTCCTCTGCATCTAAATTCATAGCAAACCCTACAGCAGTTGAGGTTATAAAATAACCTAGGCCCATGTTTGAGCTAGTTCCCGAGATAGCTAAGAAAGATGACAATTGAGGTGCTTTTTCCCAAATTCCAAAGGGTGTTGTTTATGCAGAAGACCCTAGAATGTATATTCATTGCAACATAGAGGAATTAGGTGATGAAGAAATCAAAAACATGTATAAATCTATTATATTTGACAATGTCGGAAATGTGAAACCTGAACATAAAATTGTTGAAACCCTAGGATTCACTGAAATCCTCTGCATTCCTGAATTTCCCATGGAAGTGGTTAGGATAGTTCTTAGTAGGGTACATGGCTCATTCTTTTGGCTTGAGTCAGTGCATAAAATTACAAAGGTAGCTGTGAAAGCAGTAACAGGGTTACCTTCCACCGGTACCAGACCCGACAAAACCAAGAAGGTCTCCAATGACCTAGTAATGAAACTAACTGGTGCAACATCCGACAAAAGATCATTGAGGGTTAATGATGTGACCAATACAAATGTGAGATTCATTAGCATGATTCTAGGTTACAAATCAACTCATGCAAATAGACTTAACTTTGTTTCCAGTTTATGCATAAAAAGTGCTTATGACATGGTTAAGGATAATGCAAAAATTGATATCTGTGAATGGTTAAAAGATGAGTTAATTTACAATTTGGCAAAAATTAAGAAGGATAAGAAAGGAACCTTTAGATTTGGAAATTTGCTTGTATGCTTAATGTTACATATAACCAAACAGGCTCCCGGTATAGGCTATAAGGATTTTGGATTCAACATACCGATAGGAAAACAATTGTCTGACTTATTCAACAACATGGGTGAAAATAGAGAAAAGAATATTAATGAGTATTTTCAAGCACTAAAGGTCAAAATGAATAAGAGGATCAGACTATCACAGGAAATTGTCAACAAATACAAGGATGATATATGCTTTGTAATAAAAAAGGATGAGATTTGGATGGAAGCAATCATCCCAAGAACAATCTGGGTTACAGAGATGGGGTATGAAACAGATGACCACATAGTGGAAACTTATGCCAAAGCACTTCTGGAAGCCCCCAATGAACCAAAGGAAGAAGTATTTGGTAGTGCTGAGACCATCGAAAGTCAAATTCAATATAAAAAGAGAGTAAAGAAAGTTGAGGCAGTTGTGAGGAAAGGAACCAGGCAAGCAAAAGCCATAAAAGATGATGTATTAAAGAAAACCGGCATAACAGAAGAAGAGTTGGCAGCCAAACTGCCTGAAACTCATCTATCACCGGTAGATACCTCCTCAGAAGGAGATATGCCAGTAACTTTCAAAAGAGTTGTTAGGAAAAGAGACCCCTCACCGGTATCCACTCCTTCACCTAGAAGGACAAGACAGAAGCAACAAGCTGTAAGGTCTCCAGTCAAGAAAGCCACACCTAAGAAAAAGATGACCCCCAAAAAGAAGAAGACAAACACTGACTTGGCCCCTTTTGACATATTACTGAATAAGATCATAGAGGAAGGTAAATTGAAAAACATAGGGAAAATCTATGACACCCTATCAGATGATGAGAAAGGAGAAGTTGAGGAAAGTGTTATATTACACATGGACATGTATAAAATTTTTTTGATGCAAGTCCTAAATGAAATTCCTGATGAATTATATAAAAGACTTGAGGCCAGAAGGCAAGGAGTAGTTGAGTTGGATAAGAAAATTAAAATAGAAAAATTACTTGCAGTATACCCGATCAACTCACCTAAGGAAATTGATGATTTGATAGCTCAGGCCAACCGGATAGTTTTTTCCACTGCACACCGGCAAATATCACTAATGGCAGGTAGAGTTACTAAAGTTTCAGAGGAAACAAAAAATGGTTGGGATATATTCTTGGTTGAAAAAGAAAAACAAGAAGAATATAGGAATCCCAAGCCCATTCTGGTATATCAAAAGGACAAAGGGAAAGGTAAAGTTTGTGAACCACCAAGTATCAAGATTAAAGACAACTTACCCCCACCTCCTTTAAATACTCCACCAGTAAAAACAACAACTGCAGAAGATCAACCGACAGCTGAGAGCATGGACACAGAGGATAATAATCCTAATCCTGAAGTCCTATATATACTGTGAATGTTGATACTCAAAAAATCAACATAGTGGTAGATAAGGATACCACAGATAAATCAGAAAACAAAGAGCAACCGGCATCAGAAAACAAAGAGAAATCGGCAGCAGATTCAGAGAAAAAGGTGGAATCTGGAACACAAATAGAGCAACCAATAGAGCAACCAATAGAGCTAAAGGCTCCAGAACAGATGCCACCGGTAAGAAATGATGCAGGAAAAACTGTGCTTAAAGAGATGGAGACACAAACAGACCACCAGAGGTCAATACCAGCATGGTCACCTCCACCGACACTTAGTTTATTGGGTCACCATCAAATGTAATAGAGGTATTGCTCGAATCTATCAAGAAAATAATTGATTATAGCTCACAAGCCTATAAAGCAATAGATGATTCAATTCTAGTTTTGAAATCAATAGCTCCCAATTGTAATATAGCCAACAAAGATTCTTTAGGCCAGTTGGATACACTTTGTAAATATATTTCTGAAAATTTTGAGCAAATAAAGGTAGAAACTATAAAGGAAAGTGTAGAAAAAGAGAAACAAAAATTCTTTGAGGAAGGAATAAAGAAGTGTAACAGGGAATTTGACACACTTCTACCGGAACTGTGCAATTTATTGAAAGAGTACAAAACTTTGTACAAAGATACCTGTAAGATAAACTTTTTGACCATGGATGTAGACAAAAAGATGAGCAAGGTACAGGAAGAGATCAATAAACTTGTTGGTAATTTTGTTAACTCACCTGATACATTATCAGTTTTTGAGGAAAAGATAACAAATTTTGAGGAAGAATTGCTCAAATTAGAAAGAGAAAAAGAGAAAATAATAAACAAGGCAAAATTTTTGAGATCTAAACTAAGTCCAAGATTGGACTATTTAGCATCTCTGCATAAGGAAATCTCAGAGGCACTAACACAGGGTAGCAAAACATCGGCAGAGCACTTGCAACATCTCACCGGTATAGTATATAGAACTGAGATATCAATAAAGGAGAGCAAGAAGTTTATGGATGGCATAAACTTAATTTTGGGAGATATTCTTCAGATAATAACTACCCAACTACAAGGTTGAGGTTATGAATTGGTACAACTAAAAAATCTACTAACCTTTGTCATTGATGCCAAAGGGGGAGTAGTAGATGAGAAAATTCAAAACACAGGGATCACATGCTCAGGGGGAACTCTCATATTTTTGGTAACATTTTTTTTGGTCTACACATTTTCGGATATCATTTTGAAATTTCTCATGAGTGTTGCCATCAATGCCAAAGGGGGAGATTGTTGGCATATGGACACTCCAATGAGACATTGTGTGTGATTGAAGGTTTTGTCATTGATGGCAACCTTGCAATCCTATGGCACCGACAAGACATTATATCGGCAAAGCATTACTCAAACAAAACAGTGCTCCAGCATCAACAAATCAATCTACACCGGCACAGAAGATGTACACCGACACAGAAGGAAATATGTATACCGACACAGAGGCCGACAAGATTTATGATATGTAATATTTTCTTTATCATTGTAAGCCGACTTGGCAAATAGTAAAATGACTCTTGTATATAAAAGAGATCATTGTAGGCATTTGTAGGATATGGATAGAAAAGAAATAAATAAATTATAAGGCATACCTAATGTGCGAATTGTAGGTCAAGGGTATATGTAAAGAATAGAGCAAGAACTAGTACTGAATCTGGCATTGAAGATGCTATTGTAAAGCAGTACAAGATATTGGATTTATGTAAATCCTCATTGTAAGTCAGTGTGACTTCTTATTGAGCAGTGAGCTCTAGGTAGTTGGCCTTCCTGCATGTGCAAGCCCCTATTGTAAGTAATATTCTCTTATTGGCCAGTAAGTGAATATTGTGGGTCACAAATCCCACCGAGGTTTTTCCCACACCGGGTTTCCTCGTTAAACATCTTGTGTTATGGTGTTCTTTTCATGTGGATGCTTTTGATTCTATTATTTGCATTAATTCTTGCATACCGGTATACTGTTACTTTATATTCTGCATGTTCAGTTTTAAGAAAATTACATTACCAGTCAGATACTGATTCACCCCCCCCTCTCAGTATCTGTGGGAACCCTAAAAATACCAACAATCTCATCGCAAAGACAAAACAAATGTTACACCGAAACAGAAGCATCAGAGAAAGAAGTGACACCGAAACCCGATGTTGCCAAGATATTGAAATAATCTTATCAAAAATGTGTAGACACATAAATTAGTCATCTTAATCTCAGGTGGATCAACTTTATGCATTATTCCATCAAATATTATCCATTAAATATTATTATTTATCCATCATTAATTCATTAATATTATTATATATCATCAATAATGATCCCATATTCCATTTATCATTTACTATCATCAATAATAATCCCATATTCCATTTATCATTTAATAATATTATTATTCTATCATCTATCATTTATATATTTAATAATAATAATATCTATCCATTTTTGAAAAATACATGCATAGGCATTTAGACTTGTTATTTATGCTTTCTCCTTTATCCATTTACACCCACCTTATGTATGTGGGATTAAAACTTTAAAACCCCATTCTTTTATCCCACATTCATCTTGTTATCTAGATTCACCTTAGGATGCCTATTTAAGCAGAGCCCCTCTCCCATTTTGGGATACATGACTTTTGCATTCAAGCTCTTGCATTTTTTATTTTGATCTTTCTTTCTTTCTTATTCTCACTTTCACATTTCTTTGCAATCATTTTAATATCCATTTTCTCATTGTTTTCATAGAAGTGCATTTGGGAGCAATAATCATTGAATATGAAATCTTGAGAAATAGGAGGGAAATGGAGTAAATTCCCATTGCATGCATGTGTATGTGTGTTGGTTTAAACATTTGATTTTTGCATGCATGTTCGTTGCAGGTACTTAATTGTTGGGTGACTTATCTATCTGGAATTTCCCTCATAAGATCTCAGATCAGATTTTATCCACCTACAAAATGGTCTCTGCAATGTGTCGTGCTCAAAAACATATTCTCAAAGATTTCTTTAATGTTTGGCATGACTATCCATTGATACAACACTATTAGATGTATCTTTAATGATCCTATTGCAGACCTTTGTTAATATTAAAGTTATCTATTCTTTTGATCACTAAATTGTCATGTTGCCATATTTCTTTATTCCTATCACCACAATGCCAGGAATCAGAAACTTAGGCATATTAAAAGGATTTAACTTTAACCAATATGGTTGTTATCATGATGACTTAATGCCCATTTCAACACCCAAGGTACTTGAAGATCACTGTTAAGATTGAGACCACCAATATTATACGATATTTTACATTGCTTTTATACAACATAGTTCACATGCCTATTATTGTCATCTCCATGCTCATGCATTAAATGCTAAATGCAGATTTTAATGAATACTTTATGCTTCTTCCTCATGAACATATATTAGTGTTGTCATCAAATTTCTCTTGCAACCATCAAATCACCAACAAACTAATACATGATAAAATGATACACTTACTGGCATTCTTCTATGCCAGTAACACTCATTCTTCAACTAAACAACCATATACTCATCTGCAATGAGACAATGCCCTTTTTAACATCAATGACAAAACCTTATGCCAAGGGTCAACAAACCCCCCTTTTTCATTGATGTAAAAAAAACCGCATGAATCCTCTTTCTCCCCCTCTTTGACATGAATGACAAAGGGTTTCACATATCTTTAGCTTCATAGAACAACATATCTGCAACAGACTTACTCAAAGAAACTAGCCTCTCAATTGCTATCATCTTGAAGAGAAACTCAAACAATTCTGCAACATTGTTTCCTTATTGCATGTATAGGCTCACCACAAATAATCTATGCATTAACATTGTGCACTCCCACTCAGAAAACAAATAAGTATCATTGACTCCTTGTTCATTGAAGGATATTGCTTCTAGCATTGATTTGATCACAAACTCTGTTCTAGACTTTCCTTGTTTATATTAAACTTGTCACTCCACAATATTGACAAAATACATGTCATACATCTTGAAATCTCTTACAGTCAAGAGTCAAACTTTCCAAGTATCAAGAACAAAAAGAGATCTTAGACAAACTTCCCCATTTCAAGTTGAGTATGAAAACTCACTATCCATGACTAATCAAATCATTACTATTGATTTTCTTTTCTTCTCACTATCACTTCATATTATAACCTTCTCTAACATGTCTGTAACTTTCTAAGATAAATCATAAGAAGAATGAATCAACAAGATCCACCGATCATCCAAGACACCAACAAAATGAAACTCAAGGCACCTTGAAGATGACATATCCATACAACTTTGGTACTCATTCAAATCTTGATATTTTCCATTCAACATTAAACAAAAAACTCCATACAATATTTACAAGAAATAGTAATACTATATACCATTGCATGATGTTCACTATCACTGTTTATTGTTGCAAATCAAGAGGAAGACCAAGATCACTTTTATGATGTCTAAAGTATATGAGAATAAGAAGCATGCAAAACAAGCATATTAAGAAAGTAGACCAATTGGGAATGCCTGAAAAGAGTATGATTTCTAATATAGTACAAATGCTTAGAAACAACATTGTTCACCCCATCTACACTTAAAACAACTTCCATTTACAACTCCAAGACTTGTGGAACACATGTTTGCATATTCTTTGTCAAATATTACTGTCTTTGTTCTTTTTGATTTGCATTTTGAGTGTCATTCGAAGAGGTATGAGAAAAAATATATGCAAGAGATATACATGAGCAATTTCAATATGAGCAACATTACTTTCAAAGTATGAAGAAAGCATGAACAACCAAAAAACTCTATAATATGCTTCAATGACAAAAGAAGCCATCACTCACTGTCCTTTAGAACATTAAAATGCATTGTTGACTGTCACAAGACATGAAGGGCATTGTGTAAAGCATGAAAATATGAAAGACATTGGTATTGCTTGTGTTGTACTTCTACAAATATTGTCTTTATTTTCAATTCATCCAGACATGAGAATCTTGATGAACCTACCATGAAGCAACTAGATGTAACTCTTGATGATCATATAACCAAAGAGCTAGCTACAACTGAAACAAATCAAACTCCCAGCAAAAATAATAACTTGACAAGATGAAACATCTAAAGACAATATGAAATTCAAGTAACCTCTTGAAGATTATAGTCACTAAGAGAAACTATGAAAGATAGGGCAACTGATACAACTATAATCTTTACAACCTTCTTGGTTGAAATCTATGGGAAATGAAATAAAAAACTTGTAAACACTCCCCCCAGCCTCATATTCCTTAATTATTTTGAAATTTTCCTTATGTAATATGCACAAGAATAGAAATTTCCTTCTTTTGCTCATGACTTTGCTTCTTTCTCCATATTTTCAAGGACTCTTTCTTTTTCCAAATCTTCATAGAATCTTTATTTTTCTTGTTCAAAGTACCCGTTCTTTTGTTATACCTGCATTGGTGTAATTTATGCCCAAAATGATTACATCAAAAACATATAACATGATTACGAGCAGGATAATATCCATCAAAACTCCAACAGTCTCTTTCATGTGCCCAACCTTATTATAGTTATAACATATAATATTATAGTTTTGAGTTGACACACTATAAGAACTCTTATAATTAGACCATCCAAAACCATTTCTTGTATGGATTCTACAATTTCTTTCTCTATGTCCATATTTATGATAAAGTAACAATAACCATGAAATTACGAATAATTGTACCTCCTTGAATGACATTGTCTGGTAACTGTAGATCCTGTGGACCAGTTGTTTCTTCTTCCACATCTGTTGGTGACTTTGTGTTGTTTTCCATCAACAACTTTATTTTTTGTTCTAGGAGCAGTAGCATGATAATTCAGGTCTATCTTCTTTCTTGGAGCATTTTTTATCTTAAAACTCCATCCTTTCCTATTAGTAGACATAAAAAATATTTCATTTTTTGACTCTTTTCTACTTGAGGAGGTTCTCCCTATCTCATATCCTAAACCAAATTGATCCTTGTGACCTTTTTGACTATTAAACATGTCATTTAATGCATTTGTTCCTTTCACAAATTTCTTCATCTTGATATTTTCAAGATTTCTTTCTCAAAGCAACTACTTCTCCTTCAAGATTTTGACACTTAATCGTTTTAACTTCAAGATCAGACTTTCTCACATCTGCTATCCTCTTATTCTCTTCACCTTCTATTTTCAGGCTGTTAATTAAATTATTTTGCAAGAGTTGTCTTTTGACAAGGACTTGCTTCTAAATTCCTTTTTTAAAAAGACATCTCATTTTCTAGCTTATCACACAACTCTTATTTGTCTTTCAACTTGACTCCTAATTCTTCTTCAACCCTTTTTCTTTCGGCCATTTGAACTTGCAAAAATTTGATAATATTTTTGGCTTCACTGTGATTTTGTACAATTACTTTAATGACATTAATACTCTCTTGAAGACATACCTTAAGTTTTTGATTTTCTTGTTTAAGGTCCTTGATCTCTTTTAGAGTAGCAATAAGTTCTTCAAAATCAACTTCTCCTTCTTCTATATCTGATTCATTCATGTCTACTACAAATTCACCAAGTTTTTGATATATCATCTCTTCTTCTACAAACTGTGATTTCTTCTTTTCCAGGCTATGACTTTTCTTTCTTAGTCCTATTTTTCTTTCCCATGACAATTGGTACTCCACCTACAGGAATCCCCTAAGTTGGTTAGACTTATGACAAGGTTTGGCTCTGATACCACTTTTTGGAGTACTGGGAACACTAAGAGGGGGGTGAATCAGTGTTCCTAGTAAATTAAAATTTCATTTAAACTTTTCAGGACTAAATAAGAATAGCATAAAATCTAAATGATCTTTTAGTATCAACAAGTATGATGGAAAATAATTACATCAACATACAAAACACAATGCTCATAGAAACGTCATGACACAATGATTTCATGAGTGGAAAACCCTCATGGGGTAGAAAAACCACTCGCAAAGTGCCTCACTGGAAAATTACAACAATGTCACTGCCAAATACAATGTGTCTCACTGATTGAATTCAGAGCACCAAATCTAGGAGCACCAACCCCCTTATACATTTAGGAACACCCATTCTAAGGAGCACCAACCCCTTACAAAAAACTCAAAACAAAAACAATTTTAGAGGTTCAATCTGTTTCCATTCAACGCATCTGATACATATTGTCACAAAGATCTTTTCTCTATTTCACAATCCTTCATTTCATAATCTACTCTTTTAAACTTTATACCTTGCACTCTCATTCAAATCTACAATAACAATGGCAAACATACCAACATACCCTTGCATATACAACCTGCTAAACATCTCAGTAATTTGACACAAGCATATGGACATGACAACATTCTAAACATATTTCTCTCTTCATCATACAATCATGATATATCCCCGCCATTCACACTTACTCCAATCTACCCATATACTCCACACACTGTGTTCTTTTTTGCTCTCTATATGTTCATATCCTCTACATTCCTCATGTATCCTCACATAGTTTCAATACAACACAATTATCAATTCAATCTAACATCCACACCCACCAACTGTTTCTTCAGAAGCTTATATCTATCTTAGCAATCTGGTTCGATTCAGTTTCCTCATAATCCAATTGTTGGACTTCTCAATTGTAAAAAACATGATGTGTAATCTACATCAAATCTCCCTAAGGCATCTCCAGCATGGACCTATCATTAACTGACAACATAGTGAATCAAAAACATCCATTGTGGTTCCACCATCATCTAATGTCTTATCAACAAGAGTCTTATCTTTGACAATGACTTAGAGATATCTTATCGAACTCTAATATCTTACTGAAATTCATAGTGTATCGCCAGGACAATTTTATGTATTACTGATATTAGCTTTTTTGACATAAGGCATGACTTTGGCTTTCTTCTTTGAATGTCTCATCAAACATTGAAGTTGTATACGGTGAAAAGTGATGATAAACTATTATAAAACCATAAAGATCCAACCACAAACAATCTAGGTCCTACAATGAAACATTTACCAATACCAATAGAGATACCTAAGATCATGCAAATCAACAAAATAAAATGATATTACCATTCACATGTCAAGTAGGGTTTCAATCTCCATTATCTCCTATCTCTATTGATATTGTTTTATATATTTTCTCTCAGATTTTAAGTGTGCACAAGAGCTCAACAAAGAATGGATTTTGGTTGATAACTTGATCGTAGGAAGGGTTGATTGAAGCAATTGTTAGCTAGTTGGACTGATTAGCTGATTAGATCATTAGGGCTGATAATGAATGAGAGTATCCTCTTATATAGAAGACACTTTAGGAAATGGAGGGATAAGATTAAAAGGTGAAGATGATAAATGGTCGGCTAGGATTAAAGGGTAGGTAGAGGAAATAATTAAATGATAAAGGAGGTAGGTAAGAGAAGAATTAAGAGATGAGTGACATGTGTCATGGGTAGAAAAGGATAATGAATTAATTAAATAAATAAATATTTATTTAATTAATAGAGTAAGTGGGATCAGTTAAATAAATAAAATATTTATTTAATTTAGGAAAAGGGCAATTTAAATAAATAAAAGTATTTATTTAAATGAGGAAAGGCTTAGATTAGGATTAATGAATTAATTAAATAAATAAGAATTTATTTAATTAATAGAAGACCTAGGATAAAATAATTAATAAATAAAAATATTTATTTAATTAGACAAGACAATTTTAGGTGTCTACATTTTGCCCCTCTTTGAGACAATGCAACTTGATGTGTTGGCTCAAAGAAGATAAGATAAACTGATACAAAATTGCCCCATGATGGGAATGATATACCCCCTAGAGAGATTGGATGAAAATGTTTAAAAAGATCACAAACAATCTCTCGATAAGAAAGAAAGGTTAGAAAGGAGTGACAATATAGGGTGACAAAGTCATGGAGGAAAAAGACTGACTCAAGAGGAATCAACAAAATCGTGTCTCTGTCTTAAAAGGCCAAAATTGATAGTTTTATGATGAATGTATATGTTGTCAATTGGATAAGCTACTGAGAGGATTCACTCAAACATGTGCCCTAGGGAAGACAAACTGAAAACAAGGCTAGAATTGACAATTCTGTGATAAACATACGTTGCCAATTGGATAAGCTGCTAAGAGGATTCACTCAAAAAGTGCCCTAAAACAAGTATGTTTGCTAAGCTAAGTATAGGATAAGCTGTTGAATTGATAAAATCCGGCGAGTGCTCTAGCAAGATAGGATATAGTGCAATGTGATAAACATATACACTAGGATGCAACGCCATTTGATAGACATAAGCATTAGGATAGAAGTAGCACTGTGGTAGACATGAGTAACACTAAGCTAGGATAAGATAAGATAAGCAATACTATATGATGAACATGAGTACCACTAGGATTGACATGATTGATTTGATTGGATTCAGGAGTACTTACCCTAGATTGAGTCTAGAGAGCAATTCCCTATGACATAGCGGTTGCGAACAGATTTGACTACCAAGGACCACACCTCGATCAAGGTGATGGGATTGAGATACATTATGTATATGCCTGAGATTTTTGCAAACACAGGACTATTAACTGCTTTGGTGAAAAAGTGGTCCCTCCGGGTCTGCAGGAGGAGGCAGACGAGATGATCCAAGGGTTGGTCCTTCGGGAGCTCAGATTCCTTCGAGGCTAGCTAGCTCCAAGGGAGGGTCTTCGTCATAGCTCTCTTGGATCCCATTTTGTATCAGTTTTTGTATGATGATGTAGACACCTTTGGGTGATTTTATAGCCATATGATATTTTGACATCATTTAGCATGATACATTATTTTTATTTGATATATATGAGATGATCCATCCTTGCGATAGCTATATGCATGTGTTCCTATGTGATGCTTCTACATGTTTTATGATGATTTTGTGATGCTTATGATATGGATAGAAATATGTACATGATGAAATGCAATATATTTGTGTATGCTATGTATGATGCAAATGTAAAATGCCAATGGATGTATGTTATGATATATTTACATGCTGAGATGCATGATACATATATTATTGTTTTTTTTTTGTCTTTTTATGTTTTTTATGAGAATGCAAATGCTAATCAATGATACATCCAAGATGTAATGCGATTGTGATATCTATATGAAATGAGATATGCTAACATGTGATGATGCAAGTGCAAACTACATGAAATGCAGATATTTTTGGCATTTCATTATGCTCAGTCATGTGATAGCAGGCTACATAGACTCAAGGAAGGACAATGGAGGCCAATCACAAAAGGGGATGGAAGGTAGAAGATATGGAAGTGAAAGAGATTCTTGTGCTTTATCATCATTGAGATTTATTATGGCAAGTAGGTTATGATAATAGAGGTATAGGTTTGACCCAGAAAGTCATTGTACCCATTTGCATGGAGATCGGATAGTCACAAACAAGGAATGCCCCAGTTCACACTATACTCACAACGTCCTCATATCCTTGGACAATTCATAGCATTATTAAGAGAAAATGCAAAGGTAGCAAAACAATAGGTGAACATATCCCATCCTCGCCTTTCTAGTCAAAGACATCCTGGAGATATAATCTCTAGTCAGAGACATCCTGGAAAAGCTAAAATGCATGCCACCAAAAGATGAAATCAAAAGAAAACCAAGACTTGACACCAACAGACAATGAAATATTCATGTTATTTGTGTTTCTTGCCACAAAAGTTAATATGTTTGATTTGGTCACAATGTTGTTATCCTGATAAAGGACAAATAATGTTGTAAACCATGTTGTTGCCAAAATCTGCTGAAAGATTTGATTTGTTGAAAGCCCATTGTTGCTTGTATCTCATCTGAAACTGACTGAATCCATGAAATCAATACTTTATTGCGAAGAAGATTGGAATGGTATTGTGGATTGGTGATGCAAATGACTTCTTATTGCAGATTGTGCACGAAAAGAAGGAGGAATGAAAAGATGATACTCCTCAAATCATGCGATGCTCAGGGTACCACTTCCATCACTAGATTTAGGATTTTGCCCCAGTTATTGATTGGACCTTATTTATTATGGAAGGAAAGGGGTAAAAAGGGAGGTTTATTATGAATGACTAACCAATCTAAGGTAGATCAATAACAAGACATGATGGGAATGGGTAAGTTTATCATGGAGGGATAGGATGTGAGTGTGTGCAAAGTGAAAGGATAAGATTGAATCTTGAAGGAGGGAGGAGCAATGTCTCTACACATGGTGCCAGTAACCCAGTTTTCACCATGGTACTTGTCCAGGGTGCCACCAAAGTGGTTTTTACCATTGGACGAATTTATTTCTCTTTACTTTTTTTGCTTTTTCAATTTATTTTTTTGTGTCACAAGGCGCATGTTTGATAGGTTTTCACCAAGTAACGATTTTTTTTATTTTTTTTATTTTTCTATTTTTTTGATATTTTTTCTTATTTTTTTTGTATTTTTGATATTGGGATATTCTGAAGAGCTATGTGTAAGACCTGTGAAGGTGCATGCTATTGATAGGATCTCCCAAAGGTTCTCCATCTGGTGTTGAGAGTTGATATGCACCTAATCCATAGACTATTGTGATGACGTAAGGACCAAGCCAATTGGGCTCAAATTTTCCTTTCTTTTATCGGTCCTGCTAGTTTTAAGGATTCTCTCTGAGTACTAAGTCACCCACCTCAAATGTATGAGGCTTTACTTTGTGGTTATAGTTGTGACATTCCTTGACTAAATTATATGTTTCTCCCTTGATTGTCTTCCTTGATGAAGGAACTTAGGTAGAATTACTAATGTGTGGACTATGTTCGCCCATGTGTGTGTCACCTAAAGAAGTTTGGGCACCTCTGACAACAAAGTCCTTCAAGGAAGTTCCATTAAAGGTCCATTGATGTGATATATTTCCAAAAGAGGATGGATGTGTGGAACAAGTGGATGAGTTATGAAGGCTTATGATTGCAAAAAGAAGTGAAAGTAGGATTGCATGATGGAGACTTAGGATCAACAAGTATTCTTTTTTACTTGAAATTTTAGAACTTTTACCCCTAGTTATTTTGATATTAGGGGAGATCAACTCTTGTTCTTTTTTCTTCATAGGATTTTTATCCTTGAATTTAATTTTGATTTGGACTAAAGGACTTTTCTTTATTTTTGACTTTTAGTTTTTTCTTTTCAAGGCTTGATTTTTGATCCCCAATGAGTAAGGGCTTTTGTGATTCTTGTTGATCCAAGCCTAGGAGTGGAGTGGAAATGGAATGAGTGGATGAAATGGTAAGGCTATATGATTTATTAAGAGGGTTGTTTGTTAGACAATTCAAAGAACCGTAAGACAATTAAGAGGGGGGGGGGGGTGAATCAGTTGTCACAGATTATCGAAACCATTAGCAATTAAAACTTTAATAACGAAACCCAAAACATTACTACCAGAATGCTTAAACCAAATACCAAAATAATAGAAAAACCAATTAAACATAAACAATAATCAGAGAATAAATACCATCCACATGACACCAAGATTTATATGTGGAAAACCTAGTAAAGGGAAAAACCACGGTGGGAAGCCTACCACAGTCAGATAATACTTCTGCAGTAAGTATGTGAATTACAATTGAAGGGCCTGCACTTGTAGGAAGGCCAACAACATAGAGTGCACTACTCATCACAAAATGAGTCTCACTGACTACATAGAAATCCAGACTACAATCCAGAGAAATGATTGAACTGCAAAGATAACATCTCCTATGCCTGAGTACAATTCCAGTTAAGCTCAATACCAGAGGACTAAATCCTCTTAGATAAACCCAACTCGATCTCCAATGATCGACCAAATCATCTGCCTGACTGATATTACATTTTTTGCACAATACATATCCATATCCCATACCATGATGATCTACAATGAGATCTTACATCATATATATACAAACCCTCGACCATAAACAATAAGATCGACCACCAGATAATAAGAAAATTACATAATTATAAAACATGTTGGCCAGAGACCAAACAAATAATATCCAAGCCATAAGACATCCTAGAAACACATCGAGAGGTTCAATCCACATGTTACATTAAGTCGGTCCATAACCTAGAGCAATCGAGACCCAATATAGGTCCACACGCTAAAGAAATGATCCCAATCTGCCAAGTCTCGAACATGATCACCATCAGCATCCTGAAACTCCACCAAATTCTGCACCAGAACCACTTATGCAATTTGTCAAAGATCTTCATTAAAGCTCTATCGATGAAACCCTCGCCGGAACCGCAAACCAAGCTTCCAAGCAAATAGGATAACATCCAATCACTAGACCAAAACCAAATGACTGAACATGAACATGAGTAGCATGAATAAGCCAATTCCATAACCCAAACATACTGGAGCATACCAGATCCAATCCAACTAGAAATCAAACATCCTGCTGAGACTAGAAGGGTGCCGGTAAAGCATCCAAAATAGCTAGTATTGACATCAATGACAAAAAATCAATGCAACACATAATCAATTCCTCCAAATAGCCAAAACCGTTGATATGCTCAATAGATTCTTTGTTGGAACCACTCTTAGGACTATTGCTATCAAGAGCTACTTGCACCACTAGAGGAGATTTGCATTCAGACTTAATAGCCACAATACTAGGTGGTTCATACCCAATTCCTTGCAAATTGTTTATTGATTGTTCCTGTCGATTGAATACCTTAGGAGATAGTGGAAGTTTATTAACATGAAAGATATATTCATCACATCCCAGGTCTTTAATCTTGAATTTTTCTTTGAGCTTTAATTTGTTTGATGTAGAATCTTTCAAGGATTTTGAATCCACATATACTGATGATGGAGTTTCTTCTTTATTAATTGGGATTGTGATTTCTGATCTTGGTCGCAGGTTATTACAATATATGAATGGATTTGGATCTCCTCTTATTGTTATTTCAACTCCATTATAAGGGAATTTGATACATAGGTGGTATGTTGATGGTACTACTCTCATATCATGAATCCATGGACATCCCAAGAGTATATTATATGTGAGATCTAAATCAAGGACTTGACATACCAAATCCTTTGTAATAGGCCCAAATCTAAGAGGTAAAGTGATTGTTCCCTTGGATGAGTGCTCTTTGTCATCATACACTTTTATGGTGATAGCATGTGTATAATTCACAACCTTTTTAGAATATCCCAATTGTTTAATATTGTTCAATGTACAAATATTCGGACCTACTCCTCCATCTATCAATACTCATTTGATTCATTTTTTTGAAATAAAAGCTTCAATATGTAGAGGTGCATTATGAGGCTGGGTTATGGATGTGTCATCAGCTTCTATGAATTTGAGGGTATGTGAAATAGAAAGGTATCCCACCATGGCTTGAAACTGGTCCGTGTTCATATTCGTGGCTACAAAAGTCTCTCTCAAAGTCTTGTCAAGGATGGCATTATGTGCAGGGGATATGCGTAAAAGCTCAAGGATGGAAATGAGGGTGGGTGTCTTCCCTAACTGATCTACAAGATCATACTCATTCTTTATGGATGAAGAGGTTATGGGCTTGGATGGAATGCCTTGCAAGGTGAGTTTACCTCTGTTGAACTCTATATTTGAAATAAAAAAAAATATATATTTTTTTATGGAGTGAAGACTTAAAGACTTTTTGGCTAATAAATTGTATCGAGCATTTCAAAAGAAGTTTCATCGAAAGAGTGCTTTCATTGAAATAAAGTATGATGTGAAAAGCACTAAGAAAAAGTGTTTTTGGCAAAACGTAACCTTCGATAAATTCAGGAAACTGCTCATCGATACTCCAAGTTTCATCGAAAAGTGAAAACAAAAAGCAATAGGCAAAAAGTGATTTCGAAGAAATATAACTACCGAAGAAACTCATAAAGCATTCATCGAAATGCAAATCTCATCGATAACATAATGTCGAACAAGAACAAAGGTGTTTTATCAATAAAAGAGGATATCGAAGGAAAAGGACTTTCGATGAACCTGCATGAACTTTCACCGAAGAACAGAACTCATCGAAATACGATTTCGATGAAACTTGCAAATGACTTATCGAAAGAAAGTTTGTCGATGAAAAGACGATTTCAGTGAGTCTTGAAAATGGCTTCTCGACATGGGCTACTCACCGAAAAGGTAATATCGAGGAGAATGGGCTTTTGATGAAAGATTAAAACACTCAGCCGAAGACAAGGGTTTCATCGAAAACTTGAATTATGATCATTTTGATCGAACTGTACTTCCCGCAAAAGAGTTAAAGACCCAAGTGAAGAATGTCACATCTGCAATTAAGTTTAAACACTTGAGTAGCCCTTGTAGATGCAGAACATTAACTATGCACAAGTTGCCCATACAATTACAGCTGAACTGATCGAATTTTCATAGGAGCCAGATTAATGTCAAAAGACTGAAAATTGAGAAGAACTTGCGGAAATTTGTGAACGACAATCAGAAGAGCTGGGCATTTCTCCAAGTAAGTGTTGTCTCTCGTATTTGCTGAAATCATGGAACCTTCTTCTTCTTCTTCTAAAAAGAGTAGGAAAGGAAAAGAACTAAACCCTGAAGAGAAGCCCAAAAGACAAAAGAAGGAAGGGAGAGATTTGACTCAGGATTTGCTAGACCAATGTCCCACATCTAGTGTAAGGTCTAAAAAGATCAAAAGTGAAGAAGAAGGATTGGAGGATAGATTTGAAAATCTGGGAGACATTTGGACTGAAATCAGAGGACATGAATTATTCCTATTTAGCTACAAAAGAAGGGATGCTCTTGAGCCCATAAGTAATCTATGGAAGAAGAACTTAGGGAAATTGGTAGTCCCAAACGTGTTTGTAGATGTTGAATTAATGAAAGCTCTGGTAGATTGTTATAATCCGAGAACCAAAACCGTATGTGATTACAGAGGGAATCCCTTAGTGGTGATTAACAAACAAACTATTGATATGGTATTTGATTTAGACAAGGAAGTGGAGGAGAGAATCGATATGCCGAAACTGTCACAAGAATTCTTTAGCTTGGAAAACATCTACAGGACTTGGAGACTACCTATTCACCGGCCGAAAGTGGGTGGGGCATTTGTTCCATTCAACAAAGATGACAAGGTGCCGTTTGATGTCAACCACTTCCATCCATATTTTAAGTATACATATTAAGCTGTAGCCCAAGTATTAGGCCTAGAGGCTCATCCACTCATGGATATTGGGGTTATGGTTTTGTGTGCTGATTTACAATCAAAAGACCCTAGGTCATTTGATTATGCCACTTATGTTGCAGATGCCTTAAATCATGGGTTGGAGAAGTTAAAAGGGGATCTTGTGAACATACATTTTTCATTGTACTCCTTATTAATGCATATTATTCTTTATTGTGGACAAGAGATCAACTTTTGGTCAGATGATTTCGGCATTAGAGCTTATGATAAGAATGGTTTGAAGAAGCCGGTTCAGTTGTGGGTTTCTGCATGGGACCAGAGGTTCATGAACAACTAGTACTGGCACTTTTAGGAATATTTTGTGAAACCTCTTAGTGCGGCCTTTGGGCAACACAGAGATTATACTCTGTCCCCTGAAATTAAGAGATTCCTCAGGCCAAAGGACTTGTCTCCAGAGTCACAAATTGATCACAATTGGGGTGATTGGTATTGCCACAATAATCACACAGAAATCAGGGTATTTGGGTATGAAGGAAGACCACACATGCTTCCAATTACAGTACCAAACAGGGTGGCTAGCCTGGAGATTGTAAGACAATTATCTATTGCCAGTGCCAAACACCTTACAGATTTCGGTAAGCAGTCCATCATTCCAAGTTTATTGGTTTTTTCTGACTTTGTTGTTAAAAGTTCAAAAAGCTATCATTTACTACAGAATAAGTTAGACTACTATGGCATGACTCTGGGTGAACCTAGAGAGAACTTCGATCTTGAAGGGTATATAAGAGCTGCCAGAGCGTCACAAAAACTCAAAGCTGGAATACATGTGGCCAAAATGCCAGATGACCTGATTAAAAATCTTGAAAGAGAGGAGGCCAGGGTTTTGAGAGAAAAGAGTAAATTGACTCGGGAGGCCTACAAATGGAAAAGGGCAAGGGGGATGATAGATGGAGATTTACTTGGGAACCTCCAAGATCCTCTGGAAGTAGCTAAAAGGCTACTTCAACATGAAGAAGAGATCATGCATAGAGTGCCCCCGCAATTCCTTCATTTTATCAACACTGAGAAGGATAGTCAACCATTGGCTCACATGTCACCAAAATCAACTACTAGTAGTATCCCTGCTGATTCCCCTAGGGAAGATTATCCTCCTGGTTTTGAAGCAGAGATGAATGTGGACACTGGTGAGATTAACATTAAGGATGTAGTCGATATAAGAATGACTGAACATGAAGATTTTGTTGCTGATGATGGATTCGCTTCTTCAAGGGAATTCCTTTCATTTTTGTACCAGTACAAAGGGGCACATGTTAAACGAAGCATGGCTGGAAGACCAGAAGAAGAACAGATGAAGAAATTGTAGGATGAAATCGATATCCTCATGAAAGATATGACCCCTAAGAAAGGGAGAAGATTACTAAAAGAGGCCGGTGTAATCATCTTTTCTGGTTGGGATATAAACTCAGCACTTCTGTTTGACGGGTTACTGAAAAAGCAAGATTTGAATCAACAGGTGTTGCCTCAGGAGATAGACAAATTATTCCTAGGCTCTGGATATGATCCTGACAAGAAGGCTCTCCTACAATGGGCATTATATCCAAAGGGGAAGAGGCCTATCATTGTGGATATTGAAGAAACCTTTGGACACCTCATGGTTCATCAGGTTGGAAAGACGGACCCTAGGGTCACTGCTAAATTAAATTTGGATGTTGCCAGGTTAAACCTGGACCAGACAGAATTTTTGGTCAGAGAAAATGTCACATATAAGGGGTTGTATGAAAAATCCAAAGAGGAGAATCAAAAGTTGTAAGCAAAAATATTGCAACTTGAGACAGGGACTCCCATAAGTGAATACACCTCATACCCCACAGGACGTAGCTTGGATGATGTTTCTGATGCTCTGTACTGGAAGTATCAAGCAGATAAAGCCACCAAACATGCAAATAGTATCCAACAAAAGATGGATAAACTGGTCAATGATATCACCAGACATCGATTTAACACCATGCTTTCACATGTCGAACCATATTGGAAGGTATATAATGGAACTATAAAGGCATTAACAGAGCATGAGAGATTAAAAGCACGACTACATGAAGTACTGAATAGTGTCGATACAATGATGCCAGAGGAAAATACTAAAGGGACTGCGTATATGGAAAATCATGTTAAACTTGAAGATACCTGAGAAGAGATCTAAAGGAATTGGATGATGGGAAAACTATTGGGATGCCCTCGGTTTATAAAGAAGGAGGAGTAATATCTCTGGAGGATTTGTGGAATGAGCTTATCAGTGTCAAAGACTGGGCTTTGTCAGAAATAGATCGAAGTAAGGACATGGCCCCTACCGTCAACCAGATGATATTCAAATATCTGTCGCAAGGAGAAGAATTGAAGAAACAGAGTGCTAGAATAAAAACCTTCAAGGATGATGATTATATTCATCATTTAGGAATTCTTAATCTCTTTTTGCTTAAGTTTGTTAGAAACGTTCAAACTAGCGATTAGCATTTTGAAAAGACGTGTATTTTCATGAAAAGCTTTCGTTCTCATATATATATGAGAATAGTTTTTGTAATATGGGGGAGATGAAAATAGAGAAAAGGAAGATAGCAATGTATGACAGCCTGTAAGTCTTCTGTTATACAAACCATAATGGAATACATATTATGATCAATTGTTCTTTTTCTTTGCGTATGTGTTGTGGATTATTTCACTTTGTTTTGGCAATCGTCTGTGATATTATCTAAGAGATAAGGTTGTTCATATTCATGAAATTAAAGATATGCTTTATGTTATAATGTTGAAATAAAAGTTTTGCTCGCGAATTGTAATTGTTCCTCACAAAACTTAATTGATTGGTCCCTTAAAGTTAGGGTTAAATTCATTCAATCAACATACAATATAAGCATTTGACTGGTTTCAAAAGAAATAATAACTGACAGGTCCATAAAGGGATGGATTAAAAAACTGTCTCACAGGCTCGCACCATAAGTCCTAAAGAAAGTGCAATGACTCTGTAGCCCAAACAACAAAGAAGGCACTGGTCAATTACAGATTACACTCATCATTATATTTCATCATTTGTTATTTTAAAGCAACAGAAGTAATTAGAAAACATAGATCGAATAGCTTCTACAACAACAATCTTGAACTCATCTGCTATATCTCCATTCTAGGAACCTATGCCATTTCAGGATCAGGAGATATCAGATTAAGACAATAAATCTGCTATAAAAAGCACTGGTTATTGGAAACAACTGGTGAATAGGTATACCCGCCTAGGTCTTGCAGAGCCTAAAGTGAGAGAGTTAAAATCTGAATTGGTTTGCTCTATAAGTTGCCCAAGTCAATTGGAGGGTTTGATCATAGGAATTGGCATTTTCTTAGAACCTATCCAATCTGTTGATTTGAGACCCAACAACCTCGACGGGTTGTGGCATTACATTCAAAAGTTCCATCTTTAGAAGACGAGGAAGATGTTTCAATGCCTTTTAAAACAACCTTACTCCTTTGGATAGAACCTTCAAGATTTTTGTCCTTTATAATGATAGTAGAAACATGATTGTCCATTGAAATGTGACTAATAGTAGAATCATAGTCATAGGGCATCTTGGTATAGTTGGTTTGATTATCTTTAGTTTTGGGTTTTCCCTTGTCATGTTTAGGAAATGGCTCCTTAAACATCACATGCTCTTCATTGTAGGTGTGACCATCAACTTCTATGTCACCTCTGTCAATGAGATCATGTATGATATTCTTCAATCTATGACAATTACTAGTTAAATGCCCTTTACTCTTGTGATATTCACAATATTCATCATTCCACCAATTTCGTTTTACTTTTGGCTCATGTGGTGGATTATCTGGTAGTGTTATGAGCTTGTTTTCCACTAACTTCTTGAATGTTGTTTCGATTGGTTCTCCCAATGGAGTGTACTTTCTTTGGGGTTTTGATTGCCTTTGATTGTTCACTTGATCATTTGTATTGGATGAATTTGAATCGGGGAAAGTTATCTTAGGTTTCACAACATTTGCATCTACTACCCCATCATTGACTATGTTCTTATTATTGTTCCAAAAGTGGGTTTGTCTTTCCCATTTGATTCCTCTTTGTTTTCTTTGAATATATTAATGACACCTTGTTCGATAAGGACTCTCTATGTCACCATTCCTTTCTCAATGACCTCTTTGAAGGTAGAAAAACAACCTTTTCTTAGCTCATATCCAATATCCCTTTTAACATTTTGAGTGAACATTTCTACCATTTGTTTTTGTGGGATATCACAAGAGAATATACTAGCAAGACCTCTCCATCGCTTCAAAAATGAAGAGAAAGATTCTTGATTTTTCTGCCTAGTATTGCACAAGGTAGCCACTGACACATCTGTTTCAATTTTGTATGATAAATGTTGTAAGAAAGCCTCTGGAAGACTCCATGATTTGATTCCAGGTAGAAGATGGGAGAACCATTCCATTGCTTGTTCACCTAGGCTTTGTGGGAACAATCTCATCAAATACGTTTCTTCTCTTGCTACCTCAATGCAAGCTGTGAAAAATTGTCTTATGTGTGCCTTAGGATCCCCTTTGCCTTTGTACTTATCAAATTTTCATGTCACAAAATGTGGAGGTAATGAAGGAATTGGAATGCTTCTATCAAATGGGTAAGGACATATTCACATCATTGTATAATGTTGCTTTGGTGTATTCATGTCCGCCATTTGCTTTTGCAAATCCCTGACTTGTTGTTGCAAGTTGTAGACATATAAAAGTGACCTTTTTCCTAAATAAATATTTAATGTTCATTTTATTCTCATTCCTCTATTTAGTTAAATCTAATTTAATTAAATAAATTACCCATTTTATTTATTTAAATTCACTTAAGCCCTTTTTATCATTTAATTGAATAAATCATTTTATTTAATTAAATTCCTTCTCTTTACTTTTTAATTAAGTTTACATTTAATTAAATAGTTCACCCCAATTAAATAAATCTAATTTATTTAAATTCTCAACTTGCAACCAAATTGAAATAAAGCAATTTATTTTAATTAAATTCTATTATCCCTCATCCACTTGCATTTTCCTACATCTCCCACTTGCATCCTAATCCTCTTCCTAAATTCATCTAGAATCCATCTAATCCTAATTAATTAACCCAAACCCATCCATTATCCCCTTTCCCTAAATTTGAGGAGGTCACTTCTAAAATTTGGAGTAAAGTCTTCAAAAGGCATTAAAGCCTTTATGCCTTCAACAAGCTAACTTGTTGAATACCCCCAAATTTGGAAGGACTCTTACAAATTTATCCCCAAAGTCTTCAAACTATTAATGGTTAACTAACCCTTAGTGGCATGGTTAGAGAATTTTTGCCTAACTTAACCCTCATCTAACCCAGGGGTCTCATCAAGCATTCATTGCTTTGACCGTGGTTATCCCTTTAACCTTTGCACAAGAGTTTACCCCTTGGGTAAAAGCTTTATCCATTGGATAACCCTAACCTAACCTTAACCCTTACCTTCTAAGGTAACCATAAGGTCTTCTCAAGCATTTAATGCTTCTTACCTCTCCTCTCAAGTAGGCTTATGCTGACAATTGTCACCATTTCATTGGTGGAAATTGTAAACATGGATTGATAACTTTCAATCCTGACCCTTGATTAACTCTCCAATCTTGACCATCCATTGTCCTATTTTCACTATAAATAGATCTCTCATTCCTCCATTTGAAAAGATCCAAGCTTTTAGTATCTCATTTATGCTCATTTTTATCAATACATCTAGCCTCTCTTTATAATAGGAATTAATCTAATAAGCATTTTAGAGTATTTCTATTATCATTAGCTTAAATAATTAACTAGTATATCATGTTAGGATAGCATTGTTACTAACCTTATCATATTATCATCTATTTTAAATCATTTGTAAAATCATGCATAAATAGGATGCATTCATGTTAAAATCAATCTAAAGCATCCCTCATTCTTGCATTCGTCGTCCCTAAGTCACTTTGCTCAGTGATCTAAGAGCAAAGGCATTGGCTTGAGGGACTTTGTGAGATAGAGAACCATGGAACCTACCTTGGGAAGTTGAGTCATTCTTCATGATTCCATAACTTGCACCAAGAAGTCTCGTGGGTGTGTGGACAAGCCCTTTGAACATCATTTTCCACATTTTGAGTTTCATCGACCCGCTTTTCCTGCATACATTTTTGGCACTCACCGTGGGGATCAACCCCATTAATCAAATCAGTTTTTGAATCTAACCACTTTTGCAAGTATGCAGGAAACAAGAATTAGTGCATGGGGAACATCCCTTAGCGCACCTAGTTAACATTCTAGCACATCCAGTACACTGTTCAACGTGTGGGACTCATTTCCTAGTGTGCAGAAACCATCCCTTAGCGCATAGAATTTTTAACATTTTTCCTGTAGGTCTCGACATGGGAACTTAATAGAGAAGCGCATTTGGAAAACATCTCAATGCATCAGGTCTGTCCGATAGTGCATCCCGGTTATCTTGTAGCGCATGCGGTCTAATCTGTAGCACATCACAGACAAAAAGAAAAACTTAAATTTGTAACTGAGATTAAATCTAGACTTGTAGAAGTCCACAAGAGCTAATGTTTTCTAATCATTTTATTTGATATTTTGCAGGATTTCTAACAGTTTCTTGTAGGTTGGAGCTTAGTTTTATTTTAAGAGTTACAATAGTTTAAATTTTTTACTAACTTAGCTAAGTTAGTTAAAATTTAAAGTCTTTTAATTCTTGTTTGGATAAAATTGAACTCATATATATTTTGGACAAATAAAAAGAACAACAAAAACATCTTTCTTAATCTAAGCAATCTATCCTGGAGGATCGACAATTGGAGTAGGAGAAGGTGGCAGCAATGGGGAAACTCAAATTTCAAATTCTTTGCAAGGTGGGAACTCTGGTTCCAATGGTGGGAGCGGCCAGATCAATGCAGCTAGTCCCATAGGCGATAAGGATAAGCCTCCAGACATCCCAGAGGCTGTTGTTGACTTGCAGTCTGATGGTATTCTGCCAGAGGTGACAGCGGGTTCATCTGGACTTTTGGGGGAAGGGTCCAACGGGGGGCCCATTCCATGTGATGACTCCGTTGATAGCGAAAAGGAAAAAAAGAAATGGTCTTCCCTATTTGGAACTAGACCAATTGGTAAATCTTCCCTACCTCCTGTCAAGTATATCTCTGACCCTTCTGGTGGTAAGTTTGCTATCTCTATCCTTGACCAGGTTCTGGACCATTATATAAATAGTATGTTGAACTTCTTGGTAGGGAAATTTATGGGTTCGTGTCCTAATATTAATGTTGTTAGGGCTTTTATCAAACGAAAATGGGTCCTCAAGGGAAATGTTGAAGTTTCAACTTTACCTAAAGGCCTTCTATCTTTTTCTTTTTCATGTGAAGAAGATAAGGTTAATATTATATGTGGAAGCCCCTGGATGGTAGGAAAGACAACATTGGTCCTTCGAAAATGGCATTCAAACCTGAATATGAACAATTCTCTCTTGGCGCAATTTCCAGTCTGGATAAAGCTTCTAGGCTTGCCTCTTGAATATTGGGTAGAAAGTATCTTCTCTGGAATTGCAAGCTCCTTTAGCGAGCTGCTCTCTATAGACCCAGTCACTGCTTACAAAAGGAGACCGACTCATGCCAGGTTCCGTGTAGGAGTAGCCCCTAATGCGAATATGCCAGAATAGATAGACCTAGTTTCAAAGTTGGGAACTTGGAAACAACACATTGAATATGAATCTATCCCTTTTACCTGTTTCCACTATAAAAAAGTAGGTCACTGGGCAAAATCCTGCCCAAACAAGCAGATGGTAGAACCTAAGCAGCCTAAACCCCAAATTGAAAACCAAAAGCTACCAAAGAAAATGGTGTGGCAAGTTAAAAACCCAAAGAATAAGGAAGACAAATCCAATCGCTTTAATCATTTGGGGGAAAAGAAGGAAGTGACATCAAATTCTATCTCTAGCCCCTCAACCCAGGAAGCAGTGAGAAACGAATCAACCAAAGCCAGCCCCCTGGGTACTACCCAAAAAGAGGAAATGAAAGATCAGATTGAATCTTCAAACGAGTTAGCTGAAGTGGTTGTTGACACTTATGAAGGCAAGGAACTGGAAGCAAAATATTCCCAACATGAGGAAGGGGAGATCCCTGACCCCCAAGAAGAAAGGATTGATTCTTCACTAGCCTCACCATGTTTTGAAATTCAAGAAGCCCAAAAATGTGCAATTTTAGGTATGAACCTATCAGAGTCAGAACAGAGTTCAAAAAAAGTGAATAATGTTTCAACTGATTCCAAAACTCCTAATTGGGGTAATGAAGAATAAATCTCCAAAATCCTCAGCAACCCGAAAGAGGCTCCTATGATAGAAGTTGAATGGAAGCAACCAAAATATAGGAATAAGAAAGGATCTACTCCCGCAACTTCCCTTCTAAGGAAATCTAGTAGAATAGCTCAAGTTGATGTGGGGTACATCTCCTCTTCCCCAGGGTGACCCTCTAACCATAAAGTTAGAGATAAGGAGGCTAGCAAGAACATTGCAGATGGAACCCAAAAAACTCTTAAGGAGTTGGGAATCGGTAAGTAGTTATGAAGATTATCTCCTAGAATATTAGGGGACTCAATAATCCCCATAAACATGATATCATTAGAAATATGATAAGAGATAGTAATCCTGATATTTTTCTAATTCAAGAAACCAAAATGAGTAGAGAAAAAGTTGAATCTTTGAAGTTCTTTAAAAATGGTAATGTTAGTGGTGGCAGCTCCAAAGGTGCTTCAGGAGGTATTGCTACCATCTGGAACCTCAATACTATTAAAGGTCATGTTATTATTCAGGACAATAATTTCTCTTGTATCAAATTTGAGCATTTAAAAGATGGTACTTCATGGGTTCTCACTAATATTTATGCTCCAAATACTTTGAAGGCTAGAAACTCTTTTTGGAAAAAAATTACACAGGCTAGGGACAGCTTCAAAAATATTAGTTGGGTGGTTATGGGAGAATTCAATACTCCTTTGAGAGAGGAGGAAAAATTTGGAGGAAGTCCTCCTCAACTAGAAAGTAGGATGGCCCTCATGGATTTTATTAATTCTCAAGCTCTCAATGACTTGGAAATACAGGGATGCACTTACACTTGGACTAACAGAAGAACTGACAATGATCTTATCCAAGTGCATCTTGATAGAACCCTCATCTCTGATGACTGGTATAGTCATTACTTCTATTATTTGATGGCCCACATTCGGGTTGGATCTGATCATTTCCCTATCACCTTCATTGCTGACTCAATCAATAGAAGGAGAAGCTTTCCCTTTAGATTTGAAAAAATGTGGACCCTCCACCCCAAAATCAAAAGAAATATTAAGAAATGGTGGAGCATTCAAGTTGAGGGAATGGCTATGTTTAAAGTTGTCAAAAAGCTCAAAAGTGTGAAGGACAACATAAGACTCTGGAACAAAACCAGCTTTGGGAATATTTTTGAGGCTAAGAGCAAAGTTCAGGAAGACCTTAAAAAAATACAGGATCAAATCCAGAAGGATGGTTTTAGTACTGTGTCTATTGCTGATGAAAATGAGACTCTCAAAAAATACCATGATATCATTGCCAAAGAGGAAAAATTCTGGAAGCAGAGATCAAGATGCATTTGGCTTAAGTAAGGAGATAGGAACACAAGATTCTTCCATATGTTGATGATCAAGCATAAAGCAGTTAATAGGGTTAACAAGCTAGTGATGGATAACAGGGAGTTGGTCAAGGAGGATGAAATAAGGAATGAAGCTAAAAGGTATTTCTCGGACCTCCTCAAGAGGGATCACAACCTGGATACTAAAGCCCAATCCTCCTTTCTTCAGAACATTCCTTGTCTCATTGATGATCAAAAGAATGCCTTTCTCTCTTCTATTCCCTCTAACTTGGAAATCAAAAATGTTGTTTTCTCCTTTGATGGTAACAAAGCACCTAGCCCAGATGGCTTCCCAATGTTCTTTTTCCAAGAATTTTGGGAGATTGTTGGAAAAGATGTATCCAATGGAGTTAAGGAATTTTGGGGGGCTATAAAACTCTTGAAAGAAATCAATGGCACTTTTATTGCTCTCATACCCAAAACTCAAGGTGTTGATTCTTTGGACAAATTTAGACCTATTAGCCTCTGCAATTCTTTTTACAAGATAATTTTCAAGGTTCTTACCTCTAGAATCTTGTCTATCCTTCCTGCCTTAATTAAACACCAGCAAAATGGTTTTGTTCCTGGAAGACAAATTCTTGACTCCATTATTACGGTCCATGAGAACATTCATTCTCTTGTTAGAGAAAAAAAACAAGGTTTCATCCTAGAGCTTTATCTCTCCAAAGCCTATGATAGGGTTGACTGGTCTTTACTTCAGAAAGTCCTCACTTCTTTTGGTTTTTCCTCCAGAGTTGTCGACCTCCTCTCTCATCTTACCACCTCTGCTACTTTCGTTGTTCTTGTCAATGGTTCTCCCTCAACTTTTTTCCAAGCTTCTAGAGGTTTAAGGCAAGGGGGTCCTATCTCCCCCATTCTCTTCATCATTATGGCAGAATGCTTTGGAAGGAAAATGGAAAAAATGGTGTTGCAAGGCTCCTTTAAGGGCCTCCAACCATCTTCTGCTGACCTTATCTGTTCCCACTAGCAGTTTGTTGATGATATTATTATTATGGGGGAATCAAGTATTTCAGAAGCTAAAGTCTTGAAGAGCATCCTATGTAAATTTGCCTCTACTTCTGGTCAGCTTATCAGTTGGGCTAAAAGTGAAGTTTTTTTCATTAATACTCCTAAGAGAAGACAACAGAGGATCAACAAAATCCTGGAGTGTAGGATTGCTGATCTTCCTAATACCTACCTCGGTCTCCCCATGGGCATTGCACCTCCTGATCCCTTCTGGAGTTCTCTTATGGACAAATTTCATAAAAAACTTGCAGGTTGGAAAGGAGCCCTCTTAAGTCAAGTTGGCAAGCTCCAACTCCTTAAGGCTACTCTTCAAAGTATTCCAATTTATGCTCTAAGTCTTTTTAGAATTCCAGTTAAGTATGCTGATGCAATCAAGAAAATTCAAAGAAGATTCCTATGGTTTGGGGTTGACGATAAGAAAAGAATGTCTTTGGTGGCTTGGGACCAGGTCTGTAGGCTGAAAAAGCAAAGGTGGGCTGGGCCTTAGAAGGATTCGTACCCTAAATGAAGCTCTCCTATCCAAACAAGTCTGGAGAATGTTTCATTCAGACTCTGAATGGTGTAAAATTTGGTGAAGTAAGTACTCTCTTCTGTCCTCTCTCTCTCCTCTTTTATCCATTCGGACCTTAGTATTAATGGATCCCACATATGGAATCATGCCTCTAAATGTAAAGAAGATATAGCCAAAGGAGTGATCTGGAAACTAGGAAATGGTAGGAAAGTTAAATTCTAGGAGGATCCTTGGCTTTTTGATAAACCCTTGAATGATATCAATGAATGGGCCCCCTATGCTCCCTCTTGTATTAGAACTTTTGGATCCTTAGTTGCTAAGTACTAGGTTGGTAATGAATGGCAGAACATTGAAAGCATCCACCCTAGCCTTTCTAAGCTCAAGATCCATCTGTCTACGGTATGGCTGAATAAAGAAGAAGACTCCTTGATTTGGAAACATGATCCTAAAGGTAGTTTATCTATTTCCTCTATGTATTGTGTCCTTCCCCCCCCTCCCCCTCTCAATCAACCCTTACTGGTCTAAAGCCTGGATTAAGGGTCTCACCCCCAAAATCAATCTTTTCTTCTGGACTACCGTCCAAAATAAGATTCTGACCCTTGACAACCTCAAAGGTAGAGGATTTTCCCTCCCTAATAGATGTGTGTTGTGCCTTCAAGAAAAAGAGCTTGTGGACCACCTTTCTCTCCACTGTTCCTTCTCAACCTCTGTTTGGGAAAGTTTTCTCAAGAGTTTTAGTATGGCTTGGGTGTTTTTGAATAACATCAGTGACCTGTTCTCCTCCTGGAATATTAAATGGACTAACTCTTTTTTGAGATGTTTGTGGCATCTCTCTCTTCCTCACATCTTGTGGGGACTATGGAAAGAAAGAAATAACTAAATCTTCAGGGATGTCTCCCTTAATCAGGATATTGTGTTCCAGAAAATTCAATGGTCAATTCAGGAAAATATAAGGATCATTGAGCGTCCTTGTTACTCGAACAACTCACTGGAATCAAACATCTTGAGGGTATGGAATATGAAGATTACTGATGGTCCTAACAACCACAATAAAAGGCTTGAAGCTAAATGGAAAACCCCTCCTCAAGTTTGGTTCAGAGTTAATTTTGACGGTGCTGCCAAAGGTAACCCTGGTCCTTCAGGTTGTGGAGCTATACTGAGAGATGACAAAGGAATTTGCAAGGAAATGGTTTCTATCCCTATTGGAACCCAAACCAACCATAAAGCTGAAGCAATGGCAGCTCTTCAAGGCATCCTCCTAGCTAAAAAGTGGAATTGCCCCTATCTATGGATTGAAGGGGATTCAAGTAATATTATAAAGTGTCTTAAGGGGACTTCAAAACCTTCATGGTTGATTCAAAACATAATCACCTCTGCTATTGATCTTATTAGCACCTTTAAAATTTGCCATATATCCCACATCTATCGGGAGGCCAACGGCTCTGTTGATTGGGTTGCCAATGCAGCAGTTAAAAGTAAGGAAATTACCACGTGGATGGGTGAATGTGGACTCCCCGAAGACATCAGACAAATCATTAGTAATGAGAGATATAGAAGCACTCCAAAGATTCTTTATGGATAGGATAATTATGAAAAGTACTAATGTGAGTACTTCAAGTTACTATAATAATGAGAATATCACTCATTCTAACATCAATTCCATTAACTCTCATGCTTTCTGGGTAACTATTATAGTTTCGAAAAGCTCTCTAGTTTATCTGCTCTGCAAGCTTCAAAATTTGACCGTGGGCAGCGACAACATGGGTGGAAATAGGAGGAGATATGAACCAAGTAGTTGTAAAGAATGGAAACAGAAGGAAGAGGTTTGGGGTATACTGCAGCAGGGTGGTCTCTCGAACTTCATGGAGAGACTCCATGGTCGAGATGGTATGGTTACCAGTCTTTTCTGCAAGAACTAGAAGAAGGGCATGTTAAAAATGGGTGATCAAATGGTTGAAATTGATGAAGACTTAATTGCTCAAGCTATGGGCCTCACAAGTGAAGGCTGCAACTTCTACAGAGATAGGAAGGTTAGCAAGGAAGCTATTAAAAGGTACCCAGAAATGGAGAAAGAGAAAAAATGACTGGTAAAGTTGAGCAAAACCTACTACCCACCCAGGGCTTTTGCCAAACCCTGGAGGGAAATCCTCTTTGTTTTAATGAGTTATATCACTCTAGATGGTAGGTTTACGAAAGTTTATGGTTATCAATTTATTTAGTTAAACCACTTTAGGCACAATGATAAGGTTAATATCCCTAATTTCCTGCTTTGCTCGATGAATGCATCCCTCAAGGCCTATAAGGAGAATCCTCTAGTGATTTTGCTATGCACCAAGGCCTAATGGTCCTAATTTATGACCATTTAAAAGCCAACCAAATAGCTCAGATGTAGCCCTCCGTGGACTCTAAGGAAGAGATGTTTGATTATGCCTTTTCTAAGGAGGAGTAATTTGACAGTGACTCTTCAACTGACATAGAGGATATCACTGATGTCTCAGAGTATGAAAGTGGGAATAAGAGGAAATACAAGAAAACAAGACCCTCTTCCTCTAAGGGTAAAAAGCCAAAAAGCAAACCCCTGATCAGCATCTCTTCGGAAGAGGAGTACTCAGATGACTCTGAAAAGGAGAACCCTAAAGTGTTGCCGAAGAAGAAAACAAAAGACCATACCCAGACCAGGAAAAAGCACAAGAAGAAAGAGGAGACTGGTAAGGACCTGGCAGCTGACAAGCAAGCTAAGGCCCTGGAAGCTGATTGGAGTCTGGAAAAGGGGACCATGGAAGAGACTCTTAGGGCTAGTGATACAATTTCTGCCCTCCACATCGCTAAAGAGGAATAGGTTACCCCTAGAAAAGCTGCCCCTCCATCTGGTCCTCCTCTTGAGGGTTTGCATGGTTTCATGGAAACTATGGAGTGGCTCATTAATGGCTACAAGAAAGCTGAGGATGAAAACAAAAAACTCTGCAATAGAGTCTTGATCCTGGAAACCATTAATACTAGGGAAGGAAACACTATGCCCAACTATATTGAGGACCTAAAAAACACCATTGCCAAAGCTGAAGACATCAGAGATGATTTTAACCCCAGGTTTAAGAAGATTGAGGAGGATTTGCTGGAAAAGAAGAGCCTTGCTGACACTAGCGATAAAACCCTCTCGGATACCATTACCAAAATTGGTAAAATTGAGGAGTGTCTGAAGAACATTGTTGAACAGAGCCTAAGTATCCTGAAGATCTCAGCTAACAACACCCACACCCTCATCAACAAACTAGATGAAGAAAAGGAAATCCAGGACATAGACCTAGAAGCTGAAGGAACAGGGGAAGCTCAAGGTCCTAGAACCCGCACTAGAGGCAAGAGGAAGGAAAAGAAACTGAACAAGGATCTGGAAGACCTAAAAGTTGTTGGGGCCACCTACGACGAGCTGGTGATTAAGGCAGAGGATTTGCTGAAGAAAATTACTGTGTAGTGCCTTCTTTGTTTCTTTGCTATTTTTTGTTGTTAAGCTGTTCTTTCTGTCTACTGGTCTTTTGGCCAGTCTTTTTGTATGCAGACTTTAAGGCACTGTTCTTCTTATTGATTTTTCTCTATCTATGTTGTAAAGGTTTCGGGTCCTGAAAACCAATTTTTTAATTAATCAGAACAAAAACATCTTTCTTTCTTTTTTAGGAGAAAAATTATCATTTTGGGCTCTAAAAAGAACAAGACAATCTTTCTATTTTACAAACAAAGAGCTTTAAAAATAACCTCACCATCCTTTGGTGCATAAAAGGACCAATTTCAATTTTTGCAAGGAAAAAGAACCACACTTGTTTAACTTTTTGTTTCAAGTTAAAGAGGGAAGATCTTCCCCTTTTACTGATTTTATTTTATTGACGCCAAATCAGAGTTTTGCTTTGTTGACTAGGTTCCTTTACTAGATTAGAAAATCATTGCTTTGAAGGGATAAAATAAACACCATGTTTTTGTGGAGCAACATCTTCATATAGATTTTACCAAATCATTGCAATAAAAGTTAAAAAGAACACTTGTTTGCTTTGCTGCGAAAGTGGAAGGAATATGCTCTCCCCTTAACTGGGTGATCAAAAAGCTAGACCACTCTTATGCTTTCATTGTTTATTGCATTCAATTTCTTTAGCAGGCCTACCTTCTCGAGGGGTTAAAAAACTCTTAAATCCATTCTTTGGCTGGTGTGAATGGAACGACCTAAGTGGGAAACGAATTTGATGCCAAGTGTTCCAACCCACTATAATCAAAAGTGGAATTCCTTTTCAACGGTTGTGCACAACAATTAACCTTCCCCCAGTATCCTTAAGATATGTAAAGCCTTTGTTCTAAAGGTTGGGAAGCCTCCTGAGGGAGTTTATCATTGACGGTCGAATGGGAAGCCTGATTATGAACTTTAGCATAGAAACTTTGAGCTAAATCACTATCCAAACATTTGTAATATCATAGTGCAAGGGTGGGGAAGAATCCGCCCCCAAGATTGCTCACCATATATCTCCCAAGATAAGTACTCAATTGTGAAGCAATTCACTTTGGGTTAATTTCTGGCAAAAGGCAAAAAAATGGGTGCCCCCTAGGGGGTGACAAGGCTGTTTATGTTGCCGAAGTATCAAGACTAGTGGGCTATGATATTATTTATGACCCTTGAATAAAGAGTCTGACTGAATTGTATGTTATTGTATCTAAACCTGTTAAAACATTGGGGATTTGAACACATCCTCACAGAACATACACTCATTGTTTAGACTAAGCAAAATGGTTGCTTCTTTTGTGCCGTGCTTTCATTTATTACTTCAGAAAATCATCCATCATCATTAAAAACAAAATTCAAAAATTGCAGAAAAACCACCAAGTCAAACTATCAAGGCAGTCTAGCGCATAAGAGAAACTTCTTAGCATGTAGAAACCATCCTTTAACGCACTCAAACTTCACTTTAGCACATTCATTCTGAACTTTAGCGCTTCATCAAAATCCAACACTAGCAGTTTAAACTTAGCACTTTCTGGAAACATTCTGGCATGTTGAAGCAACAACTTAGCACGTAGGGATCAAGAATTAGCACGTAGAGACCAATAGTTAGTGCATTGGTAGCCCATATTAGCGCATAACCTTTTAGACCAAAATAAATTCAAAACAACCAATTAGCGCGTCACAGGGGGCAGCTTAGCGTGTGGAGTCTGTTCTCTAGCACGTTGAGGAAATTCAGTAGCACATTGCGTTTCTATCTTAGCGCATAGCAGAAACTAAGAAACAAGGGGCAAAACAGAGGCTATTTTTGAAAAATCTGAAAATAATTTAGCAAGCTTTCTTTCCTCAGCTTGAACTTCATCAAATAGAAAATCAAATTGAAGTATCAAAACTACTCCAAAAGCAAGTTCTCCGTAAAACAAAGTTGTCAAAATCTGAAAACTAGTCGCAAGATAAAACACATCTCTCCTATCAAAATCAGGAAACATCATCACAAGTATCAACAGGTTCTTCAATCAAATGGATTTCTATCCAAAAACACACTTGTTTTTAAACTTCAAGTTTTCAAATCAAGTTTCCATATTGGGAAAGCTCCTATTCCATATCATTTGACATGCTTTGTCATGAGGGTGCATCTAAACCTTCATTTGATAAAGTAAAACTTGAGTTTCCAAACAAGATAACTAAATCCAAAACAAATCAAAGGAAACCATTGATCGCTTGTGCATGACTAATCCTCATATTCTAAGAAGAAAGAGTATTTTTCATAACACTAAGTTGAGGAAACAACAACCCAGTTCTCTAAAACTTGCCAAATGGAATAAATTTTTATACATCAATCACCAACTCTTCAAATCTCATCGAACATTCCTTCGTCATATGCGCTTGTATCTTCAAAACAAAACCAACGAATTTGACAATGAACCATTGAGGAGTAGAGAATTCTATCAAAAATCAGCATTCAGTTAACGCCTAAATCAAGGAGGAAAGATCAATCCGACCTTATTCCCTGAAGTGTGCATCACTTGTGATATACCTCGATTTGAACCACCAACCTCTGAGCAACACATCAAAGAGGAGTTCATTCTCTTTGTCACAGAAAGTTTCTACTAGATTTCCGTTGTTACTCTCTCTCAATGAAACAAACAAAGCGAAATGCAACCAAAGTCCAGCATGGATCGAAAATTATCAAATCCTTTCGAGTGTCCAAATCTAGAGGACACCAAAATTTTTGAGGAACTCCTCCAAGAGTGTCAAGAAAACGCTTCATTTCAAAAACTTGTGGAAAGACTCATGGAAAACGACAAAGAAAAATATCTACTCATGCTCACAAGCAAAGGAGTTAAGCTCCCTGAAGACTTCGATACTGACATATTTAGAACAAGGTCTCAAAATTATGATTATCAAGAATGACAAAGAGAGGAGGAAGCACTTGACCCTGAACAAAACATACCTGAGCAAAATCTACCAGAATAGAATTTGCTCGAGCAAAACATACCCCTATGCACACCATTCCATCTTAGAAACAATGCAAGGGAAGAACTCTTCACTCGGCAGGCAAATGCACCTTTGATTGCTCTCACTCAGCAAATGAAAATGTTGCAAAGAAAAATGCAAGACATGCAACAAGGGACAATAGTACGGTACTCCTTGACATAAATTTGGCCTTATCCTTTTGACAGACAGTTAAACATGGTACCTTTTCCCCCAAACTCAGATATTCCCAAATTTGGCAAATATGATGGGAAAAGCGATCCTCGTGATCATGTTCGGGAATTTTGTACCATGAGTCTTGAATTTGCCCATGATGACACCTATTTGATGAGGTTATTCCCAAGAAGCTTGGGAGGACAAACAATGGAATGGTTATCCAAAATCACACCTCTTGTCAGATCATTTGATGAATTAATTAACAAATTCATAACTAAATATTCCTACAACATTCAACATGCTATCACTATGCTAGATGTCTATAACATCAAGCAGAAAAACAATGAAACATTCATGGTATTCCTTCAATGTTGGTGATGTATGGTTTCGAGATATCCTCAAGATGTGCCCGAAAAAGAAAAGATGGAAATTTTCATCGACAACTTGAATTGTGAGATGAGTTACATACTCAAACTTCAATGCATACCATCTTTTGCCAAATTGATTGAAAATGGCATCCAAGTAGAGGAGGCATGTGTCAAGAAAGGAACATTGAAATTCTTCAAAGAAGGAACAAATTCATCCAACTACAACAACCAAAACAACAACAACTTAGACAAATCCAGATTCTGGACCAGAAACAAAAACACTGGAAATGAAGGAGGAAATGAATCAAATGATGCAAAATCCAATCAACCAGTGCTAGCGTTATCAGGTAATCCTCAAGCTACAAAGAATCCAAAAGGTGCTAGCCAAGGCACTAACACTTATGAACCAAATACCAATCAAGATCATCTCAACGCAAACAACGCCAAAAATACCCAAAGCAATAACACTAATCGAGGACCAAATACAAGCTCATGAGGTAACACCAACAACTTTCCAAAATGCATTTACACACCACTAGGGAAATCATTGGAGTCAGCATTCAGAGAACTCCTAGCAAACAAAATTATCCCCTTACCAGTGATCAACAACTTTGAACCACAAATCAAACCACCCTGGTGGAATGACTCACACTTTTGTGATTTTCATCGCAACAAAGGTCATCAAACAAATGATTGCATGAGACTGAAAAACATTGTTCAAGATATGATTAATAGAGGCGATTTAACAATCAATTGTCTCAAGACAAATGGTGACCATGGAGCCTTTAAGAATCCTCTTCCAAACTACAACAAGGATGGAGCTTCAACCTCAAATGATACACGTGGAGCTCATATGAATCACATATACAATAAAACCATCAATCATATATCAGCCAAGGACAATCAAGTAAACGTCATCACAATCAAAGACAAGCGTGAACATGAATCTGTCAATGTAACAACCAAAGCTCAAAAATATGTCTTGAAGGGGCATACGTCAACAACAAACACCATAACCAAAATTCAATATGATCTAGTCAGTCAACTACACAAAACTCCTGCTCAAATATCTATACTGGAGTTGCTAAAACTTTCACCAAAACACAAAGACATCTTGGAACAAGCACTATTGGAAACAAATGTACCTCAAGATCTGGATGCTAACAAATTCCAAGCCATGGTGGCTCATATGACAGGGCCTCATAACCTTACCTTTTCTTAGCATGATAATATCTCATTGAGCCATCCACACAATACTCCACTCCACATTGAAGTCTTGGTCTATAAGCATCAAGTCAAAAGATTTTTAATAGATGGAGGAGCTAGACTCAATATCTGTACCTTGAAACTTATCTGTGCATTAGGCTTCTCTGAGCAATCTATTGATCCATGCAAAAAGATCACTATCAAAGCATATGATGATGAAGAAAGATCATCCAAAGGAACAATAATGTTACCAATTCAAGTAGGACCAATACAAAAGGACACTATGCGCCAAGTCTTAGACATAGATCTCACATATAATATCTTATTGGGTCGACCTTGGATACATGAAATGCAAGCAGTACCTTCTACTTATCACTAGTGTGTTAAGCTCCCCTACAATGGACAAGAGATTTCTATATCAGCAGATCATAACCCATTTCAACATTGTAATGCTATGCGGGCAGCCCAAGACAGCTTGGTTCCACATAATAGAGAAAAACAAAGTTCCTCAGCACCAACTATTCAGCAAGAAAAGTCTAAATCACTGTCTATGGATTTCAAGAAGAAAATGAAAATCAAAGAGCAAGGCATGAGAGAATAATCTTTGGAACCTTTGTGTTTAGCCAACTTACCAGCATTGCCTAAATCTCATGGATTACCTACAACATCAACACATCAAGCAACACAACCTATCACCAAGTTTGATGGCAAATTTATCCAACTAGGCACTCTAGCACATGAATCAGAGGAAAAAGACATCCTTAGTTGGCTATACAAGGATGAGGAAGAAGACAGAGTGGCTACTATGGAAGTAGCTATACAAAAACACCTATATGGAAAAGGCTACTTAATCATGCAACAAATGGGATACAATGGCAAAGGACCCATCGACAAGCATCAAGAAGGTGTCACAGAACCATTAGATCCTCCTTCACAATTCAGTAAAGACAAAACATGATTGGGCTATGAACACACTCTACCACCCAGGAAGACACCAAGAAAAAACCAAAAACCTCAGTGGAAGGCAAAGAAGAAATACAAGGAGGACTCATGGCAGGAAGCACTATTTGAATGAGCAGAGACAATATGTAAAGAATGAGAATATCAAGAAAGAAAGCAACATCACGAAAAGCCCATCAATCAAAAGAAGGAAGCATCTACTACCGAAGTACATCATGTTCAAGAAACAGTGTCTGACAAAGAGGAATCACCTCCTGATAACATCATTCCTCCCCGAGGAGAGATAGTATATGAACAAATGCAAAGAGTGGAAGAAGGATCTGACACAGAATCAAAGAAAACTATCAGACTTGTATCAATCATCAAAGACCTATTTTTACCCTACAACATACCCATCCACAACACTACCAGAATCTGGGACTGATTCAAATGACTATGAATGGGGTAGTTGTTCTAATGTTATTGAAGATATTGCTGCAAATGACAGTCATACACCTATCTCTCAACAAGAACATGACACTGAACCTAGACTACTTGAATTTGGTCCACATAATATCTATGACGCCAAAGAAAATGAGCAGCGACATTACAAGCAAGTCTACATAGAAGATGATACCATCTAAGACCTCAATGAAATCCTTGACTTATTTAATATCCCAGCCAACCATGATGATACCTCCATTCTGACACTTACAACAACTAAAATTGATCCACCTAATGACTCTTTACCACTTATCTTTCCTGACCTCATAAACTGGGACGAACCTGAAAAATCATGACATACCCATTTTCCTAAATGATGAATCCATTATCCATTACTTGTGTACCGTTAACCCGAAAATAGACTCTACCAGTGAACAAAGTAACGACATTTGCAATTAGGGGAGTGCCAAGTCTCTCAGTTGCAAAAATGAACAAAATAAAGGATCTATTGCTGAAAACCAATCAATGGCAGCAATAGATCACAAAAAAGTAAAAATAAAGGATGCATCTGAGGGTGAAAACCTTTTTAAGGCACCTAAATATGGGAGACTTGACACTCTTCCTGAACATTATTAGGAGCGATCACCCATATTGATTGATCCCACTCAATCAATCAACATTGGTACAACAAAAGCAACCAAAAACATACACCTTGTAGAATCTTTGACGGAGGAAGAAAATTAGAGTTTATCCAATTTTTCAAAGAAAAGAAGATCAACTTTGCTTGGTTGTATGCAAATATGTCCAGGATTGATCCACAATTAATCATGCATCACTTATCCATTACTCCAAGAGCTAAACCAATCAAGCAAAAATTGAGAAAGATGAATCCACATGTAGCACTCATGGTCAAAGCTGAGCTGAAGAAACTATTAGACATCGGATTTATTCGACCTATCGACTAGGCTAAATGTATTTCCAACATTGTACCAATATCTAAACAAGATGGCAACATCAGGATTTGCACTGATTTTAAAGATGTCAACAAAGCTTGTCCAAAGGATGACTTTCCTTTGCCCAGTATCGACATAATTGTAGACCTCACAACAGGCCATGCAATGCTATCACTAATGGATGTTTTTTTGGGCTATAATCAAATCAAGATAGCCCCAAAGGATCAAGATAGAACAATGTTCATCTATCCTTGGGGACATACTATTGGAATGTCATGCCTTTTGGCCTAAAGAATGCAAGGACAACTTATCAACGAGCAATGACAACAATCTTTCATGACATGATGCATACCTTCATGGAGGACTATGTGTATGATTTACTAGCTAAATCATTTACCCAGGCAGAACATCTAAGCATCTTAGAAAATATTTTTGACAGATTGGAGAAATTGCAAGTCAGGCTCAACCCAAAGAAGTGTGTCTTCGGGGTAACATCAGGCAAATTACTAGGCTACATATTTTTAGTAAAGGGCATTGAAGTGGATCCAGCAAAGGTACAAGCCATAATGGAGATACCACCACCAAAGAACATCAACCAGCTTAGATCTCTACAAGGATGGCTCCAGTCAATCAGGGATTCATCAGCTCAACTAGCAGATAAAAGTCTACCATTCAACCATTTGCTACATAAAAATGTACCATTCAGATGGGAAGCCAAATGTGTAGAATCATTCTATCAAATCAAGTAATATCTAATAAACCCACCAGTTCTAGTACTGTCAATAGCAGGGAAGCCATTCATTCTCTACATTTCAACAACAGATATATCACTGGGGGCATTATTAGCACAAGAAGATCAACAAGGCAAGGAAAGAGCTATCTATTACATCAACAGGACATTAAATGGATATGAACTCAACTATACATTCATTGAGAAGGCTTGTCTAACAGTGGTATTTGCTTCTCAAAAGTTCTGGCATTAAATGCTAGCCCACACAATTAAGCTAGTCGCAAAAATTGATCCTCTCAAATAATTTCTCAGTAAAGTAGCTCTTACAGGCAGATTGGCTAAATGGGTCATGATTCTCAGTGAATTTGATATCCACTACACATAGCGACGAGCTATCAAGGGACAAGCAATTGCAAATCAACTAGTTGAAGCACCACTACCAGGAAAACAACTAATGGAGATCGAATTTCTAGACAGGGATGTTCTTACTATTTCCACCAAACAATGGATCCTATACTTTGATGGATCCTATACTCAACATGGCTCAGGTGCTAGCATTCTATTCATCACTCCTGATGGGCACACCATACCAAGATCTTATAGGCTCATGTTTCCATGCATAAATAATGTTGCTGAATATGAGGCACTAGTTATAGGCACCAAAATGGCCGTGGAATGGAGAATCACAGAATTAAAAGTCTACGGAGATTCACAACTAGTCATCAATCAAATCAACAATGACTATCAGATGAATGACGACAAGATGCTACCATACAAATGAATGGTGGATGATTTCAAACAATATTTTGTACACATCACCTTCAAACAAATACCAAGGTTGGACAACAGAGCAACCGATGCAATGGCTACTATCGCTTCACTACTGCAAATTTCGGAGCAACAAAGTCGTTATGAGTTTCTGGTAGAGCAACTGTTCTCCCCAGCCTATGACCATTCTGAATCCCATGTTATCTATGCCTTGACTGACTCTGACTCTCCGTTATATAGACCGATATACGACTATCTTAAAAGAAATATCCTACCCATTGACCTATCCCAAAACCAAAAATGCAACTTTATTCAGCAAGCCGCCCGCTCTCACTGCTGATAATTTGTATCATTGAGGTCTAGATGGTACTCTTCTTCGTTGCCTTGATCGTAATGAATTTGACTCCGCTTTACAAGAGCTTCATGAAGGTATATGTGGCACGCATTCAACTGGTCCTACTCTTGCTAAAAAACTTCTGAGAATGGGATATTACTGGTCAACGATGGAAAAAGACTCTTACCATTTTGCAAAGAAGTGTCCTAAATGCCAAATCCATGGCAATCTTATACATGCACCAGCATAGGAACTGCATCCATTCACAACATCTTGGCCCTTTTGCCAGTGGGGACTAGAATTAGTTGGCAAAATACATCCTTCATCTTCAAATGGACACAAGTTCATTATAACTGCAATAGAATATTTTACCAAATGGATTGAAGCATTCCACATGACCACAGTGACTGGGAAACAAATTGCCTATTTTATCCTTAATTATCTAATCTACAGATATGGCATTCAAAGTTTCATCGTCAGAGATAATGGATGACCTTTCAAGAACCAAGATGTACAAGAACTATGTGACAGATTCAAGATCCAACATCATTTCTCTACACCTTACTACCCACAGGGGAATGGTCAGGATGAAGCATCCAACAAAACAATATTGAAAATCCTAAAGAAAATAGTGAATGATACAGGAAATGATTGGCACGTACAACTCAATCCAGCACTTTGAGCATACAAAACTAGCATCCGCACACCTATGGGAGCTACACCATATTCAATTGTATATGAATCAAAAGAAATTTTACCCCTGGAGGTAGAAATTCCATCTCTGAGAGTCTCTTTGAAAGGCCTCATTCCAGATGAAGAGTATCGAGTCAACCGACTGCAAGAGCTAGAAATTCTTGATGAAAGATGCCAACATGCCTACACTCACCTCAAAGCATATCAGCAATGCATATGCAAAAGCTACAACCACAAGGTCATTCCCAGAATTTTTAAAATTGGTGATCTAGTACTCAAGGAAAATCCTAGAAATTAGCAAGATCGGGAAAAAGGGAAATTTGAACCTAACTAGTTAGGTCCCTATGTCATCATATCAGCCTATGGATCAGGTGCTTATTAGCTCACAACTTCAGAAGGAGATGTGCTCGACGAACCAACTAACAACATCCATCTGAAGAAATATTACACTTGAGCAGTCTAATGCACGAAAAAGTCGAAAAAAAAAAATTAAAAAATCAAAAAATATCAAAAATCAAGAAAAAGCAAATAAAAAAAGTACAATAAAAGCAACTGGTGAAAACCTGGCAACAGGCGCTACTGCGAAGGGACAACTCCTCTATCTATCTTTACTAACAAGTCGTTATATCCACTGTCCATCACTATCAACCATCACCCAACATTTGATCGCATTATCCAGGACATACTTACCGTAGTCACTATCCTGGTTTATCCACATATCCTTTCATCGTATCCCACCATGGCTTGGTAATCACTATACATATCCACATTAAGATAAAAAATCAGCTAGGGGAAACATTGATCAAAATTTTGTCTTCAATCAAAACTTGCAGCAAACTCAAACAATCATATCCAACAAACAAATCAACAATCACAAAAACAAACATTGATCACTTAAAAGGATTCACAAAACATGATGGATGATTTTCTAAAGTATCAAATGTTTGCATCTTGCATGAAGTTTTGACTATTTTTGCGCTTGAACTTTTTGAACTATTGGATCCTCTACATTTTCTCAACAATGCATCAATCTAGAGAAAGTCATAGGGACTCCAATATTTTTTTAGTTTTTTGCCTGTGAGGCAATCACTTGTATTATGCAAATACTTGTCTCGAGACGTGATTCACAACATATCACTGAAGACATGATTCCACTTTGTGAATACAAATGGTTTAATCTTGTCTTTTTATACGTAATCCACACTCAGGCCGTCCTGGTTCAATTATACCTTGACACTTGTTCTATCTTGTAAAATCAAAAACCATGTAAATTTTTCTTGTCATTATGGTTCAATTATACCATTATGCTTGTATAAATTTTTGACATATCCCAACAAATGAATTCTCAATGATGATACCTACAAAGAAAGCAAAAACATGTGACTATACAGAGATGACAAAATGGAAGAATGAGGATGCTCAAATTAGTTGCATATCATTTTACAATTAGTTGCACATCATTTTTAATCTTGCATTTAGTTGCACATCATTTTCACATCATGCATCTCATTTTCAAGATATATCTCACAGCACATCACATCATACATCGCATTTTCAAGATACATCTCACAACACATCATCATACATCTCATTTTTAAGATACATCTCACAGCATATCATATCATACATCTCATTTTCAAGATACATCTCACCGCACATCATATCATACATCTCATTTTCAAGATACATCTCATAGCATCATGCACTAACACATCATATTCATCACATATCAAATCACATACATCTAACCATTGCATCATCATCAAAGAAACATCAAAATCGTATAGAAAGAATCATCCATAACACATCACATGAGGATCAAGGAAAATGGTGTCATATATATCTCAAAAATGATCAATGTACAAAACATGTCATGCTTGTACCAAATACAACAAAATGATCAAAATACAATAGAGACAATGTCTCTAGGGTATGACTATCTCCTGAGGGTGACAGTCTCACAGCAAAAGTCCCAGCATCTGGATCTTCAGGTGGATCCTGTCTAGTAGGCCCTGTCATGCCTCTTCTCTTTGTCCTCGACCCAGTCTCTCTAGATCGACTGGATCTCGAAGCTATAAAACTCGAAACTCGGTGCTCCCTGGGCACCGCATCCTCGTAATGCCTCCGGTAGTACTCCACCTCCTTGGCTCTCAAAGCCACCTCTCTCAGGGTATCTCTCATCAAGCCACCCACTGACGCTCTCTCCAAAGCCTCTGCTCGAGCCTAAACTTGACCTAACCGCTCTAAAACTATATCCTGCTTAGTGGTCAGCTATGTAATCTATCGTTGATGTGCTAGTAGCTGTGTCTATAGGTGTTGCACTGATAACTATAGAGATCTAATCTGCACGTCCTCCCAATGCATCAGAATCTGCATCTAGATGGGTACTTATGAAGTGGTACCCCCTATCCCTCCCCCTATCCTCGGTGCTGGTGGGGTAACACATCTAACCTCCTCCTCTGGGTTGACCATCTAAACTTGTCAATCCCTCCTACTGCTGCTATCACCTCTCCCACCCACTCCTCACCCCCAACTCCAATAGCCAAACCTCCTCTCCCTCTATCCACCATAGCTCGCCACACTACTCTCTCCACCTGAATCCCTCTGGCCCCACCATCACCACCCCTATCTCTTCTCCTCCCTCGATCTCCTCTCCCTCTACCCCCTCGGCCACCTCCTCTACCATCTCCACCATCATCACCTCCACCATCCCTACCTCCCTCATCCAGCTCCTCTCCATCGTCTACCCATCTCCCTAGCCTCTCAGGCTGCTCATCCTCATCATCGTCAAAAGCGGGAATCATCTCCACTGGATCTGATATCCTAGCCACAGCATGCATCGCAAACAGTGTGGCAAACTCCTCTGTCATCCTTGCGTCCATTACCCCATAGGCGTAGTCCCATATTTGGCCAGCTAAGTGAAAGAACTCCTGAACCGCTGTTGTGCTATCAATAGTGGGTCCCCACTTTGGTATATCCTGTCTCCGTCGAGCATATAAGCATGCTCCCTATGGAATCCCCTGCTAATGACCATACTGCCGCAACACCTGGCTATGAAGGAATCTCTCAAACACAAAGGGCATCCGCCCTATCAAAAATCAGGACATGTAGACATAAGGAATCTCCATCCCATCCTCTACCCATACCTCACACTCCATGTATGGTCTCTCCAGATGACCGTATCAATATCATCTAACACTCTCCTCTAATGCTCTAGTTTGCCTAGCTTATGCTAGACAACTATACCTCTATATCCATATGCATAAGTGCAACCAGTAGGCCTATCTCTATCTGCAAGTGGCCTGACTGTGGGAATATGCTCCCATACCCATACCTGTAATAGTGTAACTCCAGCGGATAGACTACTCTACCCCAAGTAAACCACTTGATGCAGATCCCTGTATAAGTGGGCCAGCATAGCCGACCCCCATGCGAATCAGCGACCCTATGTCACCATGTCCTCTAGGACCAGCCCCCATCATACTGCCAGTCCCTTCGACCTACGGTCGGGAAATAAGAAACAACCTATGAATCCTACCAGCACTGATGGTAGAGGAGCGTAATCCAAAACTATGAACTCTTGCCAGGGGATCTCACATCTAAAAACCGTATCATCCTGTAAAATCTGACGAAGAGCCTCTATCCCACCCTCCTCTGTCTGCTCATAAGGTAACAATGCACCTACTACAAGAATCTACAGAATCTGGTAGCAATCCTTAGGTGTCACTGTGATCTCACCTGTCGCCAAATGGAAGGTGTTGGTGTCACTATGCCACCTCTCAGCCAACGCTGTTAATAAACCCTAGTTAATGATAAACTGGGGCATCTCTAACAAAGAGGATAGGCCACACCTCTCAATGATATCCAACCTGTCAGCCTATGTCAATCATGGTATCAACAACCACAGTCTTGAAAATTGCTCTCGCGGCTAAACAACCCCAATGTGCTCCTATCACAAACAAACCAAGTCTAATATCAGTTTCCTCATCAAATCAATTCATATCAAAATCAAATTCATATCAACTTGAAACATTGAAAATCTAATCAAGTTCCACATCATATCAAATCCATTTCCATATCAAATCATATCAACTTATAAAACAACTCAAGTTCCACAATCACATCAACTTGTAACACAACTCAAGTTTCACATTCATATCAACTTGTAACACAACTCAAGTTTCACAATCACATCAACTTGTAAAACAACTCAAGTTCCACAATCATATCAACTTGTAAAACAACTCAAGTTCCATATATATATCAACTTGAAACAATGCATATCAAATCAAGTTCATATCAAAATCCACATCATATCAAATCAACATCAGATCAACATCAACTTGAAACATTGCAAATCAAATCAAGTTATCTATCCAAAAACCATATCGGAACTCATATTGGATAACTTATCAAAACAATGACAATAGACACATAGACTGAAATTCGCACCCATCCCGACAAAACTGGCAAAAACCTACCTATTTTTATTCATCCAAAATCCTAGTTTACCCAAATTTTCTGCTCATGCACTAAACAGTTTTATCTACGCACCAGCTTGCACTGATGCACTGCCCTGTACTATCAATGTGCTACACCCTTCACCCTATGTGCTAACCTGAACCTATGTGCTACCCTGTCCTATTGAAGCACCACCTAAACTACCCTCTGTGCCACTTCTAAGCTATGCGCTATCCTACTGGGTCTCTGCGCTGCAAACCTAACCCTACGTGCTAGGTCATACCTATGCGCTATCCTACTCTACCCATGTGAGCCCCTACTAACCCTATGCGCTAGGTCTTTCCTACGCGCTACCCTTTTTCCCCTGCACGCTACCCTATGCCCCCGATGCACTAACCTAGTTCCATGTGCTACCGTAACCCACCCCTATGCTATCCTAATCTACATGGACGCTACCCTACTTCATTAAACTCTACGCGCTACGTAACTTATCGTATGCGCTACGGTTTTTACCTGACGCACTAAACCGTTAAATCCATGTGGAAAAATTCAAAAACATGCCTAAAAATGACAAAACAAAAATAAAAAAGGGGTCAAAAATGATAACTTATCAGTGGCACATATGTGGCGGGCCTTTGATAGCTTCGAACGCACTCGAATCGATGAGAAGCAAAAGGAATTGACATTTTGTCTTTTTCTCCAAGTGTCACTTTCTCCAAAGTCAACAAGCACAAATGAGACAAAATAAATCACTTTTTACCTTTTTATAGGGTAAATGAACATTAGGGTTGCGTGGAAGAACATGTAAATTGCTCGTGGTCTCATTTCTAACCCTCACAAACATCATTATCAGGAGATGAATCAACATATCACATTCAACATAAGCAAAATTTTACAATGCAATCAAAATTATCAACTTAAATCAAAGTTTCAAATTTTTGATTCATCTCCCGAGAGGGCATTATCAACATCATTTATCAAATTTGGGGTACGACATGAACATCTTAACATGACATCACACTGATCATAACCAAATCATGATGACACATCATTTTCTTTGAATCAACATGTGCATACACATCACTTCAAAGAGGGGCAAAATGTAGATGTATAAAAATGACCATATTCCTAAACGAATATTTAATGTTCATTTTATTCTCATTCCTCTATTTAGTTAAATCTAATATAATTAACTCATCCACATTATTCTATTTAATTAAATAAATTACTCAATTTATTTATTTAAATTCACTTAAGCCCTTTTTATCATTTAATTGAATAAATCATTTTATTTAATTAAATTCCTTCTCTTTACTTTTTAATTAAATTTACATTTAATTAAATAGTTCACCCCAATTAAATAAATCTAATTTATTTAAATTCCCAACTTGCAACCAAATTGAAATAAAGCAATTTATTTTAATTAAATTCTATTATCCCTCATCCACTTGCATTTTCCTACATCTCCCACTTCCATCTTAATCCTCTTCCTAAATTCATCTAGAATCCATCTAATCCTAATCAATGTTGGTATTTTGGTATGGTTTTGTCATTGATGTCAACACCTACTGAAAACTAGCACTTTGGAGATCCAGCAACATTCACTGGCAAGCAAGTAACTATTGCACAATTACTGGTATATGGTTCACTGGTAGGATATAATGTTCACCGGTACCTGGAATGATATGGAAGACACTTGGTAATGTCGAAGACATCGTGTGGATACTTTGTTTTGAAGAATTAATCATTGGTATATTCATATTTGCATATTTTCTTTTACCGGCAAATAGGTCCAGGGTTATCTAGGGTTACACTGATAGGTTTATCTTTTCCAGATCAGCATGGCACACTATGAATGTGATTTATTATTGTTGTAAATGCATTAAGCCGACATGTTCAATTGGATATTGCATCGGATATTATATTGTATGTACAATGTTTTTATTTTAATATCTTGTAGAGCCGACCTACTAAAATTGGTCTTAGGTTATGGTATAAATGTAAGATCTCATTTGTAAGATCGAATGTGGAATGCGAAAAAGAATTGTGTGAAGGTATATGCGAGATTTAGTAGAGGTATACACGAAGACATCATTTGAAGGTGAAGCTAGGTTTTTGTAGAAGCATATCAGCATTACACCGGTACTGAATCAAGCATATGAAGATGCTATTTTGTGCAGTACATTCTTATTGGACTTAACCATCCAACTGTAGTCAGTGTGAGTCCCATTTCATTTTTGAGCAGTGAGCTCTAGGCTGTTGGCCTTTCTGCAGGTGCAGACCCCATTTATGTACACTTACTATCTGCAGTAGTATCATCTGATTGTGGGTAAGGTTTCCCACCATGGTTTTTCCCCTTACAGGGTTTCCACGTACAAATATTGGTGTTATGTGTTGTGGATGACTTTATGTTTATGTTTCATGCATTAATCCTTACCGGTATAGTAATTTACTATTAACACTGTCTACTAGCATACTTAACTGGTTCACCGGTATTAAGCATTAAGTTGGTTAAATGGTTTTTGGTTTAAATTTATTAGACAACTGATTCATGCCCCACTCTCAGTTGTCTCTGGGACCTAACAATTGGTATCAGATCCTAGTCCTCTTTTGCAAAAGCTTAACAACTTGAGGAGATCAAATGTCTACAAATTATTTCAGGAAGGACAGTCCTAAACTTGATGGAACCAACTATGGGATATGGAAGATCGGGATGGAGACACATCTGAATTGCATCAGTAAAGACATCGAGGAAGTTACAAGGAATGGTTATACTGCTGCTGTAGTTGGTCAGACTGCTCCAACTACCTTAGCTAAAGATGAAGAGAATGATTGCAAAGCAAGAGAAGCACTTTTGAGTGCATTATCAGATCAATAAATCATGGGATTATCAGATAGGTCTACTGCTAAAGCTATTTGGGATCATTTGGAAACACTAAATGAAGGAGATTCCACAGTTAATATTGCAAAACTTGAAAGCTTCCGAGTCAGGTATGAACATCTGAAAATGGAAGAAGATGAAAGGATTTCTGCTTTTATGGAAAGAGTAAATGAAATTGTTTTGGGTATTAAATGTTGTGGAGGAACTTTAAGTGAGGATGAAATTGTTTCAAAAATCTTCAGAGGTTTTCCACTGGCATATACAATGAAGGTTACTGCTATAAATGAGTTAAGAACAATGCCTAATACATCAGTAATTAGGGATACATTGATTGGAAAACTTTCAGCCTTTGAAATTGAGGAATTTGGTCTCGTTGCTACTATAAAGACAGATTTGGCCTTTAAAGCATCAACATCACCTACTCCATCATTTGACAAATCAAACTAGAAAGCCTTTTATGCAAGAGAACTTGAAGAAACCATGAAGGAGAATGAAGAACTTGAAGAACTTGAAGCACTATTTTCAAGGAAAATGCCAAAAGGTCCAGTTGGAAGTAAGTATGAAGGTAAAGCACCCTTTAAATGTTTTAACTGCAATAAGATTAGTCATATGGCATCGAGATGCTCTGATAGACATGCTATACTAAGAGAAGAAGCAAGAAGAACATACAAGCCTAATCCTGAATATCAGAGATACAGATTTAAGAAGAACAAAGACAAATCTTGTTACATTGTTGATGAAGGTGTGACTGATGATTCTGATGAGGATCCAGCAGACAATGGATGGGTTTTTGTTGCTATAACAGAGGATCAACCAACACCTATTGCTCAACCGGTAGAACAAGCCCTAGCAGCTAAAGTTGAAGCAAAGGATGAATGGATCATTGACTCAGGATGCTCACATCATATGACAGGAGACAAAGGCAAATTCTTGAACTTTCAAGAATACAATGGAGGTTTAGTAAGATTTGGAGATGACAAAGCCTGTTCAATCAAAGGGAAGGGTTCAATATCTCTTGATGGTAAGCATAACACTGACAATGTCTACTATGTTGAAGGATTAAAGCATAATCTTTTAAGTGTTGGTCAATTAGTTGAGAAGGGATTTCAGTTACTATTTAAAAATGGAAAATGCAAAATCATGAATAGAACTGTTTTGGAAATTGCAACCGGTAATCAGACTAGAGGTAATATCTTTCATTTGAATAACAGTGAAAAGGCATGTTTGATTGCAAATATAGATGAAAGTTGGTTATGGCATAAGAGACTATGTCATGTAAACTTTGATTGCATGGTAAAAATTGGTACTTCTAAGGCAGTAAGAGATCTACCTAAAATTGTGAAACCTCATAATACAATTTGTAACGAATGTCAATTTGGAAAACAAGTTAGAGATAGTTTCAAAAGTATTCCAGAAAAATCCAATAATGCTCTTGATTTAATTCACACTGATTTATGTGGTCCAGTTAGAACAAAAAGCTTACAAGGTGATAGATATTTCATGCTAATTATTGATGATGATTATTCTAGAATGTGTTGGGTTACTTTTCTCAGAGAAAAATCAGAAGCACTTGGAAAGTTCAAACTATTCAAAGCAATAGTTGAAAATGAAACCGGTAAGAAAATCAAATGTTTAAGATCAAATCAAGGAGGAGAATTCACATCTAAGGACTTTAATACATTCTGTGAAATGAATGGAATCAGAAGACAGTTATCAACAGCTCGGACACCACAGCAGAATGGAGTTGTTGAAAGGAAAAATAGAACTATCTTGGATGCAGCAAGAAGTATGTTATCAGAAGAAAATCTACCACATGTGTATTGGAGAGAGGCAGTTAGCACTATTGTCTATACATTCAACAAAGTTCACATCAAAGGTGAAACCTGTAAGACCCCTCATGAAATATGGTTTGGTAATACTCCTACTCTTAAGTATTTCAAAATTTTTGGAAGTAAATGCTATATTAGAAAAGATGAGTATATTGGCAAATTTGATCCTAGAAGTGATGAAGGAATATTTCTTGGTTATTCATCTAAGAGCAAGGCATATAGATGTTTTAACAAGAGATTACAGAAAATTGTTGAGAGTACAAATGTAAAGATTGATGAACAATTCAGAGGAACTTCAAGGTATATAGACTCTGAACCGGCAACAGAAATTGTGACAAATGAACCTACACCAAATCCACTGGTACAGAATGAAGATCCAGTTACCCCGGTATCATCAGAGGATTCCACAGTAATTGAAGAACAACAACAAACTAAGACACCCCGATATGTAAGATTTAATCATTTTGAAGATCAGATATTGGAAACAAATTTAAAGGAGTTATGACAAGAGGAAGATTGGAAAATGAAGAGGTATGTCTTATTTCTCAAATTGAACCATCATCTATCAATGAGGCATGTGAAGATAAATTTTGGATTAAAGCTATGGAAGAAGAATTAGGACAAATTGAGAAAAATAATACTTGGACATTAGTTCCCCAACCTAAAGATAAAAATGTAATTGGAACCAAATGGGTATTTAGAAACAAACTTAATGAAGATGGTAAGGTTGTTAGAAATAAAGTAAGACTAGTGTGTAAGGGATATTCTCAGAAAGAAGGAGTTGATTACAATGAAACCTTTGCACCGGTAGCTAGAATTGAGGCAGTTAGATTATTCTTGGCTTTTGCAATTCACAAGGACTACAAAGTTTATCAAATGGATATTAAATGTGCATTTTTGAATGGAGATATTGAAGAAGAAGTATATATTGAGCAACCTGATGGATTTTCTTTAAACAATGATATGGTTTGCAGGTTAAGAAAAGCTCTGTATGGATTAAAACAAGCCCCAAGAGCTTGGTATGCAAGGTTGGATAAGTATCTTTTAAAGATTGGTTTTACTAAAGGAAATGCAGATAGCAATTTATATTACAAAATAACTAATGATGACATCTTGATTATTGAAGTATTTGTTGATGATATAATCTTTGGAGGAGAAGATGGATTATGTAAAGAATTTTCTATTAAAATGCAGCAAGAATTTGAAATGTCTATGATTGGAGAAATAAAATTCTTTTTAGGATTGCAGATTTCACAGACTGATAAAGGTATATTTTTTAGTCAATCCAAGTACTTGAAAGAATTACTAAAGAAATTTGGGATGGAGAACTCTAAATGGGTAAGCACACCTATGACTACAAATGACAAATTATCTCAAAGGGATGAATCTACACCTGTTAATCCAACTAGATACAAATCTATGATAGGAGGTTTACTGTATTTGACACAAACCAGGCCTAATATTATGAATGCAGTATGTATTTTTTCTAGATTTCAAAGTAATCCTAGGGAAAATCATGAATCAGCTGTAAAAAGGATTTTTCGGTACTTACAAGGCACAACAAATCTTTGATTATGGTATCTTAGAGATGAAAATTTTGACCTATGTGCATACATAGATGCAAATTGGGCAGAAGATGTGGATGATAGAAAAAGCACCACTGGAGGAGCATTCTTTCTTGGAAAAAGATTAATTTCTTGGTTGAGTAAGAAACAAAGTTGTACATCTTTATCAACAACAGAATCAGAATATGTTGCAGTAGCAACTAACTGTACATAGATACTATGGCTTAAACAAATGTTGAAAGACATAAAGGTAAAATGCAAGGAACCCATTACTATATATTGTGATAACACTGCAGCAATTGATATATCCAAGAATCCGGTATTACATTCTAAAACAAAACATGTTTCTATCAAACTTAATTTTCTAAGGGAAAAAGATGAAGAAAAGGAGATAAAACTGGTTTATGTGAATACTAAAGAACAACTTGCAGATATTTTCACAAAACCTTTGCCTAAGGAGACTTTTGAATATCTCAGAGATCAGCTTGGAGTCATACCACCACCGGTAGAGACTTAGACAGTTGATGATTGTCATCAACTGGCAGAATAGAAAGACAAATCTTTTACTCCGGTCTTTTGATGAGGAAGCTACTTCTTAGGGGGAGTAGTTGGTATTTTGTATGAACTTGATTTTTGTAACTTTGGCATTTGATGTCAAAGGGGGAGAGATATCTATGGAAAAACACATTATCTTTTGAGGAGAGATTGGTATTAAATATTAATCTTTGGATAAACACATGTTGCTCCCAGGGGGAGAAATTGTTGTTTAAAGAAGATTGCTGGTTTTCGGTATTTGGCATTTCTATTTTGGCACTTTGATGGTTTTTCCATCTTGTGTTGCCATCAATGCCAAAGGGGGAGATTTTTGGTATTTTGGTATGGTTTTGTCATTGATGTCAACACCTACTGAAAACTAGCACTTTGGAGATCCAACAACATTCACCGGCAAGCAAGTAACTATTGCACAGTTATTGGTATATGGTTCATCGACAGGATATAATGTTCATTGGTACTTGGAATGATATGGAAGACACTTGGTAATGTCAAAGACATCATGTGGATACTTTGTTTTGAAGAATTAATCATTGGTATATTCATATTTGCATATTTGCTTTTACCGGCAAATAGGTCCAGGGTTATCTAGGGTTACACCGATAGGTTTATCTTTTCCAGATCAGCATGGCACGCTATGAATGTGATTTATTATTGTTGTAAATGCATTAAGACAACATGTTCTATTGGTTATTGCATCGGATATTATATTGTATGTACAATGTTTTTATTGTAATATCTTGTAGAGCCGACCTACTAAAATTGGTCATAGGTTATGGTATAAATGTAAGATCTCATTTGTAAGATCGAATGTGGAATGCGAAAAAGAATTGTGTGAAGGTATATGCAAGATTTAGCAGAGGTATACATGAAGACATCATTTGAAGGTGAAGCTAGGTTTTTGTAGAAGCATATCAGCATTACACCGGTACTGAATCCAGCATATGAAGATGCTATTTTGTGTAGTACATTCTTATTGGATTTAACCATCCAGCTATAGTTAGTGTGACTCCCATTTCGTGTTTGAGCAGTGAGCTCTAGGCTGTTGGCCTTTCTGCATGTGCATACCCCATTTATGTACATTTACTATCTGCAGTAGTATCATCTGATTGTGGGTAAGGTTTCCCACCATGGTTTTTCCCCTTACAAGGTTTCCACATACAAATATTGGTGTTATGTGTTGTGGATGACTTTATGTTTATGTTTCATGCATTAATCCTTACCGGTATAGTAATTTACTGTTAACACCGTCTACCAACATACTTAACTGGTTCACCGGTATTAAGCATTAAGTTGGTTAAATGGTTTTTGGTTTAAATTTATTAGACAACTGATTCACCCCTCCTCTTAGTTGTCTCCAGGACCTAGCAATCAATTAACCTAAACCCATCCATTATCCCCTTTCCCTAAATTTGAGGAGGTCACTTCTCAAATTTGGATTAAATTCTTCAAAAGGCATTAAAGCCTTTATGCCTTGAACAAGCTAACTTGTTGAATAACCCCAAATTTGGAAGTACTCTTACAAATTTGTCCCCAAAGTCTTCAAACCATTAATGGTTAACTAACCCTTATTGGCATGGTCAGAGAATTTTTTCCTAACTTAACCCTCATCTAACCCAGGGATCTCATCAAGCATTCATTGCTTTTACCATGGTTATCCCTTTAACCTTTGCACAAGAGTTTACCCCTTGGGTAAAAGCTTTATCCATTGGATAACCCTAACCTAAACTTAACCCTTACCTTCTAAGGTAACCATGAGGTCTTCTCAAGCATTTAATGCTTCTTACCTCTCCTCTCAAGCAGTCTTATGTTGACAATTGTCACCATTTCATTGGTGGAAATTGTAAACATGGATTGATAACTTTCAATCCTGACCCTTGATTAACTCCTCCAATCTTGACCATCCATTGTCCTATTTTCCCTATAAATAGAGATCTCATTCCTCCATTTGAAAGGATCCAAGATTTTAGTATCTCATTTATGCTCAATTTTATCAATACATCTAGCCTCTCTTTATAATAGGAATTAATCTAATAAGCATTTTAGAGTATTTCTATTATCATTAGCTTAAATCATTAACTAGTATATTATGTTAGGATAGCATTGTTACTAACCTTGTCATCTTATCATCTAGTTTAACTCATTTGTAGAATCATGCATAAATAGGATGCATTCATGTTAAAATCAATCTAAAGCATCCCTCATTCTTGCATTCGTCATCCCTAAGTCACTTTGCTCAGTGATCTGAGAGCAAAGGCATTGGCTTGAGGGACCTTGTGAGATAGAGAACCATGGAACCTACCTTGGGAAGTTGAGTCATTCTTTGTGACTCCATAACTTGCACCAAGAAGTCCTATGGGTGTGTGGAAAAACCCTTTGAACATCATTTTTGACATTTTGAGTTTCATCGACCCGCTTTTCCTGCATACACAAGTCATTCTTGGGTGGTGTCTTTTCTCTTTGAGCTAGTCCCATGCCTGAGCCACTGGGCAGAGGAGGAGGGATATAATGCATATATGGATGGTATTGATCATAGATGTGTTCAAATAGAGGAGGGATATAGTTATAGCTTGGATATGGACCACTTGGTGTGATATTGTAATAAGGAGCACTAGGTCTAGGTCGATACATGTCATGACCATGAAGATGGGAGGTATCATAAGATGGATCTTGAGTATTGCCCCCAAATCTGACACGGGGTCTCCTCGTGTCATGATTTTGAATATTCTCGAGTGTAAATGTATGCATTGGTATGATCTTGGGTATCATCATGAGCATGTGTGGTGGTAGTTCTTCTCCATGGGAAAGGATGACTATGGGGTTGTTCATGAGAGGTTCTATCATAATTGGCATGAGAATGAGTGTATATGTTTGGAATTTTAGGTTTTTTGAAATAAGGATGAAGGTGACTTAAACACGAGACACTCTCTCCTATTACCACCATTATTAGGCCTCCTTTGTCTTGTATTAACTTGATTTATTTGGTTTGTATCATCCTCCAAAATTTGTGACGTATCAAAATCACGGGGTAATCTTGTTCCACTTTGTGACATGACTTGTAGGAAATATTGTCTATCCCTTTTCATGATCTCTTGAACCAATTTGTTAAAATGGGGATCCATGATAGTTTCCTCAACTTTTTTAGAATCCATAGATACATTCATTGTCATTTTCATTTCCATTATTGTTGTCATTGTCATTGTTTTGTATATTACTGCGATTATCAAATGGATTATAAAATTCACCTCCATCAAATTCATTGGTACTCATGTTTAAAGACCTTAAAGTTTCTTCAGCTTCTCTTCTAGACCTTTGTGAATGAGTTTCAACCTAGAATAAAGTCTTGACCAAAATGAAAGGTAGGATGAAAATGCAAAGACTATGGAAGACCAAGAGGTGTATGAAGTGTAGATGAATCTAGGGTAAACTTGCAATGTCCAAGAGTGTAAGACCAAAGTATGTATGTTTGTAGAGTAAGGTGTGGCTTCCAAAGAGATGATGGATCTCTTGATGAGGTAAGTTGACCTTGACTCAAGAACACCAAATGACACCCTAAGATGATAGATCTTGATATGGGAATCACCTAGTGTTGTGTTGTAGTATGTTTGCAAAGTTTGATGAGGACAAGCAAAGTAACCTTTTGACTCAAAGTTGGAAAATATGTCTGAGGGAAATGCAAGTGAAGGAAAATGATTGAGTATGTTTGACCAAGACATGTTGACTGAAGAATGAATCCCTATAGGAAGCAACCTTAGAGGCTCTTTGAATATGAAAACTTAAGTCCTTTTTGTTCTCTAGAGTTTTCAGTAATCTCTCAACTGTAAACACAGATGTAGTTTTAACCAACCCAGACATGACTTCTGATCATAGATGTAGTTTTATAGTGAAAATGATAATTTTAATCTGAAAGTCAAAGACACAATTCTGCTCTACACAGACGTAATTTTTCAGAACAGGCGTGGTTTTAACTGACAGAGACACAATTTCTAAAAATGTGACAATATCTTGTTGATAGTCTGTTGTAGGACATAGATGCAATTTTGTACTATACAGATGTGATTTCCTGACACAAACGTGGTTTTAACTAACACAAATGCATATTTTGATGTTTTGTGCAATTCTGTCCAATTTTTGAAATTGTTTAATGTGACCAAATCTTAATGTTTTGATTCTTTTGGTGGCAAGAGGACACAATAACAATGAAGACTCATTGTTTGAAAGTGTTTTGTCCAAAGGATAAAAAATATTTCCAAATGTGAAATATAATGTGAAATATTTTTTTTTGCACACTTGAAAACATGGTAGACACAATGTTTTTTGTCTTGCTTTAAAATTTTTGAGTGTTTTGATCATGCAAACACAAATCCTAGGGTTGGTCGGGACAATAGTTGTTGAATCTCACTTGGGGGGTTACCTTGAGCTAAGCAATTTAGAGTGGATACATAGATGCTTGACCCTATTAGCTCCACCCTTGACACTCACTTCTTTGAGGCAACTAAGCACCAGTCCCCATGAAAACTCCTCATGGCAAACTTTGTATCTCTACTAAGAACCGTAAGAATGTGAGCCGCTTCAGAGGTCCGACCTCTTGCGCCAACAACTAGAAGGTTTTTGGCTTCTAACACAAAATGGTGTCTAGTAAGGGCATTTGTCCAGGTGTCTATAATCAACAACGTGTTATGCTCCATTAAATGGAAGGTCTCCTAGCCTATAGAGGTTGCGCTCTATAGGGTTTATGGGGAGTCATAACGTCATTATAGCAACATGTAACACTCGTTGCTTGTAACTTTCGTCACAAACACTTTTATTTATAGTGGCTTGGAAGAGCTTGGCTTTAGCCCATTACCACTTGGGTTGTTCCCTCTCACTTGGCCTTATGGGCTACTCGAGAGGCAGGCCATCTAAAAGGTAAAACAAAAAGAGCCTATTAATCAAGACACAAAAGACACTCATTAATTTTAGAGCACCAATTGAAGTGTTTTGCTAGACTAAAGAAGACAAAGCAAGCAATTTCAAAATCAAATCTTTGCCAAAGGTCCTACACCAAACTTGTTAGTAGTTGTGAAATAATACCCCTCCTACAAGCACACAAGTTAGGTAATTTTTTTAGAAATCCCAAATCACTTTGTGAAATAGGGGCCTTCGACAATACATTTTTTGACAAATCCAAAAATCTAATTTTCCACGAGCTCTTTTGCATCAAAATTAAATTCATAAATAATAGACCACCTTTATAATTTCAAGACATTTCCAAATTTGTAAGAAAATCCAAAAAATTGCTAATTTGCTCCCAAAATTAGTTTTTTATGAAAAATCATAAAAAAATTATAAAAAATTCAAAACTAATCCACAAAATTTGAATTTTTTACTGGAAACTTCTGATATTGTTCCCAACTTGCAAAAAAAAAATCCTACAAAAAATCCAAGCAGTTTGTGAGAATGATCAAAACATTGCAAAACCCTAATTTTTAATGATATGATTTTCATGACTTATTTTGCATCAAAATTAGATTCATGAAGAGCAGATCCCCAGTATAATTCTGAGAAATTTCCATAAATGAAAGAAAATCCAAAAAATTTGCTAATTTGCTCCCAAAATTAAGTTTTTATGAAAAATCATAAACAATTAATTTAAAATGCAAATATGCTTCAAAAAATATGAAATTTGGAGTGAATACTCTTGATACGGTCCCTAGCTTGCAAAAAACATTTGATGCAAAAAATCCAAGCCTTTTGTGAGATATGATTAAAATATGGCGAAACCCTAATTTTTAAAGATTTTGATTTTTCACAAATTATTTTTCACCCATATTTAAATCTCAAAAAATAGACCCCCTATATAGTTATGAGACCTTTCTAGAAATGTAAGAAAATCCAAAAAACTTTCTAATTTTCTCCCAAAATTATTTTTTTATGAAAAATAAAAAAAATTCATAGAAAATTCAAATATGATGTTGTCCCCAATCTGTAAAAACAATTTGGTGCAAAAATTCCAAGTTGTTTGTGAGATCTAATTAATATCTCCAAAATCTTAATCTCATGTCAAAAACCCTAGCTGCACAAGGTTATTCTCCAAATTGTTTTACAAAATAACAATATAGGGTTAGAAAAACCTGCAAAAAAAACATAGATCTAACAAAAATCCATGTCCCACTGGGCATGGCAAAATGTATATGGTGAAAATGGATTAATGGAAACAACAATATTGAAAGACTAACAAGGATCGACCACAAAACCCTAGCCTAACAATGAAAATAATCCACCATACACAAATGAAGATACCTAAGACCATGCAAATCAACAAAATAAAACAATATTACCATTCACATGTCAAGTAGGGTTTCAATCTCCATTGTCTCCTATCTCCATTGATCTTGTTTGATATATTTGCTCTCAGAGTTTATGTGTGCACAAGAGCTCAACAAAGAATGGATTGTTGTTGATAGCTTGATCATAAGAAGGCTTGATTGAAGCAGTTGTTAGCTAGTTGGATTGATTAGTTGATTAGATCATTCTAGGGTTGATAATGAAGGAGAATATCCTCTTATATAGAAGACACTTTAGGAGATGGAGGGATAAGATGATAAATGGTTGGCTAGGATTAAAGGGTAGGTAGAGGAAATAATTAAATGATAAAGGGGGTAGGTAAGAGAAGAATTAAAAGATAAGTGACATGTGTCATGGGTAGAAAAGGCTAATGAATTAATTAAATAAATAAAATATTTATTTAATTTAGGAAAAGGGCAATTTAAATAAATAAAAGTATTTATTTAAATGAGGAAAGCATTAGAAGAGGATTAATGAATTAGTTAAATAAATAAGAATTTATTTAATTAATAGAAGACTTAGGATAAAATAATTAAATAAATAAAAATATTTATTTAATTAGACATGATAATTTTAGGTGTCTACAGAAGTCACTCTAAACTCCCACATGTCACCAAGATCATTCAAAAGATATACCGACAGATCCTTTATCGTCAATTCTTGACAAAGTCTCATGTCATAATCTTTATTGCCCAGACCCACTAGGGTTACGTCAAAACATACATTGTTGGTGTAACAATAGAACTTTGACTAACTGCATAAAGTGTCTTACCGACTATGTAAGTCACACTGAAATCAAACACTTCATCAAGACCATTGTAAAGTCTCCTCGACACTTTGTTTGTCGTTATGACAAAGCACTTTGCCAAGACTCTTAAGTCATTTCACATATCACCAATTTTATACCAACAAGCTCATTGCGAAGACAAAACAAATGTTACACCGAAACAGAAGCATCGAAGAAAGAAGTGACACCAAATCCCGATGTTGCCAAGATACTAAAATAATCTTATAAAAAATGATCTCTGCAATGTGTCATGCTCAAAAACATATTCTCAAAGATTTCTTTAATATCACTAAATTGTCATGTTGCCATATTTCTTTATTCCTATCACCATAGTGCCAAGAACCAGAAACTTAGACATATGTCCCAGATTTAACTTTAACCAATATGGTTGTTATCATGATGACCAAATGTCCATTTCAGCACCCAAGGTACTTGAAGATCACTGTTAAGATTGAGACCACCAATATTCTAATATATTTTACATTGCTTTTATCCAACATAGTTCACTTTCTTGTTACTGTCATCTCCATGCTCATTCATTAAATGCTAAATGAATATTTTGATGAATACTTTATGCTTCTTACTCATGAACACATATTAGTGTTGTCATCAAACTTATCTTACAACAATCAAATCACTAACAAACTAATACATGATACAATAATACACTTACTCACATTCTTCTATGCCAACAATACTCATTATTCATGTGAACAACCATATACTCATCCATGATGAGACAATCCCCTTTTTGACATCAATGACAAAACCTTATGCCAACTATCAACACCACAAATCGACACAAAGTTTGGGAGGGGGAGGACTTACCTTTACACTTATGAAAAACAATAGTCCAGTCAATACTATTGTTAAGGACATCATTACAAGTAAGATCAAGCTAGAAAACCCCTCAGAGAAATTGTCCACACCTATTGCAAATTGTTGTTATAGAACAACACTTGGAGCAGACTCACCATAAGGAGACTATTTCTATAGACTAGGAGCAATAGGAGAAGTAGAAGGGATCACACCAATAGAATCCAAGGGGCCAACAGAGGCCACACCAATAGCTTGAGGCACAACCTCATCTCAAGAGGATTCCACACTAACATCAAAAGAGTCATTAGAATTAGGAGCCTTGATAGTCGAGTGATCAACACTGGCATCTTTCCACCAAGTAGCAACACCTTTACAACAAGAGAGAGAATAATCCAAAGCTAAGTGATTAGTTGAGAAACATCTACAACAATGAACGAGGATGCCCTCATAATCCAACAATTGAGTCCATGGTCTATTCCCAACCATAAGAACCACATCCCCAAGGAGTGGAATAGAGATGTCAATGTCAATTAAAATGTGAGATAAAGTAGAATTATCCATGGAGGACATGATATCAGCCACCTTCAAGAAGCGACAGATAGAGTTACCAATGGCCTCGTAACAAGAATGTTCTCAAAAATGAAGAGGAATATTAGGAAGGCAAACCCACACCAGATGCACATTAAGTAGTTCTATAAGAGGGTTAAAAGAAGTTGTCCAAGGTTTGACAAAGAGGGAGTTAACTTTCCAAACCCACTGCTTGCTTAGCATTGGGTCATGATTCTTGGAAAAAGTGAAGGAAGCAATGGAAAATTTTGAGCACAAGGGAAAAGCTCAATGCTACTAGTAACCAAAGGTTTTCAAGAATCACTCACCCAATGATGCAGATCAATAAGGGAAGGCCAAAGTCCCACAAATTTGCACACCAACCCACAACATTGGTAGAAGGCAACATTCTCCACCACACGTGACCACAAACCACCAAAGTGAAAGTCTTGATGCAAGAAAGAGGGCGATATTTCTCCTTAGAAGGAAGAGAAACAATAGATATAGCAATATGGGAAAAGCTCCACTCACTAGAAGGTCTAGGAGGGACACTATCACTCACATTAACCCTAATAGGACCATCGATATCAGAGGCAACGTCAGACCTACCAGGATCCAAGGGGGCCTATGGAGGAAGCGAACCCTAAGGAAGGCTAGAAAAAATGGTAATTACATTGAGCAAAGTAGGCACAACCCCAAAACCATCCCCGTGTAGAACACCCACAACAAAGAGCTAAGGCGCAAAAGGGTGGCCCCCATGAATAACAAAAATTGAAATGTATTGAGCGAGAAACATAGGCACAACAAGAGGCATCACAACGACAACTTCAAACATTGCAATGTAAAATTTATCAAAATATAATATTAATCTTATGTTTGATTTGTGATTTATAGATAGTTTTGATATCATATTTGGAATGTTTTAATTTCCATTATTGTTTATTGGACTTCCTGACTTAGTTTGGGTGGATATAATCTCTTTAATGAGATTATGTTATTACATTGTGTTTGTTTTCCTTGTGTGGAAAGGTTTATGATGATTATCTTAATGGTTACATATAATTTTAACATGGATTAGTATTTTACTCTACTTGTTATGTGTTTAATTTGAGGGATATGGTGAGATTAGATGCACTATGCAATGCGTTAGAAGGACTAACCTTAGTATTAATGCCATGAAGAATCTCTATGCCAAACTACATGTCAATGAATAACTTGTGAAAAACATCAATTGTGTAGGGTAAGAAACACTAGCTAAAGTGATAATTTTTAGAGAAAGTAACTATGCAATTAAAGCAAAATGTTTCCTTTCTATTTGTTCAAATTTTGCAACATGATCAAATTTAATCTATTCTTTATAATTATTGTCCATAATACTAATATACAACTCATGATTAGTTAATATTTGAACCACTAAACGTTTGAGGCAAGGAATTCTTCTCAAAAGGAAAAGAGGATGATAGTGAAACCTTGGCATAGATTCAATAACCAACCATGTGTTGGATTATGATATCTCACTTGTTGGACCTAATTTGAGTGACAAGTCAAAGTTGAATCATTAGGAAAAGTAGTATGCTCTTCTAAAATTATAAATTCACTTGGACAATTTAGCCTACCTAGAAGTGGTTGTTTTTCCTCTTTAGAAACTTATTTGAGGAATAAATGTTTTCCTTCTTACCCACTCATTTTATTTTAAGTGAAGTTCTTCAATTCTAGTGTTCTTTATGTTAGGAATCCCACAGATACTGAGAGGGGGCGGTGAATCAGTATCTGACCGGTATATTGAATTTCTTAACTTAAAACATGCAGAACATAATATAATAGTGTACCGGTATGCAAGAAATAATGTAATAAACAAAATCAAGAACATCCACATGAAAAGCACACCATAACACAAGATTTTAACGAGGAAACCCGATGTGGGAAAAACCTCAGTGGGATTTGTGACCCACAATATTCACTCATTGGCCAATAAGAGAATATTACTTACAATAGGGGCCTGCACATGCAGGAAGGCCAGCTGCTTAGAGCTCACTGCTCAATGGGAAGTCTCGCTGACTTACAATGAGGAGTATACAAATCAAATATCTTGTAATGCTTTACAATAGCATCTTCAATGCCAGATTCAGTACCGGTTCCTGCTCTGTTTTTTACATATACCCCTTAACCTATATTTCGCATAATAGGTCTGCCTAATATTTTTCCTTACTTCTTACATCTCCTATATCAAATGTCTACAATGATCTCTTTTATATATAAGAGTCATTTTACAATTTGCCAAGTCGGCTTACAAAGTTTTTACAATAATAAACAAAATATAATATAACAAAAATCCTGTCGGCCTCTGTGCCGGTATACTTCCTTTCTTTTGTGTCGGTGTCGGTGTTGATGTCGGTGTCCTGAGTGCCAGTGTAGAGTGTGATCTGCTGATGCCGATATAATGCCTTTGCCGGTGCCATAGGATTGCAAGGTTTCCATCAATGACAAAACCTTCAATCACATACAATGTCTCATTGGAGTGTGCATATGCCAACAATCTCCCCCTTTGGCATTGATGGCAACACTCATGAGAAATTTCAAAAATGATAAAAAAAAATGTGAAGTCCAAAAATGTTACCAAAAATGTGTGAGCTCCCTCTAAGCATATGGTTCCTGTGATTTGAATTTTCTCATCCTACTACTCCCACTTTGGCATTAATGACAAAGGTTGTCAAGATGTCAGTAGAGTTTGTAGTTTCAACCTTGTAACTAGGTGGTTACAATTTGAAAAAGATCTCCCAAAATCAAGTTTATACTATCCATAAACTTCTTGCTATCCTTTATTGTTGTCTCTGTTCTCTTCACTGTACCGATGAGATGCTGCAAATGCTCTGTTGGTGTTTTCTTTCCCTATATTAGTGCCTTAGATACTTCCTTCCGTAGTGATGCTAGATAGTCCAATCTTGGACTTAGTTTTGATCTCAAATGCTTTGCCTTATTCACTATTCTTTCTTTCTCTCTTTCCAATTTAAGTAATTCTCCTTCAAAATTTGTTATCTTTTCCTCAAAAACTGATAGTGTATTAGGTGAGTTGACAAAACTATTTGCAAGTTTATTGATCTCATCCTGTACCTTGCTCATCTTCTTGTCTATATCTACAGTCAAAAAGTTTGTTTTACAGATATCTTTGTATAGATTTTTGTACTCTTTCAATAAATTACATAATTCTGGTAGAAGTGTGTCAAAATCTCTATTACACTTCTTTATTTTCTCATCAATGAATTTCTGTTTTTCAACTTCTACTTTATCCTTCAATGACTCTTCTTTTATTTTCTCAATGTTTTCTGAGATATATTTACATAGTGTATCAAGTTGTCCTAAAGAATCTTTATTGTCTATATTACAGTTGGGAGCAATTACCTTCAAAATTGGTATGGTATCATCAATTGCTTTGTAAGCTTGTGAGCTGTAGTCGGTTATTTTCTTGATTGAGTCTAATAGTACCTCAGTCACATTAGTTGATTAATTTGTGGCCTGATGATGAATCAACAATCTGAGTACCAGTGGAAGTAACCAAGCTTGTATTGACCTCTAGTAGGTCTGTTTGTGTCTGCATTTCTTTAAGAAATGGTTTTTCTACTTCACTAGTTGCCGGTGGTACTGTTTCCTTATGTACCTATTCCTGTTGTTGTTGTTCCTATTCCGGAGCCTTTTGCTCTGTTTGTTCCTCTGTTTGAGTTTGAGTCTCTACCTTTTTCTCTTTGTCTTCTGCCAGTTTCTCCTGTGTGTTATTAGTTTCCTTAGCTACCGGAGTCTCACTAGCCATATCAGTCTTATCAGTTGTATCTTTGTCTACCACTATGTTGATCTTTTGAGTATCAACATCCATAGTATATAAAACTTCAGGATTAGGATTATCATCCTGTGCATCCATACTCTCAACTACCGGTTGATCTTCTGTAGTTGTTGTTTTTACCGGTGGAGTAATCAAAGGAGGTGGGGGTAAGTTGTCTCTAACCTTGATGCTAGGTGGGCCACCAACTTTACCTTTACCCTTGTCTCTATCTTTCTGATAAACTTTTATGGGTTTGGGGTTCCTGTATTCTTCTTGTTTTTCTTTCTCAACTAGGAATATGTCCCATCCATTTTCTGTCTCCTCAGTCACCTCATTAATTCTTCCAACCATTAAAGCAATGTGCCGGTGTGCAGTAGAAAATACTGACCAATTGGCTTGAGCAATTAGTTCATCAATTTCTTTGGGTGAGTTTACTGGATAAACAACAAGTAGCTTTTCAATCTTTATTTTCTTATCTAGTTCTATTACTGCTTGTCTTCTTGCTTCTAGTCTTTTAAATAGCTCATCTGGAATTTGATTGACTACTTCCATCAAAAACTTCTTATACATATCCATATGTAATATAACACTATTTTCTACTTGTTCTTTTTCATCAGCTGTTAGAGTGTCATATATTTTCTCTATGTTCTTCAATTTACCTTCCTCTGTGATTTCATTCAGCAGTATATCAAGAGGGGCCAAGTCTTTGTTTGTCCTCTTCTTCTTCTTTGGTGTGGCCTTTCTTACCAGAGATCTCACTGCTTGTTGCTTTTGTCTTGTCCTCCTGGGTGAGGGTGTGGTTGCCGGTGAGTGATCTCTTTTCCTTACAACTCTTTTGAAAGTTTCAGGCATGTCACTCCCTTAAGAAGTACCTACCGGTGATAGGTGAGTTTCAGGTTGTGGAGCTGCTAACTCATCCTCTGTAATATCGGTTTTCTTCAATACATCTTCTTTGATGGCTTTTGCTTGTCTGGAACCTTTCCTTACAACTGCCTCAACCTTTTTCACTCTTTTCTTTGATTGTATTTGGCTTTCAATGGTTTTTGCACTACCAAATGCTTATTCCTTAGGTTCTCTGGGGGCTTCCTGAAGTGCTTTAGCATATGTTTCAACTATGTGATCATCTATTTCATAGCCCATCTCGGTTACCCAAACTATCCTAGGGATGACTACTTCCATCCAAATTTCATCTTTCTTGATGACAAAACATATTTCATCTTTGTATTTGTCGACAATCTTTTGTGATAACCTTATTCTTTTCTTCATTTTGGCTTTTAATGCTTGAAAGAAGTCATGAATATTGTTTTCCTTGTCTTCTCCCATGTTAATGAATAGTTCTGTTAATTGTTTGCCTACCGGTATATCATATCCAAGTTCTTTGTAACCTATACCGGGAACCTATTTTGTTATATGTAGCATCAGACATACTAATAGATTTCCAAACCTGAAAGTTCCTTTCTTGTCCTTCTTGATCTTTCCAAGGTTGTCAATTAATTCATCTTTTAACCACTCACATACATCAATTTTTGCATTATCTATGACCATATCATAAGCACTCTTAATGCATAAACTTGAAACTGAATTGAGTCTATTTGCATGAGTAGCTTTATACCCTAATATCATGCTAATAAATCTCACATTAATGTCTGTTACATCATTAACTCTTAGGGACCTCTTGTCGAATGTTGCACTAGTTAGGTTTGTAACTAGGTCATTGGACACCTTCTTGGTTTTATCTGGTCTTTTACCGGTGGTCGGTAACCCTGTGACAACTTTCACAGCTTCCTTGGTGATTTTGTGGACTGCATCTAACCAGAAAAATTCACCATGTACCCTATTAAGACTATCCTAATCACATTCATGGGAAATTCAGGAATGCTAAGGATCTCTGTAAATCCTAGGGTCTCAATGATCTTGTGCTCATCTTTTACATTGTCAGTTTTATCACATATCATAGTTTTAAACATAGTCTTAATTTCTTCATCTCCTAGTTCCTCAATGTTGTAGTGGATGCACATTCTGGGGTCTTCGGCATAAACAACTCCCTTAGGAATTTGAGAAAAAGCACCTAAGGTATCATCTTTCTTTGCTACCTCGGGAACTAACTGAAATATGGGCCTAGGTCTTTTTATCACTTCAACAACAGTAGGGTTTGCTATATATTCAATTACAGAGGTGGATGCCATGATTAAATACCTCTTACTGCCTTTAGGATGGATGATTGCTTGGAGTGTTCTTGCTTCTTGCTCGAAATGCCTTTGCTCAGAATCTTCACGCTCTTCGTAAGTTTGAAATCTCGGTGAAATGAAATGGAGCCAAAACCTTGATTTTATAGTGTCTTTTCAACATCTACCACATTAATTGCATGCCGGTTAAGTTGTCACTTAACATTGTTTGCTGGTAATAAGTAATTTCCAACTTCTTATCTCTAATCGAGGGAATAATAGCACATGTGTCAATAGATTTCCAAACCCTCAAGGAAATTTTCTTCAATTAGATGAAGAACTTCCTATTGGTGGAGCACTGCTCTATCCTTATGGTGAAGCATCACTCTGTTCTGCCGGTGAAGCATTGGTTTGTTCTACCGGTGGAGGAGTATTCCCAATATTTAGATCAGCTTTTCTAATCCATTGTTTAGAGAATTCTTGCTTAACCTCTTCAACTTTTTCTTTACCTTTCAAGCTAGAACTTTTGTTGTCTACCGGTGTTCCTTTACTTCTACAGAATTTAGCAATATGCCCAATCTTGTTACATGCATAACAATTTACATTATTTTTCTGAATAGCTTTTCCATAACCTATGTCAGTTTGTGTTCTGCATTGATTAGATAAATGTCCAAATCTTCCACAAATATAACATCTCACATTCATTCTGCAGTTTTCAGAATTGTGACATACTTTGTTGCATTTAGAACATTGACCGGTGGGTGTGTTGATATTCTGATAATTTCTAGATCTACATTCATTTGCTCTATGACCATACTTATTACAGTTAAAGCATTTTCCATTGAATTTATAAGCATTAGGTTGTCTTAACGGTTTGCTGTGATCCTGAGTATTTGCAGTACCAGAGCTTTCACCAACTTCAAAGCCAATTCCAGAAGTGTCACCTTTAGGTTTTTGATTCTTCAACAAGGTGCCAAGTTCCTCTGAGATTTTCTTGAATTTTTCTTTATGTTGATTTGCAGTTTGTAGTTCTCTTTCTAAGACTTCTTTTTGTCTCATCAGTTCATTTGAGTCATTCTGAGTATGCATCAGATCTGTCTTCAACATGTCATTTTCATAGCTAAGTCTTGTGTTCTCATTTTCTGCATCACTTCGTCTTCTGGTCAATTCTTCTTCATTCTTCTTCTTATCTTCAATCTCTTTGTAAAATCTCATAGTCATATCCTGCATCTCATTCTTTGTTGTCATGATCTCTTGTTTCAACTTGCTTATCATATCATTAAGTGATTCCTTTTCATCATTCTCATTTTGCAATTTTTCACAAAGTTCTCTTCTCTTATTTCTTGCAACAGTAAAATTTTCTTGAAGTGCCTGAATGATATCCTGAGCTGCCCTTAAATCATCTTCTAGTTTGATATTTTTTAATTTTTCTGCATCATAGTTTGTAAGAGCTCCTTCCAATTGCTTCATCAGATTTTCCATCTTTACTGGTGTCAAGATCTTCCTCAAGCTGTTAGGCTTCTGAAAATAGAGGACCAGGCTCTGATACCAATTGTTAGGAATCCCACAGATACTGAGAGGGGGGGGGGGTGAATTAGTATCTGACTGATATATTGAATTTCTTAACTTAAAACATGCAGAACATAATATAACAGTGTATCGGTATGCAAGAAATAATGTAATAAACAAAATCAAGAACATCCACATGAAAAGAACACCATAACACAAGATTTTAACAAGGAAACCTAGTGTGGGAAAAACTTTGGTGGGATTTGTGACCCACAATATTCACTCGCTGGCCAATAAGAGAATATTACTTACAATAGGGGCCTGCGCATGCAGGAAGGCCAACTGCCTAGAGCTCACTGCTCAATGGGAAGTCTCACTGACTTACAATGAGGATTATACAAATCCAATATCTTGTAATGCTTTACAATAGCATCTTCAATGCCAGATTCAGTATCGGTTCCTGCTCTGTTCTTTACATATACCCCTTAACCTATATTTCACATAATAGGTCTGCCTAATATTTTTCCTTACTTCTTACATCTCCTATATCAAATGTCTACAATGATCTCTTTTATATGTAAGAGTCATTTTAAAATTTGCCAAGTTGGCTTACAAAGTTTTTACAATAATAACCAAAATATAATATAACAAAAATCTTGTCGGCCTCTATGCCGGTATACTTCCTTTCTTTTGTGCCAGTGCCGATGTCGGTGTTAGTGTCCTGAGTGCCGGTGTAGAGTGTGATCTGCTGATGCTAGTATAATGCCTCAGCATACAATGTCTCATTGGAGTGTGCATATGCCAACACTTTAGTGTCTTTATACATTGCCCACATCTCTATTCATCAGTCTTTGAACATAGTTTCAATTTATTCCTTTAAGTAGGTGTTTGTAGGTCTAATGAAAAAATAAATGACAATTCTGATATGATATCAAAGTTGAGGGTTTGATCCTTGGTTCAAATTTCACCAGTCCTTGGGGGAGGTATAACATATTAATAAAGTGAAAATTTCCTAAAACTGAGCATCTAATGATGGTAGAGGTGAGGTTGGGTAGCTCTCAAATTTTTAGATCAAGAAAGACTTTGAAGAAGATTGGGAAACTTTATCATTTGGAGTTAGGGTTTCAATTGCATTAAAGGAGCTTTACAAATCAACAAAAGTCTAAAATTGAATTTTTGAGGTTTCACAACTCCAAGGTGTTTCTCTTAGAAAATGAAGGTGGATTGGAAAGTGGTTAGTTGAGGTAACATGTAGTGGGATTCATTTATAAATATTCTTGAGGCCATAACTTGGGTAAATAAAGTTGAGATTTTGATTTCTTTATATTGTCAAAAGGCTATTTTTAACATCTACAATATGAATAAGAGAAGTGAAGTGTTTGTAGATTGTAGGAGAATATTATGTTGATAATATGGAGTGGGGTTTACTTGCACAAACCATAATTGGGACCAACTATCAATCTTGGATATAAGAGATGAAATTTTCCTTGATTATAGAAAGTCTATGCAGATCCATTGATGGCTTGAACTTGAGCCAAAGTATGGAGTGAATTTTTGGAATACATCAAATAGAAGGAAAAAACTTTAGTACTGATTGTAAGGATAATAATTATTGAGCTTTGATCCTAGATGGTACATAAGGACTAACCAAAGGAACTGTTGATACATTTCAAGAGATCTTCAATGCATTTCATGATAGCCAAGCATAAAAGCTTGAAAAGGAGTTAATAGACTTGATCTTGTAGAGTTTTATAATATAAAATTATCTATCAAAGATCAAAGATATTCAAAATTAGTTAGGTGGATGTGTAGACTATTAAAAGAAGGGTTAACAAGTGCACATTGTGATAGAAAATCTCCTCACCCAATTGCTCATAATGTATGCTAGTATACCCTATCACGGTCATATATTAAATATATAAAACCCAATTGTGACAAATCCTTATGTTTTAAGTCTAGGTAGTCATATCTTTACCTCTAATAGTGTTAAAAAAGTTTAATCATTCATTTTTTTAGGCTTTGTACTTTTTTTAGAATCCTAGGAACACTTATTATAACTTGTAATGAATGTTTGATGATCTACAAGGACAAAGGAATTGGAATAAGGCTAATAGGAGGTTACCTTAATTGGATAAATGAAAATTTCCACCTCAACATGTACCCATGAAATTTTTTGGTGTATGATCAATATGTGATAGGGTATATTAGTGGACATTGTGATAGAAAATATATGCAACTATAAAACCCAAAAATTAAATCTATACTTTATTGTAGTATATAGAGTGTAGAGAGGATGAGATCAAATAAATGCATTTTGTTATTAATATTATTGGAAGGATGGGAATGGAAGATCTACGGTGTTGATTTACAAAAATGAGTAATGGTGGAAGATTTTAATAATTATTGTTTGGGAAGTAATGGAAGAGAATCTTATCTAGTGGAAGGATGAAATAGGAAAATGATAGTGAGAATGTCGTTGAGGAGGATATGTAAGCACCCAAAATTGCATGGGTATACATGGAAACCCAATGATGATTCGAAGGTACCTCACAACCCATGTGGTGTGCATAAGATAGTCTCTTAACCTTTTATCATTGATAGAAATGTTTGCTCAGCCACTAGGACTCCCCCTTACACTTGCCTTGTCCTTCTTAGACTTTCACCTGGTTTGCATTCCTCTATATTCCTCCAAAATGACATTTTTAATTTTCAAATGGTGGGGTTACCTAGGTAAAAGAGGTTACTTGCCTTGAAAAAATGAGTAACCCCTACTAGTAAGAGGGGTAACCACAAAGTTATTGATTGATGAATGGCACTTTTAGTTTTGACTTTTCTACCACCATCTTTATTCTTGATGTTAAGCCTAACTCAATTCTAATTGTACTTTCTTTTGTCATTTCTTGAGTTCACCCATTATTGAGAATCTAATTGAGATTTCAATCCTACTTATACACTCCCATGTGAATTCATAGAGGTTTTTGTTTGTTTATAGGTTCTCATATATGAAATTTTCTTTTTACTTTTGTCATCATAGCTATTTGAGTATCTTAGAATGGAAATTATAGAGTTCCCTATTGTGGCCTCCACAACATACCCCTAACTTTGTTGAAGTTGGGGACATTCTAATTTTACATTATGACATTTGATTTGAATTTTGCATTATGGGTCTCATGGTTTTGATCATTTTCATTTTATTGAGATCAATGTAATTTTTTATGTTTTGATTCCAATAATTTATGAGATTTTGACCATGGTCTATATTTGCACAATATCACACTCATTGGTATATGGTCTATTCCATTAGGCATTCAAGTAGTGCTAGATACCCTTTGGTGTCATGCATTTAACATTCTTATAGAGGGAGTGTGTTCATGAGATCAAATTTTTGTTACAAGCTAGGGTTGCCGTTGCACCAAAAGATCAACCTGTCAATGCCCAATACAACCACTAGACTTATAGAATCCACAGGAGGCTATTAAACCATGTCATGAATCTCTGTGAGGGATGTTGGCCCATTTCCAACAATCCTCCTCCCAACATCACTTGTCGTGGCCTACGTGATTCGAACCTATGACCAAGCTCTGATACCACTTGTTACAAGCTAGGGTTGTCGTTGCACCAAAAGATCAACCTTTCAATGCTCGATACAACCACTAGACTTATAGAATCCATAGGAGGTTGTTAAACCATGTCTTGAATCTCCACGAGGGATGCTACCCCACTACCAACAATCCCCCTCCCAGCGTCACTTGTCGCGGCCTGCGTGATTCGAACCTATGACCAAGCTCTGATACCACTTGTTACAAGCTAGGGTTGTCATTGCACCAAAAGATCAACTTGTCAATGCCCAATACAACCACTAGAATTATAGAATCCACAGGAGGTTGTTAAACCATGTCACGAATCTCCGCAAGGGATGCTGGCCCACTGCCAACAATCCCCCTCCCAGCGTCACTTGTCGTGGCCTGCATGATTCGAACATGTGACCAAGACTTGAAACCAATTGTTAGGTCCCAAAGACAACTAAGAGGGGGGGGGTGAATCAGTTGTCTAATAAATTCAAACCAAAAACAACTTAACCAAACTTAATTCTTAATACCGGTAAACCAAACTTAATGCTAGTAGATAGTTTATCAATTAATTGCAGTACCAATAAAGATTAATGCATGAAACAAAAAGACAATAACATCCACAACACATAACACCAATATTTGTATGTGGAAACCCTGTAAGGGGAAAAACCACGGTGGGAAACCTTACCCACAATCAGATGATACTACTGCAGATAGTATGTGTATACAATAGGGGGTCTACACATGCAGAAAGGCTAAGCACCTAGAGCTCACTACTCAAACACAAATAGGAGTCACACTGACTACAATTGGATGGTTAAATCCAATAATGATGTACTGCTCAAAATAGCATCTTCATATGTTGGATTCAATATCGGTTCAGTTTTGATATGTTTTCACAAAACCTTCCTTCTACCTTCAAAAGATGTCTGTGTGTATAGCTCTACTTATTCTCACATATTCCTTATTCCAATACTTTTCGCATTCACCTCTCACCTTTTTACTTCGATCAAATAAGATCTTACATATATACCGAAGCCTAGGACCAAAATGTATAGGTCAACTTTACAAAAGATATTACAATAAAAACAATTTACAAGTAAAACAATAACCGATGCAATATCCAATTCAACATGTTAGCTTAATGCATTTACAACATTAATAAATCATCTCCATAGCGTGTCGTACTGATCTGGAATAAGTATGTCGGTGCTTATCTTGGACCTATTTTCCGGTAACAACAAATATGCAAACATGAATATACCAATGAACAAATCTCCAAGACAAAGTGTCCAAACAATGTCTTCGACATAACCAAGTGTTTTCCATGTCATTCCAAGTGTTGTTGAACAATATATCCTATCGGTGAACAAGATACCGGTGACTGTGCATAAGTCACTTGCTTGCCAATGAACATTGCCAGAGTTGATAAGTGTTGACATCAGTGACAAAACCATATAAACATATCCAAAATACCAACAATATCCCCCTTTGGCATTGATGGCAACACAAGATGGAAAAACCATCAAAGTGCCAAAACATAAATGCCAAACACCAAAAACCAACAATCTCTCAAAAGAGATCATATCTAGAAATCAAAATTCAGGTACAGAGAGTAATCAATCTCTCCCAAAATAACAATGTCTCCCCAAGGGATAAAGTCTCTCCCCCTAGGAGTAACATGTGTTTTTCCATATCAATCTCTCCTCCTTTGACATCAAATGCCAAAGCAATACAAAAACCAGGTTCAAATACAAAATGCCAACTTATTCAGTATACCAACTACTACCCCTGAGAAGTAGCTCTCCTCATCAAAGCTAGAGTAAAATATTTCTCTGTTAGTTCTGTCGGTTGATGACAAACATCAACTGTCTAAGTCTCTACCGGTGGGGGTATGACCCCAAGATGATCTCTGAGATATTCAAAAATCTCCTTAGGCAAAGGCTTAGTGAAAATATCTGCAATCTGTTATTTAGTATTCACATAAACCAGTTTTACTTCTTTTGCTTCAACATTCTCTTCCTAAAAATTCAGTTTGATAGAGACATGTTTAGTTTTAGAATGTAGTATCGGATTCTTAGATATATCAATTGTTGTTATATTATCACAATAGATAGTTATAGGCTCCTTGCATTTTACCTTTATGTCCTTCAACATTTTCTTAAGCCATAATACATGTGTATAGTTGGTTGCTGTTGCAACATATTATGATTTTGTTGTTGATAAAGATGTGCAACTTTGTTTCTTACTCAACCAAGAAATTAATCTGCTTCCAAGAAAAAATGCTTCGCTGGTGGTGCTTTTTCTATCATCTACATCTCCTGCCCAATTTGCATCTGTGTATGCACATAATTCAAATTTTTCATCTCTAGGATACCATAGGCCAAGATTTGTGGTGTCTTGTAAGTACCAAAAAATCCTTTTTACTGTTGATTCATGATTTTCTTTAGGATTAATTTGATATCTTGAAACAATACATACTACATTCATAATATCAGGTCTTGTTTGTGTCAAATACACTACACCTCCTATCATAGATTTGTACCTAGTCAGATTAATAGGTGTAGATTCGTCCCTTAGTGATAATTTGTCATTTATAGTCATAGGTGTGCTTACCGGTTTAGAGTTTTCCATCCCAAATTTCTTTAGTAACTCCTTCAAGTACTTAGATTGACTCGAGAATATACCTTTATTTGTCTGTGAAATATGCAATCCTAAAAAGAATTTTATCTCTCCAATCATAGACATTTCAAATTCTTGCTGCATTTCAATAGAAAAGTCTTTACATAATCCATCTAATCCTCCAAAGATTATATCATCAACAAAAAATTCTATAACCAAGATGTCATCACTAGTCACTTTATAGTATTTGTTGTTGTCACCATTACCTTTAGAAAAACCAATCTTCAAAAGGTATTTATCCAATCTAGCATACCAAAGCTCTTGGAGCTTGCTTCAACCCATACAAAGCTTTCCTTAACCTGCAAACCATATCTTTGTTATCTATCAAAGAAAATCCATCAGGTTGCTCAATGTAAACTTCTTCTTCAAGATCTCCATTCAGAAATGCACATTTAATATCCATTTGATATACTTTGTAGTTCTTGTGTGCTGCAAAAGCCAAGAATAATCTAACTACCTAAATTCTAGCTACCGGTGCAAAGGTTTCATTGTAATCAATTCCTTCTTTCTGTGAATATCCCTTACACACTAGTCTTGCTTTATTTTGAATTACCTTACCATCTTCATTAAGTTTGTTTCTGAATACCCATTTTGTTCCAATTACATTTTTGTCTTTAGGCCAGGGAACTAATGTCCATGTGTTATTCTTCTCAATTTGTTCTAATTCTTCTTCCATAGCTTTAATCCAGTGTTTATCTTCACATGCCTCATTAATTGATGTTGGTTCAATTTGAGAAATAAGAAATACCTCTTCATTTTCTCATCTTCCTCTTGTCATAACTACTTGATATTTGTTTCCAATTATCTGATCTTCAGAGTGGTTCAATCTTACATACTGGGGTGTCTTTGTTTGTTGTTGTTCTTCAGTTACAGTGGAATTTTCAGATGATACCGGTGTAACTAGATCTTTATTCTCTACCGGTGTGTTCAATGTAGGTTCATTTGTCAGTATCTCTATTGCCGGTTCAGAGTCTATATACCTTGAAGTTCCTCTAAACTGTTCATCAATTTTCACATTTTTACTCTCAACAATTTTCTGTAACCTCTTGTTACAAGCTAGGGTTGTCGTTGCACCAAAAGATCGACCTGTCAATGCCTGATACAACCACTAGACTTATAGAATCCACAGGAGGTTGTTAAACCATGTCATGAATCTCCACAAGGGATGCTGGCTCACTACCAACAATCCCCCTCCCAGTGTCACTTGTCGCAGCCTACGTGATTCAAACCTAAGACCAAGCTCTGATACCACTTGTCACAAGCTAGGGTTGTCGTTGCACCAAAAGATCAACCTGTTAATGCCTGATACAACCACTAGACTTATAGAATCCATAAGAGGTTGTTAAACCATGTCGCGAATCTCTGCGAGGGATGTTGGTCCACTGCCAACAATCCCCCTCACAATGTCACTTGTTGCGGCTTGCGTGATTCAAACCTGTGACCAAGCTCTAATACCACTTGTTACAAGCTAGGGTTGTCGTTGCACCAAAAGATCAACCTATCAATGCCTGATACAACCACTAGACTTATAGAATCCACATGAGGCTGTTAAACCATGTCGCGAATCTCCGTGAGGGATGCTGGCCCACTGCCAACAATTTTATCCCTAGAATGGTCTCATTTTATGTGTGTAGGGGTCCTTGTAAACTCATTGTATGTATTTGCATGCATTTGGTTATCATCCTAAAGGTTTTTGTGTGTTGTTTTCAATTTAATGTTATATGTATAGGTTATTGCAAGGGAGTAAGTATAGATGTTTATCTTTGTTTTTTAGTGCGACTGAATTTTTTTATTATGTATATTCATTGAAAAAATGCCTTTAGCAATAGTCATCATTTTTTGTGTGTCATTTAGTTTCATAGTCATATTGAATGCCTACAAATTTTTGGTTGTTCATATGACCAACATTTTTGTCAGCATCTTAAAGTTTAAATATTCCTTTAATTTGGCAAGCCTTTTCCCAGCAATGAAGGTGAAAATCAATATTATTGTGTTTAATTATTTGTTGGCTTGGTTAATTCCTCATAGTCATTATATGTTATAAGAAGTAACTTGTCTATAGAAAGTGGTATAGTTTGTGGTTCAAATTGTCAACATGAGGGTTCAAATTGAATAGAATTTTATTACCTACTCATGCCAACTTTAATGAGCACAAGCACTAAATATAATATGATTGAGACAACTAAAGATGGTTACCATGTTCTCCTTTGATTGTAACATATCTTTTTTAATATACAATTATGATTAAAATTATTACTTGAATCATAACATTTTCAAATTTTAATTGGATGATGTTGCTATTGGTACATGAATTTATGCTATTGGCCTAGGCTTCTTAGATGCTCATTGTTGTTGAAAAGATCGAGCTTTTACCAAATGCTAAAGGTTTCTTCATAACTTCCTTTGCATATTTTGAGGATAGAAATTTCATGTTGAATCAGCTTTGGGTTTGGGGAGAAAAATCTCTCCATCAAACCTTGGTCTCCTTCCTTTAACCTCCTCACTAAATTTATTTTTGTAAGGTCGGTTTGGGTTAGACTTCCAAACGTCACCTCCAATTTTGGGAGGATTCTTGTTACAAGGACATCGATCACTCAATTGATCACTTCTTATTGGTTGATGCTTTGTCTTTTCACATGTTTCATTCCACCTTCATTCACATATTGGTTGACGTTGAGAACTCCTTGATGGACTTGTAAAGCATAGAGGGGGGTGAATCAGTGACACCAAAAATAATACTACTTTAAACATTGACCGGTATAAATACTTAACAAATTTGTTAAATACTATGCATGTAATCCAAAATGATATAACAACATCCACAATAAGTAAAACATCCACCATAACACAAGTGTTTATATGTAGAAAACCCAAATAGGTAAAAACCACGGTGAGATGGGACTTGCAAGTTAACTATCTGCAGTAATAGATAACTGACCGGTTAAGGTCTACAAAGTGCTCTACTAGGAGCGAATCCTGTTAAAGATCCCAAAGCTTAGTTAAAAGCTATACCTTGTAAAAGGTAGTACCCTATAAGGAGTAACCTCGGTGGAGGATTTCTGAGTCCAAACTAATGGATCATCTGGTTAGAGGATTTGTACAATGAAGCTTGTTAGAGCTTACCCAGTTAGGGGATTTGACTATTGCAGTGATTAGAAAACAATAGGTGGTGTGATCTAGTAGTAGCACAACTTGCTTGTATAGATCCTCTTCTATGCACTCAACACTTCTTTACCAACATACTCTGCAACTTAATACTTCTACCTTCACACAACATATCTCCTTTGCTCATACAAAAAAAGTCATTGTGATGTCAATATATATACATTTAGATTTCATGTCGGCCTCTAGAAATCATATCACAATTACCTAGGTGTAGTGTATCTGGTCAAACAATCATAACACATCACAAAAATACCACCAAAAATTATCGATAAGGATAACTCATCACGACTAGTGATAAATCATCACATAATCGATGAATACCGGTTGGAACAACAATACCAGTTGGAGTTAAACATATAAACCGTTTATCCTTAGATGCTCATTTGATAATCTCCATTGTATCTTCATGTTGATGTCGAGTTATGTATAACCACTAGTTGTCTCCATGCATATACCAATTATCACCATGTACCAGTTAGATATAAACCTCTAGTATACCGGTTGTAATATAAACAACTTTGAAGTCACACCGGTAGACAATATGAACATATGTGTGTGTATGTGTTTCATCAATGACAACATATGATGAAGTTATTCATTACAATCATCATCAAGCCAACAATCTCCCCCTTTGGCATTGATGGCAACACTTAGAAAATTTTATAGTAATACCGCTAAGTGTGCTTACAAATTTTTTTTTATACTTATATACATATACTACCTCTTACTACACACATCATACAAAATTTTCACAACACACATACATATTTATACTCCCCCTTTGACAACAATGACAAATTGAAAAGAAAAAAAAATAATATATATATATATATATAGAAAAGTTTGTATCAAAATGTTTTACATATACAAAAACTTGAAAAATTGAATCAAGATTCATGCATTGCTAGCCTCATAAATATGGCAATAAAGTTTCTCTTCAACTAAGATAAATTATTTTCCCATGTCTCCAACAAGTTCTCAGTGAACTCAAGTGTAGATATAATCTGAGTATGGAACTCTTCCATTGAATCAAGTGTACAGGTTTCTGGAGTAGCCAAAATAGCTTCTGCATTCTTGTAGGCTCTTTGCAGTATGTCCACTTGGGATGTGAGTAGACTTTTCAATTCCTTCAGTGACCAGAGTCTTTTTTCTTTTTCAAGATCATAGGTATCTAACCTATTTTGCAAATCATCCACAGATTTGCTAAAAGCAAAAATAGAATCTTGAAGTGGTACATATGCATTGCATATCTACTCTAGCTCTTGCTCTATTTTAGTTTGCTTGTTATTGATATCAAAATAAAAGAATGAAACATTAGAAGTAGAAGCAAGATATTTCCCTCCTATTACAATAGCTTTTCTTAATAAAACTTTATTAAGAGATAGAGAAATTTTTCATGTATCATTCTCTTTCATAAGCTGCTCTCCACGCTTCTTCCTGTAACTCTTCTCAACATAAGTTTGTGTTGCTTCTTCTAGGGACTTAATTTGGTTAGATGCATCAACAACCAATTGACCAAGTTTTCTAATAGGTGTTGTCAAATGCCCTGCAGCAGTTTTTGGTAATAGACTTATCATAATATCCATGGCATTCTGAATGGTTTCAGCTTCCATTCTCTATTCTTTAAGTCTCTTCTTGTGTGCCCTAAATTGCATGATTGTTGCAATCTTCATCATTTCAGATGCACTCATATTATCAACAATTATTGGCCGTGAGATTCCTAATGAATCATCATCATCTTCATCAGTCTATTGTAAAACTAATGATGTTACCAGTTTAGAAGATGTTACCTTAACAATCTCTTCTTTCTCTTGTTCTTTCTCTGTTTCCTATTCAGAAAATTGTGTATCAACTTTTTCATCAGATTTCTTCTGAGTGTCCTATGAAATTGGTGGGAGTTGAGGTTTCATTGGTTGTTCCTTAACTAGTGGAATATCCACTGTTGGTTGAGTTGTCGGTTTCTCAACTTTAGTGACCTGTGAATCTGAAATTTCTGATGGCTGCATATCTGGTGCAGTAATGTCTCCACATAGATCTATTGCATCCTCAATATCATCAACAAGTATGACTCGTTAGATAATAGTATTATCCTTCTTCTTGACAGGATCGACAATATCAGCTTGCACAATTTCTTCCTCATCCATTTCAGGTTGATCAACAGTATCTTACTCATCCTTAGAGGAATGTATAAGTTCTTCCATCCATTGGATATTACGAGCAATTTGATGAGTCTCGGTCTTAACAGGTTGCACCTTTCCACTAATCAACTTCAATCTTCTTGTTTTGTAAGCAAAATGAACTTTGTACTTATCAACCAATTCATTCAGCTCATCCTTTGACAACTCGGAAAAAATATTGTACAAATACATCATCTATGATTTCTTTTTCTTTCTTTATTTCTTCCTCCCATTTATTCAAAAGAATAGTATACAAGGAATTAGAGATATCCTTTTCAAGATCATGAGGTAATCTATTATAATGGCACAAATCATTGATTACCCATTGAATAATTTGTTCCTTTTCATTTTCATTAAATGAATCAAAATGATCTTTGACATTATCAAATGTGTTTCTTCCTAATGTCTTCACTGTTCTCTCAAAGGTAGTCTCAAACTTGTAAGTTAAGATATCAAAAGGCACAGTTTACTTTGGCACTTCCTTCACTTGCATGGCTGCTTTACTGGTTGCTTTCAATTTCTTGGGTTCCTCCTCAATATTAGTACCTTCAGATTCTGCTTAGAGAATTAATTTCCAACCTCTTTTCTTTGATGCAGTCTCCTTTGCATATACTTTAGGTACTGACTCGTTTTTGGTTTGGACACTTCATGTCACTCTTGTACTTTTTATTATCGGAGGTGCTTGCTCAGCCTTCTTCTTCTTACCTTTACCACTTATGGATGGAACACTACTGGTTTCAGCTGTTGCAGTTTGAATTTCAACTCTATCCAATCTTGCCTTCTTTTTGTCCACTGGAGATGCCAACAAGTTATTGGCAATAACCGATCAATAAGTCATAGTTGACCTCATAACTCATGTCTTCCATTTCTTCTTCTCTAGGCTCAATAACCTCCATCAAATAGAAATCAGTGGTAACTGTGAAAATAATGGCCTTAGCGAAGTGTTTTACCACATCCTCAGGGAATCTTACTCTCATACTCATTTTCTTTTAAAATTCATTGAAATATTTATTCATTGAAGCAGAGAAGGTATTCCTCACAGCCTTGATGTTGTTCTTAATTTGGGTAGATACTGGTAGATCCTTAGACCATTCAATATCACCAATTCCCGGTAGGAAATTTAGGAAATAAAAGAATAGACCGATCAACAACTGTCCAAATTTAAACTTTTGACTATTATCCTTCTTGATAGATTGAAGATTCAAAAATAATTGGCTCCTTATGGCCTCACATAGGTCATAATTAGCATTTTCAGCTATCATCTTATAAGAAGTATGCACCGCTGTAAATGGAACACTATTCAATCTACTAGAATAGAATATCCAGTAGCCTATAACCATAGCTGCCAACTTTACCATTGGGTCCTTGATGTTATTGACAGAAAAAGCACACCCATTAGAGGTTGATCTGGTTAGAGTGTTTACTATCTCTTTTGAAATATGCCTCAGCTTAGGTACTTCACTGGCTTAGTAAAAACCAGTTACAACTTCAATAGCTTCCTTGGTTATAGTATGAGTCCTTTATAAATACATGTTTTCCCCATGAACACAACTTAGAATAATTCGAATATGTTCCTCTTCAAAATCTTCAAAAAAATATGTTGCATTATGAAAACCTTTCTCATAAACCCTAATATATTCTGGTTGAATCTTTTTGTTTTCATCGCAAAGAGATTTCAACTAAGAATATATTGATAATGATCCTAAATCCTTAATCTTGCAATCAATGTAGCTGGACAAATCTCCTTTCACTATGACACCACTAGGAACTTGTGATAAAGCATTATAAGACACAATTTGTTCCGCCTTTACAACTTCCAAAGGTTCAGATGTGATCATCAATTTCTCTACTAGTTTAGAAGATGGTGCCATTTCATATAAACTAGATTCGAAGCAAGATTTTTTTCAAAGAAATACCTTATTTTACGTGCGCTGCCTCATTTACTGGTTGAATATTCAAGTGCACACCAGTTCAGTCTTCACCAACCTTCAAATCAGCGTGATCACTCAAAACAAAATACATCTTTGACTAAAATCAGCTAACAATCCTTTCTTAGCTCTACAAGTGCTCAAAAATTCTTTCTGGAATGCATTAGGGTAAAAATAACAAAGTGAAACTCGCTTTTATCCTTTTTAGCTACTCCATTAAATGCTCTCCTGTTAGGGTTAACCGCTTAATGATACATACAATTTTGACAAATGTAAAACCGGTTGATAACCGATTGACAAAAAGTTATCAAAATTTCATGCATACAAATTTTCTTACCACTCATTCATCTCAAGGGGTACGGAAGTGGATTTACCATTATGCTCCCCTTAGCCATATTTAAAAGGCTTAGTTCATCAGTGCAAGATTCTCCACACTAGGTGAAGGATTAGTTTCTTCTCTAGGAGAATCATCACTCTTCTTCTTCCATATTCGATTCATTTCTTCTCTAGTTTCTTCAATATTGACCTTCTACTTGCCTTTATGATCTTTAGAAGGATTGATTGGTTTGGTCTTTCTAGATCTACAAAATTTTGCCATGTGTCCCAGTTTATGACAATGATAGCAGGCCATTCTAGATGATCTTCAAGGTCCTGCATTACCTCTCCCAGATCTTCTTCTGTAATTCATAGCCACATGACCAAAGTTGTTACAAATGGTGCAAATGACATTTTTTACCTTTTCCATCTCAAATGGACTAAACTGGTTGTCATAGGGTCTTTGCCAGTTCATGTTACCCCAGTTATCATAGTTTCTCATCCAATTGCCATTTGGTCTTGGATGCATATGCGGTATAGGATTATTTTCTCCATATCTACATTCAACTTATCTATGTCCATACATTTTGAATGTGAAGCAATGACCTTCAAATTTCTTGGATACATACCTAGCATTTGTATTGTAGCTTGCATTTCCATTAGGTTTGTTTCTACAAACATTTGTAGTGTGACCAGGTTTATGGCAAACAAAACAAACAGGTGTAAAGATCTTCTTACTGGTAGGCTTTTTAGCCTTAGGAGCATATTTGTTCTTATGAGTGTTGCTCTTGGTACTAGAGGATTCTCCTTTTTCAGATGTGTGAAAACCAAGTCCAAAGGTATCGCCATTCATCCTTTGTGAATGAATTTGTTCTTCTAGCAAGATAGAACTTCTGTTGAACTTTTCCAATTTCCCATTTGCTTCAGTGAGCTATTTGGTGAGATCTTCATTATGTTTTGACAGGTTCTCTCTCAAATATGATGCTAATTCAAGATCTAGTTGTAAGTTCTCTTTTTATTCTCTCTGCATTCAAATTATCATGAAAAGTATCATTCTCTCACTTGATCTTGGCAATCTCATGATCTCTTTCCTTGATGAGATCTTCAGCAGTTCTCCTAGCTTCCAGTTCCTGACTCATGCAGCTAGTAAGACCTTCTAGCTCTCTCCTCAGATTTAGCTTTTCACTGTTTAGTTTTTCAACTACCTCAGCTAAAGCATCAATATTGGCCTCATCTAAAGAACTATTATCAGATATTTCTAACATTTGTTTAGTTAGCTCTCTCCTTTTTACTTGAGAAGTTTTCAGTTTGACCCTTAGGGTTTCAAGCTCATTTCTACTAGCCTTAAGCTCTCTAGCCATCTCAAAGTAGCTCATATCCTCCATGATAGCTTTAGTGTTTCCTTCCAAGCGATTAGTCTTCAAAGAAGTTAGGATCTGATACCAATTGATGGACTTGTAAAGCATTGAGAGGTGGGGGGTGAATCGGTGACACCAAAAACAATACTACTTTAAACACTGACTGGTAGAAATACTTAACAAGTTTATTAAACAATATGCATGTAATCCAAAATGATATAACAACATCCACAATAAGTAAAACATCCACCATAACACAAGTGTTTATACATGGAAAACCCAAATAGATAAAAACCATGGTGAGATGGGACTCACAAGTTAACTATCTGCAGTAATAGATAACTGACCGGTTAAGGTCTACAGAGTGCTATGCTAGGAGTGAATCATGTTAAAGATCCCAAAGCTTAGTTAAAATATATACCCTGTAAAAGGTAGTACCCTGTAAGGAGTAACCTCAGTGGAGGATTTCTGAATCCAAACTAATGGATCACCTAGTTAGAGGATTTGTACAATGAAGCTTGTTAGAGCTTACCAGGTTAGGGGATTTGACTGTTGCAGTAATTAGAAAATAATAGGTGGTGTGATCTAGTAGTAGCACAACTTGCTTGTATAGATCCTCTTTTTTGCACTCGACACTACTTTACCAACATACTCTAAAACTTAATACTTATGCCTTCACACATAACATATCTCCTTTGCTCATACAAAATAATTCAATGTGATGTCAATATATAAACATTTAGATTTCATGTTGGCCTCTAGAAATCATATCACAATTACCTAGGTGCAGTGTATCTGGTCAAACAATCATAACACATCACAAAAATATCGTCAAAATTTTTGGTAAGAATAACTCATCACGACTAGTGATAACTCATCACATAATCAATGAGTACCGGTTGGAACAATAATATTGGTTGGAGTTAAACATATAAATCATTTATCCTTAGATGCTCCTTTGATAATCTATGTTGGATCTTCATGTTGATACCGAGTTATGTATAACCGTCAGTTGTTTCCATGCATATACCAGTTATCACCATGTAGAGGTTAGATATAAACCTCTAGTATACTGGTTGTAATATAAACAACTTTGAAGTCACACTGGTAGACAATATGAACATATGTGTGTGTATGTGTTTCATCAATGACAACATATGATGAATTTATTCATTACAATCATCATCAAGACAACACTCCTTACCCCTTTTATGGGGAGGTGGTTTTGATGGTTGAGGATAGGCCTCAATTGTAGTCATTGGGTTATGAGGTCCTCCCCTTCAAATATCGTTGTTGTTTTTCTATTAGTCACTTGGCCTCAAATTTATCTCTTTCATACTAGAAAGGACCTGCCACTTGGTGGAAGAATGCGAATAAATATCACTTGACTATTGAGGTTCCTACCTCTTCATAGTATGGCTCCTCTCAAGATTCTAATGTATGTGTTGTGTTGGGATTGGCCTTGTCATCCCTTAGTGATCTAGTTGTGGTTCCTCCTAATTTATATTTGAATGCCCCCACAACAACCCTCTTGCTCCGTGCTCAACTCCTACTCTTCTAGTTGCTTCCTCTTAGATTTAGTCTTCTCTTGCGATTGATACTTGTCTTCTGACTAGACATCTTGTTGTCCCCACTTTAGAAGATGTTGATTCCTTGGTGAGGGAGTCACCTCTTGTTTCCATTGTAATGGGGTTTTGGATGATAGTATTGTTTGAAATATTTTTCTTAGGAGGAAAGGCTCTACTTCTTCTCCTCCCTCTTTCATGGGTTCAAAAAGAGAAGTCTTTAGTATAGGGTCGAGACCCTTGTTTTGAACCCTTGTTTCTTGCCAATTCTTTGCTTGGGTTAAATGCTTTCTAGTCCCTCGTTAGTTTATTTCTTCCCAATCTCATGTCATGTGAGATTTGTTTAATTTGCCTTGATGGCTGATCTATATTGGGCTTGAACCCTTCCCGTGATTACCTAATCAAAACATGGATTTATATTTTTCTAATGTGTAGATTTTATGATCCCTTAAAAATATACTTATCTTAATCAAAACATGAATTTATATTTGAGTTATCATAATAAAATTACAATTTCTCTAGTGTATTTGTTGATAAAAGAAATATATAATTCCATCTAAAAGAGAATCTAATATATAATAAAAATGTAAATGAAGAATAATATTTGTTTGTATTTTTTAACTTATTTGTATTCTATTAAATATATAATTTTGTCAATAGAAAAATGATATTTTATTTTGTCACATCTTGATCCATCCATACCCTTGTTTTTTATTAATAAAGAAACATTAACTAGGGTACTAACCCTTTACATAGCCAAAAGGCTATCAAAAATTTAAAAACAATCCAAAGGTTGCAAACAGACCAAGCAAGGGTACAAACCCCAAACAAACAAATCAAACAACCAAATACCTATCAAACCTGCAACAATCCACCCCAACTCAAGAGTGGGAAGAAACACCCAAATCTTGACAAAGGGGGGGTTGGGAAAGGGAGGCAAAATTTACTTGCGACAAACAACTATCCAGGAAACACTGTAATTAGGAACATTCAAAGAAAAATCAGGCGGGGGGGACCCCACAGAGTCACTACCAGACTGATGTTGCAGAACAACAACAGACTGCTGTTGAACAACAACAGACTGTTGCTGAACAACAACATGACTAGGATCACCAAGAGAAGAGCAAGGCAGTGGAGCAGGAGCAACAAAAGTTGGAGCCAAAGGGGCGAAAGAGTCCATGATAATAGTAACATCAATAAAGGCTTCATCAGTAGTAAGGGGAACCTCATCTCAAGAGGAGACATCATCCTCTAGAGAGGAGTTGACAGAAGCAGACTCAGAAGCATTAATTGTCAAATGATCTTCAGTAGCATCCTTCCACCAAGTTGCAACACCTCGTTGATAAGAGAGAGAACAATCCGAAGCTAAGTGACCCATTGAGAAGTATCTTTGGTAGCAAAAGGGGAGGCCCTCATAATCCACCAATTGAGTCCATGGCCTATCCCCAACCATTAGAACCACATCCCCAGGGAGGGGCAAAGAAATATCAATATCAACTAACAAACAGGCAAAGGTTGAATGACCCATGGATGTTGTGGCATCATCAACTTTCAAGAAGTTTTCGATGGAGAAACTGATGGCCTCAAAACAAGAAGGCTCCTAGAAATGGAGGGGAAGATTAGGGAGGTAGACCCAAACTAGACAAACAGTAAGAGGTTTGGTAAGGGGGTTGAAGGAAGTTGTCTAGGGCTTTATAGAAAGACTGCGATCTCCCCAAGCCTACAACTTACCCAAAACCAAATCTCGATCAAGATTAGAAGTAAAAGAAGCAATGAAAAATCCTTTAGCACAAGTAAAAATCTCAATGCCATGAGCAACTAAAGGTTTCCAGGAGTCACTCACCCGACTATGAAGGTCCGGAAGAGAAGGCCAGAACCCAGTAAATTTGCAAACTACTGATAAAACTTAACATTTTTCGTAAATTTGCAAACTACTGATAAAACTTAACATTTTTCGTAACCTCCTAGCAACATCTCTGGCCATGCAGACAAAGCTATACCTAGGAGAAAATGGAGGAGGTTTGGGATGAACAAGATCACCAGCAACACATATCTTTGTACCAGCAACACCAACCTCAACGTCAACACCCGCAATAGAAGAAGGGGTATCCACATCAGCAGAGGAAGGAGCTTTGCCAGCCAACCCCTCAGCAGCAACAACTCCCCCAATGCCGGTCGCAAGGGCAAAAGGCAAGTTCGTAGCCTCAACAACGCAGACACCTCCAACCGAACCACCAGCCACAATAGGGGGGGTCCAAGAGAAGGAGCTTAAAAC